>NC_137770.1:9019143-9619143 GCF_963455305.1 Plecotus auritus | reverse complement strand
ACTACAGGAGATTAATGGATAAGAACCACGACCACAAACACTTACTTAGCATTAAGCAGGTGCCGGGCTGGTTTCTGAAAGAGCTGCCCGTAAACGAACTCGTTTGGTTCTCAAACAAGATACCCGTCAGATTAGCAAACATTTTAAAAAGTCATAATTCTACTGGTCAAGGACAAGAAGACACGGTCACATTTACACACAACTGATGGCGTGTGCCATGGATGGGAGGCTGCGTAGCCGCTGGAAACAGCGCAGCGGGTCTGTGCACAGGCAGGGAGAGATGTGCAGCAGACGGGAGGGAAAGACTCAGCACAGAGAGTGAAGGCGGCATCGCGAGCACACCCAGCCCTCTTCCCCAGCTCTGAGGCCAGGTGCAGGCAGCGTTCACCAGGGGGTGAAGAGTCCTCCCAGGGACACTGGGCAGCAAGAGAAAATACCAATTTCACATCTGGGGGTCCTGCGGTGACACTAGCTTCCCCTCTCATCACGCTGGACAACAAGCGACCCCCCCCCCGTCCTCCCCCGCACCCTCCAGCACACACACACACACACACACACACACACACACACACACACACACACACTACACAGGCAGAGCCCCGGGTCACGTCAGCTTTTTCAGGCCTCCCTCCTGAAGCAGAATAAGCAGCAGCAAATCTCTAACATGAAATGGACACCAAAGCAAAAAAGACAAAAGGAACTGAAAAGAGACAAACATTTCAGAAAACACAGGAAAACTTTCGAATAACTCAGACAGCTAAGAGAAGACTTTATAAATATGTAATAAACAAATATGCTATATTTTTTAAAAAGGAACATTCAGAAAACAAGAAACAGCCCTTGGAATGTAAAAACATGATAGAATGCTTTTCTGAATCTATGTTATATTTCAGTACAGAAGTTTAAGTATATGACAGCAGAGATACAAAATAAATTTTAAAAAGATTGAAAGAACAAGTGGAGAAAACTTCCCAGAAAAAAAATAAAACAGAAAGGCAAAGAGGTAGAAAACTATAGAGAGAAAAGATTTTTTTTTTTTTAATTAGAAGCATAATCCAGGGACACCCAGCCCATGCAAGAGCTTTGCACAGAGCCCGGGGTGTCACCCATCTGCAGCCTGATCATGCGAAGGAGCAGCAGCTCCAGGACCTGGCAAAGTGTTTCAGCCTGGGTCACAGTGTTCCCGAAGGGGGTGGGGGCATGCTCTCTTTCATCTCTTCGAGTAAAGAGACTTCAGGAACCTCGCCAGAGAAAGGCGATGTGCAAGTTGGCTTTCAAGGGACCCTGGGCTGACACGCCCCCCCCATCCCCGTCTCACTCCTTTGCGCCTCCCACCTGCACCTCAGTGCTCTGGTCCCTGCACCCCTGCACGGCACTCCACTGCCCCCTGCATGGGGTCCCTCAGATGCCTGACTAGAAACAGCAGGAGCTAGGAGAAAAGATCTAGAGGCTGGAGTGCCTCACCCACCCCTTCTTTGAAGGGGTAAAAATACTATCAATTATCGGGGGAAATCACCATCCTGCCATTCTGAAACGCTGCTTACAAAAACGAAGTACCTGTGCTCTGGTTAAACCCAGATGCACGTGGAAAGAAAGACTAGAAGGAGTCCCTGGAAAGGTCCCGGTCATTGTCCTTGAGGGGAAAGTGTGTGGTAACATTTTTAATCTCTGCCATTTCTTTTTTCTTTTTTTTTTTCTTTTTTTGCATTTTGCATTTTTTTTCCAATATGTTATCACTTACAGGATAACAAAGTTAAATCCAAAACAACTCACTTTTTAAAGAGAAGGACAAAAAGCCATCACTGGGCGCTAGGTGGGCGCCTTTAAGGGTCCGCTGTGTCCAAGCTTTAAAAGCAGTGCGAAATAATTCACTAGACTGTCTCAATGCCTAAGTGTGCCAATTTTACAATCTGCATTTTTCAATTACATTAAAAGCATTTTCCCAAATTGCTCTATTCTTTCCTTAATGACAAGGGATGAGCTGGATGAGGCTGGTCCCCTGAGGACAGAGTCTGCGCCTTCCCAGGGGCTGATTCCTCCCAGTCCGCAGCTGGCAGGCACGCCGCCCTGCCCTGGTTACACAGGCGACAGAACCCAGTGAAGTTTTCCAAGAGCGGAAAACACAGCTTCCTTTCCTTCCTCCTTCAACCCGTTTTTAAGGCGAGAGCTTGCAAGGTCCTCTGGCAGCAAATGAGAAGTGGGTACCGTCTCATGTGTTGGCCTCGGAACTTCACAGCTTTCATATGGGGGAGAGGAGTGTCAAAAATCCTCACTTCCCACGAAGAGGAGGCTTCTGCAGCCTGGAGCCCTCACTCCCAAGCCTGGGAGGACTCACTGAAGGGAGAGGAGCCCAGAGAGGGAGGCACACACACACACTTCCCACACAAGGTCCCAGCAACACACGGCCACCTGCCCTCGCCGTGTGCCCTCGGGCAAGCGTCCTTCCCTCTCTGGGCCCCCATCCAATGAAGATGGAACCAGGTGCCTTCTGCACACACACACAGGTGCACGCAGACACACACCACCCATTCCCTCCTCGCTCGCCTAATTACCCTTGATGCGTGTTAATCACTCACTCCCCAATTACCGCACGCCCACCACCACAACCCAGCCCTCCTCCCAGCTGTGCATCGCTCACTTCCAATAGATTCGTCTCGTGCTTGGAATAAATTGCCCATCATCTGCATAATGCTCCCCATCTCTTCACTCCACACATCAAATCATTTCTCCATCTCATTCTGCAAAACCCGTCAAGAATAATTCTTTCAAAACTGAAATAACCCTCACTCTGGCACTTGAATCCATAAATTTCTTGTCTCTGAATGTGAGATATATTACTTTCTACAAAGCACATCTAAGATACCCTAATATAATAGAATACGCTAACAATGATACATTCGCCGGGACCCTGCAATACATAAAAATGTAAATCCGAGCCACCACAGAAATCATCCCTTCTCAGTATGCCCCTCAACAGAACCCAGGGGCTTGGTGCCGGGGCGGCGCTGGGCACCGCTGCGGGGGAGGGGACTTGCTTTCTCATCCTTTATTCTACTCTCAGAGTCGGGGAGCAGAGGGTCTTGCAGCCTTTTGCTAGGGCTGTGGAGTCTGACAGCCAGCTCCCCACCCTGCCTCTGCCATTTACCAGCTGTGTGACTGTGGACAAATCCCTTCACCTCTGTGCCTCCACGTCCACATCTGTACAATACAAGTGAGAACAGCCCTTACCTCCTAGGCCTGTGGGGAAGACAAGAGGGAGTGTTTGGGACTTTGCCTCACAGGTGGTAAGCGCTTGGGGACAGCGAGCTCTCCCCAGCCTCTGATCTGGCCTCAAGCCTCTCAGAGGTCACAGAGCTGACAAGCAGCACAGTGAGACCCCGTCTGGGGTGTTCAGGCTCCAAAACAAAGTCCTTTCTTTCAGACGCACGTGGAAGGGGCCCGGCTGAACCTGGTGCCTCCCTGGCCAGAGGGAGGTGGACCCATCTGGCTCTCCTGGGTTTCTTCAGGTGTGAACTGCTCCTCCTTGCCGGAGCCTCTGACACAAAGCACTGTGTGAACCGGCCAACGTTTAAACATGATCAGGTTGGACACATGAACCCAGCCCTCCCACCCTCCCTTCCAAGTGTGCAGTTTGTGAAAACAGAGCAGGTAAGTGGCTTGGTACAGACAACCCCAAAAACTTCAAAATCTTTAAAAGTATCTCTCTCAGGAACACTGACATTGAAACTCTTACAAACTACGCATCTATGGACAGACTACAAAAGCTTCACAAAAAACAAGGGTTACATTAAGAGGCGGAGGATTCTCACCTGTCTTTTCTCTGTTTTTGAACTGATCAACACAAGTGCAGGAGAGTCACAGACATCACCTCATTTCTTCTCCATAGCAACAGCCCCAATAGATAGCCATGATCCCCATTTTACCAATGAGGCAACTAGGGGATCAGAGAGGCTCAGAGATTTTCTGGAAGTCACACAGCTATCGAGCAGCAGACGTGGAAGGAAACCAGGAGTCTGATGTGACGATGACACGGGAGGTTTGCCGACCTACTCAGGTCCCACTCGCCACACACAAAGGCTTTCTTTAGCTAAAACCCATCTTAACTGCATCAAAGCAGCAAAAAAAAAAAAAAAAAGACTTTTTTTTTGCAAATTAATGCCAATTTATGTTTACATCCTTTTATCATCGTGACATTTACTTATATAAGCAGGATATGCTCCTTAATTTAAAAAAAAATAAGACATATAGCCATGTTCACTGCAGGACTGACTTTTCAAAACAAAAGCAGGACATGATAGGAAATGACACGGAATTAGCAAAGTTTGGAATTTGAGACAGTCGGAAAAATATGTTTGGGGAAATTTTGTATTATGCCCCTTACAAACAGTACAGAAAATAGGGGGTGAGGGGTGAAATCCAAGCTGTACATACTACGCAGTGTGAGCGCAATTCTGTAAACATACAGGCACGCCCTCCAGACCAGGGAGGGCCCCAACGTTAATGAGTTGCCCACTCAGGGTTAGGACTAGCAATGGTGTCTGATTTATCTTTTGTGCTTCATATTTTCTGTATTTCCTGTTTCTCACAGTAAACATCTATCACATTATTGATCAAAAAGGAAAAGTTTAGCGCTGGCTGGTGTGGCTCAGTTGGTTGGACATCATCTTGTGCACCAAAAGGTTGTGGATCTGATTCCCAGTCTGGGCACATGCTGGGGTTGCAGACTCAGCCCCAGGAGGGGGTGTTTCTCTCCCTCTTCCTTCCTCTCTTTCTCAAAATCAATTAACAAAAAAAAAAAAATCAGGAAAAGTTTATATCTAATCATTTTAAGGAAGTTTGTTATTGGAAGAATTCCCTGAAGAAATCATTGGGTAAAAAGATAAACAGCACCTAATTCATACATTTTACTTATAATCCTTTGTGTTTCAGAACTCCGGGTTTTCACACACAGAAAGAAGCAAGAAGCATGCTCTATGCCTTTGGGGACGCTCGGGCACCTGGCAGGGGGCTCCGTACACGGGCCGACAATAAGGTTGGTTCAAGGAGGTCACGTCGCTGCTGCTTCCTTCAAAAAGGGCCTCGGAGTCTGAATGCCACCTTTATGTGCAGTGGGTATTCAAGCGTGTTGAGCCAAACGGGGACACGGGGAAATGAGAGGAGTACATAAAAGGGTCTCGGTGCTGGGATCACAGCTCCGGAGAACAGATGCTCGCGACAGACGCGGACAGGAAGGGGTCGCTGACATGAAAACAGAGCAGCGGTGGGGAGTTATGAATCATTGTTTTATTTTGCTTAATATCTCTAGCTGTAAATTTTTCAAAACTAATATGAGCATATTTTACAGCTCACAGAACATTTAGAACATATTAAAATAAGTATCTTTCCACTGTAATGTGCCCAATTGAAATTTATGAATTCCAAAGCTACATTTTAAGGAGATGAAGGAACTGGCACTCCACGTTCTTTAGATTAATCAGATGGATTGTGCTGTTTTTCTCCTGATCAGAAAAAAAAAAAAATCGTATTTCAGTAGCTGTTACCTTGAATCAAGGATTCTTCCAGATTCTAGAAGCTTGCAGAGCTGCTTATATTAAGTCCCACTGTGCCCCCTGGTGGAAAGTGGGGTTTGTGCACTTAAAAAACAGTCCTTTCCCAAAGGCTGGAAATAAAATCCAAAACTATTTTTTTAATCTTTACTAATCCACTTAACATGTACAAAACTTTGTGCCAGGTGCTACAGAGAATATAAAAATGAGCCTGGCACAGATCCCATGCTCAAGTAGCTTAAAATCTACGAGGTGTAGCAGATACGGTTCCATGGCTACACAGGTAGAATGAGACCACCGCATGCTAAGGAAAAGAGAAAATTCCTGGAGCAAGAACAAGAGCACAAAGGAAGTGCCTACTATGTGTCAGACACCACGCTAGGTAATTCATATCCAGTGTCATTTGTTTTTTACGAAAACCCAGAAAGGCATGTGTAATTAGCTCCACTTTACATACACGGTGGAATCTCAGAGAAGTTAAGTAACTTGCCAGAGATCACACAGCGAGTGGCACGGGGAGCATCCAAAGTGAAGTATTGTGACCCCAGCCTCCATACTCCTCCCTCCTTCCTAATCCAGGGGCAGGGGGGCTGGGGGGTGGAGGGGGGGCAAGAAGGCACTCTGGCAGACTTTAACCACAGGCAAGGGGAAAGGCACCCTAGGTAAGGGAGCAGAGTTGGGGGGGGGTGCTCATTGCCTGCTGCACCCGCCATCTGCTCTCCACCCAGGACTGGACTGCAGCAAGCCAGGACTCCTACCTGCACCCACAACCCTGTCCCCACTCCACACCCAGTGCCCACAAAATACCTCCTATGCCCCCTCCATCGTATACCAGATCCCAAGGTTCCCCAAGATCTACCACACCGCCCACCCTCTGACATCATCCTGCCCAGGAACCTGAGGGCACAGCACATCCAAGGGCTCAGCCAAGACCTCCCTCGCTAGTCCCCATCTAGTCCCATCTGTCTTGAAAACTCAAGCATCTTAAAGCAGAGAGAACCCTGGCTAACAGTTTGTACCCGTGGCTTATAAAAGCCCTCATTTTCAGGACAGCACAGTAAGAAGAGGATCAGGAGTCACTCAGCCAGGCTCTGCACCTGGGGCCACCTCCAATGCCACTCCTACAGCCTCCTTAGGGGACGAACACTGCAGTGGACAGGGCGCCCTGGAGGCTGCCAGGCCCAGCAGCACACGCCATCTCCTCCGGACGGGCAGCACAGCCACTGTGACCAGCCCAGCCCCACTGCAAAAGGCCCAGGACCCCCGTCTCAGTGAATCACCCCTGGGCTTGACCAGCCTTCCCGAGCTGGACCAAGTGCACCCTCTGCTGGTCAAGAGGTGTCACAGCTAGTTGGCTGCTCGATGGTCCCCTCCATGGGGCCCTTTCTACAGCCCCAGTGCACACTCACCTACTCCACGAACCTTCGCTACACAACTGAACAAACACAACACCCCAAATCAGTGGTTTCACTCAGATGCTCTCTGTCTGAAAATTATCCTGGAGGCCTCTGTCCAGGGAATCTAAACATCCCAGGCCAAAGTGATCCAAGCAGGGCCCACTGAGATCTCACTGATGTAAGGTTCAGACCGATCCCCACTGGGCTCCAGGCCTGCTCCTCCCCATCAGGAGAAACATCCCTTGGACAGGTGAGTAGTAATAACACACTGCCACCTCTGCATCCCTCCATCCATCTCTGCGAACGGCAATCTAGCAGTCCCTCTAGACCTCCAGCAAGCCCGCTGTAGGAGTGGCATTGGAGGTGGCCCCAGGTGCAGAGCCTGGCTGAGTGACTCCTGATCCTCTTCTTATTGTGCTGTCCTGAAAATCCTCAAGATGGCTGTCAACATCTGCCAAACTGCCTCTCCCTCCACATACTAGGAAGGGGCTGCCCGCATCCCTCAGGCGGCCCACCTGTGACCACACTACCCTCCACAAAACTCCACCATGCGCCCAGCGTTAGACTGGGTGCTTTAGACACATGGCACCTGGGCATTTGTCCCACCTGAGAAGCCCCAGCCACACAATTCATAAGCTTGTTCTACTGAGGTGGAAACAGGCTCAGAGAGGTTAAGTGCCTTGCTCCGGGTCACAAAGCTCTTGAGGATGGCCACGAACCCCGAGCCCAGATCACTATAACTCCAGACCACATCTGGGGCCTGCCAGTCACTGCCTGGCCACACACAGACTCCACACAGACCCCTCCGAGGGCACAGACTCTCAGGAAGGAGAGCCGAGAAGCCCCGGGACTGTGGGACTGACCCAAGCATGTGACAATGCACAGCAGGAGGCCAGAAGCCTCTGAGCAGACTCCAGGGCCTCCTCCTCGCAGGAAGAGCGCCAAAGACCTGGATGTAAACCCCTGGGCTCCAAATTGAAGCCAGAACGTGACAATGGCCCCACATAACTCTACCAGCCTTGCCTGCAAAGAACACGGACAAGTCAGGTCAGAACTCAAACTGGCCACTTAAAAATGACCCCAGTGATTCGGCTCACATCAGAGAGTCTGCTGTGGGCGGGCTTCCTTTCTTCACTTCAGAAAGTGCCTCCCTAGGGAAAAAGCTCGAAACAGAACTTGCAGATACAGCGTCCTGAACAGGCTGGTTCCAGAACTCCGGGAAAAACAGAGGGAAGAAGAGACGTTTATGGAGCACCAATGGGGTACCTAGCTCTGTGCCAAGGGCTTTGTGAGCGTTTTTCTCACATGATCACAGACACGGATATGATTATGCCCTTTCCAGATGCGACGCCAGATGGAGGGCACAGGTCAGGCCAGTGGACCAGCTGTTCCCCAGCAAAGCTGGATGTGAAGCCATGTCACCCCAACGCCAAAGCCATTTTCTTTCCAGGAAACTTCAGTTCAAATCTATTTGGCCCCTCCTACATAAGTGCTGTGCTAGGTGCCAAGGAGAGCGAGAAGGGACACCGAGAACAGCTCAGAGGGGTTGGAGACAGGTTACAGGCAGGTGGGACACACCTGTGACACCATACGCCTGTGCCATTAGGGCTTGCTTACTGCAAGTCTGCATTGCTTCAGTATACATTAAAATCAGTAAATAACAATAAAAAACTGGAAGTCTCCAACAGGCCACCACAGTCCTCCCTGGTATGGCCCCTGCCTACTTCCCCAGCCTCGGGCCCCTGAAGGCCTCCATGCTTAGAGCCAAGAATGCCCTTCCCTCTACCCCCTTCACCAAGTGCACCACCAAGTGCACCACCCCTAATTCTGAAGCCTTCACAAGCCCTCCCAGGCTGGAAGCCGTCCCTCCCACTGGGTTTCTGTAGCACGTACGTATCCGGCTGGAGGTCGGGCTGGGGTCTGGTCCGCACAGCCCTGGGCCCAGGATTCTGGGTGCCTCGCCACGCACCTGCAGCCCCTACCACAATGTGCGTGCCCTGAAGCCAGGGACCAGGTCTGTCTACCTCTGCACCCCCTGCATCTAGCACAGCACCTGGCACAGAGCTGGCATCGCTCAGCACTCCACGGGAGTCACAGAAGATGTCCTGAGTGCATGGGGCTCGGCCCTGGCTGCTTTCTTCTCCCTCTGATTGCTCTCGCCCAGCAACGACATCCTCCCTGGATGCCAGTGTGCCTGGATGTCCTCAGTGCCCCCGCAGGGATAAGGACTAGCATGTGGCGGCCTGGCAAGGCAGTGCCAGGGAAACACTGGGCTGAATGGACCAATGAGAACCCGCTCCTGAATGCATCAAAGAGAATCACAGAAGTCCCCAAAAAGAAATGTTCCGCCTGTAACCCCCACGTCACTGCTTTGAAGAATAACACATCCCAGCAACTTAGTTCTGAGAGTAACTAAAAGAGCAGTTCCGGCCGGAACCAGTTTGGTTCAGTGGATAGAGCGTCGGCCTGTGGACTGAAGGGTCCCAAGTTCGATTCCAGTCAAGGGCATGTACCTTGGTTGCGGGCACATCCCCAGTAGGGGGTGTGCAGGAGGCGGCTGATTGATGTTTCTCTCTCATCGATGTTTCTAACTCTCTATCCCTCTCCCTTCCTCTCTGTAAAAAATCAATAAAATATATTTTAAAAAATAAAATAACAAAATAAATAAAAGAGCAGTTCCGCTCAAATCTTACCTTGAAGGTTTTATCCAGAGAAGCCGAGAGGAACATGTGGCTTTTTGAAAAGACGGGACACCACTGGATGCTGCTGACGGGGCCCTTGTGGCCTCTCAGGTAGAAGAGCACCCTCTGGGAAATCTGGGTTTCCTTATACGGGGTGCCCAGGTACGGCTGGATGAACTCGGACACGTGGGGGGCCGTGCACAGAGGGCGCGGGGCACACAGAGAGGGACCCCGGGCCTCCACATCTTTGTTCTTGCCTGTTTCTGTGCTTAATGCTTGCGAGTGTCTCAGTCTTTTCGGGGTGTAGGGTACAATACAGTCCTCTCGCCTTTTCTTCTGAAGAGAGCTGCCACTTTTCCCTGGGGTCTCAGATTTGGGTTGGGCACAGAAAGGTGGCTCAGGGGGGTCGTAAGTTCCCCAGGAGAGTTTCACCTGCTTACAGCGGGCGGCTGTCCAGGGCACATGGCCAGCGGGAGCGTGGCTGGTCCACAGGGAAGGACGAGGAGGCTCACTTGTGGGGAAGGTGACTTCGGGCTCTGTCCTGGGCCACTGTAGCCTCTGGCTGGGGCAAGATCCTGGGTCGCTCCTCCAGAGCCGAGCCAGTGGGAGACGCTGGCCGGCTGGGTCTTCACAGGAACCGTGCTTTGTGGGCAGAGTGCCTCCTGTCCCGTCCAGGACTCCCGATGCGAAATCCTGGCCACAAGGTTTGGCCATATCACAAGAGTCCCTCATCTGGCCAGCAGCATCCAAGCTTCCCGTGGGCTCGCTCTCAGCCTCGGAGTCCGAATCATCGTAAGCCACCAAGGAAGCCATTGAAGACACCGTTTCCTGCTGTCCTTCGAGGGCAAACTACCTAAGACCAAAACCAGGTGTCAGAAAACGTGCATGGAAGAACAGTTACCACGATGCGAAGTTAAAAGAAAACATGCCGTCTAGCAAATCTAAGACAGAAAAAACCGTAAGAATAAATACATAAAGCATGAGGGCTTTTCTATGCATCAGGCATAATTAATTAGAAGGGGTCATTTTCCTATGGAAATATGGGAATAAATTTAACCCCCCCCAAAAAAAAAATTAGCAAGACCTACATGAAGAAAACAAAAGCTTTATTGAAAGACATAAAATAGGACCCAAGTACCTGTAGACACGATGCCTGGACAGAAAGACTCGGGACTTGAAAGATGCCTGTTGGTGCAACATACAGACAATGTATTATAGAATATATACCTGAAACTATATAAACTTATTAACCAATGTCACCCCAATAAATTCAATACAAAAGAAAAAAAAGGAGGAGGAACCAGGAAGTGCCAGCCAAATGACCCAGATGCTGGTAACCTTTCCACCACAAAAAAAAGGAAGGATAATTATGGGGTGTAATAGAGTTGTTAGCTAATGCTATGGTGGTACTCATATTGCAATATATTAATGTACCAAATCAGCACGTGTATTCCTTAAACTTGCACAATGTTATATGTCAATGGTATCTTAATAAAAATTAAAAATGTAAAACATCATAATAATTTTAAAAATAAAGAAACCTTCGGAAGGGCAATTTGGGGAGTACCCACGAGTATTACAAACTGAAACATATATTGTTTTCACTGCAATGTCCCCACATCCTACACAAATACCTGCATATGTTTGCAAAGACAGATGTATAAAGGGCCTGCAGCTTATTAGCCATTCACTCATCAACGGGGATGAGGTAAGGTCTGAAAACCCTGAAATGGAAAGATGCACCAGGCGGGGAAAGCGTGCTACCCTCACCTTTGCCCTCTGTCTGGGCTCCAGTCCTTCCTTGTTTTCTCTCTGGAACGCTCTCCCCCAGATATCCCATCTCCGCTCTAAGCCAGTTGGAGGGACAGACCCACAAGCCAAGGCGGAGGTGCCTGAGGGTGTCATCCAAATCTGCCAGTTTCACTCCAACACACAGACTCACACAGCAGGGAGTTTCCCCTTCCTAAAAAAAGATTTTCCTGAAATTCTGAACCATCATACATGACAAAACGGTTACCAATTAGTTTCTAGAAAGAAGTATTCCATCTGGAGTTCAGTTCTGTGCTGTTAACATGAACTAGCCTCAAGAGGAAAACAAGGATGCTGGAAATGTCCCGTCTCGGACAGCAGAGGGCGCGGTGGAGCAGCATGGAAAACTTGAGCAAGGACCAACTTCTGACAAAGCCCAGTGTGCCCTCCCTCCTTAATAAACCACGCTGAACTCCTCCTCCCCTGTGCGTGGTTAAGTCGGCGCCAGAGGAGTCCCTCTGGGTCATCAGTCAAACCATTCCAGGCAGCCTGTCCTCCCCTAGAGAGGGATTTCGCACGCCCCCCGGAATCAAACACCCCACCCCTTCCACGCCTTTCCCCCAAAGGATGCCATTCACCCCAAACAAGCTAGGTCATCTGCCTCCTCCCACAATCCCACCCTCACCTGCAGCCTAGTCCACACACAAAGCCATCGTCTAAAGAAAACTTCTAAAACAGGCCGGCCCATCTCAAATGGAACTAATATAACATAGTGGACTATCCATACACTAATGGAACTGAGCACTGTGGATGAGTTGGCACTTCTGTTCTCTAAATACCCATCTTGATCCTGAGGCCCATCCTGATCAGACATCTCAACTCCTGTGCACAGCATCCCATTCCTTCCTGTCAAAGAGAAACCACCAGGCTCCCAGCACCAGGGCAGGGCGCCTGTGCTTGGCCATGAGGATGGATTCTTACCCACCCAGCCCTCCACAGTGGTTCCCTCACAGAAGCCCACGGCCAGAATTAAAGACGAGGTAGGTCTACAGCAAAAGATCAGAGAGGAGTGGGACTGGGGCCCCCTAGCCCCGCTTCCTAACAAGGCAAGGCAGCAAGGATGGAATGAAGGCAGGAGGGTGGAAGACAGGGATGCCAATACTATCTGCTTCATGTACCTTTCATTCATTCAGTAAACACTGATGGAGAATGGGCTACTCGCCAAGCCCCACACTAGGCACCCAGGGAAACTGTGCCCTGCACTCACCATGCTCACGTGCCAGTGGGGAGAAACAGATCATGATCACTGAAATGGGGGATGTCAGGTGGTGAGAAATCGTAAGTAAAAGAGAGAGGAGAATAGAGGTGGCAATGGGTTTGGGGTTTCATTGAGGGAGGTTGAGGCAGGCCTAGGACAGGTGACACCTGAATAATGCTCCAAGGTCAGGGAGCAGATGGTGAGACGCAACAAATCCAATCAAATGGGGTCAGAGAGAAGGGAACCAAGATGATGCAAAGAAAACAGGCAAAAATGGGGAGCCAGTGGGACAAACAAATTTTAGGAGAATGTTTTTATGTTTCTAAAAATATGTTTTTATGTTTCTAAGGCAAAAGTGGGGGAGGAAATTTTTTCATGCAAAGACGGGGTGATTAAACAAAGGGGAAGAGGTACAGCTAGAAGAAAAGGAAAGGTCACGGGAGAAACGAGGCTATGGAAGCGGGTAGTGGCAATGACCCTCACCGGCCTGACAGGAGTTTTCGTGTTTTGTTCACTGTTTGATCCCAGCACCTGATGGGAGGGGGCACAGAGAAAGTAAAGAAATAGGATATTCTCCTTCAACAAACATTTCCTGATTACCCACTCAGTGCCAAGCTTTATGTTGGGTCTGATGTGGCCAGAGATTAAACACGAAACACGGAGGCCACAGACTAATGAAGATAATAAGCAAGATACGACCAGAGGCGGGTTCTGAAGAATGAACAGGAGTTAGCCGAGCTGTCAAGAGCGAGAGGTAAGGGTGATCCCGAGCACGGCGCGTTCGGAAGGAGCCTGAGATGAAGGGGAGGAGAGCGGCGGTGAAAGGTCCGCAATAAGGGGCGCGGAGGGCTCGCGCCGCTGCCGGGTGCAGCACCCTCCCGCCCCAGGCCCGCCGCTCACCACACACACCGGAAGCGCTCGGTTCTCCCGGAGCCCGTCCTACCGGAGCTGGTCCTACCTGCACTCCGCCCCTGAGTCGTGTTCCGCCAGCGCCGAGGCAGCCAACCAATCATCGGTGGCCTCCGTCCCGCCCCGCGAGAACAGCCAATGATGGCGCAGCCTGGCCGGAAGTGCTTCCGGCCGGACGGCGTTTCCACGGACGCTTAGGAGACGCCTGGACGCGGAACCGGCGGCGCCCACAGGCCCGCATGGGCCGGTAAGTGAGGAAGGAAGGGAAGGAGGGAGGGAGGGAGGTCGGGGTGGCGACTGATGGCCCGCCCTCCCGGAGCCGCCTGCACGCCAGGATCCGGAGTACCCTGAGAGCCCGGCTTGCTACCACCACGCCCCTCGTCCCCTTCGCCGTCGCCGCCGCCCACCCGGCCTGTGGCCAGCTCCCGCAGGCACCGACCCTTCATCCTCTCCTCCTCCTCTAGTGTCTGCCACGTGCCAAGGGCTTTGCCTATAATATCACCCTTAGTCCCCTCCACGGTAAAGTAAGGAGGCTCCTTTATGCCCATTTCACAGAAGAGGAAACCGAGGATGAAGCAGAGGTAACCTGACTTGCCCAAGGTCTTGAAATCAAAAAATGCCAAGCTGGCTTTGAAACCCAGGTCCGCGTGATCCCAGGACTGCTCTTTTCCACCGCACTGCACCGCCTCGCTGCACAGTAGCCCGTGCACAGTGGCCGCAGGGCATCTACAGTCCTCCTTTCCGCCCCGCACGACCACATGTAAACTCGGTTCTGATACTGAGACTGAGGGTGTAAGACCGGGTGAGGAGGTTATGTGGAGGCCAGCGGGCCGTATGGGGTGGCTGATGCAATGACCAGCTAATAGTTCGGCAGAGGGTTTCATTGGTCTCCACCCGCCCCCCCTACACACACACACACACAAAACCCCTGATTGGACTGTCTCCTCAGGAATTGGTCAAGAGGCTCAAGTGTTTAAGAGAAACTGGGTGATTTATAAGAAACGCCTCCTGCACATAGTTGCAGGGTGGGGTAAACAGGAAAAAAAGAGAATAAAGGGGCTTTTTAAAAAAGGAAACTGAAAGTAAGAGGGGGAAGACTATAAAAGAAGAGCCTGCTGCACTGGGAGTCCCCACTACTCCAGTGGCCATCTCTGCAGTGTCTCGCTCAGACCAGGTACGTACTGCCATCTTTTGTCAGGCTTACAGCTTATTCGTATTTTTCACCAGCCCTTTACCGAAGTGCTGGAAACCTTGGCTCAAAGAGTGAGAGATTGTCTCTCTTCGGATCAGGGTGTTGTACATTTTGTTTCAACCCATTGATCTAAAGTTCAGGTGATTCACAGCTTCCCTAGGGAATGGAGGGTCTGGGGGGAGCGGGTGCCAGTTTGGATTCATAGCCTGCGTTTTAGCACCTTCCTCCTGGCTGTCATATTTTTCACTAAGGAGGGCTCCTTAAGTAGTCATTAACATGTCAGCAGTCTCATTGTGATACTCAAAAATGCCTTATGCCTGACTTCATAGAGCTTAATGTCTTCTTTGCTTTTTAAGATGATGTTCATTTTATTATTTGGAGAGAAAAGTAGCCTTTCCTCTCAGTGTTTAGAAAAGAAAAAGTGAACACAATCTGTTCTAAGGTTCAAAGTGTTAAAGAACACCTTGCTCTAAAGAAGTCATCTTCCTGTCCTCTGGGAACTTGATGGATGTGAAGGATGGTATCCCACCTGTGGTGGCATCCAGGCATCTAGAAACTCCCGCGTCTCCTTCGCAGCTGTCCCCGGCTGCTCCAGAATTGGCTATTTTAGGCCACCTTCCCCCAAAATTGCAGAATGGGTGTGTTCTGATCTTATCTGTGAGATGAGGTCATTGTCATGTTCCACAGTACAGTTCTGTGATTCTTTTTTTTTTTTTTAATTTTCATTTATTTTTTTTAATATATATTTTATTGATATTTTACAGAGAGGAAGGGAAAGGGATAGAGAGCTAGAAACATCGATGTGAGAGAAACATTGATCAGCTGCCTCCTGCACACCTCCCACTGGGGATGTGCCCGCAACCAGGTACATGCCCTTGACCGGAATCGAACCCGGGACCCTTCAGTCCACAGGCTGACGCTCTATCCACTGAGCCAAACCGGTTTCGGCTCTGTGATTCTTTTCATCCCAGTTTCTTCAGGTGCCTGCTACACTCCCCCACAACAATGGAACCTTTCAAAATGAGCACAAGATCCATGTTGTTTAGAAAGAGGAATTGAGAGTTAATTTTTCAGAGCCTTGTAGCTTTGTCTCCAAGGTATGCTGTGGCCCACTGGGGAGTATGCCATATTGGTCTTGACACTCCCAGTACCTTTTTAGAGGAGGTAATAGATGACTTCACAGATTATAGCTTCATTTCTTTGTTTTAGATTATAGGCTTGGTTTAATAGATAAAGCAGCTTTCCTTAAAAAAGATTCAAAGCCCTATTTGCAGTTTATAGGGTTAACACTTAAGACAATGGTCCTTAGCCTTTTGGCATCTCAGAAACCCTTTGAAAAAGTAACGAAACCTGGATACTCTGCTTAGAACCCCATTTATACCAATGTGCACACAGATAGTGATGTAATTCCAGAGGTTCCAAACTCTGGGTTAAAAACCTCTGAAGGTAAACTTAATTCTAAAAGTTAGTTAACAAAGAAATAAAGGAGGATATTGACTAAATGGGAGAAACAGCGGCAAATGGATGGGTGCATGAAATGAGAGAAGTGGTAGCTCTGTTCTCCTTGTCTCTGATCATTCCTGATGTACTCACTCACAAAGTTGCATCAGAAACACACACACACACAAACACACACACACACAGTTTATAGTGGGGATTCCCATGCGGTGAGTAACTGGCTTGTGGTCACAAGAGCAGGGAGACCTCATCTTTCCCTCAGTCGGATTTAGTTCCCACGGGCCTCTTCTTAAATGGGGTTCTGATATTTAAAGATACGTGTTTTCTTCCCTACAACATGGACCCTAAATGCAGGCCCAGTTTGTCTGGTTGATCACTTGCAGTGACCTGCTCCATTGCAGGGAAGATTGGCTGTCCCGGGATCACCTAGTCATTGTACCTGGTACTTTCCCTAGGAATTTTTAAGGGTAATTTCCATTGTACTTGATTTTGGTCCTACTCACAGACTTTAGAACTTTACTGATAATGTTGATGAGATGCTGTAGGAACTTAACTCTTGTTTATATCAATTACCCTAGGATAAAATTGGTTCTGTGTCATTTTGCTTAACCATTTGTACGCCCTAAGCGTCTATAGACGCGAGCGGCGGACCTTTTTTAATTAAATTCAAAGTATCGTGGCAGTTAACTGGTTAAAGTGGCAGAATCTATCGATGACGTTACATCGAGGACTTACTGAACTGTGCGCCCAGCTTTGAAAGTTGGGAAAAATTCGGGATCATGTATAAAGTATCTGCACATGATATTTGATCACTTGTGGCTAGAAATAATTTTCTTCACTTTGCTATTTGATATCGTCCTGAGTATTTCTCCTCTCTAGTGTCAATCAGAAGGTTCTTCCACATTTCTTCCCCTTTTTTACAGACTTCCCTGAGCTTTGTTACATGAGTCAGTTTGTCATCTCACCAAACTTCCCTTTCTGGGAATTGAGGTGGTTGTCAGCAAGGAAGGGAAAGAAGCCCATCCTGGTTTCAGTGTTATGGTCTCTGATTATACAAAGAATGGTTTCGTTGAAATTTACATACTTTTGAAACAAATATTTAGCAATAGATAAATAAAAGTAAATTACCCCTCAAATATGTGTTTGATTGATAGTTACTAGGGGAAAAATTTTTTAATATGTTTTTATTGATTTGAGAGAGAGAGAGATAAAGAGGAAGGGGGAGAGAGAGAGATCAGTTGCCTCTGGCACACACCTTTACTGGGATCAAACCCAAAACCTGGGCATGTACCCTGACCAGGAATGGAACCGTCAACCTTTTGGTGTATGGGATGACACCCAGCCAACTGAGCCACACCCACCAGGGCCAGAAAACAATTTTTTAATTAACAAAGTAGTCATTCATTAACCCTCCACCATGGGCCAGTGCTGGGCTTACACTGTTTGCTTCCCTGCATCATCGCACTTATCCACGCACCGGCCTGCAGTTAGTGTTGTGATGCCTGTTCCACTTCACATTTGAGGGGCTGAGGCTCATTCCAGGCAGGCAACCTGTGGGATAATAGTTGAGAGTGTGGGCTCTCGGATCAAACTGCGTCGGTTTGTATCTCATCTCTATCACTTACTTGCTGTGTTATCTTGGGAAAGTTTTTTAACCTCTCTGTGCCTCGGTTTACTCACCTGTGAAATGGAGATAAATCTGGCTCCTAAGCCTTCAGTGAATTGATATGTATAAAGTGCTTAGAACAACACCAATGACAGAAGTGCTGGGAGAGCTGCTCTGTCATAGCCACCTGTCAGCCTCCGTGTTCTAGGTATAGCAGCAGCTATAGGTGGAGCTGGGGCTCAGCCCAGCCCTGGAACCCTCACGCACCATGCTCGTGCTGGGTTTAGTTCTTGCTTTACAGTTTACAAAATGTCACCATGTCCTTTTTTCTCATTTCTTCTCATAGCAGCCCCTGAGGTAGGTGCAGAGGTTCCTAATGGTGTGACTTCATAGATGAGGAAGCTGACACTCAGAAAGGGGAAGTGACTGACCCAGGAGGGGACTGATATGGTCATCCTTTGCCCCACGGCAGCATCAGATGGCCTCCCCTGTGCCCTCCCCCCCTCAAGGTTAAGAGAAAATAATGACTATTAGGTACATCTTCAAAGTTTTGTTGTTAAGTAAGGCAGCATGTCTAATGGACAGGTTATATATAGTTCTTACCTCATTTGGAACCCAGCAGGGTAAGGCCCCGCCCTCTACCCGAGACCTTGCGTTTCTGAGAACCAAGCAGCTGGCCAGCCAGGAAGCCATTTGTTCAGCCGTAGGTTGGTCAGAGCAGCAAAGGTCTGGGAACTTGTCCAAACGCAATTAAAGAGTAAAGAGCAATTTGACAGATGTGTTTGGGGCTCTTCAAGTTGGGGATAGTAAAGCCCTTTGGTGTCTGCCCCTCAGCAAACACAAGTCCTTCCTCTGTCCTGGGCCCTGCATGGGGCACACTCGGGCTTAGTTAGGAAGGGCCTCCTTTTCAGTCCTGAAATCTGTAAGCCAGCGGTCGCTTTCATCCTCATTTTTAGCATTTGTTCTTCCTCTTCTTTATGGCCCCAAATTTCCATTTATATTTTTATTAATGTCATTTTATCCACATTCTTTATTATAACTCAACCTCAACCCTTTTGGGAAAAAAGAACTAGATATAGGAAAGAAAACACAGCTGCAACGGTTTATTAATCTCTCTCCCTCCTTCTCTTCCTCTTCTCCCACAGTTTGTCAGGACCACTGAGCGACTCTTCCATTGCCCAGCTGTAAGCCTCGGTCTTCGGAGATGGCAGATGAGCAGGGGGGTGCCTCCCCGCTGGAGCTGTTCAACAGCATAGCTGCCCAGGGAGAGCGCGTGAGAGCCCTCAAAGCCGGGCAGGCGTCCAAGGTGGGTGGTTTTGCTGGGCTCTTCCCGCACATACAGCCGAGTCTGTCGGATTGTGTTCCCTGGGAGCTGACTGTGCTCTCAATAACTGACTATAACTATATTGGCTATAATCTTACATTTGTCTTCTCCTTTATCAACATTATTGATGCACTAGAGGCCTGGTGCATGAAATTTGTGCGCCGTGTGGGGGTGGTCCTCTCAGCCCAGCCTGCACCCTCCAATCCAGGACTCCTTGGGGGATGTCCGACTGCCGGTTTAGGCCAAATCCTGGCAGTTGGACATCCCTCTCACAATCCTGGTCCACTGGCTCCTAATCGCTCACCTGCCTGGTCACCCCTAACCACCTCCCCCTGCCGGCCTGATTGCCCCTCACTGCCTCTGAGTGCTGGCCTGATTGCCCCTAACTGCTCCCCCGCCCCCTGCCCTGTTGGCCTGGTCGTCCCTAACTGCCCCCCCCACCCCTTGCCAGCCTGATTGCCCCTCGCTGCCTCTGGGTGCCGGCCTGATTGCCCCTAACTGCCCCCCACCCCCCACCGGCCTGGTCACCCCCAGCTGCTCCCCCTGCCAGCCTGGTCACCCCCAACTGCCCCCCTGCCAGCCAAGTTTCCCCTCTTTGCCCCTCCTGCCAGCTTAATTGCCCCCAACTGCCCACCCCTGCCGGCCTGGTCGCCCCCAAATGCCCCCCCTGCTGGCCTGGTTGCCCCACGCAGCCTGCTGTTCAGTCATTTGATTGTCCCTCACTAACCCCCCTGCCAGCCTGGTCATCGGCAGCCATCTTGTGAGGGTGTGACAGTCAATTTGCATATTACCTCTTTATTATATAGGATGTGAGGTAAAGAAAAGCCAATGAAATACAGCAGTCATCCACCTGCCTATCCTCATTTCCTGCTCCCAGAAACACGTACAGTCAAACCCCGTTTCTTGAATGTCTCCCATCTCGAACAATTTGGTTCTCAACCAAGTTCACAGAAAAAAATGTCTCAGTTGTCAAACCAAAACTTCATTTTCGACCTGACAACCCTTTCATGCTGATACCTCAACATGATAAAAAGTGTCTCGGGCAACAAATAAAGGAGAGAACGCTTTTGTTGCTGTAGAAATTGATGGTTAGCCCAATTTTAAAACATAAATAGGCCATCAACAGTGCTAATGTTGCTAAGGGTGTGAAAGTGCTCACAAAACTGCAATCACAATCAACTGAACAGATAGAAAAACTCGTTATTGGGTAAAACAAAAAGCAGTTAGCGGTGATAGCATTTCCAAGGCAGTGATACATGAAAAATTCATTTAAGGCTAGTATGGGGTGGTTTGATAAATTTAAGAAAAGTAGTGTTTACTTAGACATGTACTGTATATAAGAAAAGGAATCATTTGGGGGCCTGGGACTGATTAATTCAGTTTTCATTACTTCTAATGGGGAAAAATGATTCAGTTTTCAAACAAATCACTTCTCAAACAGCCTTCCAAAACAAATTAAGTTTGAGAAATGAGGTTCCTTTGTATTTTCAATTCTCTTAGCTGCTTCTTTTAATATGTAATCCCCATATCTCTAAAAAACCACGATTATTACATTGCTCCTTGTTGATTGCCCAATTGAAGGCTGTCACTGTGGAAAATGAGGAATTAGCACTTGCACAAATATTCTCCATCCCTCCCATCTCCTGATACCTGAGTCCCTTGGTCAATACTAGCAGTGACCTTATTCTGACCATGGCAATGCTACCGGCAGACCCACTGAGTATACAGAGGGCTTTTCCTTTCCTGCCCAACTTTGTTTTCTCTGGCGTTGATTAATTTATTTTCATTTCTTTTTGCTTGGCTTTTTTATGGACTCATGATAATGGGTCCAAGCTCTCCCTCGATTGGGTGAATTTCCCCTGGAGGCCCTCACATCAACCCGTCGATCAAGTTCTTGAAGCAGTCTCTCCCAGACCTTCCCCCTACTTTGTCCTGGACTGGCGGCTCGCCCCCCACACTGCCCACCGTAGGCTCTCCTCACTGTCCACCAGGGCTCCCTCACCTCCCCGTAGGTCCCTATTTCCTAAGCCTGTGTCTTACTTCTCGAGGGTGAGCTCTCTTTGGGCAGCACAAATCCTCCAGTGGTTTCTGAAAAAATTACTGCCAAGGAAGGAATTTTGAGGGCTCGTAGAGAGTCTGAAAGTATCTTTGTCTTACCTAATATTTGGTAACAATGCTGGGTATAGAAATCTGAAGTGGAAGTGGATTCCCTCCGTCTCTGAAGCCCTGTTGCTGGGGTTGCTGTGGAGAACCAGGTGGTTCCTTTGTTCTTTCTCGCTGGGCGTTTGTAGGATCTCTTTGTGCCTGTGTTTTGAAGTTCCTTGGGATGGGTGCTTGCTCAGTGCTCCTTGCAGACTAGAAGTTCATGATACTTAAACCTCAGAAGTGATAGTATTTCTTTGATCTCTTCTGTTTTCTCTGTTTCTTGGCTGATTTTTTTAAATTC
The DNA here is from genome assembly GCF_963455305.1 of Plecotus auritus. Taxonomy (NCBI): domain Eukaryota; kingdom Metazoa; phylum Chordata; class Mammalia; order Chiroptera; family Vespertilionidae; genus Plecotus; species Plecotus auritus. The sequence continues at coordinate 9,597,577 of NC_137770.1, read as the reverse complement.
AGAGACAGCTCCTCTGATCTTATTTTTTTACTTCTTATTCTTATTTTTATTCTGTTCTTCTTTCAGGTATATTTCCTCAACTCCTAACCCTCCTGTGGTTTCTCACTTACCCCATGATTATTAACTGCTAAGAGCTCATTTAATCTCTGATGTTCCTTTCCTCAGGAGGCCCTGCTCCTACTTTATAGATTCAGTGTCCTTTGATCTCTGAGGTCTTGGGATCGTTTCCCTGATGTTCTCTGCCCCTTTATAAACTCCATTTCCTTCTGCCCTTCACATTAGAGGCAACCCGCAAGTGTCGGCTGGCACTTGGCTGGCCCTGGTGTTCCAGAGGGAAGCAGAGACACTGGCTGGGCTTCGTGCACACGGGAGGAGCTGATCGGTGCAGGTTTCCCTTCCCTGGAGACCACCAGGCTGCTCCCCTTTGTTGAGGAACTTTCACTGTCAGGGTCCTCAGGTCTCTTCTTCGAGGTTAGTAGAGTCCCAAGAGGGGGTCCTGCAGTCCGCTGTCCCGAGGTGCAGGTCTGGTGCCAGCGTCGTGCCTCTGAGTAGGACGGAGGAGCTGGGCTGGGTGATCCTTCCCCAAAGCTCCCTGTTCCCAGTGTGCTGCCCCTGCCGGGCAGAGGGCCCCAGGTAAGGACCCCTTTCACTCTCCCTCTCTAGGCACTAAGCCTTGGGGTGGGGGCAGGGGCACTCACTCAGCTGTGTCAGGAGCCTGGGGTAGAGGTCTGAATAACTGTTTCTGAAACAGGCTTTCAACCAGTGCTCCTGTTTTTATGGCCCCCTTCATCCTCACTTCCGTAAGCACCTGAGGCCACTGGCGCCCCAGTCTCCTGGGGGTTCCACACAGTCTAAGTCCAGTTGCTGTCCAGTATTTCCACGACATCCGAGCATTTGTTCTCACCTATTCAGCCAGTTACATCATCTGTCAGCTTTCCAGCTTCTGAAATCCAGCTGCTGGTGTCCTCTTCCTCTTTCCTTTGTCCTCCTGGGGTTACTGCAGGGAGACCCTTTGCTGAGCTTGCCGTGGGTCTCAGAGTGTGATCTGCCAACCCCTGTGATCTTAGTTTCGAAAATGTCGTCCTAGGCTCTCAGCAGATGTGTCAACCATTTCACATTCAGCGTACTAGAGTACTTTGACTCTTTGGACCTCAAATAAACCATTACATTGTAAAAGAAAGAAATACTGAAAGAGAGTGACGTCAAAAAAAGGGAGTTGGTTACTCACAGAAAGAGGTTTACACACCAGGTAGGGCTCAATAGATGAGGCTAATATATATATATATATATATATATATATATATATATGTATATATGTATATATATATATAAAAGCCTAAGCAAAGGCTAATTCTTTTTTTAAAATTTATTGATTTAGAGAGAGAAAGGGAGGGAAGGAGGTGGGGCGGAAAGACAGAAAAACATCGTTGTTGTGGTTTTTTTTAATATATTTTTATTGATTTCAGAGAGGAAGGGAGAGGGAGAGATAGAAACATCAATGATGAGAGAATCACCGATTGGCCGCCTTCTGCACCCCCCCCCCCACTGGGGATCAGCCCACAACCCTGGGCATGTGCCCTTGACTGGAATCGAACCCAGGACCCTTTGGTCCACAGGCCGACGCTTTATCCACTGAGACAAACCAGCTAGGGCGCTAATTTTTTTTTTAATCTATATATATAAAAGCCTAAGCAACCATTATGACCTACCAGTTGATCAGTCGCTATGACGCGCACTGACCACCAAGGGGCAGATGCCCAACGCAGGAGCTGCCCCCTGGTGGTCAGTGCACTCCCACAGCCAACCTCCCCCGGTCCTTCCCCCTGGCCGGCAAACCTCCCATGGTCCCCCCCCCCCCCCGCCCCTGCTCTCTCCGGCCAGCAGCCAGCAGGCCCCCAGGCCCCGGCCGGCCCTGATCGGGACTGGGCGAGATGCCCCTGATAGGACCTGATCGCTGGCCAGGCCTAGGGACCCCACCCATACACGAATTTCATGCACCAGGCCTCTAGTCTAAAATAAGGACCCAAATGTTGATTATTGACTCTATAGACCCATTTTGGGAACTTGACAATGATGATTTTGTCCATTTAACATTAAATTTGAATAGCATTTAATAAATATTTTCATTAGTAATTCTTAGTTTCAGTTATGTTCATTATTTTAGCAAACCAACGATACTTAGCACAGTAGCATGACTCTTCCAAGCGTGGTCTTTGACCAAGCCGAGTCAGCTGACACTCAGTAAGAGAGAGCAGAGGTTGCACACTGGGACCAGAGTTAAACGATGAAAATCCAGAAGTAAGTTTGTATCTGACCCTGAAATGATTGTAATAGAAGCACCTGATGTTTTAGAAATCCCCTTTAAGCAAAATAGCCACTCTGGGCCAATTCCAGTGCGGGTGCTGCGGGCTTTCACCAACTGTCTGCCATCTGTCTGGGCCGTGGTCCTTGGCATGTACAGAGGGAGGAAGACCTGCTGCTTTTAGAAACAGCAGCTCATTAAAGCAGGGACGCTCCGGGGGTGGGGGGGTAGGTCAGGGTCTGGGGACTCTGGGAGGCAGTGGCTGAGGCCGTGTGCAGTTTGAGCAGCACTCGGGAAATGACACTGGATCATACGGGTTAGGACAGAGACCAGAGCTTTTTCTCTCCTCCTTTTACTTTAAGTGAACTTAAAATCGAAATACACCATCATACAGAAAAGCACCGGGGTCATAAGCAGGCAGCTCATTGAGTTTTCACAAGATCCACACCTGTGTCACCAGCACCCACATGCAGAAACAGCATTGGCAGCGCCGGAAGCCATCCCCAGCCCCCCTGTCACTGCCTCTGTTCTCCCAAGGAGGCCTCCACCCTGACCCCTTCACCCTGGATAGTTCTGCCTGTGATCATTCGAACTTTATATAATCCAGTGTAGTCCATAGTCTTTTGTGTCTGGCTTCTTTTAGAACATCAGCTTTTAAATTCTGCTGCAGTGTTCCAGTTCATGTCAGGTCGAGAACAAGAAGAGACGAGGCGAGCCCGCTTGCCTATTTCAGTCCCATTCAGACTCCAGCCAGTCCTCCAACAGGGACACGGTTAAATGTTTAGCTTTCATCCACCACCTGGTTGCAAGCAGAGTTGGGTGAGATTGGGTGTGAAATGTCAACACAGCCAGGGATCGCAGGGTATTGACTGCAGTGTATTTCCAAGCAAGGTCGTTCTTCCCACAGTTAACTGGGTGGATCGTGCTTGCTCAACATTTATTTTTTTGTAAGCGCTGAGCCTACACTGCAGAAATGAGGTGAATAAGACATACCTGGTGCTCGCTTCGGCAGCACATACACTAAAATTAGAACGATACAGAGAAGATTAGCATGGCCCCTGCGCAAGGATGACATGCAAATTCGTGAAGCGTTCCATATTTTAAAAAAAAGAAAAAGACATACCTGCCCATCTAACCCAGACATTGTGTCTCGTATGAGGTCTGTGGGCTTACTGATTACACAGCTCTGGTTGGTTTAAATGAATTCTAGATAGTTTCAGAGTTTGAAACACAAATCTGTCTGCTAACCACCCTACAAGAGCAGTCCTCTGGCAGATGTCCTGCCTGGCGGAGTGGCTCTCCGAGTGGAGGGTAGCGTTGGCGTGTGTCCACTGGAAGTCCTGTTTATAACATTTCATAAAAACTCTACATGGAAATATTTGTATTTTCCTTGCAAGCAAATTGGACTGTGGATATTGTTTGTGAGCTGATCCAGCCAGGCCAATTATGGGAGTAGAGCTTTAGGGCTTTACGTGACTAAGCTGCCTAATTAGGCCTCCTCTTGGAAATGCCAGGCTTCCAGGGGTGGCTGCTGAGGGCTCCTGGGAGAGGAGGCCAGCGGAGTTCCAGAATGCCCAGAGACACTTGACATCTGTGTTCCTTATGCTTATTCTAAAGCAACAAACATGCCAACACTTGGGGCAGCAGCACAGCTGTTTCCCATGGACCCTCCTCAGGCTGTGACCTGAGAGCCCCTAGTCCCATGGTCAGCAAACTGAGGCTCGCGAGCCACATGCGGCTCTTTGGCCCTTGAGTGTGGCTCTTCCACAAAATACCACGGCCTGGGCGAGTCTATTTTGAAGAAGTGGCGTTAGAAGAAGTTTAAGTTTAAAAAATTTGGCTCTCAAAAGGAATTTCAATCGTTGTACTGTTGATATTTGGCTCTGTTGACTAATGAGTTTGCCGACCACTGCCCTAGTCCTTCCTGGCCTTTGTCTGTCTTCATGATGTCTGAGTTGCTGTTATTATCCTTGGTGGGATGGTTGTTGAGGTTTCTGTAACTATTCTTGTCAGCCTGTGCAGAATGTAAAAACAAGCTCAGCACAGAACTCGGTATAGTGGAGCAGAGGATCTTGTCACGCGTGGTCTCTGCATCAGTGGTTTGAGACTCTGGTGTAGTGACTGTCATAAACAGTGTAGATTGTGTTACTGTGTCTGTCCCCATAGTGCGTGGTGGGGATCCGTGGCACTAGAGGGACAGGTAAAAATAGAATGCACTCACGCCCACACTTGCTGTGTGTCCCTGGGCAAGTTCCTTCACCTCTCTGAGTCACAAGGTGCTTCAACTGGAAAAGGACAGTGACAACGTGTCCTACCTCCCAGGGTTGCTGTGACACTAAACGAAGCAATGTGTGTGAAAGCACTAACACAGTCCCTGCGACGTGGCAGCAGTGACATTCAGCAAAAGTTAGCTACTGTTAACATCTTCATCCTTCGCCCGATTTCCTGTGTTCAGGATGAACTTGATTCTGCAGTGAAGAAGCTGTTATCACTAAAAATGAGCTACAAAGCGGCCATGGGGGAGGACTATAAGGCTAACTGCCCACCAGGCAACCCGGCACCTGCGGGTGATAGCGGCCCAGAGGCCCTGGAAGCTGAAGAGGATTTTGTGGACCCGTGGACAGTACAGACGAGCAGTGCCAAAGGTGTTGACTACGACAAGCTCATTGGTACGTCCTGGGAAAAGCCCAGACTTTTAGTAGTGATTCCATTGGTGTTTTTAATATTAATCATAAATCAAGTCAAGCTTCAATGCCAAGAAAAATATATATATCCTAAAATATTTTGGTGGTGCATTATATTCCTAGAGAATTGTTAAATAAAGTAACCAAATAAAGCTTATTGCAAAATAATGATCTATCGTAGATAACTTAGTAGTATCTTTTCTACTAAGTTAGAAAAAGACAGATCTGTTGAAATGGGTACTTTACAGTCGTTAAAACTGTCTTTCACGTAGTGGTGACAAGTCAGTCACAGATTACTTAAGTTTCTCCTCCAGTGGTGCCATTTATGAAGCTAACACCCTGGAAGTCAGTGGAAGGGGGGTCACTGCTCACAGGTGGCCCGTTGTCATTTCCAGGCCCTTCCGTGAGGGGCTTCTTACTCAGGAAAGTCCTCACTCTGCGATCATTGCTAACCATCAAAGCATCAACCAAAAAGTCCTTACCCAAGTCCGAGCCATTTTCCGTGATTTTTAAATATAGGCTATCAATAGGGAAAATTCGCTTGAGGACAGGCATTAATTCAGTTCAACAATTCAAAGATATTGAAAAATATAGTTGTCAATGTATATAAATTTTACCTTAGTGAACAATAAGCAACTGTGTGTGCGCACGCACATGAGAAGCTGTTAGCTAGACTGCGTTATAGATGTGTTTCCCATCAGAATCCAATCCCAGACAGAACAGCATTTTATCCTGTAATTTGTTTTCTGTTTTGCTGGTTGTGATCTCAGCTGTCTTGTTAGTACAAAAGACCCTGGACTTCATGTTGGGGGAAAGGACCAGGAGCAGAGGCCTCAGGGGTTTGGTTCATTAACACTGCGATGTTTTTCCCTTAATGCCTGGTCACTAAACCTCCCACCACCTAAGACAGTCATCTCTTCCTTTTCCCAGTTCGGTTCGGAAGCAGTAAAATTGACAAAGAGCTGATAAACCGAATAGAGAGAGCCACGGGCCAGAGACCACACCGCTTCCTGCGCAGGGGCATCTTCTTCTCACACAGGTGAGCGTTCCCGAGGACTTCTCTCCCTTCCTCTTTAATCCAGAGAGTGATTGGGCCCCGGCCCGTGTGGCGCAGTAGTTGAGCGTTGATCTATGAACCAGGTTCAATTCCTGGTCAGGGCACATGCCGGGGTTGCGGGCTCCATCCCCTGTGGGGGGCATGCAGGAGGCAGCCAATCAATGATTCTCTCTTATCATTGATGTTTCTGTCTCTCTCTCCCTCACCCTTTTTCTCTGAAATATATTTATGTGTGTGTGTGTGTGTGTGTGTGTGTGTGTGAAGTGATTGGGGCTATTCCCTCAGGCTGTCTGATACTGTGTGGAAATGGAAGGCAGTTGTCAGAGACTTGGACCCACCTCTCCCCTGTCAGTAACACGTCCCTTCACCCTCTGGCCCTTAGTTTATTCATCAATAAACTGTCCATTTCACGTCCCTAGCTGGTTTGCCTCAGTGGATAGAGTGTCAGCCCTCAGACTAAAGGATCCCTGGTTTGATTCTGGTCAAGGGTTGCAGGCTCAATCCCCAACCCTGGTTGAGGCACGTGTGGGAGGCAACCAATCGATGTGTCTTTCTCACATCAATATTTCTCTGTCTCTCCCCCTTCCTTCCACTCTTTCTAAAAATCAATGGAAAAATATCCTCGGGTAAGGATTAAAAAACAAAAACAAAAAACTGTCCACTTCACTAGGTGAATGTTACATTGACAGAGGATGAGATTCGTGCCAGATTATGTCCAAGTTCATTGTTTCCCACACAATAGGCTTCCTGAAATTACGTACCCTCTTCCTTCTATTGTGCTGGCCTGCTCATAAATAATATCAAAAGAGAAACTAATAGAGTGATATGCAACCAAATTTCCCCACTTCAGACCGTAAGTGCCATGCAGATAACAGAAAACGAGCAGCTTTCAGAAGGGTTTCTGCTTCTCCCACCTGACAGATCACCTTGGGTTCGGGCCAGCCCATCTCCAAGGCTGTGTTCATGGAATTTATGGTCCAAGGTAGAGCGTTCTGCTCCCTCCCACTCACGGCTACAGGAGCACACACAGGTCACAGGTCGGCAGTCTGCCCCACACTTCAGATTCTTTTTTTTTTTTTTTTTTTTAATATATTTTATTGATTTTTTACAGAGAGGAAGGGAGAGGGATAGAGAGTTAGAAACATCGATGAGAGAGAAACATCCATCAGCTGCCTCTTGCACACCCCCTACTGGGTACGTGCCCGCAACCAAGGTACATGCCCTTGACCGGAATCGAACCCAGGACCTTTCAGTCCGCAGGCTGACGCTCTATCCACTGAGCCAAACCGGTTTTGGCTCCACACTTCAGATTCTGTGGCAGAGAAATCCAGGCCTCGTTTGCCTTCCTCACGGGCAGAACGTAATCAAAGCTCTTTCCTGAGTGAGATTTAGGTCACCCTTCCCAAGTACACAACTCAGTGGTTTTCAGTCTGTTCACAAGTTGTGCAACCATCGCCACCATCTAATTCCAGAACACTTTCTTCACGCTGAAAAGAAACCCCTACCCATTAGCAGTCAGCCCCCATTCCTCCCTCTCCCCCACCACCACTGGCAACCACGAATCTCCTTTCTCTGTCTGTGTATTTACCTGCCCTGCACATTTCATATAAACAGAATCACTAAATAGAATCACACACCCAGCCGGTGTTGCTCAGTAGTTGAGTGTCGACCTATGAACCAGGAAGTCATTGTTCCATTCCTGAACAAGGCACATGCCCAGGTTGCGGGTTCAATCCCCAGTGTGGGGCCTGCAGGAGGCAGCTGATCAGTGATTCTCTCTCATTGATGTTTCTGTCTCTCCCTCTCCCTTCTTCTCTGAAATCAATAAAAATATATATTTTAAATAGAATCACGCAGTGTGAGGCCATGTGTGCCTGGCTATTTCAGGGAGTGTGTTTTTAAGGCCCATCTGCACTGTAGCCTGTGTCAGTTGATGGAGGTGTAGGACTTGAAGCTTTTGGCCATTCTCAAATTTGAGAACACCCCCTATCTAATTTTATCGTCTATAAAATAGGGGATTCGATGAGATATAGCACCCAATGTCCACCTACAAACAGACCATAGGTACTGCCTGGGCGCCCTCCCCTGCTGAGTGAGTCCCTACCCCAACCATCCTCGCAAAGCTTCCAGAAACGGGAGCCTCATCCGCTCCAGCCAGTCCCTGAGGCACCCCGCCCAGACCTACTGCACAGCAAGTGCTCAGAGACGCCCCACAAAGGTGGCCAGTCCGCTCAGGTGGCCACTGCCTGCTCTTCTCCTCCGGAAGTCCAGAAATTTGATTGGTTAGTTGTGAAAGCCAAAGAAGGACTTCTCCCCTCCAGAATTATGTTTTACTGTTTCCTTATCTCAGAAGTAGTGTGTTCATTCCAGGGGAGTGGAGGGATGAAAACTTAAGCACAGAAAAGCAGAATGCTCATGGCCCTATCAGCCAAGCTGAGCAGCCAGCCCTGGCACAGGGTGGAGTCCCATTTGGAGGCCACCAGACCTCCGGAAAGGGTGACTGTTTCCCTGTTACTTTGGGAAACTTGACCCAGAAACAAGGGACAGTCACACCCCAGAGTGGTGGTTTCACACCTGCCACACATCATAGTCACCGGGAGAGCCTTTTAAAAGTACAGATTCCATGGGGGTGGGGGGCAATGGTAAGATATGTACACATATAATACCTTAATAAAAATTTGGAAAAAAAAAAGAAAGAAGAAGAAGAAGAAATGGGTAAAAAAAAAATAAAAATAAAAATAAAATAAAAAATAAAAGTACAGATTCCAGATGTCACGACCGCCCTGAAAATCGGCATCTCTGAAGGCGGGGCCCGGGCAGGTGCAATGTGGAAACAGCAGCCCCATGCTACTGAGGCAAAGTCAGGAAGGAGGACCCTCGTGTGTCTTGTTGGTGGACCCCAGTCCTGGGGAGGGCGGTTGATTCCAGAATGACTCCCAGATGAAGACACCTGGTCCCACCTGGCTGAGGGAGCCGGGCGCATCTCCCACTCCCCTCCCTAAGGCAGGACCCTGTGGAACCCTCAGAAGTCCCCAATCTGACTCTCTGGAGCCACAGGGCTGGGCGACTCTAAACAGTGACTGTGCAGTGTTGGCCTGGTGTCACCCAGGACAGTGTACAAAGCAGATGGTGTATCAGTGTTGATATTTGGAAAAATTCCAAAAGAGTTCCAGTGGCTGCCCAACTGCATCCATCTTTTAAACACATTATCCTGAGCTCCCGTGTCTTCTTTGAAAACAAGCACAGGAGAAACCATGTCGTAGAAGCATTACAGACACATCAAGAATAGCAAACTAGTTCTTACCTGTGTTTGTCTGAACATTTCCAAGTGAGCATTAGCACCTCGATTTTTTTCCTCAGAAAAATCACAGTTTCCTGTCTCCTCTTTCCTTCAGGGACATGAACCAGGTCCTCGATGCCTATGAAAACAAGAAGCCATTTTACCTGTATACGGGCAGGGGCCCCTCTTCTGAAGCCATGCATGTCGGCCACCTCATCCCGTTCATTTTCACAAAGTGAGTCCTGGCTCTGTGACTCTCCTCGCTGTTATTGCAAGTCAGGAGCAGTGGGTATAAGCTGTGTCTAGAACCGACAAGACAGGTCACGTTTGCTGAACAACCACAGTGTCAGAGACATGGCGCCTCTGTGGCCTCCATTCACTCAGTTCGTTCCTGGTGTCACTTGGGTAACGAAGACCATCAGACCTGTGCCACATCTGCTCTTCCCTATGTGACCGTAGGCCAGTGACTGCTCTGAGTCTTAGTTTCCACATCTGCAAGATGGAAATAATACTTGCCTCGTAAAATTACTGTAAGGCTACAAATAAAGCATGTAAAACAGCAAGCCTACAGCCGACCTGCAGGGCGCACTGAGTTAATAAATGGCAATGTCCTTATCGTTACCGATAATAGGATAAACAGCATGCTAAGATCACGTGATTTTGTAGACAAGGAGGCCTTGACGCTAGTTGTTCATTGGAACTGTGTTTTGAGATGCCAAAGGGCATTTTTCTGCAGGGGAAATGAGATGTCAGCCTCTCCCCTGTGTTTCTTAGGTGGCTGCAGGACGTGTTTAATGTGCCCTTGGTCATCCAGATGACGGACGATGAGAAGTACCTGTGGAAGGACCTGACCCTGGACCAGGCCCATGGCTACGCCGTGGAAAATGCCAAGGACATCATCGCCTGCGGCTTTGACATCAACAAGACCTTCATCTTCTCTGACCTCGACTACATGGGGTAAGGAGAGAACGCATGGCTGCCTTTTGAATGAGCAGATGTGAACATCAGGTCCTCAGGACAGGGCTCAATCTGAAACATCTTGGGTGGTCTCAGGCCCAGTGACTGTTTTTCTGCTTTTAGTAATTGTTGTGACCTGGGGTAGTGGCTGCGATTTTCATCCTCAGCTGGTGACAGAGAAGTACTTCTGTGTTGTAGTTTCTTTCCAAGGATGATCAGTCTCACCAAGTTAGGGTCTTTTTTTTTTTTTTTAAATTTAATAAATCTTTATTGTTCAGATTATTACAATTGTTTCTCCTTTTTCCCCCCATAGCTCCCCTCCACCCAGTTCCCACCCCACCCTCTGCCCTTACCTCCCCCGCACTGTCCTCATCCATAGGTGTATGATTTTTGTCCAGTCTCTTCCTGCACCCCCCATAGCCCTTTCCCCCTGAGAATTATCAGTCCACTCCCTTTCTATGCCCCTGATTCTATTATATTCACCAGTTTATTCTGTTCCTCAGGTTTTTAATTCACTTGATTTTTAGGTTATGTATTTGTTGTTCATAATTTTTATCTTTACTTTTTTCTTCTTCCTCTTCTTAAAGAATACCTTTCAGCATTTCATATAATACTGGTTTGGTGGTGATGAACTCCTTTAGCTTTTTCTTATCCGTGAAGCTCTTTATCTGACCTTCCATTCTGAATGATAACTTTGCTGGGTAGAGTAATCTTGGTTGTAGGTTCTTGCTATTCATCACTTTGAATATTTCTTGCCACTCCTGTCTGGGCTGCATAGTTTCTGTTGAGAAATCAGCTGACAGTCGTATGGGTGCTCCCTTGTAGGTAATTAACTGTTTTTCTCTTGCTGCTTTTAATATTCTCTCTTTGTCTTTTGCTCTTGGCATTTTAATTATGATGTGTCTTGGTGTGGTCCTCTTTGGATTCCTTTTGTTTGGGGTTCTGTGCGCTTCCTGGACTTGTAAGTCTCTTTCTTTCACCAGGTGGGGGAAGTTTTCAGCCATTATTTCTTCAAATAGGTTTTCAGTATCTTGCTCTCTCTCTTCTTCTGGCACCCCCATAATTCTGATGTTAGTATGCTTGAAGTTGTCCCAGAGGCTTCTTACACTATCTTCAACTTTTTGGATTCTTTTTGCTTTTTGCTTTTCCAGTTGACTGTTTTTTGCTTCATTGTATTTCAAATATTTGACTTGATTCTTGCATTCCACTATTCTGCTGTTGGGTCTCTGTATAATATTATTTATTTCAGTCAGTGTACATTTAATTTCTAGTTGGTCCTTTTTCATATCTTCGAGGGTCTCGCTAAATTTATCGGCCTTTTCTAGGATATTCTTGAAAAGCCTTATAACCGTGATTTTGAATTCTATATCCAGTCGTTCGTTTTCCTCCATTTCCTTCGTTTGTGATCTGTTTCTTTGTCTCCGCATTTTCGCTGCTTCCCTGAGTTGGTAGGGTAGCTTTGTGTGCTAGGTTTCCTATATGGCCCAGTGGGTCAGCCTCCCCAGTTACCTGAGGTGGATACTCTTGGTGCACCCCTTTGTGGACTGTGTGTACAGCCTTGTTGTAGTTAAGTCTTGATTGTTGTTGGTATCCCTGGGAGGAATTGACCTCCAGGCCAGTTGGCTGTGAGGATCAGCTGTGTCTACGCTGGGAGAAGTTCGGTGCTGGAGACTGCCTTATAGGATCAGACTTGCAAAATTGCAAAAGCCTCTGTGCTCAGCTTGGATGGGGCGGAGTCTCAGGGCAGAGCAGACAGTCTTGGCTTCCCATCAGCCCTGCCCTTGGGCGCGCACCTCCAGACCTCTGCCTTCCGCGGCTCCCCTGAGTTTCTGCCCGACAGTCCAGATTCCCCCCGTAAGAGCGTGGGTCCCCAGGGGCTTACCCGGAACTGGGGTTCAGTGCAGTCAGGAGCTTCCGTCTCCCTTCCGCTAGGGAAAGCCTGCGGCAACCTCCGCAGTCAGTCTTCTCTGCGAGCACTCGCACGCGCACGCCTCCAAACCCCTGCCCGCCGCGGCTCCCCCGAGTCTCCGAGTCTCCGTGTGCCTTTCTCCCTACCTGACAGTCCAGACTCCCCCTGTATGAGCCTGGGTCCATGGGGTTTCGCCTGAAACTGGGGTTCATTGCAGTCGGAACTGGGGTTCAGTGCAGACAGGGGCTTCCTTCCCCCTCCTGCCAGAGAAAGTTAGCCAGGCACTCAGCCGCCCTTCCTCTCTGCACATGTGTCTCCGTACCTCAGCCCTTTGCCGCTCCTCTGATTTTCCGTGAGCTTTTCTCTTTCCTTCTAGTAGTATAATTTCCACTCAGCCAGCTTTCCTGTGGTTATGGATGATGTCTGTTCTGTCTTTTAGTTGTAGTTTTGAAATTGTTGTGCGGGGCAGCAGTTTAGGTGCTTACCTATGCCGCCATCTTGGTTTCTGGTCATTAGGGTCTTTTTCTTTCCTCACAGAGAAAAGACTCCCTGGTTACACATTCCCTCCCAGTCTAGGATTTTAATCTGTCTTTTATTTATTTCATTTTTTAATATTTATTTCAGAGAGAGGAAGGAAGAGGGAGAGAGAGATAGAAACATTAATGATGAGAGAAAATCATGGATCTGCTGCCTCCTACATGCCCCCTACTGGGATCAAGACCGAAACCCAGGCATGTGCCCTGACTGAGAATTGAACTGTGACCTCCTGGTTCATAGGTTGATGCTCAACCACTGAGCCAGGACAACGGGGCCAGTCTAGGTTTTTAAGTCAGCTGCTTAAAAACCCAAATATTTCATTCCAAAAATCCTTGAATTGAAACTCTGAGGTCTTAAACTTCATCCCAAATGACTATCAAGAAAGTGTTAGAAAATTATTAGATTTTTTAAGATCACTTTTCTTGTGGGCCTAGAGGCACTGCAGTGTCCTCGGAGAAATATGGTCTTGGAAGGAAGGTGGGCCTAGGTTCAAGTCTGGCCACGTCTGTTAATGGTTGTGAGAAGCTTCTGATACATGAAATAGGATTAGATGAGACCTTAGATGTCGCTGTCATTACCATTTCCATAGCACTTCATTTTATTTCTCTCTCCCATTCCTTAGAACTCATTCCCATGAGTTCTGCAGCCTCTTCCCACCAAGCCCCTCCCCTCGACCCCCGCTATGGCCCCTCAGGACCTCTGGTCCCCTCCAGCCTGCACTCTCTAGAACACAGGTCTGCTCAGGTCCCCCGCTCAGGCCTTTCCCAGCACTCCCTCATCCTCAAGATCAAGTTCTCACTTCCCTCTGAGCACGCAGCCCCTCTGTGACTGTGCCCTGTTCCCGTCTAGTGCCATTGCCACCTCCCTCCAGATGGAACAGTTCCATTTCCTCCCATTTGTCCATGTTCCTGTCTGTCCAGAGTCCCCTCCCCTCCCAGCTCAGCATTCCCCCACTTTCTTCCGTGATAAGCATTGTCTTGTCCTAGGAGCCGTCCCTGGTAGGCAGATCTAGCACCTGCTCTGGTTCCGGCACCCAACCTCCTCCTCGGCCACCTCTAGTCTAAGGTGCACTGTGAGGGGTGGTCCTCTCCCAGGAGGTTGGTGAAACAGTCACCGTGTGCTCTCAGTGGCAGGCACCCCCTAGGCCCCCAAAACACAGAAGTGGGCAAAACAAAGTCCCCGCCCCATTGAGCATGATATTAGAGCATCAGAAGCAAATCCTCTACTAGTTACTGTGTGACTCGTGCAGTGAGCTAACCCCTCGCTGCCTGTTCGCCCAGCTCATTTATTCAGCAGGCATTTATTGAGCATCTACTACCTGCCAGGCTGCTGCTGGGATACAGCAGCCAATAGACAATGAAGCAACCACTCTGTCAGGTTCCCTTCCAACCAGCAGAGTCAGGCAGTTCATCGATAACAGACCAGGTGATAACAAGTGCTGTGGGGAAAAGGAAGGGGTGCTCAGCAGGCAGGAGTATCGGACCTGTGTCTGATTCCGATGGTGTTTGCAGGATGAGCCCGGGCTTCTACAGGAACGTGGTGAAGATTCAGAAGCACGTGACCTTCAACCAAGTGAAAGGCATTTTTGGCTTCACGGACAGTGACTGCATTGGTAAGGAGCCGCTGCTGCCTGCACCCGGCCCCAGCCCATCAGGAGGGAGCAGTGGCCCAGAGCGGAGCTGTCGCTGGGATGGTGGCACCTGCACTTTGTCTCTTTAAATAATAAACCAGAGGGGGTTTCCTCAGAACATAAGGAGGCAATGTGATGCCCTTGGCCACTGTCCTGGGCATGTGGAGCGGTACCCAGGTGCCAGTCCACCCCTTTCCTCAGCCACTCATGTGAGGCTTAGAAGAAAGTAGGAAGGGTACAGACAGCTTGGGAGTCCCTGTGTCCGCGCACGGCGTGCACCTGAGGGCACCCTGAGTGCCACAGCTGGGGCGGGCTGGCTGGGTGCCGCTTGTCAAGTGTGATCCCGAGGTCCATACCCTTTGTCCCAGAAGTCCCCCCTCTGCAGGTCTCAGCAGATCACAGTAGCATTGTTAACAAAACATTGAAAACTGTTCTGTATCAAGAGAGCATAATTTGTAATAATTCAACGAGGAATGATCTGAATGCCCAGTGGGCAGAGAATGGTTAAATGGAGACGATTCATTCATAGGGTAGAACATGTTTAACAACAACCTGGGTAAACACTACAAAGTGAAAGGGCAAGGGGAAAAAATAGTATAATCACAACTGAAATAAGTAGAAATAGAGAAAACATGAAAAGAAACACAAATTGAGTTTATAGATTTATTTTCTTCTACTGTTCTGGAGTTTTCCGCTTTTCTTTAATGGTGATTATTTTCTAATGGTGAGAAAGCCTGTTTTTGCTCATCCCTTTCCCCGGGGTAACCAACGAGACAGGAGCTGCCCGTGTAAAAGGTTCTCTGTCCTCGCTCTCAGGAAAGATCAGCTTTCCCGCCATCCAGGCTGCTCCCTCCTTCAGCAACTCATTCCCGCAGATCTTTGGGGACAAGACGGACGTCCAGTGCCTCATCCCCTGTGCCATCGACCAGGTCAGGAGGCAGCGGGGTGTCAGGTCTGGGCTGTGGAGGCTCCTGGCACTCACCTGTGGGAAAGGCGGCTTGGGGTGGGGGGATGGGGGGTCGGTTCTGTGAACTGGCAGGGGTTGCTGTGAAGGCCTGTCAGGTGACACTGATGGGCTAAAAGCTGGCGTATTGCTTCCAGCCATCCTCAGAAGGCCCCTCTCTCCCCTAGGATCCTTACTTCAGGATGACGAGAGACGTCGCCCCCAGGATCAGCTATCCTAAACCAGCCCTGCTGCACTCCACCTTCTTCCCCGCCCTGCAGGGGGCCCAGACCAAAATGAGTGCCAGCGACCCCAACTCCTCCATCTTCCTCACAGACACTGCCAAGCAGATCAAGAACAAGGTGAGCCCTGCCCTGGGCGGAGGGGCCACCTGTGCCCGCAGAACCACATGCTCAGGCACGCGCACGCCCGCACCAGCGCTCTGTCATTCGGCATCCGCTGCCCCGGGGCTGCTGAAATCCTGGATTGAAAACTGCCCCCCTACTGACACGAGGCCTCCTGTCCCTGTTCCCAGATAGCAGGGGAATTCACTTTGCGTCCTTTCACTGAGGAAGAACTTCGCGTTTTTTTCCTTTTCTCATCAGCACTGTGTTCTGGAAGCAAAGTCATGGCAGTTTTCTTTAAAGTCACACAGGCAGGAGAGAAAACTCTGTTTCTGAGCACGAGCTGTATTCCGGAGCCAGGCCAGGCGCTTTGTTCATGCTTCCTTGTTTTACTTCTCACTGGGCGAGCGGTGTGTTCCTTTTAAAGGGAGAAGGATGAGGCCCAGAGCGGGCGTTTCCGCTGGAAACCAGCAGAAAGCTCCTGGCCATGAGCAGCACCACCCGCGTGGGGCGTAGGGCTGTTCCCTCCCAGAGTGCTCACTGAGCCCCAGAACTGGTCGATGTCCTGCAATGGTTCAGCCCTGCCCTGCCCGGCAGGCAGCGGGCTCTCGAGTCACCAGGGAAACGTGAACTAGGAGTTGGTTGAGCTTCCGTATTTTCAGGCCTCACTTCCGTTGCTGGGTGCTGACCTGCAGATATGATAGTCCCCTCACCGCCCTACAAAGCGGTTGACCTTTTATTGGGAACCAAGTGTGGGTCTGCGAGTTGGAAGTTGACAGTGGGAGGGGCGGAATCCGTATTTGAAGCACATAATGCAACTGTCTGAGTCACTGCCGGGCCCCTGACCCTTCGGGAAAGTCCCAAGCAGTTCCTGGTGGACAATAGGGAAACCCTTGATACTAGGAACAGCTGTTTCTTTCCCTTTCGCTTCTGGCGGAAACTTCCAGTGTGTGGGAGTGGTGGGGGAGGGACTCCTGGTCCCTCCAGCAGAGGCATTTTGTATTGTTTTTGAGGTGTTGTTTGAAGTCAGTCACTTAGGCTCTGGGGCATTTTTCATTCACTCAGAGACCTACAAAGACCCAGAGGGAGGTGAGCAGTGAGTGTGAG
This sequence comes from Plecotus auritus, assembly GCF_963455305.1. NCBI lineage: Eukaryota > Metazoa > Chordata > Mammalia > Chiroptera > Vespertilionidae > Plecotus > Plecotus auritus. The sequence continues at coordinate 9,580,827 of NC_137770.1, read as the reverse complement.
GTCAGGAGCCACACGGCTGCAGAGGCCACAGGGTCACGCCACTGTGGGCCAGGCCGGCCAGGCCTTTGTGCTCAGCCTCCATGCCCATCTCCATCTCCAGATCAGGCTCCTCCTCGGCCGCGAGAGGGCATCTGCCCCGCTCAAGAATCGCAGCGGTAGCCGTGTGTGGGTGCAGGGGTGTGGCTGCCTGGTCACCTGCCACGCACTTACCTGTGTGATCGCATGGAGCTTTCATATCCACCAGGAGGCTGTGTCCGTTCTGTAGGCGAAGCAATCAAGGCTCAGAGGGTTGGGCAGCTGCCCTGCATTCACCCCATTGGGAAGCAGAGGGCCAGGACTATAACCCAGGTCCACCACTGTCTGGCCTGCCTCTTACCTGCTGTTGGACAGTGACCTTGGCTATCCAGGTGTCATTTGTGACGTGGGGCAGTTGTCCCCTCCACAGACGGGCAGGGCTCACAGGAGATCCCATATAAAAAGCGTTTATGAACTGTCGAGCGCGGCCCAAACTTAAACTTTTGGCTCAGAAAGTGAGGAGTTGAGCAGCTCCTCTGTAGGGTGGGCCACGCTGTGCCTCCCGTGGGCTGTCATGTGGATCCCGTCAGACCAGTGGCCCATCCCCGTCCTGGTCTCCTTGACCTTCCCGTTAGGTTGGAGCAGCGGGAGCTCGCTGGCTCTTGGTGGTTGGATCAAGTCCCGCCCTCAGCCCAGACAGCCTACCTGTTGCAGTTTCCTGTTACATGGAATCGTTTTGGTGCAGCTCACTGGCTCCCATCGTTTTGGATCCTGGCGGTGGCCTTCCAGTCCCCACCGACTGGCTCCACCATGCCCCAAACCCGTCTTCCTATTGGTTCCCTGAAAGGCAGGCCCAGCATCACTGCGGACGGGCCAGGCCCAACACCAGGACCACGGAAGCCACTCGGCAACCTGGTGTCCCAGGAGGAGTCCGCTTGCTCCCCACGCAGCGCCGCTGCAGCAGGTCTGGCCACTCAGCCACGTTTCCTCACCTGTCACGTGGAGAAAGCGAGGCCGCGGTCATTGGGGGTTCAGTGTGCCACCAGTGGGTGAGGGGGCTGTCCGGTGGCAGGTGGTGTCTGTGCACCTTGGAAGAAGGGCAGCAGACTCGCATTTCCTCGTCCTCCTCAGACAAGGGCAGGGAACTGCCCCAGGGCCCTGGCTCGCTCCACCCTCGCAGCCTAGGAGGTATCCTCTAGACTTCCTGACTCCTCTAGTCTTCCCTGAGGCCCAGCACTGGCCTGGCCTGGCCTGGGGGTCTGTGCCCGGGAAGATGCCCGTGCGGGTAGGGGCCTCCACAAGACCAGAGGCTCCCGCAGACAGTGCACCTGCCTGAGGGCGTGTGGATCTCAGGAGAGCCCAGTACGTGGTGCTTTTCTCTTCTTCCTGTTTCTTTTGTATTTTCCATAGTTTCTGCGTTTGAGCACATTGATTTTATTTCATAACTTGCTCCTTTTTGTCAAGGAAGTGAAGGTGGCCTGCCCGCCAGCCCCCGCCTCTCCCCGCTCCCCTCCGTGCAGGCCCTGCTGAGCATGCGGCAGCTCCCTCGCTTCCTCCTTTCCTGAGCAGAATACAGCTCCTGCTCAGAAGTGGGCTGGTTTCTCTGGAGAGGATGGGTTTCACTTACCTCCCTGTGCCCGGCGTTGCTCTGAGCTTCTGGACGATCCCAGAGCACCCAGTAGTGGCCTGTCCTGGGGCCTCTGGGGAGACCTACTGAACACCTCCACTTGGAGTTTACCGACTCTGCCCACCCCACTCCCCTTTTGTACGTAGCAGGCTTCTCAAATCCTCGATGAAAGAACACTGAGGAACTTTGTCTGTCCGTTCCAGCTTTTTCTCTCCCACCCTGATTTCTCTAAGATTGTCCTCAGTGAATCCTTCTTTTTTTTTTTTTTAATATATTTTATTGATTTTTTACAGAGAGGAAGGGAGAGGAATAGAGAGTTAGAAACATCGATCAGCTGCCTCCTGCACACCCCTTACTGGGGACGTGCCCGCAACCAAGGTACATGCCCTTGACCGGAATCGAACCTGGGATCTTTCAGTCCGCAGGCCGACGCTCTATCCACTGAGCCAAACCGGTTTCGGCTTCAGTGAATCCTGAAACGCATTTGTTAGCTTGTGAGTCTGTCGTCTGCTCCTGAAAGTGCCAGTGTTAGGTGAGCCCTACCTGCAGGTCCTCCACCTCCGTACTGTCCAGGGTCGGCTTTCCCTTCTGAGCCCTCCTCTGTGCCTCCCTCCCGTCCTCTCACAGTGGGGAGGGCAGCAGCCAGCCTGGGGTGCTGTCCTGTTCACCAGCGACAGCACCGCCTGCCCCGAGCAGTGGCCGCCCCTCCCTGGTCGTGTGTTACTCTGAAGAGGGTTTGTGTTTGTCTTCTTCCTGAAGCTCATCACCTGAGAACACTTGAGGACATCTGCCCCAAATCCCAGCTCTCCTGACGCTGTTCTTGTCAATGGGGAGTGGGGAGTGCAGAGTGAACCCACCTCTGCCCCTTCCCTGCAGGGGGCCCACTGAGCCCGCTTGGTGGGGCTCCTCCTACCGGCCTCCCTCTGGTCAGGATCTGACGGGCAGAAGCCGTCACTGGCTCTACTTCCAGCCCTTGGGCTCCCGCAGGGCAGCCAGAACCCCCAGCATTGTGTGTCTCTTGCTGGCGCAGGTCAACAAGCACGCGTTTTCTGGAGGGAGAGACACCATCGAGGAGCACAGGCAGTTTGGGGGCAACTGCGACGTGGACGTGTCCTTCATGTACCTGACCTTCTTCCTGGAGGATGACGACAAGTTGGAACAGATCAGGAAGGTAGGACAGGCCTGTCCCGGCTGCCACAGCTCGCTCCCTCGGGGCCTGGAGGGCTCCGGCAGCCAGCTGGGGGCAGTCGGCGTTTCCTCGGGGCCTGAGCCCCAAGAGTAAATGGAGGAGGTGGATTGGTTTGTAGCCAAGAAACCTCATGAACAAATATTCATGAGAGAGAAACCGCAGGCTACTGTGTACTTAGTAGCCACGCAAAAGGGTTTAATCCTGCTGTGAGAGCAGTGTAAGTTAAGGCACCATCGAAGTTAAAACAGTTCCTATACCGACTGAGCAGGGTTTTGTGTTGCTGTTTCATTTGCAACGATTGTAAACGAGATGCTTCCAGGCTCCGCCCACCCAGCATGTCCGGCAGTAGCTTGGCCGTGGGTATGGAGAACCCCAAGAATATACACAGCTGTGCTCGGGTGTTCCAGTTCTCAGGGTCTTTTCTAAGAAAGCACCCCTGCTTGAGAAAGAGCTCCTCATATAACAGCGTTCAAAATGGTAACAGCACAAGGTCAGGACCGGCCACACAGCAGAGGCGGGTCACCTAGGAAGTGTCCCAGGGTGGGTGCTGCGGGCGGTGGGTTTCCGTAGTAGGACAGTGGGCCTGTGGGAGCGATCAGGACACGCAGCGAGATCAGTGCACACGCAGCGAGGTCTGTGCACACGCAGTGAGGTCAGTCCACACGCAGCGAGGTCCGTGCACACGCATCGAGGTCAGTGCACACGCAGCGAGATCTGTGCACACGCAGCGAGGTCAGTGCACACGCAGCGAGGTCCGTGCACACGCAGCGAGGTCCGTGCACACGCAGCGAGGTCCGTGCACACGCAGCGAGATCCATGCACACGCAGCGAGGTCAGTGCACACGCAGCGAGGTCAGTCCACACACAGCGAGATCTGTGCACACGCAGTGAGATCTGTGCACACGCAGCGAGGTCAGTGCACACGCAGCGAGGTCCGTGCACACGCAGCGAGGTCAGTGCACCACGAAAAACCTAAGCGATGCCCAAACGTTAGCCATGGCCCTGCCCTTGAGGCACTGGCCTTGCTGCTCTGGGGTTTGGGTCGGAGATTCAGCGAATCTCAGTTTACTGAAGCCGGTAGGGCTGGCGGAGCTGTCGTCCGTTCCCTGTGCTTGGAGTTCGGCTGGAACACAGGGCTGTGAGGCCTCCCCTCGACCCTCTCGCTGTGAGAGGGCAGGTGTGCTCATGCTCAGAAGGGAAGTGTGATGGACAGGGTTTTGTACTGAGCGGAGCCGTCCTCGTGGTGTGTCCCCGCAGGATTACACCAGCGGAGCCATGCTCACCGGGGAGCTCAAGAAGGAGCTCGTGGAGGTCCTGCAGCCCCTGATCGCGGAGCACCAGGCCCGGCGCAAGGAGGTCACAGAGGAGATAGTCAAAGAGTTCATGACCCCCCGGAAGCTGTCCTACGACTTTCAATAATGCCCATTTTATATCTGTACATAAAGAACCATAATTTACCCAGAACCCCAGCCCACTGCTACGCTTAGGCTGTCACAGCTTCCTGGTCCTGGTGTCGGTAACCCTGTGTCTGTCAGTACTGCTTCTCCCTGGGCCTTCCTTTCCGTTGGGGGGCCATCGCTGTGCGCTGCCTGCGCACCGGGTGCCGGGGCTGGGCAGACAGGAGTCCCACTGGTTCTCTCCCACAAGGCACCCCGGCCCGCCCAGAGCTGGCCACAGGCATGCACTGGCCAGCCTGCGCCGCCCCGGGGAGCACTTCCACTGGACAATGCCCTTCGGTTCCACATAGACCCTCAAGGCCAGCTGGTAAGGGAGCCTGTAGTCTGCATGTACATTTCAGGAAGTTTAATGGGCACAGCCCATCCCCCCCAAAAAAACAAAAAGAATTGCTAGCTGTGCATTTGACGGAGAGAACTCCCAGCTTGAAAGCTGCTTTTCACACTGAATATCGCCCGAGGAGGCCACTTTTGTTAGTTGAGTCTGTGGAGAAACTTTCCACACGTGAACTCCAGCCCCACGTGTTCTCTGGCCGTCTCTGTCCTCTGAGCCTCCCCACACCGCTTCCACCAGCTGGCCCTGGGGACAGGCTCTCCACCCTGAGAACCAGCGCTGGGCCCCCTGCCGGCTGCTGAGGGGAGTCTGCGGCCTTTGCAGACACCTTCATCCTGACACTTGGCTGTCACAGAGGCCTGCACCCTGCCGGTGTCCTGGGCGGTGGAGAGCACACGGCAGCCCCCAGGCCCCGAGGGAGCCGTTCAGTCTTGTGCCCTGTGTAGTCTGGGAAAGCCCTCCGTCGGGGCGCAGGGTCCACTCCTGAATGCTCTACCCTCATGTCGCTTGTTGGCCTAATAAATTTCCTCTGGTCCCACCTGTATGGCTGTGTTGTGTGGAGTCTGAGCAGGACAGGGGCCTCGCTTCAGGCCCCTGGATGTGCTTCACCTGCCACAGAGCCGCAGCCCCTCCGCGATGGCCCTTGAGTCTGCTGGGGTCACAGTGGGGGTGTAGAAGGGGAGGCCCACCGTACAGGAAGCCCCGAGGCACTGAGACGCAGGCTCCCAGGAACCAGCAGCCCGTCCACCAGTCTCCCCTTAGCAGTCCTGGTCTGGATTCTCACCACTTCCGGTGGAGAATGCAAGCAGAGGTCCTCATTTTGTGCATGGGATGGTCCAAGGTGGGGCTGTGTAGTGACAGGTGCCGGTCTACCAGCCAACCTGGGCTCACTCCACCCACCATCTTCATTTTGTTACCGGGCAGTGGGAGCTAGGCAAATCCCAGGGCAAATGGAATAGGGAAACGGAGACAGGCGAGTTAAAACAAGGCAAAAGTATGGGCAGCCAGCTTGTGACTGAAGCCATTACCTCCCTCAGCCAAGGACACTTGAGAGCAAATGGTTAAAAGCCTCCCTCATGAGAGAATGCAGGAAAGGAGTGGGGAGGGGACAGGGAAAGGGGGCCCTTTACTCCCTAAGAGAGAAGCCAGCAAGGCTCAGCGGTGAGACAAAGCAGCCAGGTGCTTCTCATGAGTTCTGGGAAGGGACCTTGAGAATGAATCGCTACCAAATAGTCAGCAAAGGAATTGTGACACCTACCGACGGAGGGTGTATAATACCTCGGCCCCCCACCCAGCCTGCTCTTAAGATTAGCTGAGAGCTCACCTGCGCTTCCTAAGCCAAATGTATATGGGTTTGCTTCTTTCACGCAGGTGCATGCTTTCGTTGCTTTAACAAATTGGCTTTACACAACGCAGTCAAGATCTCATAATGTCATTTATATGAGAGGACAAGCATCGAGGTTGGGGACAGCCCCCTCCCACAGACTCAGGGGCTGTCTGGTAACACCTCTGGTGAGAGGTGCCTCCGACAATGTTGTGAGTGGCAAAATGGAGGCATAGACGAGGGGAATGTGGTTTGTCCAAGGTCACACCGTGAGTTTGTTACAAAGCAGGCCTGTCCCGACTCCTCCTTTTGCTAAAACCTGTGCGTTCTTAAAGATCCCCAAGAGACCCCAGGATCAGGATGGACGTGGTGGCCGGCCCAGCAGGTGTCTGGGTGACAGGGTGGTTCTGGCCCCTGAGTGGGCGAGGACTGTTCCAGGGGAGCTCTGACTGTCGGCGTCCCCTCGGCAGACCTCCATGCGTCTCAGTCCCGTGTGGTGAGGAGACCAGCTGAGCTGCACCTGAGGGACAAGCACAGGGAGCCTCCTGCACGGCAGTGGACAGCTGAGTGAGGGGCCAGTGGCCGCGCGGCCAGAGGGAGCACGTGTCCAGGACAGCACACCAGAGTGAGAGCGGGGCTCCCGGCACAGGCCTCCGGCTCCTGCAGCCTCAGGCGGGCCAGCTCTCCCCGAGTGACGGAGTTATGCTGGCCACCCCTCCACGGGCCAGGACAGGGCTGAGGGGCCCTGGGTGACCACCTTTCCTCTCCCCTTTGACATTTCAAGTGCAGCCTGACCCCGAAGGTGGCGCAGTTAGTGGGGAGCTGAGCAAGAGACACCTAAAAGCAGCTTGGTGATCAGGCAGGGAGAGCTTCCTGGAGGAAGTGTCTGAGACGGGGAGTTAGCCAGGCAGAGGAGGGGGAAGGGCGTCCTGCCCTGAGCACAGATGTAAGCAAACACTTGGTCCGTATGATGCACAGGCCAGGACAGGACGGTCCACCTACGTGTTCTGGTAATAGGACAGTCCTGGCAAGAACCCTGGAAGTTCTCTGTCCAAGGACATGCATGGTCAAGGCCGGTGTCTAGGAGGGAGGGAGTACAGTCAAGGCGGGTGTTGGCTGACTTCACCCGGGGACTGCTGCAGGGTGGACCCCACAGGTTTGTCCGCACCTGCCAGCCCTGCCCCCGATGGCCCATTACTGGAGGGCATGCGGGGCCTCAGGAGTCCCCCACCCTCTCTGCTGTGTGGCCTTGAGCAGCTCCGGCTCCCTCTCAGGTGTTTCCTCACCTGGCATCAGGCTGTTTGATAAGCTGTGGAAGGTGCCTGGCCCCCAGCAGTGTTCAGGAGACAGACCCCTGTGGAAAGGTGGCGCACAGCCTAGTGTCCGGGCACCAGTGGGGCCTGGCACTGGCTGGGACCCAGTTTCTTCAGAAAGGGGACAGATTTGCGATGGGGTGGCCAGGAGAGCAGCTGTCGTGCTGAATGCTGAACAGCCGGCTGTGGCAGGGCTGAGCCCGCAGGCCAACCCCAGTCCCAAAGGCCGAGGGAGTGGAGCCAGTGGAGGGCTGGGCTGGGCCTCTGCCCATTCGCCTAGTGGGAGCACTGGCCACACAGGTCTGGGGAGCTTGGCCTCAGGGTGAATCGAAGGCAGAGACACGGGTCACCAGACCACAGAGCAGCACCACGGAGCATCCTCAGAAACGTTTAATTGGCAACAGCCCCCTCCAAGTCTGCAGGCAGAGGGCGGGAGCACGACCTGCCCTCCCACCAGCTCACCAGGCCGCCGGGCAGGGCCTCTGAGGTGGGGAGGGACCAGGTGAACTGCATCTCAGGGCATCTAAATAGCGGAGGGCGGGGTGGTGGCCCAGAGGACAGCTGAGTAAATGGTGGTGCAGACATGGGTGCTCTGAAGACATGGGGCGGGGGAAGCTGGAATGAACAACTGACCACCTGCACCCAGGACTCCATGTGACAGATGTCTTCACCCAAGAGGCCACTCCTTCCTGGCTCCTGTGACCCTCGGGCCAACCCGGCTGGTAACAGATGACTTTGACCTTCTCTGCTCTGTAGCTGGCGGACCACGCCCAAGCCCCAGCTGCCTGTCTTCGGGGTGGCTCCCCACTGTCCTGGGTGACCACCCGGTGGGGACACTCCCCTTTGCCTCCTCTAGCTACTATGACCTCTGGGAGCTGCCGGTGGGTTGGCCCGCGGGCGGTGGGACAGCTACTTGAGCAGGCCCCGGGTGAGCCTCAGCGCGGCTTCGTAGGTGACGAAGACCACCATGTTGACGGGGAAGGCACGGCAGCAGTTGAGCGTCAGCCCCTTGAAGAGGACCCGCGGCCCTTCCTCCCGCACACTGGTCACCACGCAATGCAGGAGGCCCCTGTAGCGCTGCTGGCCCTGCCCGTCCACCTGCAGGCGAGTCTTGATCACGTCCATGGGGGTGGCCACAGCCCAGGCCAGGACCCCTGCGCAGCCACCAGCCAGCAGCACACCCAAGACATCTACAGGGGAGACCCACGAGGGAGCACCTTGATTGGAGGCCGATTGAGGCCCCGGAGGCTCCCAGGGCAGGGCCCAGCCTTCATGAAGCCCTGGGCTCATTCCACCAATGTGACTTGTCCCAGGCCACACCGAGGGGGTCTGTCCTGACCCTCAGGTCGAGAGCACTGAGGGTCCCACCCTGGAGGCCCTGGGGTAGCAGTATGCCACCTGACTCAGTTCCCACTGGCTGAGCCTGCGCCCCTTCCAGGCCCCAGCCCCCACTCACCTGGCTGGCTGTGGCCAGCAGGGGTGAGCCACTCGCTGAGGATGGAGTAGGAGAGGAAGTAGGTGGCGAAGGAGTGGCCCTCCCGCAAGAGCAGTGCCGAGCTGCCCTTGTAGAGGCCCCGCAGCCCCTCCTCACGGGCCACCGTGGCCAGGCAGTGCAGCGGCCCTCGGTACTTGGGCCCAGGCACCTGACTTGCAGGAGGTGCAGGACACATGGGGGGCACCGCCGAGGGCCACGAGGCCGAGGATCTCCGCCTCTGCTGCGTCTGCGTTTGCGTTTGCGTCTGGGTCTGCATCTGGGTCTGCATCTGGGCCTGCGTCTGGGTCTGGGTCTGCAGGCGGACCTTGGCCACCTCGGTAGGCGAGGTCAGGAACACCTGGAGCAGAGACCCAGCAGTAAGGAGGTGCCAGCACTGCCCACACACCCTGGACCTGGCCTCCAGTTACCCACAGTGACATCAGGGAACCTGCGCCCCATGAAGATTTAGGCTGGCCCAAGGCCCTGGTGGAGCGGCGTTCAAAGCCCGCGCCGCCCACCCAAGCCAAAGCCAGCACCTTCTCCAGCTACACGCTCGTCCCAGCACAGAGTGGACTCCACACACAGCAGGTGTCAGGTAAGTGGCTGTGACTCCAGTTCATGAAAACATTTAATCACATAATTAGTATGTCAATGACCTATTACCATATTGTTCAATGTAAGAATAATAAAACGAAGTATTTAATAACATTAATATGTAACATGACATTACTGATAATGTTGTTTGCATTTCATGGGTGCTCACACCTGTCAGAATTTGTGTTAGGGGCTTTACATATGACCTCACTGAATCCTCATCGAGACGCCTCTTGCTGATGAAGAGTCAGAAGTTCAGAGAGGCTCCCTGGAGTCCTCAGGTTCCCTCAGCTAATGAGACTCTGCTGAGTTCTCACCCTTAGTCCCCCAGCCTCCATCCAGCCTCTGCCCTCCCTGAGCTTCAGTTTCCCTGCCTTCTGGGCTTAGGGACTTCTCAGGCCCGCCCCACCCCTGGGGTCCCAGGACCCCACTCACACGGACGAGGCCAGAGGCGAAACCCGAGAGCGTGATGTCGGTCCTGGCGGGCTTGGCGTCGGCACTGCCATACCGGAACCGGCAGATGTGTGTGAGGCACTGGTGGTAGGTGCCGAAAGACAGTGACGAGACCAGGGACACCGTGCTTATGGGCAACAACAGGCCCCTGTAGAAGCCCCTCACCTGGTGGGCAGATGGACAGGACCCAAGGGCCCAAGTCAGACCAGAGGTTCGGCCAGGAGGATGGCCCTGGTCTCACCCCTACAGGCCCTTCCTGGCTATGGGACTTCACACAGATCACTTACTGCCTAGGGCCTCAGTATCCTGGGCTGTAAAATGGGGATCATCGTACTCAACTTGAGAGGTTGTGATGAAGAGACAGAGGGCCAGGCTGGACCCAGGGCAGCTACTTGATGATGGAGCTGGGAACTGGCATGCTTCCTTGTTGCTGTTTTCCTTTGGCCCCTCCCTGGCCAGCACCGAGCCCCAACTTCACTTTGGTAAACGTCCCTGTCCCCCCTCTGGACAACTCTCTGACCTGGGCCCTGGGGACCTGACAACTCCACCCTGAGGAGGACAGAAATGCCAACACATGGGTCCCCCCACACTGTCAAAGACCCCAGACACCCCCTCTAGACCTTCTCCTGGAGGTAGGACCTCATTCTAAACACCTCCTGCGTGCTGGACACCCAGCCCTGGGCCTCGGAGGTCTCCAGAGGTTGGTGTGATTATTCCCATTTGGGAGTGAGAGAACCGAGGCTCAGAGAGTGGTGAGTGGCAGGCCTGGGGCCTGAGCCCAGACATCCGCTGCCTGTCACCCTGGCCCCAGGCCTACCCGCTCTCGCAGATACGTGTCCCGGACGCAGTGCCAGATGCCTGTGTACTTGGGCTCCGTCTGAATCTTGACCTGTGGGAGAATCAGGCTTCAGGAAGGGGGCAAGGTCAGGGCAAGGTCAGCAGGCCTGGGGGAGGGGAAGAGCCAGCTCCTTGGATGTCACGGCCATGCTCTCGGTGGCAGAGCAGGGACAGTGAGCCCCGTATTAGAGGAGAAACCAGAGGCAGAGGCTGGAAAAGAGGGTCAGGCTGTCCTGAGGCGGGTGGGGAGGGCCGAGTGTGATGAGAACCCTAGGAAGCTCTTCTGGCTGGGGATGGGGTGCAGGAGGCTCGCAGGGCGGCCTAAGCGCAGGCAGGAGCAGGAAGGGGGGGCAGGAAGGGGGGTTGCAGGGCCTAACGCCACACACCTTCACCGTGTCCAGGGGGTAGCCCACAGCAACACCGCAGACGCCTGGAAGGAAACCAGAGCTCGGGGTGAGGGCAGCAGGAGCAGACCCCCTCCTCATCCAGTGTCTCAGCAACGGGAGAGCCACCCCGTTCTGCAAGTGAGGCAACGGAGGTTCTGAGAGCTGAGGGGACTCCCAACTAGCTGCTGGCAGCATCTCCTTCCCTGAGTCTTGGCCCCAGGACACTCCTCGCCCTGCCTCTGGGGCCATGTTTTGGGGGAACTTTTTTTTTTTTTTTAAATATATTTTATTAATTTTTTACAGAGAGGAAGGGAGAGGGATAGAGAGCTAGAAACATCGATGAGAGAGAAACATCGATCAGCTGCCTCCTGCACATCCCCCACTGGGGATGTGCCCACAACCAAGGTACATGCCCTTGACCGGAATCGAACCCGGGACCCTTCAGTCCGCAGGCCGACGCTCTATCCACTGAGCCAAACCGGTTTCGGCTTGGGAGAACTTTTGGTCTGACACTGGCTGGGCCTGTCCCCAGGCCAGGCAGCGCTGGCCCTCAAGCCTCAGGCTGTGACGGGTTTGTCGGGGTGGGAGAGCCCCATCCTCCCGGGCTCCATGAAGGGCTTGTGTGGCACAGAGTGGACGTGAGGCTTCCTGGACTCGGGCCCTCTGCCCTGCAGAGCGGGCCAGTGCCACCGTCCTGTTTCTGTCCCCTCTCTTGACACCAGCGACTCAATGTCCAGGCCCCAGCACTGCCATGGGGAAGCCGGAGAGTGAGCACACAGGTCCCTGGGGATGGGTGGCGAGAGCCATGGGAGGGCAGTAATGCATGTGGGGGCTGGGTCCTATTTACTCTGTATACCAGGACTCAATAAACATCCATGAATGCCCTAGCTGGTTTGGCTCAGTGGATAGAGCGTCGACCTGCGGACTCAATGGTCCAGGGTTCGATTCCGGTCAGGGGCATGTACCTTGGTTGCGGGCACATCCCCAGTGGGGGGTGTGCAGGAGGCAGCTGATTGATGTTTCTCTCTCATCGATGTTTCTGACTCTCTCTCTCTCCCTTCCTCTCTGTAAAAAATCAATAAAATGTTTTTTAAAAATCCATGAATGAAAGAATAGGGTGAATGAATGAATGAATGAAATGAAGTAAAAGACTGACTTGAAAAGAATTACCCTCCTTGACCCTCACATAAACCTCAGCAAACTCCTATTCATCCGTCAAAGCCCTGCCCCAGCATCACCTCCCTCCGGAGCCCTCCCTCACCCCTGAGCTCAGGGCTGCCTCTGTTGCCAGAAGCCTGTTGACCAGAGCCCCTATCAGGGCTTTGTTGCTGTCCCACAGCACGCAGCTCTGCCTCCAGAACTGGAGTCAAGGACAGGGCCCACCTCTGTTCCTTCGGACCCAGGACCCAGTACAGAGCAGAGGCCCTTTCCACCAGGCCTTCCGTGGACTCTGGAGGAAACATGTGACATCCAAGACCCCTTCCTGGCTGTGTGATCTGAGCCTCCTCCTTAGGGGGCTGATGTCCAGGGCAGCAGCTGCCCTCAGTCCCTGCACACAGTAGGACCTCAGCAAGCCTCTGGATGGGGTCAGAGCCCTGGTCTACCTGGCTTGGCGCTGCTCCCCTCCCCTCCCACACTGCTCCCAGAAGTATGGACAGGAGCCCACTGCTGTTTCACACGATAAGCAAGGCCAAGGGTGCCCGACCCAAAACAGCCTCCACCGCTTGCAAGGTGTGTGGCTGGGAGGATCCGGAGCCGAATGAGCCTGTTTCCCAATGGGCCAGTTCACCCCTCTGGGTCTGTCTTTCGCAATGAGCCCTTTCCCCAGAAATAAAAACAGTTGCACACGGTGGCTGGGCAGGCGGGGCTGGGGCGGGGCTGGGGCGGGGACAGGCCCTCCCCACCTCGGCCCACAGCTTCCAGGCAGCACTGTCCTCACTGTCCACCTCTCCTGGAGCCTCTGGTCCTTTCCTGGCTCAGCCAGTCCTCTGTGCTGGTCACTCCCAGCCTCCTCTTGGCCCAGGCAAAGACCACCCTCTGCCCCGAAGGCCCCCTGCCAGAACTGCCCCTCAGCCTCCCCAGCTGGGCCCCCCAGGCCAGTGCAGACTCACCCCCCACACACACACCTGCACCCAGCCCTGTGTTGCCGCTGGAGTCTCCCAGGAACCAGCTCTGTCCTATCACTCAGCACCCATGCCCACACCAGGTCCCAGCCACTTCTGGGGTGACTCCTCAAACCCCATGTCTTCCAGGGGCCCCCCTAGGACAGAGCATCCCCCAGCTCCTCCGGGTACCCCCAGGAGCAAGTCCCCTACAAGGCCCTGCTGCCCCTGTCCGTTACCTCCGATGGCTCCAGCAACAAAATCCATGGACAACGTGGGTGTCCCTCCTGAGAGCAGTCTGATGCCACCAACAACAACCGGTCAGGTCCTCTCAGACCTTAAATACCTGTGGGGGGGCGGGGGCAGGAAGCAGGAGCTGCTGGCCAGTGGCCCAGAAGGCAGAGGTTGTGCTGGGAAGCAGGCAGGTCGATGCCCACCTGGATTGCCTCCCACCCCACCCCCAAATGCCCCTTGTCCCAGTGCCCTCAGGACCCAGCTGTGGGCAGTAGAGAGAGGCCACGGGAGCACTCAGGCTCTGGGGACACAGGACCACTGTCCGCACCTGCAGTCCTGGGCCCCCAGACCACATCCAGACACCTCCGGGGAGGTCCAGGGGTGGGGCTGTGATGTCCCTGCCCCTCCAGCCCCAGCTCACACCTCATTGGTGTCTTGGGCCTCCCTGACTCCCCTGGGGTGATTCCTGCTCAGGAAACCCACAAAGCTCCCTCACTTGCCCTGGCCAGTTTGGCTCAGTGGCTAGAGCGTCAGCCTGCGTACTGAAGGGTCCCAGGTTCGATTCCAGTCAAGGGCACGCACCTCGGTTGCAGGCTCCCGGCTCTGGTCAGGGACATGTGGGAGACAACCAATCGATGTGTCTCTCACATTAGTGTTTGTCTCTGTCTCTCCCCCTCCCTTCCACTCTCTCTAAAAAATCAGTGGAGCCCTGACTGGTTTGGCTCAGTGGATAGAGCGTCGGCCTGTGGACTGAAGGGTCCCAGGTTAGATTCCGGTCAGGGGCATGTGCCTTGGTTGCGGGCACATACCCAGTAGGGAGTGTGCAGGAGGCAGCTGATCGATGTTTCTCTCTCATCGATGTTTCTGACTATCCCTCTCCCTTCCTCTCTGTAAAAAATCAATAAAATATATTTCTAAAAAAATTATACTATTTTTTTAAAAAATCAATGGAAAAATATCTTCGGGTGAGGATTTTTTTTTTTAAAGCTCCCTCACTTATTCATTCAACAAACACTATCAAAGCTGAGGCTGCACTGAGGCAAATAAGGCCCAAGCCCAGTCCTCAAGGCGTCTAGTTGATAGGGAGGGGTGGGGGCGTGGGCCACCGACGCCTGGCTCCTGGGAGCAGCATGAACACCAGTCACGGCCCACTGCCGGTTCCACACTGCCCTGGTCCCACACTGTCCCTGCCCCAAGGGCCCCAGCGAAGTTTGCCTCCACTCTGAGTGCCCTGACCCAGCACAGACCCACTGCTGAGCAGAGCTTGCTGAGCGGGGGGACCAAGCCCTGTGGGGCCCACTGCTGAGGCTGTCAGTCTGGCCTCTAACCAAACTAGGAGCTGCTCCAACAAGAGGCCGATTCCAGCAGCTTGTCGCTCAAAATCATTGCAGCCCTGCGAGGACCCTGAGGCTCAGAGAGCCGGGAACTTGTCTAGGGTGTCCCCTGACCAGAAACCTGGCCAGACCGGGGAGGGTGGCCCTCAGGGCAGGGCCACGTGTCCTGGTGGGTGGACTTGTAGGCCAGCCCTGAACAGGCTGAGTTGACAGAGGGCAGCTTCGCTGGCGCCTGCCCAGCCATTTTTGAGTGGAGGACACAAGTTGCCAGTAGCAGTTGCCACGGCAGAGGGCAAAGGGCAGGATGTGGCCCGTTCAAGGCCAGTTCTGATGCGTGTCCTGGACTGGTTAGGAGCCAAGCTGCCTGTGTTCAGATCCCACCTCTGTCACTCATGTCAGCTCTGAAACCTTGGGCAAGCTCCCTGGCCATTCTGTGCCTCCGTTTCTGCATCCACGAAAGGAGGATAGTACCTGCCTCACATCTGTGACCACTCAGGGCAAGCTCCAGTGGAAGTGGCCAGCCAAATGCAAACGCTGCATTAATAGGAGCATAGGTTCCAGAAGGAAGGAGGTGACAGTCCTGTTATGAGCAGGGCAAATACAGTAGGAGCTTAGGTTCATTTGCAGATGCTACACTTGGAAGGCCAGTACCTTGCATGATGAGGTAGCTTGAAGAATGTTGTCTAACTGACAGAACAGGGAGCTGTTTAGTCCCGTGATTCCCGAAGAGCATCTAATATGGTAAGTACCACTCACCCCCTGGCACCTGAGCCAGGAACCCAGAAATTGCCCTGAATGCCTTTCCCCCTGCACCCTACATCAAGTGAGGCACCCAGTCCTGTGGTCAGACCTCTGAAGTTTATGTTCAGATCCATTTCACAATCCATCTGCACAGCCCCTGGCTGTATCATCTCCCCGCTGGACAACAGTCTGGTTCCACCCTGGCCCTCCTCTCATGCCACAAACAGCATGCCTACTACATGCCACATTCCAGGCACCAGAACACAGCAATAAACTCAGGCAAATGCCCCTGCCCCATGGATCTTCTGTTCTAGGTGGGGGACAGACACCAACACAATAAATAAAGATACAGAGTCTGCCCGATGGTGGTAAGGACCCAGGAGAGATGTAGAATAGGGTAGGGACAGGGGCGGGGTAGGGACAGGGGCGGGGGGGGGGGGTGCGTTAGAAAAGGCAGCCCAAGAAGCTGACATTTGAGAGCGTGTTTTCTCGGTCACTGCAGCCAAGTTTCACCTGCCCTTTGTCTCCCAAGCAAACAGCCTTCTCCACAGCAGAACAGAACACCCGCCGCCTCTCCCTTTAGGCTGGTTTGTGCATGTCTGAATGTCCCCCACCCAGCGGTGAGCTTCTGGCAGGCAGAGTCCAGCCAGATTTGTCTCTGAGCCCTCAGCACGCAGCACAGGGCAGACACCCTGGGGAGGCCCAGTGAATAAGTGCATGAAAACATCAGTGAAGAGATGGGTGTGTGGATAGGTAGATGGATGGATGCGTGGGTGGGTAGATGGATGGCTGGGTGGGTGGGTGGATGGCTGGGTGGATGGATCAATGGCTGGGTGGGTGGATGGATGGATGGATGGATGGCTGGGTGGATGGATGGATGGGTGGGTGGGTGGATGGGTGGATGGATAGGTGGGTGGGTGGGTGGGTGAATGGATGGATGGATGGATGAGTGGGTGTATGGGTGGGTGGGTGGGTGGGTGGATGGATGGGTGGGTGGGTGGATGGATGGATGGGTAGGGGATGGATGGGTGGGTGGGTGAGTGGATGGATGAATGGGTGGGTGGGTGGGTGGGTAGATGGGTGGGTGGGTGGATGGATGGCTGGGTGGGTGGGTGGATCAATGGATGGATCAATGGGTGCAGGGTTGGATTAAGATGGACACACAGCCCTAACTGGTTTGGCTCAGTGGATAGAGCGTCGGCCTCCGGACTGAAGGGTCCCAGGTTCGATTCCGGTCAAGGACATGTACCTTGGTTGTGGGCACATCCCCAGTGGGAGGTGTGCAGGAGGCAGCTGATCAATGTTCCTCTCTCATCGATGCTTCTGACTCTCTATCCCTCTCCCTTCCTCTCTGTAAAAATCAATAAAATATATATTAAAAAAAAAAAAAAGATGGACACACAGATGGATGGACCTTGGGCAGAGTCAGCTGTTCACACCTGGCTTGACCTGACTCTGTAGATGGTAAAGCCCTCTGGTAGCGGGGGAGGCTGGGGCCTTAGTGGAGGAGAGCCTCCCACGGTTTGAGGGGAATACTCAAGCTGGGTTTGGCTCCTGGCTCCCCCTGCTGTGTGATCTGGGGTCGGTGGAGTGACCTTTCTGAGTCTTGCATGGATGGCAGGAGACAGAGCCCAGGGTCGCCCGCTGGGCGGGGGAGTGTTATTACAAGCAGTTAGGCATGCTTTAGGCCTCTTCCTCCTTCACCCACATGCTCCGCCCCGCCCAGCCCCAGCAAGGAGGCCAGGCTGTCCTCTAGAGGGAGACAGACATCACACAAACAGCTCCAGTCTGAACCTGAACGAAAGGCTCTGTCCGGAAGGAGGACGCGGGCGCTGCTGACCCCGCTGAGCTCAGGGCCATGCTGGTCCAGGCGCCCTGGGGGAACCTGACAACCCTGAATGCATCTTCACAGTTTGTGACAAAAGAAATAACTGCAAGTTCTTTTTAAAATCCAGATGGCAGAGACGCAGCCACCACAGACGGTGAGAGCCCCAGCCTGGGGCCGGACTGGCTTCCTGCAGGAGGCCGGCATGTTTCCGTTTTCCTATCTCTGGGCGATTTGCTTCTTTTCCTTATCGGTGTGTCTGGGACACGCTGCCACTGCGGCACCTGAAGACCTGCTTCCGTCTCAGCCCCGGGCTGTGGCTGCGGTGGACAGAGGAGGGCCAGCCCCTCTGTGTCCGTGTCCTGCTGTGTCTGTGGCCAGCCTTCGCCTCCTCCTGACCTCGCCCATTCTCACTTCCCCGCGGTGCCAAGGCCAAGGCACCTACCAACGCAGCTCAGGGTTCAGGCGAGGGCACACTGCCCTCCTCTGGCCGGTGGCCTCGGGTGCCTGCTCACACTGCCCGTCGGCCAGGGACCGCGTGGTCATCCAGCCATTCTCCACCCATGAGAAGTGGGAGCCCTTAGAAAGGGCACCGCCGGGCCAGCTCACGCCAGGCCCCAGCGCCAGCCCGGGGTTGGCCAGAGGGTGGGCTCCGTGAGGCCTGCGCGCGGCATGGACAGCTGAGTGCGCAGCCAGCACGCACTGTGTCCGGGACACTGGGCTGAGCGCCTTCGGCCTGGCCCTCGTGTCCTGACCAGCCCCGGCTCAAGTTGGGGACCACTCCTTCGGTCCTCTGGCCAGTCAGGGCCTCCCGCAGGCAGGCCCCCCTCTTAGTTCTATTTGCAGACTCCAAGCATTTGCCAAGTGTCTATTTATATCGCTGCCCATCTTGGGTTTCTGGTCACCTCATCTGGCTGAGCTGGCCTCCCTTCGGCCTCTTGGCCCGGCCGGCCGAGTGGGTTCAGAATGGCCCGGAGCACCGGGAGGGAGGCCCCCAGCACGCCTGGACAGGTAGCCCTCGGCCACCTGAACGCTTCCAGAAGAACAAGGAGGCAAGGTACCCATCCAGCGTGGCAGCAACTTCAGGATTGACTCAGTTCAAGGGAAGAGATGTGAATTCCTCAAAAATCTACCCAAGGAGAGACCTCTAGGTACCGTGGCTGGCTGTCCCCAGGTGGTCCCAGGCCCTCCATCACCCAGGCCCAGGGCAGACTGGCTCAGTGGGGAGGCCAGGACACGCCAGGATAGACGGGACGAGGGGCCAGGGAGACATCCACACAGCGAACAGTTATTCCCCGGGAGAAAGGGACGCGTCGAGCAGACAGCTCTGCTCAAGGCTAGGCCACACACACCCGCAGCTGGTCCCCAACCTCTTGCCGCAAAGCCACCCACCTGCTCACTGTGTCCTCAGCAGCCAGAGGGGACCTGTGGGTCCCAGATCCTCCCTCACTGGCCCAGACAGTCGAAGCAGTTCTCATGAAAACCTTCAGTTCCTCCCTGATTAATTAAGCTAACTCCTTTTTACACTGAGGTGACGCTGCTTTTATAACATAGACATCAACTCTGATCTTTCGTTTCCTGCAGAAGTGTCGAGAACCGGAGGCAGAGCTAGACCCTGCCGACCCGGCACTGGCCCCTGCACAGCCCAGGTCCCCAGGTCCACACAGCTGGTCCTCCACCACCCCACCCCCACGCACCCTGCGGCACCCTGAGCCCCAGCCTTGCCCCCGGCCCAGGTCCAGACAGCCTCCTTCACTGAATTCTACAGGTTAGGGTAGGAGAACAGAGGCGACGTTTTCTTTATTTTTCTTTTTGTCAGAAACATAATCTTTTAAAAAATATCTTTTTATTGATTTCAGAGAGGGAGAGAGAGATAGAAACATCAGTGATGAGAGGGAATCATTGATTGGCTGCCTCCTGCACTCTGCACATTGGGAATGTAGCCCGCCACCCAGGGATGGGCCCTGACTGGGAATCGAACCCTGACCTCCTGGTTCATAGGTCGCCGCTCAAGCACTGAGCCATGCTGGCCAGGCCAGAGGTGACTTTCTTTCCCCGCTGATGTTTCTAATTTTCCCACACTGAGCCTATCCTGTGTCAGAAATGATAAAAACTGTACAAAATAAAACCTCAACCCCACACTTTCCAGTGACCTGGCTTCACCCCTTGTATCCCTCCCCCTCCCCCCCCCCCCCCCCCGTGTCCCTTCCTCCCCACCCACTCCTGCTGCTCTGGCCTTGGACCCTCCTGCCCCTTAAAGGCTGGGGTCTGAGGAGCGCCCTGCAGGGGACGCTCCCTTGGGAGCGGGGTGTCCGGGACTCAAGAACACGAGGAGTTTGAGAAAGCACGTTCTGTGCTGTAATTTTATCCTCAGGAAATGAAACAGAACAACAGACACAGAAGCCTCGCTGACTGACACCGTGCAGGCTCGCAGATGGGGCCTCTATTTTTTTTTTCCTTTCTGGTTTCTCCCCAACGGCTGGCCGGGAAGCCCCCGAGTCAGGGAGGAGTGCCTGCCTTGTCCCCACGCCCCGCACAGAGCAGCGCTGTCACCGTCTCTGCCACCTGATGAATGATTCTCCCTCCGGGGGCCCAGACACACAACCCATGAGGAAGAGCTTTTAAGGGGGAACGAGGGTTTGCAACCCAGCAGTGCACCCAGGTAACCCCATCTTCGCCCAGTGCCTGCCTTCACCCCTTCCTCCCTGCGGCAGAGGCCACCCCTCCACTGCTCCCCACAAACTGGACCTTCGTCCCTGTGAGAAGGCAAAAGGCTAATCTCAGGGGTCGATATAACCCCCTCCCCAATAATGGCCCCCACAAGAGTCAGTGATTTGATAAAACCAGTGGGGAATGAAGCAGAGTAACCTCTATTTTATAAAAAGTGCTGTTTGAAATTTCCACTAGACAGAAGGTTCTTTGTCCTGTGAATTAATTCTGCTCTTATGAGCTTCTGTACAACATGCTTGCTCTAATGACAGGGAAAATACGCTTAACTGTCTGACCTTGCAAACCGCTGCGCTGCTGTCCCCAGCTACCCCCATGCCAGGTGTCCTTTAGTTACCTGTGCTCAAGGCCACTGAGCTACGTCGTACTCTCAAGGCTGCAAGCTTCCTGCGAGACCTCTGCTGAGCGTACGTAGGGCTCTTTGAAAACTTGCAAAAGGGACCGGAAGCCCCATGTTTAGGAAACAAACGTTAGAAAAGATGCCAAAGAAAAGCTCCCACCAGGTGGCTTTGCTCAGAATTTGAGAGACAACCTCCTTCCTCTGAGTCCACCCACCGGCGTAATAACGCTGGGTGACTCCATTTCTCTAAGCGTCGCTTGGTTTTTTCTCCAGTCTTAGTTAGAACACCTAAACCCCAAAAGGTCCAGCCTGGACACTGGCTCCCTCCAAAGTGGTCCCACCTCTGAGCTGGAAGCGGGAAGCCCGTGGCCGCGCGCCTGCACCAGATCCCTCACCTGGACCCCTGCAGGCATCACCCAGATGGGGCCTCGCTCCCAGAAGCTTTCTGAAGCTCAACTATTGAGTGTCCCAGGCTGCTGGGCCCCTTCCCAAGGGCCCCCAGGGAGTCAGGACTGTCTGACGGCGGGGCACAGGTATAATGGCCACCGTAACCACAAGGTATCCTCAGACTGAAAGGCAAAGCAGGTGACTCCAGCAGAACACAGCAGAATTTATTGTAGGGTGACTGACTTACAGGAAAATTGGGTCAGACACCAGCAATTCTGCACAGATTATTCTCCACACCCAGCTACCGGCCCCGTTATAGTGCTCTTTGTACAGTGCAACTGAAACAGGAATTTTAGGGGAATATAGGCAGGCTTAGGGAATTTTTAGAATTGGGGTCCATGGAAAAACACAGGGCTACAGGGTGGGAGAAGGTACGTCTCCATAACACAAGGAAGCCAGGTGCAGGGGGCAGCAACAGTTGCACTTACATAAGACAAGGGAGCTGGAAGTAGCCAAAAAGGTCTATATTTACAAAATAAAGAATGAGGAAGAAAGCCTGAAAGAAAAGAACAATGAGGGAGGAGGGCATCATATGTCCACTGAAGTATGGTAGCAATCATCTCCGGTAGAAACTGCTGTTCAGGCTCTGTACTTACTTGTTTGCTAAAACAATAGAAAGTTATTTTGATTTTCTGGACTTATGCATGCTATCCCAATACTCCATTGATGATGGTTTGAATATCCCATTGATTGTGATCTCACTGGTTACTGAAGCACATTCTTCTGGGAACCAGGACAGCTCAATTATCCCAAATTGTCTCAGTAGCTACAGATAATGCATTCCGGTTGACTCAGTGGTCCCGGAATCTGGACAGCACAATTATTCTAAATTGCCCCGGTGGTCCCAGATAATGTGTTTCTGTTGATTCAGTGATTCGTAGATACTTTAGATAACTAACTTGCTCAATTCTGCTTCTGTAACTGCTTTTCGGGAACCAGGTTCCTCATTTCAAGCCCAAAGATGCAATCGATACCTTTGTGATATTCTGCATATAAGCCAGATGTGGCGAACTGTTCGGGGCTGCGAGTTCTGGAGCGCTTTTGCTCCCTCGTATACCGCCGGCTTTTAATAAATGACTCCATAATTCGACTTCTTGAGGCATCCTTTGTAAGATGGGGGTACACTACAACACCATGTGGTGTTTGACCTTTGAGTTCAGGAGTTACTGTAGTAACCAGTCTAAGGGAATAGTGACCAATCAGAGGGGATATCAAGACACCAGGATCTGCAGCCTTTATGAGCCATAGGGAAAAGGAACTCAGCGGGACCCTTTCCCCCTCTCCACGTGAGAGTCCATTCTGTGGGACTCTTTTCCTCTCCCCACTTGTTCTTCAATAAATCTCCACCTTTGCTATACCACTCTCTGTCTGTGGATCCATTCTTTGACTCTGGCAGACAAAGAATCCGGGTTCCAGTCCAAAAATTCAGTTTCAAAATGGTGCGTTGCCTGGGAATTTCTCCGTAAGTCAGTCAACCCTCTTCATGTCAAATGGGGAGTAGCCACGAAGTCTGTCCCTCTGTCCCTTTTCTGTCTCTTGTATGATTTTGGAGGCTGACGGCCGCCCGCAGTCACTTAAACTTGGCTGCCATCTAAAAAGCGGGCCTCTGTCTCTCTCTCTCTCTCTCTCTCTCTCTCTCTCTCTCTCTCACTGCTCCTTTCTGGATGTACTCTCCAGGGCCAAAAACAAAGTAGGCATGGGTCAGTCAAGTGAAAGCCACTACGGCAACTGCTGCTACAGAAATAAAAGTCTCCCATGGAAGGATAAACTGGTGCCGGGTCGGGTGAGAGCGTTAGGCTTCTGCCAGTTGCAAATCAAAGCCAAGCCATCAACTACATGAGTGCTTGGGTCCCTGCCCAGCTCCGAAGATCAAAGAGACAATCATCTCCCCCGGCCCCGCCCCCCCCCACCCCACTTCTGGGATTCTCGGATGTTCTTACGTGAGTAAGAGCCACAGTGGGGGTGCTTGGGGAGACTCCCCATAGCGTGTAGACCCCCTCATTGGGTTTTAACAACACATGTAATTAAATTCTGACCTGTCCAGGGGATGCATACAAGGGTTGGTCACCCAGCATTCCGGGTCCTCGCGGCTGTCTTGGACAGCTGGGAGAGAAACTGAGACACGGTTCCAAAAAAAAAAACAGCACATTTCTTTTTTTGTTTTGTTTTGTTCATTATTTATTTATTTATTTATTTATTTATTTATTTAAATTGTTTGAAGTATTACAAATAGTAGTAAAACAGCACATTTCTGACCCACTACATATGTCCACGCCCCTAGCCCAGATCCCAAGCTGGTTTTAATTGGAGGATCATCTGCCTTTTCTCCTGCTTTCTCCCTCAGTCAGGTCCAATAGTATCCAGCCAAGATGGCTGCCTCCGCGGTCCAGGACCCACTAAGCTTAAAACCCTAAGTCTCTTGCCGAAACTGGTTTGGCTCAGTGGATAGAGCGTCGGCCTGTGGACTGAAGAGTCCAGGTTCGATTCCGGTCAAGGGCATGTACCTTGGTTGGGGCACATCCCCAGTAGGAGGTGTGCAGGAGGCAGCTGATTGATGTTTCTCTCTCATCAATGTTTCTGGCTCTCTATCCCTCTCCCTTCCTCTCTGTAAAATATCAATAAAATATATTAAAAAAAAAAAAAAAACCTAAGTCTCCATTTGTGCAGGACTTTATAGTAAGGGTCTTGGGGAAAACTTCTAGGCAAGAGTTAAGAAAGGGAGAGCCAGCCCTATCCGGTTTGGCTCAGTGGATAGAGCGTCGGTCTGTGGACTGAAAGGTCGCAGGTTCAATTCCAGTCAAGGGCATGTACCTTGGTTGTGGGCACGTCCCCAGTAGGGGGTGTGCAGGAGGCAGCTGATGGATGTTTCTCTCTCATTGATACTTCTGTCTCTCTATCCCTCTCCCTTCCTCTCCGTAAAAATCAATAAAATATATTTTTTTAAAAAAGAAAGGGAGAGGCCCTAACTGGTTTGGCTCAGTGGATAGAGCGTCGGCCTGCGGACTCAAGGGTCCCGGGTTCGATTCCGGTCAGGGGCATGTGCCTTGGTTGCGGGCACGTGCCCGGTGGGGAGTGTGCAGGAGGCAGCTGATTGATGTTTCTCTCTCATCGATGTTTCTGACTCTCTATCCCTCTCCTTTACTCTCTGTAAAAAATCAATAAAATATATTTAAAAAAAAAAAAGAAAAGAAAGGGAGAGCCAGCCAACTGGTTTCCACTCCTGACACATGAGCATGGCCCTGGATCTTCCCATCAGGCATAACAGGAATTAATCACAGCCCTTAGCCGCTCTGCCACCACCCCTGTAGAAGTCAGCATTACCGCCAGGCACAGCTGTTAAGTTAGCCCACTAATTACTAGGTCACCTGCACTCGCCTTCATTGTGATTCTGTTAAAGGGTCGCACACTCTCGGGAGTGTTCTTAAAAGTCTCATTTTCGCCATGTTTTTATTTCCCAGTCCATAGTTTGAAATTTGGATAGGTAAGCCATTTCTCACAAATTAGGGACACTTCGGGACTTTCTATACCCGTGTAGAGGGAAAGGCTAGTTCAAAGGGAGGCGCCCCACCCGATTTGGGGTGGCTTCTTGGTCTGAGCCCCATCTCTTCATGGATGTTATAGAATAGGCCTGAGACGGTTTTTCTTTAGAAAATGGCGAAAATGACACAAGGGGAAGGTGAGGCAACCAGGCAAGCCACATGGCCAAAATTGTCCACTAGAAGAATGCTGAGGTTCTGGGGAGGGTCAGTCCCCAAACCCGGGACGAGAGACATTGCCTTTTTAATGGAGTGCTTTGTGGAGTGTCTGTGGATTGTGTGCACTTGTAAATATTGTGTATAAGAGTGTTTCTATTGATGTTTCCTGTTGACGTTCGAATCAATCTGTTTAAAGATGGGGCACATCCCACTTTGCTTGGGTCCAACTGCTTGTGGACGGGAGGGACATGTGGCAGGGTGTGATCTTGAGAGTCTCTTTGTCTGCGATGTACCTCGGTTACTGATTGCTTTGCTAGCTTGGTTCGCTCTCCGCCGTCTTTATGAACATAGACAGCCCTCTGTCTCTGCTCTGTGGAGGCTTTGTGTCACTCAGAACCACATGATTTTATTTTATTTTTCAGCATAAAATTGTTTTATTTAAAAATCTATTTTAGCATTGAAGTATGAGCAGATCAATTGGTAACATATTGTAGTCTGCTGACATGCTGACGTGTGGTCTTAAAATCTCTGCGAAAGAAGCCATCAACAAAACAGCAAGAAAGCCCACTGCATGGGAGGACATATTTGCCAATGTTATATCTGTTAAGGGTCTAATCTCCAAAATTTATAGGGAACTCATACAATTTAACAAAAGGAAGATAACAATTCAATCAAAAAATGGGCAATGGACCTAAATAGACATTTTTCGAAAGTGGGCATACAGGCCAAGAGACATATGAAAACATGCTCAAAGTCACTAATCATCTGAGAGCTGCAAATCAAAATGACAGTGAGGTACCATCTCACACCTGTCAGAATTACTATCATCAACAAACAACAAGTGCTGGCGAGGATGCGGAGAAAAAGGAACCCTCATGCACTGCTGGTGGGAATGCAGACTGGTGCCGCCACTATGGAGAGCAGAATGGAGTTTCCTCAAAAAAAGTGAAAATGGAACTCTGTGGGAACCCCTTTCACATCCCGCGTGGTTCGGGGCTCAGGTTCAGGGTTCGGGTTCTGGAGGAGGCCGCACACAAATGAAAAAGACTAGAAAAGTATTTGGGAATATTGGGGGCCAGGTGGGAGCCCACCTCTAGGGGGAGGACACTCCCCGCTCCAGCCTTGCTACCCCTTTTATTAAGGTTTGGGATCCACCCATAAAGGCAGGCAATTCCAGTAATAGCCAATCAGCAAGGATTTACATAAGATTGACAGGTGGAAGTTGCTTCAGCTACCACTGTCTCAACTAGATAGTGAGTGGGTGGTTCTGACCTTTCAGAGCTTCCAGGGTTAACCAGCCTTCCGGGTTCCTTGTCCACACCTCTCTGCTAGTGGGGGCAATGGTCGGTTTCCGATATCTCCCCCATTTCTTTTCTTTAAAAAAATCTTGCATCTGCAGACTAGAAATAAACATATAAGAACAAAAACGAGACAAGCAATAATAGTTATGCTGAGAGGCAAATGAGTCAGTCTGTAGTAAGTTTCTTTCTGGGCCAACAGTTCTTTGAGTCCCAATTTCAATGTCCAATAGTTTTGAGTCTCAATTTCAATGTCAAACAGTTCCTTATGTGTACATGTCAGCAATGATATTTCAGTTCTGGATGGTGGACAAATGGTGGCAATGCAGGTTTGACCCTTTCTGGTTTGGTCCTGGGCAACCTGCCGAGATGCACAGCTGCTGACCGCTAGCGTGGCAAGGCATCTCCACCATCTTCCATCTCTGGACTGTTTCTCCTCTCATCTTCGTGTCTGGAGCAGTCCTGTCAATTCCTCTCTGTTGCAGGAATCCACATGGTCTTGGAGTTGTTTTAGATCCGGTTTCTGCAGCTGGCCATGGGCTTTGCATGCGATGAATTTTCCACACCTTTTCTCAGTGTATTTTTTCCCTCCTTCGCTCTAGGTGAAAAATATCATCTCCTCCAGATGTCCCGTGTTCGGGCGCCAGTTGTGGGAACCCCTTTCACGTCCCGCGTGGTTCAGGGTTCAGGTTCAGGGTTCAGGTTCTGGAGGAGGCCGCACACAAATGAAAGAGACTAGAAAAGTATTAATTTGGGAATATTGGGGGCCAGGAGGGAGCCCACCTCTAAGGGGAGGACTGAACCACATGATTTTAGATTTTAAGATTCTAAGGCTAGCCCAGCCGGGTGTAGCTCAGCGGTTGAGCGTCAACCCAGGAACCAAGAGGTCACCGGTTCGATTCCAGGTCAGGGCCCATGCCCAGGTTGCGGCTTGATCCCCGGGGGCGGGGGGAGGGGGGCGTGCAGGAGGCAGCCAATCAATGATTCTCTCTCATCACTGATGTTTCTATCTCTCTCTCCCTCTCCCTTCCTCTCTGAAATCAATAAAAATATATTTTAAAAAAAGAAAGGAAAAAAAAAGATTCTAAGGCTAATTTTAAAGTGTAAATGTGTGAAGGTTACATATATGTTAACCCAGGGAAGTTTAAACAAAGACCACTAGCTAAAGTTGTAGACTACCTGTGGCTGACAAACGATTGTCTTCCCCGCCCGAGGCAAAGCGGGAGGAGGAAAAAAAAAAAAAAAAGAGCAGTTTTACTCCGACAAGTGGCTTTTGGATCCAGAAGTGGCAGAATCAGAGGCAGCCCTGGCGGAACCTGTGCAGGCGCTCAGAAAAGGGGCAGGGTGGGTGGGGGAAACGGGCAAAGCCCCGCCCAGCGTCATGTCCATTAGACATCCGGTAGGCAACATAGGTATTAATGGGACCGGGGACTGGGTGGTCCGCCCCTGCCTGTGATGTCACACACCCGCGCAGGTCCTGCCTAAGGTTAACTATGAGGTGACCACAGCTTGGCGGCTGCGGCACCCTTGGGGGCACGGCAGCAAGGGAATGCATGGGCGGTAGGTGTGTCGTCCCAGCATCTGCTCTGTGACATACAAAGTATATCGTATCTGTGACATTACTAAGATATAAAAATGTAATGGCCAAATTGAAAAGAATTAATTCTGTGGTCAAGACCAAATCTTTAATATTAAAACCAGTTTAAGTTTTAATAATCTTTAAATTGGGTGTATTTGACAGCTTTTCCGAATGTAGTATTTCAAGAATTTAACTGAGAGACAGCTTTGTGATATCTCAAGGACCCTGAGGTGACACAAAGATTTATTCTCCCTCCCTAAAAAGAAATATCTTTGAACTAAATTAGACCAATGCAATATACTTGAAGTTGCATGGGGAAATTCTGCCAAATAAAAATTAATAGCAATGTTCTATTTAAAATACATATTCTTTGAATGTTATAGAATTTCAGTCTGTTTCAGGAAAAAAAAATTACACAGATTCAAAGCTAAGTTCAAACAGGAAACTTTCCGGAAAAAAGGGCAAGCGTGATAATTCTGTGTCTGCCCGTGACACTCTGGGTTTTACGTTTCTTTTATTGGGATTGATAAATTGTTTTCAATGCTTAATACACCGTCTGCAATAAGCCATGTGCCACATATTATTTTTTATATACAAATTGTTTGTTGTACTAGAAGGTTGTTGTCTCAGAATATTATAAAGCAAAGGTTTTATCAATTGCATTTTAAACAAATCTATAACCATGCCACTTTTGAATTTTGTCATTGGACAGCCATTGCCTTACTTTGGTGCATTTAAGTCTTTAGAAAAACCCATGAACAGGATTCTGACTTACTCTAAATTGCAGGGTCTTAAGCAGGTGAACTAAAAGGTGCTAGTAAAACTTCAGGAAACTATTAATTAGGAACAATAACTAAAATATATATTAGCATACCTGAATAAAATAAGCTTTAAGAAGAAAGTTTTTTGTTTTTTTTTTAAATATATTTTATTGATTTTTTACAGAGAGGAAGGGAGAGGGATAGAGAGCTAGAAACATCGATGAGAGAGAAACATCGATCAGCTGCCTCCTGCACACCTCCCACTGGGGATGTGCCTGCAACTAAGGTACGTGCCCTTGACCGGAATCGAACCTGGGACCCCTCAGTCTGCAGGCCGACGCTCCATCCACCGAGCCAAACCAATAAAAATCTCTTCCACCAATATACACCATTAATAAAAAAAACTAAAAAGGTGTGCCTTTGTAGTTCCCTGTAAAGTCAACTCGCATATCCCTCTCCCAGCGGAGAAACAACCAAGTTGGTTGCCCAGTTTAAAAGGTGACATTTTTAAGGTTTGAAAATAAAACAGCAGAAATTAAGGGTCAGTGAAAACTAAAAGTTAAGCCAGTGAGCAGGGAGTTTAAAATATAAAATCAGGTAGAGGATGAATCCTTTAACGACGAGGGCATACAAGAGGTGGGTGGAGCTGTTTATACTTTTCCTTGAATCCCTGGATACTGGCCAAACCAGGGTTCGGGGTACTGTGCAACTCTCTTAAGGCCTCACCCTAGAGAAGACCCCTGGGAAATTCAGGTCAGCAGGCACTCCAACCCATGCAGTTCAGTGGGTAATTCAAAACATTACCAACACTCGGGCCCTTTCAATCACAGATGAGGGACCTGCGAGCAAGACACGGGGTATGCTCGCTTCCCCGAGATAGGGAGGGAAGCGGGTGGCCTCTGCGTGACCTCGGGTCATCACCGCGGTGGTCCGTGTGGCTAGTCCACCTGGCAACCTTGTTTGTGGCCGTACGTGGGCAAGGAACCCCTCACTCCTAGTTTGACAGAGGGGACTCCCTTCAGCCCTGGCCAGGTTGGAGACGCCTCACTGGCAAGGACGTCTTTGTAAGCACAGTGGATACAGGAGAATCCTTGGGCACCTCTTCTTCTTCCTTTCAGATGGGAAGCGTGTTCTCTACGCTACAAAAAGACAGTCCGTTAGGATGTGTCCTCAAGAACTGGGATAAGTTTGACCCACAAACCTTAGAAAGCGCCTGATTTTTTTCTGCACTCAGGTTTGGCCTCAATACCAATTGGCAAATGGGGAGAGTTGGCCCTCAGAGGGAAGCCTCAAGTATAACGTCATCCTTTTTTGTAGGAAAAATAGGAAATGGTCAGAAGTCCCATATGTCCAAACTTCCTTTACCCTAAGGGACAGGCCAGATTTATATAAAAAACGTTAAGTAAATACCTCGCTCCTGGCAATAACAACCCAAAGTCCACCGAGGGAGAAGGTGGAGGCGGGCCGCCCCCCCGCCCCTCCTCCCAGGGCTGAGCAAACCTTAGCTTGCCCCAAGACAGATAAAGGATCTGGCCATACTTTAGCCCAGATCCCCTTCTTACCCCGGGACATGAGACACATTAAAAGTGATCTAGGGCCAAAACCGGTTTGGCTCAGTGGATAGAGCGTCGGCCTGTGGACTGAGGGGTCCCAGGTTTGATTCCGGTCAAGGGCACGTAACTTGGTTGCGGGCACATCCCCAGTGGGGGGTGTGCAGGAGGCAGCTGATCGATGTTTCTCTCTCATCGATGTTTCTAACTCTCTGTCCCTCTTCCTTCCTCTCTGTAAAAAATCAATAAAATATATTTTAAAAAAAAAAAAAAGTGATCTAGGAAAGTTCTCAGAAGACCCTGACAAATATATTGAGGTCTTCCAAAACCTCATTCAAGTATTTGATCTCTCATATAGAGACATCATGCTCATATTAAACCTGACCCTCTCAGCCACTGAAAAGCAAAATATACTAGAAAAAGGAAGAGAATTTGGAAATGACCATTTTCTTACTTATGCTGGGAGAATAGAGGACTCTGAGGAAAGAAACAGGGATTTCTTTTTTTTTTTTTTAAATATATTTTATTGATTTTTTTACAGAGAGGAAGGAAGAAGGATAGATAGTCAGAAACATCGATGAAAGAGAAACATCGATCAGCTGCCTCTTGCACACCTCCCACTGGGGATGTGCCCGCAACCAAGTTACATGCCCTTGACCGGAATCGAACCCAGGACCTTTCAGTCTGCAGGCCAACGCTCTATCCACTGAGCCAAACCAGTCAGGGCAATCTTTGACATTTTTTTGTACTACATTTTTTTTTTTTTTTATTGATTTTTGTACAGAGAGGAAGAGAGAGGGATAGAGAGTTAGAAACATCGATGAGAGAGAAACATCGACCAGCCGCCTCCTGCATACCTCCTACTGGGGATGTGCCCGCAACCAAGGCACGTGCCCTTGACCGGAATCGAACCCGGGACCCTTCAGTCCGCAGGCCGACGCTCTATCCACTGAGCCAAACCAGTCAGGGCAATCTTTGACATTTTTTTGTACTACATTTTAACTGATTATTCTTCACAAGAAATTTTCAGTCTAAAATAATGTCTTTTTGTCAGCTCTATCCACTGAGCCAAACCGGTTTTGGCGAAACAGGGATTTCTTAACAGGACAAGAGGCAGTTCCCCCCGTGGACCCTCAATGGAATCCTGAAACTGAGAGGTGGGAAATAAAGCACTGCCCGTTTTGTATTATAGAAGGCCTCTGACGCAGTAGAACAAAGCCTGTCAACTACTCTAAACTAACCACCATTAACCAAGGGGCTGACGAAACCCCCTCGGCTTTTCTAGAAAGGCTCAGGGAGGCGTTGGCTAAGCATACGAACATTACCCCAGACTCAGAATTGGGACAACTAATTTTAAAGAACGAATTTATCACCCAGGCTGTCCCAGACATCAGGAGAAAATTGCAGAAATTGGCTATTCGTCCCGAGAATACTTTAGAGAATCTCCTGAAGATTGCCACCTCTGTTCTCTAATAGAAGCCAGGAGGAAAAGAGGTGAAACAAGAGAGACCAGGCTAAGGCTACAAAAATAGAGATCATAGCAGCTGCGCTTCGGGAGAACAGAAGCCCCCCCCCCCCCCCTGTCAGAGCCCCTGGAGGCAAATGGTCAGTCCCGGTCACTTGTCACACGTGTGGCCACGTTAGACATATGCGCTGGAATTGCCCCAAGAGGCATATTAGACCCCCAAGTCCTGTCCTGTCTGCCAAGGAAACCACTGGAAGTCGGACTGCCCCCGGAGACTGAGGTCCCTTTGGGGCGGGGACTGGCGACCCAGCTGGCCCAATAGGACTGGTGCGTCCTGGGGTCTCTCAACCCAGCCTCAGAGGACTGCCACCTCCACCCAGGAGCCCCGGGTAAGCTTGACAGTAGCGGGGGGGGGGAGGGGGGGGGCGCGCAAGGAAATTAATTTCCTTCCCGATGCTGGAGCCACCTTCTCTGTACTCCTCCCAAACCTGGTAAATCACCCTCAGAGGCTGTAGCCGTTACAGGCACGTTTGGGAAGCCAAGAAAGAGATCTTTTTCTCAGCCTTTAGGGCGTAGCTGAGGTAAGCGGTTCCTTTGCCATGCCTTCCTGATCCTGCAGAAAGCCTCACATTCGCATCAGAAACACTATCCTCTCGCCCTAACCGGTTTGGCTCAGTGGATAGAGCGTCGGCCTGCGGACTGAAGGGTCCCAGGTTTGATTCCGGTCAAGGGCATGTACCTGGGTTGCTGGCACATCCCCAGTAGGGGGCGTGCAGGAGGCAGCTGATCGATGTCTCTCTCTCATCGATGTTTCTAACTTTCTATCCTTCTCTCTTCCTCTCTGTAAAAAATCAATAAAGTATATTTAAAAAAAGAAAGAAAGAAAAGAAACACTATCCTCTCAACCTTGAGGCTCTAGAAAGACTCAATATTCTAACAGGCCATCTATTTCAGAAGCCAAGGTTTATTGAAACCTTGTCATAGTCCTTACAATACGCCCATCTTAGGGGTACAAGAGCCTAATAGAGGGGGAGACTAGTTCAGGACTTATAACTGGTAAATAAGACAGCGATTCCTATCCAGCCAAGTGTCCCTAACCCTTATGCTTTACTTGCCCAGACTGCAGAGGACACAGAGGGTTTATAGTCCTAGATCTCAAGGATGCCTTTTCTGTATACCCTGCCTCCCAGCTCAGCCCCTGTTTGCCTTTAAAAGATCCCAATCATCATAGCCGTCAGCTAACATTGGACAATACTGCCCCAGAGCTTTCGGGAACAGCCCTCATTTATTTAGGCAGGCCTTTGAATGGCCCAAAAGATCCTTTTACAGGCACTGTCTTTACGGCTCCCCACAGGTCAGCGGCATCGACTCCTAGATCCATCTGTCTGGAGTGAGCCTTGAATGCCAGCAAAGGAGGAGGACAAAGCTGCTTTGCCATCAACTAGATCACCAATTTCTACTCGTGTGAGCCTCTACAGGACCTGAAACTCCCCTTTCGAAGGGATCCTGGGAAGTCAGTGAGTGCCAGATAAGTAACATTCTCTGGTATTTCTAGATAATCAGTGTTTTCATCTTTTTAACAATTCTTATTCTGTCTTTTCATTAAGTGTCACCTGAATCCTAAGCTGGTACCTGGAGGAGACCTTCTCTGTCCTTACTGGGACCCAGAAACACCACAAGATTCTCCTACTTATAGCCCCTCCCTGTAACCCTGATATAGTAAGTTTCTCAAGCCATACTGGCTCCCCAAATCCCTAACTACTAAGTATAAGCAGCCCAATTCAGGGTCAAATAATCTCAAGTAGATATATATCTCCCACATCTCTTTCAGAGTAAAATGTGCTAAAGCTTAGTCTATAGGACAACTTATGCTATCACTACCACCAACCAGAACCACTTCTCAAGCCTCTACAGATTTTTATTCACAGAAAGCCCTGGATTGAGCAAGGCAAAGTCTATGCCATAAATAATACTTCTTGCTGCAAGCAGCTTGGCTAAAGGAAAAGGCCCCGAAGTATAGAATACCATCTCCATTAACTAGCTCCCCCCCACAGGCCTTGGTTTATACTGTTTTATTATTACTCACCTTTAACCATCCTTGTTATGTTTCACTAGAGGCCTGGTGCATGAAAATTCATGCACTCAGCCCGGCCTGGCCCCTCTCACAGTCCGGGAGCCCTCAGGGGATGTCCTACTGACACAGGGAGTGGGCCTAAGCTGCAGTCTGGCTTCCCTCTGCTGGAGGCGGCCAGGCTGATCAGGGGAAGGCACTGCCCCCCATCACCCCTCTGCTGCTGCCACTGCTGGCTGTGGTGGCTGCAGGGCCTGAGACCCGGGCCTCGCAGCTGCCTGAGCCCCAGGCCTTGCAGGCCTTGCAGCCGCTGTGGCTTTGTCCAGATGGACATCTGGATGGATGTCAGGAAGAATTCCGCCCTAATTAGCATATTACCCTTTTATTAGTATAGATAGCCTCCCATTTAGAAACCCTAAAGCTACAACTGATCCTCCTCATGGAACAGCAAATGGAGGCCGCTACATCCATCTTCTGTGGACCCTGACTTCTGATGGGACCCTGACTGCCGCCCCAAACTACGACCCCTTTGCCAGCAGGAAGCAGCCAGAAAGATGCGGCATCCCCTGTCCCCAGCGGCTGTTGGGGTTTCCTAATTGGAGGAGGGACTGAAACAGGAATTTTAGGGGACTATCGGGAGGCTTAGGGAATTTTTAGAATTGGGGTCCATGGAAAAACACAGAGCTACAGGTTGGGAGAAGGTACATCTCCACAACACAAGGAAGCCAGGTGCAGGGAGCAGCAACAGTTGCATTTACATAAGACATTTACATAAGACAAAGGAGCCAAAAAGGTTTATATTTACAAAATAAAGAAGGAAGCCAGAAAGAAAAGAACAATGAGGGAGGAGGGTATCATATGTCCCATGTGGTGTTTGACCTTTGAGTTCAGGAGTTACTGTAGTAACCAGTCTAAGGGAATAGTGACCAATCAGAGGGGACATCAAGGCACCAGGATCTGCAGCCTTTATGAGCCATAGGGAAAAGGAACTCAGTGGGACCCTTTCCCCCCTCCCCATGGGAGAGTCCATTCTGTGGGACTCTTTCCCTCTCCCCACTTGTTCTTCAATAAATCTCCACCTTTGCTATACCACTCTCTGTCCATGGATTCATTCTTGGACGGACGCTGGCGGACAAAGAATCCAGGTTCCAGTCCAAAAATTCCATTTCACGACCCAGCTAATGACTGACAAGACACAGGGACGAGGGCTGCAGGAGCGCCAGGGCCATACCTCCTGGTGGCCTTGTGACAGACAGGTGACTGCTTATAACTGACACTGTTTTGATATTGATCTCGGTTGTCATGCCATCCTGGCTGTTACTAACAATACTATTCATGGCTACATTTTAAGGAACGCAGAGATCAACTAGAAGCCTTTGCTTTCCTTGCTAAGGACTGTGAGCCTGGTCAGAGGTAACAGAGATGGAGTTGGTTTTGTTCATTTTTTTTCTTTTTTTGGAGTTGGTTTTGTTCACATCTACATTCCTACGAGGACTTGCGCAACCTGCCCCAAGCAGGGCATTCAAGGCACCTGCACTGTTCAATCGTTCCATTCTAAGGGCATTCAAGGCACCTGCACTGTTCAATCGTTCCATTCTAATTTGACTTACTGCCCTGTGACGGTACGTGACTTCCTCTCAAACCTCCCAACACAGGGACGGATGCTGCAGGCTATTGTGCTTTACCTCCCGAAGTCTGGGCAACCCAGGGACACCCCTTCCTCCCTGCGAGCCAACTGGACATAGGTTGCCCTGTTTAATCGTCATGGTCTCCAAAGTCTCCAGCCACCTGAGCAGCTCCACCATCCACTCCTGCCCTGTTCTGGGTCTGGACCTCTGGGGCCCACACGCTACGGCTTTTCTGGCTTCTTGGTCACTCTTCCACCCTCTGCCCCCGCTGCAGCCTTGAGGCATGGAGCTGGGGCTGAGAGGCTGGCGATATTCAAACCCAGGCCTCCAGACCCCTAATCCAGGGCCCACCAGCACTGGACTAGGAGTCAGCAGACCTGGGTTTGGGTCTCTTCTTCTTTTTTTTTTTTAAATATATTTTACTGATTTTTTACAGAGAGGAAGGGAGAAGGATAGTCAGAAACATCAAGGAGAGAGAAACATCGATCAGCTGCCTCCTGCACACCTCTTACTGGGGATGTGCCCGCCACCAAGGTACATGCCCTTGACCGGAATCGAACCTGGGACCCTTCAGTCCGCAGGCCGATGCACTATCCACTGAGCCAGTCGGTTAGGGCTGGGTCTCTTCTTAATGACTGTTCTCCTTAGATTCTAAGAATGAAAGGAGCCGAAACCGGTTTGGCTCAGTGGATAGAGCGTCGGCCTGCGGACTGAAGGGTCCCGGGTTCGATTCCGGTCAAGGGCATGTACCTTGGTTGCGGGCACATCCCAGTGGGAGGTGTGCAGGAGGCAGCTGATCGGTGTTTCTTTCTCATCGATGTTTCTAGCTCTCTATCCCTCTCCCTTCCTCTCTGTAAAATATCAATAAAATATATTAAAAATTTTTTTAAAAAATTTAAGAATGAAAGGAAAGCACACTGATGGTTGTCTCCCCAGAGGTCTCTGTCTCACTATACTTCACCGTTTACCTGTGCCTGACACACACCCCCTCGCACCAAATATCCCCTTTAAAACCTGTCTACGAGGTATATCCACGGAAATCTCCATCCTGATATCAGAACCGGTAAAACTAGAGTCAACGCACCGTGTGCTCTGCTACCGGAAACTCGGCTTTGCGGTCCTGACCGCAGGCGGTGAATAAGGAAGTTGGCCCCCCGAGTGATATCTGACTCCCACAGTGAAGAAAGAGCTCCCAGCCAAGCTCAGCCCCAACCGGACAGTCCGGACTTCACGAGGCGCTGGGGAAGGAGTGTGGGGGGAAGTCTCCAGAGAGTGGCCCCCATCTCAGAGACTCCGAGGGTGGTGGTGGTGGTGGCAGCGGATTCGGCTGCTCCTCACCCCCTCCCCCCACTACCCAGAGCTGCACTCCGGCTCCCGGCCCCTCCGGCCCCAGGGTGTCCTGACCGCCGCGTTGGACGCGCTGCGATGGCCGGGTTCTGCCCCGCGGCTCCCGGGCCGGTCCAGGAACCTCCCCCTGCTCCACAGTCTTCCGCGGCTCCCGCAGTCAGTCCGCAGGCAAGTGCAGGACTCCGAGGGCCTGGCCGCGCCCAAGACCCCGTTCCTTTTTCAGGTTCGCTCTCCGCCCCCCGAAATGCCGGAGCGCTCAGACCCTGAGACGCCACGTTTTGTGCCGGGCGACCAGGAGCCCTGGCTGGCCCCCCGCACAGGGGCGCGCAGGCGGGAGAGCGAAGGCTCTCCGAGGGGGCGAGTCTCCGCCGCAAGAGTGTCACAACTAGTTAGCTGTGTCCAAGCCTGCAGGGTTGGAGGGTCCAGGCGTTTTCGCGGCAATGTCCCCATTATACAGACGAGGACACTGAGGTCCAGCGGCGGAGCCGGGATCTGAACCCAGGTCCCAGGTTCCCGGGCCCCGTCCGGAGCGAGCGCACCCCACGTCCCTCCCAGCGGGCACGCGTCGCGCACGCCGGGGAGTTCCCGGGCTCGCAGGCCGGGTCCCACGGTCCGGCTTCCGCGAACACCGCGAGGCTCTCCTGCCCCAAGCAGCGCGCGGGCGGGCGCACGAAGCACACTCTTTGTCTGCCTCGCCTCGCGCCTCCCCCGCTGCCCGCCCGCCACGTCCCGCGCCCCGCCCGCCAGGCACGCCCGCCAATGAGGCGCAGCGGCGGCGCGCAGGCCTCGGGGCGTTGTCCGCACCCCGCCCGCCCATTCGCTGCACCCTGCGCCCCGCCTGAGGCCCCTACCCCCCAACCCTGCCGGCCGGCCGAGGGGCGGGGCGCGCGGCCCCAAGTAGGGGACCACTGGCCGGGCGCACAGCCTCGAGGGCTCGCGAGCCGGCCTGCGGGGACCTTTGCCGGGCGAGGAGCCGCGCGCTGAGCCGCAGCCGCCGCCGCCACCCCCTGCCCCTGCGCTGATCAGGCTCTGCGCCAGGAGGCGGCGGCCAGACCGAGTCTCTGCTCAGCGAGCCGGGGCGCTCCCGACGGCGACCTGCCCCGCAAAGGGCCCGAGAAGGAGAAGGAGAAGGACGTGGAGGAAGGACGGCCATGGCACTCGACTTCCTGGCTGGATGCGCTGGGGGTAAGGAGGCGGGCGGGGTGCGTGCTGGGCGCCAGGATTAGGAGGCCAGCTCACCTGCGAGCGCTCGGCCCAGCGCCTGGCACTCTGGCTGGGACTTCTCAGCTGTAAAATGGGGATAACAAAGCTCTCATCTCACGGGGCTCTCGTGGGCGTGAATTGACACCAGGCCCGAGAGCTGGTGTTTTTAAATCCTTCGGGGCGCGTTCGGACAGGAGTTCTGGGGCCCCGCGGCAGCTCTGATTTGGCGGAGACGGGGGCCACCAAGAAGGTGCCTCGCCGCCCCCTGCGCCCTCCTCGCCCGAGGCCCTTGGTGTCCTGCAGGTGTCCTGGAAGTTTGGGGTTCGGGGTACGAATCCTCGTCCCTCAGCTTCATCCCATCTGGAGCGGGGTCCGCTTCCTGGGCCCGAGAAGTTTGGGGCTGGCTCCACCTTCTCCTGCAGCCTTCTGGACAGAGCAGGGGCACCGGATCACCCACCAGCGGGCTGGCCTGTGAGCACTGTCAGGCGCCCGCTGGACCCCAGGCGTCGAGTCACCTTTGGCACGCTGCCCCCTTTCTACCTCTGTCAGTGAGCTGCTGGGGGGCGGACTCCACCCCAGTGGCAGAGTGGGCCTGACACGCCCTGTGGCTAGCTCTTGGGCTTACGTGGACGTGTCTCCCAATGTGGGACACCTTCACGGAGGTCGGAGGTCCGGCTGTGACGCTGGGGTCCAGGCCTGCGTTCCCTGGAGGACCTGAGTCTGTGTGCAGTCCCGGGTCTGCTGTGGCCCTCCCTGTTTGCTTTTAGCTTCTCTGCTTTTACTTGGAGAGTTAATTTATCCAACAGGTATTAATTGGGAGCCAGGTTTAGCGATGGGAATTTAGCGATGAGCTGGCAGGCCCTGCCTCCTGGGCAGAGAGAGGGCTGGCTGGGTGGCCCAGGCCCAGTCCAGCTCTGACCTCCGGCTTCTCCCCTCCAGCACCTGACAGTGGTGGGCGCCCTGGAGGAAGAGGCGTGCCTTAAGCTCTGGGTGAGAGAAGGCTGGTGAAGAGAGTGTGGTGTGTGGGAAGGGATTTAAGAATTTACCAGACTGTTACCCAGTCAGGCCTCAGGAAACCACAGACTAGGCAGCCGTGGGCAAACTACGGCCCGTTCGGCTGTTCTATCCGGTTCTCTTGCTCTCCCCTCCGCTCCTTTACTTTGAATTTATATTGGTTCACACAAACACTCCATCCATGCTTTTGTTCCGGCCCTCCGGTCCAGTTTAAAAACCCATTGTGGCCCTCAATTCAAAAAGTTTGCCCACCCCTGGAGAGCCTCAAAAGCGGGTAGAAACCCCAGAGTTTTCAATAGGCCACTGGAGAATTTCTCCCCGCCCAGGCACCTGAGGACACAGGAAGGAGGGGCCTCTGCCCACCCAGCTCTCATCCCTCCACCCTCCTCTGATCCCACTCTGCTCATCTTTCCCTTCCCTTGATGCCTGCCCCCCCCTCTGCTGCCCCCACCCCCCACCCCATGGTGGCTCCAGAGGGTGGAGGGCTGTCCCAGGGCCAATGCCCTTTTCCAGCTTCTTGGGGAACGTGGGTTCTCTCCCCAGAGGGGCTGGATTCCTTCTGTTTTCCTGCAGGTGTCCTGGGAGTTTGGGGTTCCGGGGAGGAATCCTCACCCTAAGGCCAGGCCTGCTTAGAGATGTTCAGTCACTCTGGGCTCTTGCTCAGGCAGCGCCTCTTCCTGGAATGCCTTTCGGCCCATCCTCACCAGGCCCACCTGGGAGAGGTCCTATCCCCGCCCCAGGGTCCAGCGGCCTGCTGAGGTATAGGCGCTTCACCAGCTGCCCCCCACTGTCCACTGGG
The DNA here is from genome assembly GCF_963455305.1 of Plecotus auritus. Taxonomy (NCBI): domain Eukaryota; kingdom Metazoa; phylum Chordata; class Mammalia; order Chiroptera; family Vespertilionidae; genus Plecotus; species Plecotus auritus. The sequence goes on along the minus strand of NC_137770.1, from coordinate 9,541,667 downwards.
GTCCCCGTGCAAGCACGGGGTGGGTGGTGCCACCTACCTCCCTGCTGTGTGAGTCGAGGCCTGAGCTTCCCAGGTGGACGAGGATGGAAGTAGCTGCCGGGAGGGGTGCAAAGGGTCAGTATGAGAAGTGGAGGGACTAGTACAAAATCATACTGCCCGCTCCTACCACAGGGCAGGCAAAGGCAGTCCTCCCCCCTTTAGCCCATGCAACAGTGACTGGATTGTATCCCAGGGCCGCCGTGGGCCCCTGGCATGGCCTGGCCCTTGCAGGGAGGCTGCAGGAACCACGTGCAGGTGACACCTCCCCCTCAGAGCCTGGCCCCCAGAGCCCCCCCCGACCCCGTCTGGCTCCTCAAGGCCTGGAGGCTCAGGACAAGATGAGGTCGGTGCTGCTCCTCCGTGGCCGGGTTCCCTAGCTCCTGATTTCCCAGTCAGGGTTTGGGGGGACAGACAGCACACCAGGTGGTTTGTCTGAGGGTGCACTTCCTGTTCAGCTGGCTCTTAGAGAGGCCAGGCAGGACCTTGATGGACAACAACCTCCAGGCCTTGGGAGGCTCAGAATGCCTGCCTGCTCTCCCCAACCAGGGCCAGCCTCAGGTCTTCTGCCTGCTTAGACCCTGGGCTCTGGCTGGGGGTCTCCCTGCTGGGGGCATGGATAGGAGGAAGTGCAGAGAGAAGTTCAGTGTGGGCAGGGGGCCCCCTGTGGGGAGGACAGGTACCCCTCCCACCACCTCTGCTGCCAGGTGCCTTCAGGATGGTGGTTCCCTCCGCCTTGCTGGACGGTCATGGGGTGGGAGGGTTCCTGAGAGTCCAGCTTTTGTGGGGCAGTGGGTTTGGGGTTGGGAGACAGGGTCCATTTCTGTCGCTGCTGCCTCAGGGTCCTCTCAGGGAGATGGCCCGGCGAGGCCTCCTGGCTCTCAGGTGACTGTGAGGGTAAAAGGAGGAGGCTTTGGGGGCCGGAGGCCCTGATGCAGGCAGGCCCTGCCGCCCACTCTGTGCCTGTAGATGTTCTGGGCGAGGGCGCGGAGACCAGTCAGGGGAGCGAGTGGGAATGCAAATGTCTGCCCTCGGACACCCTGCCTGGGACCTGCCAGCAGAGGCCAGCGGGTGAGGGTCTGCCCCTCCCATCCCAGAGGCTGAGACAAGTCCGGAGCCTGAGCCAGGACCTCTGCCACACGGGGGAGGGGGGGGGGGACCTCCAGCGCTCCCAGCATCTGCATCCCTGGGCCCCGAGGCTGGACCCCTGGCACAGGAGCTTGGTGGGCCGGAGGCAGAAGGAAGGCCGATCAGCACGCCAGGGGCGGGCAAGTGTTAGGTGTCCAAAACACCCCAATCCAGTTACAGCTGAAGAAGAGAGGTTTCACAGGCGTCCTCAAACTACGGCCCGCGGGCCACATGCGGCCTGCCGAGGACATTTATCCGGCCCGCCGGGTGCCGCTGCCTGTCCTGCTTAGCAGCCGACTCGTCCCGGGCCCGCAGTGCGCATAGGAATTTGTTCATAGTTGTTTTTTTAAACTATAGTCCGGTCCTCCAACGGTCTGAGGGACAGTGAACTGGCCCCCTGTTTAAAAAGTTTGAGGACCCCTGATAGGATTTTCAAATTCAAAACATGAAATGGGAAAGAAAAAAAGAAAAGAAAAGGCTGATCTTAAACTACAGAAGCTAAGTGTGTCCCAGGACCAAAAATACAAGCTGTGGAAGCCTTGTCTCCTCATCCACCTGCGCGATCGTGCTCCAGCAGGAGGACAGGCCTGGCCATGGCGACCGTGCTGAAAAAATAAAAGTGGAAATTTTCTCTGATCACAAAAAGGTGAGTCTGCAGAATGGACAGGGCTGGGGCAGTGCCAGGCAGGATTGTTTTTGAAGAAAGGCACACACCCTTGGCATCTCCAGTGGCATTCCTGAAGTCCATGATAAAATCTCAGTCTTCCTGTCCGAATAAATCAATATTAACAGAAAAGGCCTGGAAGCCAGAGGGCTTCTGGGACGCCGCCCCCCTTTGCGCCTCGCCCCAGAACCTCAGCAGACACAGAACCGTTCCCTGGCGGCCTTAAAAACACGGCTTTTGCAGAAGAGCTGATTCTAGGGGGCATTTCCCTGGCTCCACCATTTCTAATATATATATATTTTTTATTGATTTCAGAGAGGAAGGGAAAGAGAAAAACTAAAACATCAATGATGAGAGAGAATCATTGATCGGCGCCTTCTGCACGACCCCTACTGGGGACTGAGCCTGCAGCACCGGGCATGTGCCTGACTAGGAATCGAGCTGTGACTTCCTGGTTCATAGGTCGACACTCAACCACTGAGCCACGCCAGCTGGGCCCGGCTCCACCACTTCTAGCTGTGTGGCGTGGACATATTACATGCCTTAGTTTCCTCACCTACCAAATGGGCTAAAGTTAGCTGTCATAATTATACATAAACACTGCTGGCAGTAAAAGGATTCTAGGATGTACACATGCAAAATTCTAGGGAGAAGCCCTGGAGGGTGTGGCTCAGTTGGTTGAACATCGTCCCCTGCATCAAGGTTCGATTCCTGGTCTGGGCACATGCCGGGGTTGCTGGTTCATTCCCCTGTCGGTGTGTGTATGGTAGGCAACCCACTGATGGGTGTTTCTTTCTCACATCGATGTCTCTCTCTCCCTCTCCCTCCCCCTTTTTCTAAAACCAATGAAAACGTATTTTTAAAAAAATTCTAGGGAGGAAAGCGTGGCAGTTACTCAGTCTCCTTGAGCCTCAGCATTCCCACCATGAGGTGGGGTAACAAGACGTCTGCAATCTGCACAGCATGCAGGACTCTGAGAAGTGTTTGTGAGCCTTTGTCCCTCGAGGGGGGCTGAATTTTGGCAGGGCCTGGGCCGACACACCACCAGGCATGACCACAGTCACAAGCTGTTGTTCCCTGGGTATCAGGCGACGCCCACTAGGGAAGGGAGTGGTCCGCCGGCACTTGCCATGCACCAGGTCCTGGGTGGGCGTTTCCCGGGAATCCCCTGGGGGGAGTCGATGCTCACACCTGGGCTGACTCCGAGATGAGGCTCAGACCCTGAGCCCTTTGTGAGCTCGGCCAGCTGGTGACAGAGGGGAAACTCGATTCTGAGTGAGGGTCCAAGTCCAAAATTTCTGGAGTCCCCTGCCAATGCCAGGGGTGTTTGGAGCAGTGGGACCATCTTAGAAATAGCACGTGCAGCCCCCCAGGGGACATCTTCTGTTTCAGCTGCGTGAGCAGCAGGTGAGGGAGGGACACCAGCTTTGAGTTGGACAGATCCTGGTGTGACCTTGGGGATGTCACCCTCACATGCTCCCTCCCCCCTCCCCCCGAGCCATGAGGATGAAGGGGCTCCCGGAGGAACCCAGTGCATAGCAGATAATGGCCTCCCCATAGCTCCACCCCCCACTGCAGGTGTCTGAGACATCTGGGTCTCCAGTCCCCCTTTCTTCCTCCAGGTGTGGCAGGCGTGCTGGTGGGACACCCATTTGACACGGTCAAGGTGAGTCTTTTGTCGTGGTTTTAGTGTCGGGCCCCATGGAGGCCCAGACAAAGGACAGCAGCCTGCAGGGTCTGGGTGGCTGGGGCACCTTTCCAGCGCCCACCTTAGGAATCCCTCAGGGTCTTGGCACAGGTTCTAGCACAGGGGTCCTCAAACTACGGCCCACAGGCCACATGCGGCCCGCCGAGGACATTTATCCGGCCCGCCGGGTGCCGCTGCCTGTCCTGCTTAGCAGCCGACTCGTCCCGGGCCCGCAGTGCGCATAGGAATTTGTTCATAGGTGTGTTTTTTTTAACTACAGTCCAGCCCTCCAATGGTCTGAGGGACAGTGAACTGGCCCCCTGTTTACAAAGTTTGAGGACCCCTGTTCTAGCGTAACGTGGAGTAAGGGCGACCACTTACCCACTGAGCCGAGTGGGCCGAGCCTCCTGGGTCTGCCCCACATCTCCCAGCGGGGGCAGCCCGTCCAGGTCCATCCTGGGGCTCAGCCAGTTGAGACCTGGGGGGTGGGGGGTGGGGTGGCCGGTTTCCCCTGACCGAGAGCAGGGATCCCCACTGTTCTTGCAAAACTCCTCCAGACTGCTTCTTAAAAGAAAGAAAAGCTCAGGGAGAAACTACGGAAATACAGAAAAATCCAAACTTGTCAGGATTCCCCAGGAAGGTGATCGTCATCGTCAAGACATTGGGTGAGCATGTTCCAGGGCAGGTGCACACCTGCGCTGTGCTAGCAAGCCCTGCGCCCCGAGAAACCCGAGTTCCAGGTTCTCAGACGCCTCAGAGCAGAAGCCAAGCAAATCCATGTCCTCTCTGCAGAGGTTCCAGCTCAGATTGTCCCTGTGGTTGGGGTTTTACGCCCTTGAACTAGCCAAGTCAGGGCCCTACCTTATCTGCTGCCCCGGGAGCCAGGGCGGCTGCTGTACAAGGCAGGGCACAGGGCAGGCCTGTCCACGGTGAACACTGCCCAACGGGGGAGGGCAGAGCTCAGGCAAGGACATCACCTTAGCTGGTCCGAGGCGGGCTTCTGGTCTCCTTGTTTCCGGACCCAGGTGTTCCTCTGGGTCCTTTTCCAGGAAAAGGACTTGCGAGCTGGGGGCTGGGTTTCCTGCAGCAGAGATGTTGGGGCCCCGCCTTGTGCACTGGCTCCTGGGAAAGGTCTGTCCCTGGGCCTGATGCAGGGCCACGCCTCCCTCCCGCTGGTCTGCGCGGTGACGTGGGCCTGTCACTTTGCTTCTGGGCCCAGACGTCCTCATCCGCATGGTGAGGGGTTGGGCAAGATTCCTGAGGCCCCCGTGGTGGCCGGCGCACGGTGTAGTGTAGACGACGTGGGACGAGCGGCCAGTCCCGAAGAGCACAGATTTCCTCCCATCGCACTGTGGGCGGGTCTGGGGAGGAGGCCGAAGGGCCAGGCTTTCTGACCACACAGCGGCCCCTGAGCTCCCTGAGGGCCACCGAGACGAGGGCCTGGTGGCACCTGTCCACACGGCTGCCCAGGCTCTGCTCCGCTGGCCGCCTGTGAAGCCTGCCCACAGCCGGGCAGACCAGGCCAGCCTGGCAGTGTCCACGTTGTGCTGTGTTTCTGTCTGTGGTCACGTGCTGTAAAGGCCTCTTGAAGCTGCGTCCGGCCAAGAAGTGGCTCTCCGCGTCCTCAGCCCAGCTCTGCGGAGGCCGCTTGGAGCTGTGACTCAGCCCAGGCCTGGCCAGGCCTTCTGCCGGCTCCCATTGGGTCCCTCAGGCCAGGAGCATGGTCCTGGCATCCCTGCCCCCTCTTGGGCTCCTGAGCCAGGACAAACACCCCTTGCAGCAAGTGGTGGGGTGCAGGAGCTTCTTTCCCTGCTGGGCTCATGCTCTTTGGAACCCCCTTACCTGGCACCTAGAGGGAGCAAATCCGTGACTTTCCCCCCACCCCCCACCAGCATCACATCTGGGCAAACTGTCTTTAAAATCTGAGTTTTTTTTTTAATTTAATTTATTTTATTTTTTATTTATTTATTGATTTTTTACAGGGAGGAAGGGAGAGGGATAGAGAGTTAGAAACATCGATGAGAGAGAAACATCGATCAGCTGCCTCCTGCACACCCCCTACTGGGGACGTGCCCGCAACCAAGGTACATGCCCTTGACCGGAATCGAACCTGGGACCGTTCAGTCCGCAGGCGGACACTCTATCCTCTGAGCCACACCGGTCAGGGCCTGAGTTTTTTTATAAAGGGGAGAAAACCTGTCCCAGTCATCACCTTCCGTGACCGTGCTGTCCCGCCCGGGGCTCACATGGTGCTGGGCGTGGAGCGCACTCGTGGTTTCATGTAATGTTATAATGGCTTTACTTTTTTGCTGGCTGTTTTCCATTATGAAAGTTAAACGCGCTTCTGACAAGAAAATTGGGAAACGTAGAAAAGCAGATGACTTCCTCCAGCAGACCAGCCTGCCCTCACAGCCCACGCTTGGCCTTCCGCTGGGCAGGTGACGTTTCTGTGTAACGTCCTCAGGGACACACCCAGTTTTTTGGTCGGCTTTCTGTTACAAAAGTAATTCAAGTTGTAAAAAAAATGTAACCGTCACAGAGACATATAAACGAAAAGGAAAAAAACCACAGTCCTTCAACCACCGTCCCCGCCCCGTGGGCGATTTCTGCTGAAAAACAGCAATGTCGTGCATTCTTGCTTTTCCAAAAGTGGGATTTGTTTCATAGCCCTGCAGCTGAAATGAAAACTTAATGTATAGCAAAGGGCAAAGGTGCTAAGAGTGCAAACCTAGGAATCATGGGAAAAGAACAAGGCCCGAAAGCCCCCTCCCCTCTCCAGACCTCCCCCTCCTCACTCCCAAGACCAGGGCCCATCTCACCTGGCCTTTCCTTGAGCCTCATGCAGTCAGACCTGGGGCGAGGGGACACCTGTGTTCTGTGTTAGTCACACTGCCTCACAGCACGGACGTTCCCAGTTTATTCTTCCAGACCCTTGGGACCGAATTTGAGTCCAAAATTTGGGTTTCCCTCTATGGAGCCAGAACCACAGCCACTGTCCTCAGCCACGCTGCCCTCACACGAAGGTGGTTTTCTGTCCTACTTCAGGGACACGACGGTAACAGGGGACACCGTGCCCAAGCCCCCTTTCGCCAGGGAGTGGCTATCCCAGGGCAGGGGATAGGCCCGCACGCGATGTTGAAATCTTGTGTTGCTTTAACCGTCTTTACTTCCTGAGCTCGAGCTGTCTCCACCCTTCGCAAAAATGTAACTTACAGGGGAGCTAAAGCCTCACCCAGAGTCCAGGTGAACCCACATTTCTGTCCTCCCTCAACCAGACCCTGGGCCTGACCCCCCAAGTTCCTATAAGCCTAGCAAGGGCAGAAGGGGCAGGAGGGGCACTAGGGCCTAGTACAGGACCTGGGTTGGGGGCCTGGTCCAGAAAATCATCCCCCTCTGGTTCAGGGGTCTTCCTGGGCTTGTGTGAGAATGAGCACTTTTCTTTTTCTTTTTTTTTTTTTTCCAGGTCTCAATTGCATAGGTATGCAAGTTTAATCACTGTAAAACTTCTAACGTTATCTGTGTCCATTAAATAGAACCAACAATGCTGGGCCTGTTTAAATTACAAGGAAAAAAAAATCACTGTGTACCAACCCAGTATCTTACAAAACCAGCCGGGCTGGCCACAAGAGGGAGCGGGCACCCCTGGGCGGGTGGCTGGGTGCCAGGAGGGGTTAGGGGTAAGAAGAGGGCTCCCAAACAGAAGGGGACTGATTGTCCTCGTGGGAGGGGTGCAAAAGGCACATCAGAAGAGCGGAACTTAGGGGGGGGGGCAGGCCAGGAGTGCTTTCTCCACCAGGGCACAGTGTTGGAGGGGGCACGGTGCCGCCTGCCCACCCCTGGCACTTGGAGAACCAGTGACCCATGAGCCCTCGGCACGGCGAGCCCCATCTGAAACAGGACAACAGTCGCCCCTCCTACCGCAATCCCCATTTCCAAGGGCCCCCCCTGGCCAGCCTCCTCAGAACTTGGGGCTCAGCTACACCGCACTCCCCAGCAACATGCTGCAGCCCCCCACACCTCTGGGTCAGAGCAGCTGGGAGAATAGCAGGGTGGAAAGTGGGTGTGGGAAGATGGTGGTCCAGCTGCTACCCCCAGAATGAGCACTTTTCTAGGGGTGAGGTCCTTAGTCCTAAACGAGATCCTGACTCCCAAAACCTTAACACTCTCCATTCTAGAGATGATAAGATGTGGGTCCTTGGCCACATTTCACCCCAGACCCAGGGTCAGAAAGGTATCATTGACACTACCACCAACTGGATATTGACCTCGGTTGTCATGCCATCCCATCCTGGCGGTTACTTACCATACCATCCATGGCTGCCCTTTAAGGAACGCAGGTCATCATCGACCAGCAGGCTTTGCTCTCCTTGCTAAGGACAGTGAGCCCGGTCAGAGGTCACAGCATGGAACTTAAATCTTGGACACAGAGACGGAGTTGGTTTTGTTCACACTTAGCCTCTGCCGGTCCGAGGTCGGGGGGCCCCTGCCCCTCTGGGTGGCATCCAGTGCAGCTGGCTGTCTCTGGCTGTGTGCTCGCTGATACCCCTCCCTGAAGAGGTGCGGACACCTGGCCCCATCGCACCTTGGAACTCCAAAAGCCACAGAAAGCCAGCTGCGTGGCCCCCTGCCCTGTGGGTCTGGCCTCTGCCTTTGTCATGGGTGCCATGGAGCTGGGTGCTCTGTCCCTGGCTTGCCCACCTCTCACTGGGCCCTCCTTCCAGGTGAGGCTTCAGGTCCAGAGCCTGGAGAAGCCCCAGTACCGAGGCACCATGCACTGCTTCCAGTCCATCATCAAGCAAGAGAGCGTGAGTGGCGTGGGCAGGGGCAGGTGGGCAGGGGCGAGGGCCAGCCAGGAGGAGGCTGCGGTGCTGGACCACAGGGTGGGAAGGAAGAGCCGGGGGCCCAGTGGGGGGATCGGGACTTTGGAAATGGGATGGTGTGAATGCCCAGGACGCTCAGATTGAGGACTCTGGCTCTAATAACGTTCTGTTTGATACCTAGGAACGCCTGGGGTGGGCTGGGGCTGCCGCCACCTGTAGTGCGGATTCCCGGGGGAGGTAGGCTGGGCTGCCCATGCCCCAGGTAGGAGGTGGGCACCTGACGCCCCTCTGCCCCGCAGGTGCTGGGCCTGTACAAGGGCCTGGGCTCACCACTCATGGGGCTCACCTTCATCAACGCGCTGGTGTTCGGCGTGCAGGGCAACACCCTGCGGGCCCTGGGCCAAGACTCGCCGATGAACCAGTTCCTGGCGGGGGCGGCGGCAGGCGCCATCCAGTGCGTCATCTGCTGCCCGATGGAGCTGGCCAAGACGCGGCTGCAGCTGCAGGACGTGGGCGCGGCCCGCACCTACCAGGGCTCCCTGGACTGCCTGGCGCAGATCTACCGGCACGAGGGCCTGCGCGGCGTGAACCGGGGCATGGTGTCCACCCTGCTGCGCGAGACGCCCAGCTTCGGCGTCTACTTCCTCACCTACGACGTGGTGACGCGCGCCCTGGGCTGCGAGCCGGGGGACTCGCTGCTGGTGCCCAAGCTGCTGTTGGCGGGCGGGACGTCGGGCATCCTGTCCTGGCTCTCCACCTACCCCATGGACGTGGTCAAGTCCCGGTTGCAGGCCGACGGGGTGCGGGGCGCCCCACGCTACAACGGGATCCTCGACTGCATGCGCCAGAGCTACCGCGCCGAGGGCTGGCGTGTCTTCACGCGAGGGCTGACGTCCACGCTGCTGCGCGCCTTCCCTGTCAACGCCGCCACCTTCGCCACCGTTACCATCGTGCTCACCTATGCACGTGGCCCGGAGGACCAGTCGGAGGATGAGGGTGTGCCCGCTGCCTCGGGCTCTGCGCTGGCCCAGCCCTCCAGCCTGTGAAGCTCCACCCCATCGACAGAGGCGTGACCTCCCCAGGGCCACTTTTCATAACCCCAACATCAACATCAATTGGCCCCCCTGCCCAGACTGGCGGGCTGGGCCTCCATCAGATCTGGCCCAGTGCCACTCATCAGCTGGGTTACCATGGCCACAGACTCCTCATTTTTCTCAGCTGTGACGTGGGGATGCTCAAACCCGCGCCGTGCAGTCAGGAAGCTGGCCCTGTCCCGTGGAAGCTTCCAGAAACCCAGCCAACACTCCAGTCTTCCCTGGGACCCCACCCGCCACCACCCCGGCTCTCCCGCGGCCAGGCTGCCCAGGGACACTCTGCGCATCCTCTACCTGGCAGAGCTCCAGGGCGCTTCTTGGCCACCTGTCCAGGCTCTGGGATGAGGACAGAGGCAGCCCCGGTGCCTCCTGGTATCGGAGAACTGAACCTCTCCTAGTGCACCCCAGCTTCTCCACATGGCACCGCTGGGGGTACCCCTACTGCTGCCACTCCCAGTGGAGGCTGACCTGGGACCACCGAAAGGCCATGGGATTTGCTGGAGGCTCCATACCCTCCACAGTTGTAAACACAACCATGGGGAGGGGAAGTCTGTACCCTCTGGGCCTCAGGCTGCCCATCTATAAAATGGGGACACAGGTGCGCTGATATCTAGAGCTCTGGCCCACTTTTCCAAAGGTGAGTGGAGGGGGGAGAGGGAGATAGTATGGGCCCCCCCACCCCCCCTTCTCCAGCAAATGGTGTCTTTCCTGGGCACGCTCCTTGGTGCCTGGTGTTCCTGTGAGGTGGGAGGGCCCCTTGGGGGGCGTGGCTGTGGCCAACCTGGGCCCCTCCGGGTTGAGGGGGAGCTGAGCCCACGCTCTGGGGCTTCCACTCAAAGCTAGTGCTGCGGTGGGAACTCGGGGTAGCCCCGGCACATCCAGTACAGCGTGGCCATGTGACCGGATGGGGAGGTGAATGGTTTTGCATGGACGAAGGTGCCTGTGGCCCCCTTTGCCCTGAGTGGGGCTCAGCCTCTTGGGCAGTGGGACAAGCTCTCCCAGGAGGCACTGGGCGAGGAAGACGGGACTCCCACCCTGTGCGTGGGTGTCCCTGGTAATAAAGTCCTTTGTTTTTTAAGAGGGTCAAGGCTTCATTTGTGTATCACAGAAGGGGCCTCATTCCACACCCTCCCCGGAGTGAGAGGGGCCGGCTCGGTGGTCTGTGCCCTCCGGCCCTGATGGCAGCCCCAGCTGTGTGACCTGGGGTCAGCTTGGGGCACACCTTAGCCCCTCAGTTTCCTGGTCTGCACTATGGGGCTAACGGCGGCATGAGGATCGAGTGAGCAAAGCTCAGACGTGCTGGGCGTTCAACAGGAGCTCCTGGGGTGTCTGGCTCCCCCAGCCACAGGAGGCCTGTCCCTCTCCTCCCGCTGCGCGGGGCTGGCAGCGTGCTGTGAGCTCTCCGGGAGGACCGAGCTGTGCTCAGGTCAGACATGGCCGCTGGCAGGAGGGTGAGTGGAACTGCCCACCCGAGATTAGACCTAACCCAGCGAAGAGGTCCCTGAGGGCGCCTCAGGAGGTCTTGGGTGCCCACCCCCACTTCTCAGCCTCTTGGGGTCTATCCTGGACACCCTGTGTCTCCCAAGCTACCAGCCTGGATGGAGGCTCTTTCCTTCCCAACTGCTGAGCCAAAAAGCTTTGCCCACCCACGGAGGGGCGGGGGCAGGAGAGAGGGCGCCCAGCTCTCCCTGCAGGAGGGGAGCCAGCTCTCCGGTGCCTTTGCACCCCATTTAATCCCAGCACCAGCCTGTGACGTTGGGCTGTCTGCAGTGTCCAGGGAGAGGAGGCCGGGAGGGGGCTGGGTGAAGTGTTCTCAGGTGTGTCACAGACCCTGTTAACCAGTGTCCCCTCCCTGGGGTCCCAGGCAGCAGCGCCTCCCCCCGTAAGGTCCCCTGGCTTCTCTCTCACTTCTCTTTCCTCTGAGAGAACCCAGGCAAATGCTAAAAACCAGGGTCCCCCACTCCCACTGTGAGCACTGATGGTTAAACATTACCGACAGGTTGGGTGGGAAGAGGGGCTGAGAGAACTGTGGGTTTTTTATCAATTTATTTGACAATTTATTTTCTTCCTGACTGAAATTTATGTTTATTCTATTTGGAATAAGTCATCTATTAATGTGGCAAAAAATAAAAATGCAGACGAAACCCAGACTGTGTAATGAAGGGGAAACCTGGTCCCCAGCACCGCCCCTGCCAGCACCCTGCCCCCCCTGGAGCCCGGGGCTGTCTCAGTTCCTGGAGGACATCCGGCATGTCCTGGGTGAGTCCCAGCCCGTGGAACACTCCACTCCTGCAGACTGTGGCCTAGGTACTGACTGTTCTTTGAACTTGACAGTTATCTTGGAGATGTGGCTCAAACAACAGGCATTTATCCTCTTGCAGGTCTGGGAGGTCAGAAGTCACATTCACTGTCAGCATTGCAGGCCGCTGGGATTGAGGGAGGACCTCCCGCCCTCCCCCTGATGGCAGTGACTCACCCCTGTGCACACACTCTCTCCAGTCCTCATAGCCTCCGTTTTGCAGCGGGGGATGCCAGTGAGGAGGGCACTGTCCAAGGTCACACGGCCAGTTGGTGCTGGGTCAAGAGCCCGAAGGCCTTCCTGGTCTGCAGCCCTCACCGCACCCCTGCCCCGGGCCTGGCTATGCACCATATGGCCCAGGCTGATCCCCGGGTTCCCGTGGCTGCAGTGACAGACACCCCAGAGGGGCACCCCAGCAGCACAGGGAGGGGCGGGAACTTTGGACAGGTTCGGGACCCACCCTGGGTGCCCCTTGGTCTCGGCTCCCTTGCTGCTATGCCTCCTTACCTGGCACCCACCGGCCCTCCCAGGGGAGGGTGTGTCCACTGTGACGACGGTGGAGGCAGTGGCCACGGGGAGCTGGGCCAGTACAGCCCTTTGCTCACCCCCCACACTGGGAAGCCCCCCTGTGGCCCCCACCCACCCAGCCCCACTCTCCAGGCCAGCTGTTGGGCATTGTGTGTCCAGCCCTCCCAAGGCGAGGAAGCCCGAGTGGGGCGGTGGTGCTCCACATTAGATGCTGCTGGGTGGGAGCTGTGCCCTGGCAGACGGGCAGGGCAGGTCTGCAGGGCGGGCCGTCCATCCCTGGAGCTCCCTCAGGAGCTCTCAAGGTGTGGTGGGCTCCTCAGCCTGTTGGGCAGACCCTGAAAGCCACCCCTGGGCATCCAGGTGGGTTTGGGAAACAAAGTGGGCAGAATTGATGCCTGAGTGGATGTGAGGGGGTGAGAGATGGGAGGCCACCATGACACCCTCTTCTGGCTTAAATGTCCCTGTGGATGGTGGAATGCAGGATGGGAAGGGGGGGGGGCCACAGTGAATAAATGGCTGAGGGGCTAGATGAGGGCAGAGGCTGCTGAGCCTAGGGCCAGGTTGAGTTTTGCCGGAGAGAGACAAGGGAAGGCAAGAATGTAGGAGGGCGGGAAGCGGGGACATGGAGCTTTGTGGGGCTGGATGGTGAGGAGGTGATTGGCTGAGGGCACTGGGGTGCAGTCCCACAGAAGTAGGAGTGACAGTGAGAGAGCAGGACCCCAGGACAGAGACCGGGGGCTGCAGGTGTCGGAAACACGAGGTTTGGGGGTGGCCATGGCAGTGGCAGGTGGAGTGGGGTCATCAGGAGGACAAGGCCATGGATGGACCATCTTCCAGACCGATGCTGAGATCGCCAGTGAAGATGGGTGGGAAGCCGGTGGCCCAGCATTAGAATGAACGGGGTGACTGGCGGAGTGGGGCTGGGATGTGGTGGAAGGATTTGGAAGTGTAAGTGGGCTAAGGGGAGCCCCGTTCACTGCTCCTGCGGTATGGGGGTGAGAGAAAAAGCAGCCCAGCTTGGAGGGCTTCTGGTCCCTCTTCCCAACCCACACCAGGCTTTGACTTCACCCAGGACTGGACAGGGATCCGGCCACCCCTGCCCTGGTCTAGGGGTGCACCGGGAGCCCTCCCAACCCCAGGCCTTGCTCAGGTCTCCCTTCTGGTCCTACAAGGGCACCACGAGCGCCGCCTCCTCCCTCCTGGCCTGTCCTGGGGTCCAGCCTGCCCCAGCCACCCTTCTCCCCTCCGCCCAGCTTCTGCTGAGGAAAAGGAAGCTCCCGACAGGCCCAAGGTCATCTGCCCTTCTGCTTTGCCAAATCCCGAGGCCTTTCCAACTGGAGTGTCCCCTTAGCAGCAGGTGGCCCTACAGGTGCTGGAGGACAAATGAATGACCCCTCCTCCCCCATCCTGTGGGTCCTCACACTGGGCCGAGCGTGTTTGCGGATGGCACGAATGGCTGTGGGCGCCAAGGTGCAGGCTTCTAAGCTTCCCCCGCGGGACCCGGGCTCGGGAACCAGCCAGGCCTACGCAGATGGGTCCTGGCTGCCCCACGCTGAGCGCACACACATGCCCACGCCGCCACCGCACACCGTGTGAGCGACCGCAGCACAGCGCCCCCCAATGGCAGAGGGGAAGGCGCACCCGCTGATGCCGGCCCAGTCAGGGGTCTAAGGCTGGAGAACTGACTAACCCTCAGGCCTGCGGGCCAGAGCAGAGGGGAAGCAACTCAGGCAGCGGAGGGTTGGGGAGGATGGGCGGGCCGGCCCTGTCTGGGGGTGGTGCACGGGGCTGGAGAGGGGCTCTGGCCACCAGCTTCTGGGACACTGGTAAGCAACCTGTTGCAGTTGGTGGAAGAGCTGGAGCTTGGGCGAGGCCCCTCCTTCCGGTCCTCTTCTATCTTCTGTCTCCTCCTCTAGAAGTAATGCAGTTCCATTAGCACCTGGAAAGGCCTGACACATAACTGGGGCTCAGTAGCTGCTGAATGAGTGAACCTGGGAGTCGGAGGGCCAGAAGCTTTGGGCATGAGAAGCTGCGAGGGGGGCTGAGGTTGGAAAAGTAGGTCAGGGCTGGACTTGACCCGGTAGGAAGTGGGGAGCCCGCCCCTATAGGTTCAGGTGGGCAGGGAGGACCCACGCTGGAGCCCCATTTGGGAGATTGCACAGCGCGGAGCATCAGGAAGCTGGAGAGGAGCGACTGGGCCAGAATAGGCGGGTGAGGAATGCTGGCGGTGGGGGCCCAGAGCCAGCGCCCCAGGCTGCCATGCTGGGAACCCATGGGAACCGAGGCGGCCAGGGTGCCACTCCGTAATCAGCGGCCAGGGCTTCTTCCCAAGGGGTTGGAGATGAATTCAGGCTGCGGGCCAGAGGCAGCAGGAGCCAGGCAGGCCTGGGTTTGACTTCCTGCTGCCTAGATCTTTGCAAATGACCCTCATCCATGACGTGAGTTGAATGAAATGGTGTTCACAGTGCCCGGCATGGTGCTGGGGACAGTTAGGTCCCCAACATATGTTGTTACACCTAGGTGGAGATGCTGGCAAGTGTGGAGTAGGGACAGTGGGTTCAGCTATGGGGTGAGGGTGGGGGCAGGGTGCCCCCAATCTTAGTCTTTGGCCCTTCACTCAGCAGCATCCTGCCAGCAGCCCCTTCCCCCCCAGGAATGAAGGAGCTCTGCAGCGCCAGACGCCATGGGAGTAAGTGCTTCTCTGCATTTGCTTTAGGCCAAACCCTAGCTAGCTCCCGGTTTATTTTACCAAGTTTTGAAGCCTAATTACAGTCGAGTTTCTTACGGGAGTTCCCAGAACTATCACCTGGGGTTGAGAATTTGCTTTCTGAAAAGTGGGTTTCTCATTAAAACTCTTCCAGTCCATCAGTCCATCCTGGAGCCGAGAGGCTGCGCTAAGGAAGCATTTCCTGCTGGTGAGACTGAATGCATCCTGGAGTTTCCATTCCTGGGCCACAAGGGAACCCAGGAGGATCTGCCTCAGACCAGGCAGGAGCCTCCGGCCAGCTTCACTGTGTGATGAAACGCAGGAAAAGAGGCGGCTGAGAGGCTTGAGGAACAAACAAGAACCACAGGCATTAAAAAGCTTAACATTATGCGTTTATTATATCTTATAGAGCCATGTTATTATACATGCTTGGTGCTTCAAACTGGGTTACGTTAAATGTTTTTCCGGATGCAAAGCCATCTTGCTTGATGCTTGAGATGCGGATGCCTTAAATGCGATTAATACTTCTGCATCTATGACCTATGAGCTAAGGAAAAACCAAGGACAATTCCAGAAATGGCAAAAAACATTTAAGAAAAAGATGCACATGAGACGCAACGCTAAGTCCTTGAGCCAGGGCCTACAGAAGTTACCAGAAAGCGAATAAAAACAATTGTTCTATGAAAATGACTTGACCAATCACCATCTGTAGATAATAGAGCCTCTAACAGTTACGGATGTTGTAGAAAAGGTGGTTTGGTATCGATGCCTTTTTTCCCTCCATGTAAAGTACACGCAGACATCATGCAGCGCTCCCCGCCCCCCCCCCCCCCCCCGACAGTGCAGCCAACAGAATACAGCACAGCATCTGGCCCCTCCCCGTGACACCCCAATGCTGTTTCTCATGGCGTCTGAGTGTCCTTAACAGAGAAGCAATCAATCTGGTCAAATCTACCACTTTGTGGAAAATCACTGTGCTTTAGGATGAACGTGCCACCATCACTCTCACCCTGTGCAGACACCCACATCCTGGCCAGAACCATGGGGCCGGGTGACCAGCTCATGGGAATTTGATTTACCTGCTGTCAACGTTCCCTTCCAGTTTTCGTAAGAGCTGATTAAGTGTGTGGACAATATGCCGCCTGCCTTCCCAGCTTACACCTCTCTGCTCACCACTTAGCCTGGAGGCGACGAGAGGCCCACATGTGGAGGCACCTGACCATTCCTGTCTGACGCTGCTGCTCTGAAAGGCCTGCACTGCATTGTCTTCAGCGACCAGGGACCTGAGCACAGCCCACACAGTAACCATCAAAGTCAACCAGGGTCAGTACGTTAGGGTGTAGGAGACCTAGCCACCACTCAGGCAACGTTTCTGGGCTGGCAAGAGGTGCCTTCTGCCATGTTGAAGAGCAGGCTGTGGGGCCACGACCGAGCTGCAAGGGGGCAGAGCTTGGGTTAAAGGTTTGGGTGGAATGAATGCACCTGCTGGGCCTGACTGCTGACAAGGCGCTGCACCTGCCGGTGGTCCGAGGCCGTCCAGTGACGGGCAAAGTGCTGGCTTCGGCAGCCGGCGGAGCAGCTGCAAGGAAGCCTCGTGGCGTGGGTATGGCATTACGTGGGTGCCTGTCGGCAGCTTCAGTTCTCACCACCTCTTTGACCCCTGGGATCCAGGCTCTGGCTAGTGGCCAGACGTCAAGAAAGCAGGAGGAACTTGGGAGAATTTAAGGTGAATAACATGGTCTTCCTAAACCATGCGATCCCAAATCAGTCAGATACAAGAAGCGATCAATTCTCTCTGCCTGTCCAACTGAAAAGCTTCTGAGGGCCCGGTTTTCCTGTGCCACAGGCAAATCTGAGGTAAGTTTTGCTAAGCAGACGGGGGGGGGGGGGGGGGGGGGGGCGGGTGGCGGGCAGAGACAAAGCCCTCTGCCCACCCACCTGCCTGACCTGCCCTGCCCTGCGTCCCTCCGGGCTGCTCGCTGGATGGAAGTGCCTCTTCTGTGTGTGAAGAAACAAACCAGAATTCTGCTGGGAACATGGCAGGCAGTGGGCTTCCTCTTCTGCCAAGGGTCTCACTTTACTCAAATTTAGTGAAATAAGTGACATGTAAAAGAACTGTACGTGAAAACCAGATAGAAAAAATAATCTTGATATTCCTCAAATCCTCAGGTCTTGAATCTAGGCAAAGCACACAAACACCATATGAAACCAATAGTGTGAGTTCAATGTCACCCTGGAAAATAAATGTCACTCTGAGGTGACAGTTCTTTATACAAATATTATGCTTCCCCCTAACTTCACTACCAAAGAGGGGGGAAATAATAAGAAATCCAAAAATAGAAAACAACATCTTATTAAATGTAAACGTATCCTCTGGGCTCTTATATTACATATCCTACAAACATGCAAGTATCTCCGCTCAGATGTAGGAAAATATGTCTATCAGTATTACTTATAAATCAGGTTAACCCTCAAGACCACCAATTGACTCACTGTTCGAACACCATGTCAAAGTTTTGTCATGTACATCCTCAGCAAACTTAAGAATTTTACCCCCAGTGAGAAGGACTCTGCTCTTTAACTGTCACTCACCTATTCGTTCTCTATACTGGGGTTGAGTGTTCCGTCAACAAGGAACTTGGACAGTACATTTCTTCAACCCCCCAATTACATTCCTTTCAGAAACTAACTCTGCAGATCGAGAGAAGACACATGAACAGAGTCAAGGGGGGGTGATGACTATTTCACTCTGACAGAGGGATGGAAGAGATGACCAAAGGCATCCCCCTAGGGGTCAAGGCACGGGAAGAGGGACCAACCTCCTCACAGGGTCCTGCTTCTGTAGGTCATAGGACATAGAGTGGCTCTCTGGACTGCCAGCATGTCCGCACAGCACAAGGCTGCCCTGCCGTGGGCCCTTGGGGAAGGAATCCCAAGGACAGTGCCAGGACTAGGATCCACGGTGGTGCAATGCTAGGCAAGGGTGATGCAGCTCCAGACCTAATATGCCCCCCAGGACTGCTTGCCTGCTGGCAGGGAGGGAAGGAATGGGCGCTCACACCATGGGCACCTGTGGAGGCCTCTGCCCCAGGTCTAGCCAGAGAAGCACTCCGGGCGCTCAGCTTCAAAGGGGAGCTCCATCATGGCTTACCTCGCCCCCGACTGCCAGATACAGCCACTCCTGGCTTATCGAGGGGACAGCTGGGCTCTTCGGATTAACTCAGTTCCAGCAAACTACTCAGTCAATGGAAAACAGATTCTGAACGAATAAAAAAATTGTCTCAAGTTAAATTTTTCATTTATGAATCAGAAGGCACTTCAAAATTCCGGAGAGCCACAGTGTCACTGCTCCTGGGCCACCAATCCTGCACAGGACCGGAGGAGGAGCTGGAGACAGGGCAACGTTTCTGACCTGACGTGTCCTGGACATCAGTTGAATAAATCTGGTTCAGCTAGTTTGTCGAGCACACAGCACAAAGACACACGGATGTTTGCATTCTGAATAAATGGGATTTTGCTGTATTGTGGCAGTTTATAAAATATTCTCATGGGTCTGATATTTGACTCGAAGTAAAATTCAAAAAATCATAACCGTACATTTAAGAGGTCACAATGTGAGAGGCAAAGTACTCATTGAGTACAATTCTCTTAACTGAATCACCTTGCCAATCAGTACTCAGTGTCCATTCAGAAGCATGAGATTAAGCTGCTGGCGCTCAACTGCTACATGTGCTAGCACTGAGGACTCCACTGCCAAAGGACCCAAGGCTCTCAACCACACAGCATAACCAGGGCCTGCCTCTGGCTGGGCGAGGACCTGCTGGCGCCGCCCAGAGGGCGGCCTGAGCACTGGACACCTGCTTGTCCCTGCCAGGTAACACCTTACCTTGAGAACACAGGCCAGGGTGCAACTGTCAGTCACATCTTTGCTGGGGGAGCAAAAATCAAAACCCAATTGCCAAAGGGCCTGGTTGGGAGTCCTCTGAGGTAGTTCCTTAACTCGGGATGCCTGTTACCTACTCTCTCAGAACTCAGTCCATGCGGAAAAGTATTGAGATACCCATGCATTGCTTTAATCATAAGTCACTGTAACTGAGTGCAAAATAAAGGAAACTCGAGTTGCTTTATTTAGCTTCCAATTTCTGGGAGGCTCAAGAATTATAATTATTCTGGACAACAAAAGGAAATAAGACTGTGCTTACAGATCTTTTTCTGCCATATTCTTTCTGTAGGATTGCTATTTTATTGTTGCCCTTTCTGTTACATGGATGTACACACCAGGTGTTAAAAGGTACAATACATTCTACAACTGAGCACCACTTTCTGTAACTGAACAGGCAAAGAGATTACACTGAACATCAGCATCTGGCAGTATTTTTCAAAAAAAAAAATGTGACTAAAATGGGTTTAAATTGATTAACACTATTAAATCACATCTAATATTTGCTACTACATGATTCAATACAGCTATACGATACAATTATACAAAATGTGTTAACATCAAAGAATACAACCAAAATTAAGATAGCAAACAAAACCTATATAACTTTTTTTTACAGGAAAATACTTTTGAAGTATGCATGTAACTGCCCATTCTTTTAAAGAAAATCTACTGCAAGCAAAGTTATCAACCTCCAGAAAAATCACACATAGCATTACTAAGCATATCCCCAAAAAGTGTACAATATGCACACTTGGAAAATACAAAATTAAAAAAATTGTAAGCAACAGGTGAGCTTCATATTTATAAGAATGTGAAAAGAAGTCCCATTTTTAGCACTGTTGTATAAAGAATTGTCTTTTGATGCGAAGTTCATGACTTGTCCTCATGTTGGGACCACACTTTACAAAACACCGTGTTTTTGAAACGAGATTACAGAGCTAGATAGAGTCATATCTTAGCAATGTCATCTTATTAAAGTTTTTTAAATTTTTACTACTTTATCAAAACATGTCCCTTAAGAGTGTAGGATTCATTTTTAAAATTCTTTCCTAGAAACAATATACAAAGGAGAGGCATAGTTATTCCCAAACACACTCCTGGAAGATGCTTTCCAAGGTCCAGAAGGCTCTTCTCTCTCGTCTTCTCACTGGTTGTTTTTGGCCTTTGCATGTGTTAAGATGTGAGATTTCAGGTTAGTCGACTGAGCAAACTTCTTATTACAACCATCGAAGGGGCACACATAGGGCCTGTCTCCGGTATGGATTCGCACATGTGTGCGCAAATTGAAGTCCAGTGAAAAGCGTTTCCCGCAGCCTTCGAACGTGCACTGCCGGGGAAAGACCAGAGAACCTGCTCAGTGACACAAGGACCCACCGCTGCGCTGGAGGGCAGCTTACTTCTTTGACCTAACACTTTCCTCCCTGCCCAGGGGAAATTTTCTGGCTGTTCTAGAATTAGTGGGCATGGAGCTCTAGCTCTGCGAGAACAAGTCCTAAGACCCACAGGAGCGCCCTCCTGAACCATTTAAATATCAAGTAAGAGAAACACTTGGATCTCTCTAAATATTATGTTATGGTCCTAAAACTCATGTACAAAAACACAGGAAAGCTTCTGGTGCCAAATCAAGAACCAGGTCAGGTTTACTGTCTGTACTGACAGTACATGGGCTTCTAAAATGAGACAAAACGTTAACTGTTCTTCCTCTCGTACAGTAACCATTTTAGAAGTCCCTGCCAATTAGTGATTCAATATACTAACTACCCAAACTAAACTGCTTTGACCCCACCGTGGATGCACCCGAAATTTAGTTTTAATCTTGCTTTTGAGCAATCCTTTCTCCTGATGTGATGGACACTACAATGGTCTCCAGTATGTCACAGAGCAGCCCTCCTGTGACAGGACACCAGGCCACCTCTCCCTGAGCTGGAGCTGCCTGCCTACACTCGAGGTGTGTGTGTGTGTGTGTGTGTGGTGGGGGAGAGGGGGGTGGGGGGGGGGGCGGAGGGACTGGCTCTACCTGAAAGGGCTTCTCTCCAGTATGAACCAGTTGGTGCCGTTTTAGTTTTGAGCTCTCAACAAAAGCTTTGCCACACTCTGCACAGACGTGGACTCGGGGGCCGTGGGTGTGCAGATGCTTTCTCATGGCAGAGTTATCCCTGAACATCTTTGTGCAGCCCTTCAAACAGAGAGAGAAGCTTAGTGGTTCACACTGCAAAGTGCGACAAAGGGTCAACCACTGAACAGCCTTCACTGACACACTAAAACAAAACAACCCCAGCCCCATTTTAATTTTACTTAGTATTACAGCAGAAATATTAAAATATTTAAGACAAAAAAACAGACAGCTGAAAAAGGCCTTATCATTTAATGTAAACCCTTGTTTTACAGATGAGGAAACTGAGGCTTAGAGATGTCTTAAGTAGACTTGCCCAAGGTCACACTACTAATAGTAGCCGAGCTGGGAGTAGAACCCAACACCCTGGCTTCCAGCTATACCACCGCTGCCTCACCCAACTCCGTCCCCCACATGAAGTAACAGAAGCCCTGAGAAATAAATGGAGTTAAAATGACGGCAGTCCACCACTACCTTTGGTGGGCCCCATATTCTGTGCTGCAAGAATGGGCTGTCATTCTCCATCGCCTACTGTTCCCTCTTCTCTCTTTGCCTCTTTCCCCTTCTTGACAGAGAAAGAAGCAAGAGGGTCTCCAAGGAATGGCAACTACAGAAGAAATTGATTTTGTGAGACACTAGGAAAAGAAGCAGGCAAACTGATACGGGAGCGGGGCGGCAGATGGGAGGGTGGCGCTCAGAGAAGCATGTCCTGCCCAATTTCTTCTGCAGTTGTTGCCCAGTGATGGAGTGGGTGGGGGAAATGACAGACAGCACAACAGAGGACAGCACAAGCCAACCAGTGGACAGCTTCACAGGCAGAAGGGCGGGCAGGAAAAGCCACAGTTTTTTCACCTTGACCCCTAGGTTGAGTTTCCATTTAGAAGATGGGGTTTTAAAGAAGTAGACAGAGAAGCTAGAGAGATGGCAGGCACTCAAAGGCAGAACTGTTTTCAAATGCTTATCTATATTTTGGCCCCAATGAAAATCACTTTACATTTCACACTCTCCACACGAAGAGCATTAAAAAGAACAAAGAACTTGTGAGTTGCATAGTCATTAGAGGTGACACCTCAAAGCTAAATTTGTCCTACAATCCATCATTTTAAAAATTATTTATTCCTTAAAAAATTCTGCCCTTTGTTTTTCTGCACCTGTGTGATATTTTCTGTTAGTTTTACATCCAACTAAGTTTGAAACTGACCCAAGCCAATACCTCAAAGTACCTTTTTGGACTATCGTTTTATTTTAAAGACTAAATCACATTTGAAAACAATTAAGTACCCCTTTAGTAACACACAATTAATAGAGTAAATTAAGAAAATTGTGAAGAAAATGACGAAGTCTTATTAAGCTTACTTTAGCAACATCCAAAATAATCCCCAAATTCTTGTAACGTACCTACAGTCCCAATAAAGTCCATGGGTGAGCACACAACCCAATGTCTAAGACTGACTTGTTAATGATCCAAAAATAAAATCCTAACATAGTATATTCAATATATAGTAATAATAAAAACACTGATGCCCTATAGCAACCCCATTTAATAGCATTTAAATTGGCCTTTACTGAACAAAACTTACATTACAAAATATAGTCTCTTGAATATAGTTCCTCACTTAATCTCAAAAAATATGAAAACAAATAAAAAGTACAAATTTCTTATAATCTCTCTAAAACTTCATTAACAGTCTAATGAACACTTTTCCCCTAGCATTACTTACTTTATGAGGGCAAGCTATTGTTCTTGGAGCATCATCTTCTTTAATTTTTCTTGGCTTCATTCTTACCAAAAGAAAAAAAAGAGAGAGAGAGAGAGAGATTTGTAGGAGTGGGTAGACTCAACTGGCATAAATCATATAGTCCCTAAAATGTTTTCCTTACAGGTCCAAAAGCTAAGATTACAATATGCTTCCGTGCAGGGGAGGGACGAGACAACTCACATTCGGAATACCTATGCGTGTGAAGCTCTTCCCACTGGCCAGAAAAGAATGCTGATGTTCAGAAAGACCGGGTTGCTGCCTAGGGTCGCAATGCTAATGAGCTGGTGGGGCAGTTTAGGATGGCCATGCTGTGATCTGTGTGACTCAAATATCTGCTCCTTCCACGGAACTCTTTAAAAGATACAAAAGATCAGCAGCCCAGATAAACAGGAAATCTCCTAGAAGGTGTGAAACAATGTATCCAAGAGCAGTTGTGATAATAAGGATGCCTTATACCCAGAGAAACAGATATGGGAGGCTCTTAAAAACATATATCCCGCCCGTCCTGGCCAGTTTGGCTCAGTGGATAGTATGGGCCTGTGGACTGAGAGGTCCCAGGTTCAATTCCAGTCAGGGGCATGTGCCTTGGTTGCGGGCACATTCCCAGTGGGGGGTGTGCAGGAGGCGGCTGATTGATGTTTCTCTCTCATGGATGTTTCTGGCTCTCTATCCCTCTACCTTCCTTTCTGTGAAAAATTGGTAAAAAAAACAAAACCCATAATAATAATAAAAAAATATATTCCAGACCAGCCCGCACTGGCTCAGTGTTTGAGCACTGACCTATGAACCAGGAGGTCATGGTTTGATTCCCGGTCAGGACACATGCCCAGGTTGTGTGGGGCATGCAGGAGGCAGCCAATCAATGATTCTCTATCATAGCTGTCTCTCCCTCTCCGTCTAAAATACAAATACTAAAAAATATATATATCCTAACACAAATACTTAAAAAAGGGAGGGGACCCACTCATACTGACAGAAATGACCTTTTAGATCACACATAGGTGTAATAGCTCTGGAAGGGGAACCTAACTGCTGTTAACTGTAGTGTTGGCTACTGTAGGAGCCCCCGAGGGACTGGTGGACAGACGGAGACTGACGGACAGACGGGAACACCCATATCTCTTCATCCTGTTTAATTTTTAGCACACTACTGGTTTTTCAAAAAAATAAGAGCATTTCTTTAAAAGGACAGAGATGTCTGGCCCTGCTTGCGAGAGAGGGAGTGCAACGAGAGTTCTGATCCCATGAGCAGCCAGATTGAGCCCTGCATGGAATTACTATCCAGAGAGCTTGCTGAGTGGGTAACTTACCTACCTGCTATTTCCCCTGAACCAATACTTGGTCTTTTGTCAAAACTTTCTCTCCAGCTCTAACTGGTTTGGCTCAGTGGATAGAGTGTCGGCCTGCGGACTAAAGGGTCCCAGGTTCGATTCCGGTCAAGGGCATGTACCTTGGTTGCGGGCACATCCCCAGTAGGAGGTGTGCAGGAGGCAGCTGATCGATGATTCTCTCTCATCGATGTTTCTAATTCTCTATCCCTCTCCTTTCCTCTCTGTAAAAAATCAATAAAATATATTAAAAAAAAAAAAAAACACCTTTCTCTCCCAATACTCCCTACAGAACTGTGTGTGGTGGAGGGGTGAGAAATTAAGAGTTCCTAGAAAAAGATGTACATCTCTGGAACAAATGTTCTTTCTGTCCCTAGTTTTGCCATCTCAGGTTCCTACAGGAGGATGCTTATTTAATGAACAACTAAGTCAACGATCCCTCACCAAGAGCCAATTAATTGACCTCCACCTTTTTAAAAAAAAAAAAAAATATTTTATTGACTTTTTACAGAGAGGAAGGGAGAGGGATAGAGAGTTAGAAACATCGATGAGAGAGAAACATCGATCAGCTGCCTCCTGCATACCCCCCACTGGGGACGTGCCCGCAACCAAGGTACATGCCCTTGACCGGAATCGAACCTGGGACCTTTCAGTCCGCAGGCTGACGCTCTATCCATTGAGCCAAACCGGTTTTGGCGACCTCCACCTTTTTATTAGAGTTTTGCTGTCATCTTTGTAATTGCAAAGGCCCTAACAACATCCTTCTTCACCCTTCATCTGGGACAAGGACTAGCTTCTTACTTTATAAAGTCTAACTTAGGAATCACCTAAACTTTTCGTGCCCTGGAGGAGCAGAGGTGAAACAATTTATCTGGCAGCTATAACTTATTTCTAAGGAATTTGTTCGAGACTGTACAAATTTCGTTTTACATGACAACATTTTCAATCTAGTATCCTCCCCGTACCCCAACATTGTAGGTACTGGGCCTTTCTTGTACTTAAGAGAATTACCACATCAATTAGCAAATATTTTCTAAGTGCCTGTTGTGTATAAGGGCTCTGAACTAGCCTTTGTTATTTTAAATACCACTCAATCCTAGAGTTTGGTTGGGTCTGAGTTCACAAAACTAGGTAGGACAAAAATTTGATGCCACTGCGCCACCTGGAGGTTATATCAAAGTTTGAAAAACTATAGTGGTTTATATGAAAGGATTCTATTCCAAATATCAATTAAAAAGAGTAATTAAGGCCCTAGCTGGTTTGGCTCAGTGGATAGCGTGTCAGCCAGTGGACTGAAGAGTCTCGGGTTTGATTCCAGTCAAACGCCATGCCTGGGGGTTGCAGGCTGGATCCTCAGTAGGGGGTGTGCAGGAGGCAGCCAAATCAATGATTCTCTCTCATCCTCTATGTTTCTATCTCTCTCTCCCTCCCCCTTCCTCTCTGAAATCAATAAAAAAAATTTTTAAAAAAAGAGTATATCAAGAACCAAGCTTCAGTCTTCCCAATTAAGAATGTTTTTACCTTTGATGACCCCACTGATGTGTTCTAGGTCTGGACTCTAGCTACACTACTGTGAGTGCCTAAATTCATAAAATGGTCCTCACCTAAAGAGCGTCAATTTCACTGCCTGCAAATTCTCTCAATACATCATTTTTTAAAAAATGCCCATTGGAATGACAAAGAAGTCTTACTGACAATCTTTTCCCTGACCCACCCAACTTGGGGTCTGAATGTGGCAGCAGTGGATGTCCCTGTACCAGGAGGGCAGGTGTGGCTCAGCTGAGTTTCCACACCCCATACATTTTCTTAAGATTATTGCTAGGAACTGCATTTTTATAAACATGATAAACTTTAAATACACACAAAAGTAAAGAGAATGGTGCCATGTACCATTTACTCAACTCTTAATTTTTAAAAATGCTATTTATTGAGTGTTCTCTTTCTTTAAATGTCATTTTCAAAATGTGTGCAAGTTTAAAATGCATTTGGACAAAAAGGAAGTGGAAGGTATTTAATTGCAGCCACTCTTAAGCTGCTTGGCAAATCACCCTGCTCAGAGCAGCGAATGAGGCAGTAAATGCTGGTACCTTTTGCACTCTATTCCAATGTAAACACTGGGAAAAGGTCATTTCCCAAAGAAGTATACTGAGACGGAAAGAGTTTTGTGAATAAAGACCAAAATCTTCACAGCACCAATTTATATATAACTTGCAAACAAAAAATATATATTCTATATGTGAAATCCAAAAATTGTAAAAAAAAAGACTAAAATCACATTACTACCATTTTGAATATCTTCTTGACTTGCCCAAAATAGACAGAAGTAGCCAAGATTGGAGTTTTCATGGACTGTGATACTTTACAAAGATCTTTTGATCCAAAGACGACAATGACAACACCAAAGGCACTACAAATGAGACGGAATGGGATGTGCGACTTGATGCTGACTTCTACTAGTTTCACGACCTTGAGCAAATTACTTAACTTCTCAGCCTCAGTTTCTTACTCTGTAAAAAGGTATAACGCTGCCTACTTTAGAGCTGTGAAGGTTAAAAGTTGCACATTAAACTCTTGGGAAATGATAGCTATTATTTTCACCAGCTGGCTGTGTGTTAAATGGGCCTAGCTAAAAATGAGTTAATTCCTTTAAAAAAAAAAAACACACACAAAAAACCACCCAGTAATACTTAACAACCCAGGTCTAGTGCTCCACCGAACCACCCTTTCAAATAAAGGACTGTGAGATTGGAGAAAGGGGCACCGGTAAAGTAAGAGGCCTCCTCGACGTGTTAGAAATTATATGAGGAGCCAGGTACCAACAAGAGATGTTTCCCTTTCAATTAACATGGAGAACCCACTCCCTACGACATGACTGGTTTCATGCTGTCTCATTCTGCATCTGTGGAAGACATGGTAAAGGTTGGACTCCAGGACCAGAAACTGTAGGAATTTCCTGGTATGATTTCCTGCAGGGCATTGAGTAAACCAGAAGTTCCAGTCAAGTTAAATCTGCAATGTCCCAGAGCCGAGATTACATTTCTGAAGCAATGATACTTGAATGAAAATAAGCCTCTTGCCTGCAAAAGCTCGCTTGACTTCAGACTGGAAACACCAATTGTGACCTGTGCTGACAGGACAGAGGTTTCTGTGTAATACAGCTAGCATTTGCAAGCATGGTAAAGAACTATAAAAAGAATAATGCTGCCTTAGACAAGTGAGACAACATTTGTTAAATGAATTATCTCCTAAATAACAGTGCATATTCATGTGATGATACTGAAGAGATTTAAGGTACTTTCAGCTCCATGATCACATTCACATTAATCCTGTGATTAAAGTCTCGGGGTGGGAAATGAACAACAAAATAACCAACCTGGGACTAACTTAAGCACTCTTTATTCTGATCTTTCTAGACCAAAAGTTTCCAAAGGGCTAACTTTAATTAATGAAAAATGCACAAAAGGTGTCTATTTAATCAGGAATAGAATTTGCCAGGTCCCACCCACTGACCCTTTTGGAAATATTTACTAAAAAGACATTTCAGGAAATAAGTGACCCATAGCTCCACCTCTCAAACACCATGACTTCCAAGTGTAAGTCATTATTTATACTTGCCCACATACTAACTGATTTACTAAGCCGTCTAGGGTCAGTGCAGCAGGAGCCTGAAACATCCTGTGGTCTGTTGCAAGTCCAGTGCAAAATCCCTGCACCCAGTATATGAAGGAGAGAAAAGAGCAGCTAACACACCTCCTTAAGCCAACAGCCAAATTACAAGAGGAAGTGGATGAAGAGTGCAGGCCAGAAAAACAAGTTCTGTGGATCTTTATAAGCAAATAAGATGGGGTCTGGCCCCAACAGTTTGAAACTTGGTGCCTTCTGCTTTCAGAGTCTCAGTCACCAATTCTGGGGACTCTGGGAAATTCCATTCAGCTGTTGTTACTCACATTCTCAAAATAGGGCATTCTTGGCTCAATATTTCTCACCATCACTACTATCCAATTAGAGATTTGTTCCGTTTTACATGATCTTTTCAAGATACCATGGGAAATGGGAGTGAGAATGAGCCCAACCCTATACACTTCATATACATTGTCAAGGTGAGCAAGATCTCATTCTATTGCATATAAATGAAATCTTGAGCAGGTTGGCCATAACAGAAATAAACCCATGCTATATATTCAGGTGATCATGTAAATACTACTTACTACAGAACTTAACAATGTGCCAGGATCACCCTGCTTGCTCTAGAAATCCAAAGGAGTAGCTTCCGTTACCCACAAGAACCTTCTCCTACAGTGAGTCAAATGAGCTCTCTTCAAATACTGTCAGTATTATGCCCCATTTTTATGCCATTGCTTTCCCTCATCCTGCCCCCTTTTCAGGGAGTTTCTGATTTATCTTTTCATTTTTAGAAGACTCCCATACCACCAAAATCTCCTAGCTTCTTACTCATGCTGTCCACTAATGAATGAGATAGACTTTCCTTATAGCAATTCTCACAACCCACAGACTTCCTGTACTAAACTGCCTCTTGCAAAGCTGTCTTCTTGGTTTTCTTTTCACTGTATTCTTTAGGAAGTCTTCCTTTTGATGTTCACTCTCATTTTACTAGAATAGATCCTCAAGTCACCTCCTCGGAAAGCATGCATGCAACACAATGAAACAAATCTTGTATTTGATCGATAGCTTTGCTGGATCAAGAAGTCTACATTTAAAATTTTCCCTCAGAAACGTCAAAACTGCTCCACTGTCAGATAATTTCTTGTTATCTATTGCTGTTGAAGAAGAGTCTCAATCATTCTTTGTAGATGAGCTATCTTTTCTCCCTCAAAGTTTTTAGGTTCTTTATCCTTAGTGTTTTGAAATTTCATAAATGGTACCTTTAAGATATCTGGTACCTGGGTCCTCAGAAGGAAGGTCTCAGGGAGCCCTGATACAGAGGCAAACCACTTGGGAAACGCAGAGGCTTCTATTCCACAACAGTGACACGTGTCTCCTGGGTTGAGGGCTGAAAGACCCTGGGTTTTCTGTTCAGAGGACTGGGAGCAAGCTTCCAGATCAGCGGCTCTGATTCTCCCGCAAGGTCAACAGCGCCAAGGGTTGTCCACTGCTCACTACCCACAGGTTCTCTTTCTGCAACACTCTCTGCTCCTTCACGAGGTCACATCACAATGTACATTTTAGTACTACATTCCTCCCTCCCTCGGCCTCCTGCAGACTCCTGGCTCTCTCCATGCTGTGCTCACCTACCCGAGTCTCCTCCTCCTCCTCACCTGAAAGATCCTCTGGTCCTTCCCTGGTTCCTCTTCCCCTCTGAATACCAGGGCTTTCCCAGGACTTCCTGTGGAGTCTTTTCCCTCCAAAACCTCTCCCTCAGAGAGCTGACTTACCTAACACTTCCAGGCTTTCAGCCACCCCTCATCAGCCCCAACTTCCCAACACCACCTAGTCTAGAATGGATGTTTCATTAGTACCTAAAATCAAACGCTGTCTTACCCTGAACCCCCAGACCAGCACCACCTCCCCATTTCCCATCATCTAAGGAGTAAAGATTAAAAAAAAAAAAAAAAAGTTTTTATTGGTTTTCTTTTTTATAGAGAGAGAAAGGAAGTGGGAAAGAGAAATATAGATGAGAAACATTGATTAGCTCCCTTCCGCACATCCCCTACCTGGGATTGAGCCTGTAATCCAGGCAAGCACCCTGACCAGGTATTGTTGAACCAACGACCTCTCAGTGCATGGGACAATGCTCAATCAACTGAGCCACACGGGCCAGGGCAAGGAGCAAAGCTTTTTATCCCCCTTCCCACTATCTCCTCTCACCTTTACTCTTTCACAGCACCCTATCTCCCAGGCACACCTGACTGCTTGCTGTTCTCTGATTATACACTGGATATGGAATGTGTGCACCATGATCATGCCAATCTAGCATACAGCCCACCACAGAAACCCCACCTACCCATCAAAGCTCAATGCTCTTCAAGGCCCCAATCAAATGACACTTGCCACAAAGCTTTCTTTGACCCTCGTGTCTTATTATCTCTACCCCTAAGGTAGAGCCTATATCATACATATCTCACTAAATTCTGAGTACCATAAAGGTCACTAACTTTAAGAACACATGACAATATTAAACATTGGTATGACATCTGCCCTAATCTTCCCCAAATCTCTAATCTCAATAATGACTACTACAGATTCCATCTATATTTGTCCTGGGGTGGGGGTGGGGTGGCTAATATTTGACACAGGCCTGCATTTAAAATATGAATGGCAGATTAACAGCTGGAACAATGTCATTAACATAAGTATTGAGCCTTAACTTTTTTGCTAAGCCATAACAAATCAGAAATAAATTAATGTGTATATTTTTCTCTGTAACTAATTTCACTGGACAGGAGAACAGTGTTGGAACCCTTGTTAAAACATAATGGAATTCTTAAACTCATCTATTAACATGTGGGGAAACTGAGGCTCCAAATGGCAAGAGGTCGCCCACCTTGTTTTTGGCAGGGCTGGGAGGAGACACTGGAAACTCCAGGGCCTCCAGCTCCTTCCTATTCCGCTCTGCTCTCGAGAAAGAAAAAAAGGTGCCCCACTCTGTCCTTAAGAGAGTAGGATCACAGATTTCCTTCTTCCTGACCCAGCCCTTACTAAATTTCCTGGGTGGTTCCAGGCTCCACTCAACCTCAGGCAGGGGAAAAGAGGACTCTCCGCTCCAGAGTTTATTAGTTCATTTCATTTTACTTAAAAGTTTACATTTCTGTAAACTTTTCTATGCCCTTGTAAAAACTGCCCAACAATACTGGAAAATAAATAATGTAAAAAGGGCAGAGGCTTCTTCTATAGGGAACTCAGCCTGTTTTAGGCAAGACAAACATCTAATGGATTCAGACCTTCCTTGCTGCTTACCTCTTCACAGTCATAGGGTCCCAGCCATGAATACCTGAACTCTTCCTTTCCCACCAGAGCTTCCCTAGTGCCCCAGCGAATCACGAACGCATGAAATCCTCTCTAGTGGTCAGCTGTACAAAGCAGTAAAGACCCAGGTGTCCTGTAGCTTAGCCCAGGACAACACACTGCATATGAAACTTACACGAGCAGACCAGGGGATGGTGTAAAGATAGCCATTACCAAACAAATTATATCCAATTTATTTATTCACAAGCAATGTCATTTATGGAATTAAAGAGTATTTACTTCATCTTATTGTCTTCAAGGATCTAAAATGGTGCCACTCACATTAACAGTAGTTACTATTAAAAATAAAACCAACTGCTTTTGTTTTCAAATGTTTCCCCCTAGAGCAAAAATACAAACCACCATTGTAACTTAGGCACAAAAAAAATACAGCTGGCAACACTCAAGTAAGATGAAAAGAAAGTTCTTGTAACTTACCTAGCAAATTCTGCCAGTTGTTTGGGATCTGAGAGGTCAATGCCAGGTATCCCTCCAGGAGGAAGTTTCTTTCCTGTCATGTACTCTGAATAATCAGGAGGTGAGTTCTCCCCAATGATCTGTTCTTCAACCACCGTCTCATGGTCAATATCTTTTTTTTCATCTGAAGCACACCAAAAGATGATCTTAGTGAAGTAAAAATGTCTATGTGGGCAAATACATTTTAAAAACTATATAAAGCGTTTTCATTAGCAGCTTCTTAAATGGGAAATTTATAGCCACACCTCGATTTCTTAAGCACCCAGTCTTTTTCCTTAATCTCTTAAAACCCCATTTTTGCTTGAAGGTCACCAAAATCTTCAATGCCAAACCCAGTGGGTCTGTCTCTGAATGCTCCTTCCCAGACCATAGGGCGGTTCCCCAGCACCTGCTTGCCTGGATTCATCCACTTCTCTCTCTGGCTTATCTTCAGCTTCTTGCTTCTCCTACCACACCTCTCTCAGAGTTCTGCTTTTGGTCTATCACACGCATTTCCTGTTAACCACCAACACTGCAACAAGTCTCACTTTATAGCCTTCACCTTAGGTAGACTCCTGCCTACCTCTCCAGCCTCCTCATTCTTCACTCTTCTCTCCTCACTCTGCTCAACTCCACTGGCCTTTTAGTTCCTCAAATGCACCACGGCTCAGCGCCTTTCCTCTGCAACTCGCTCTTGACTTCGACTTATAACTATAGCTGTGTAATAGTTGTCGGCTCTTCCACCAGACTGCCAGCCCCTCCAGGAAAGGGGTGCTGGTCAGTCCTGACCCCATGTATCCGTAAAGCCTTGTTCAAAGTCTGCACATGATTGGCCCTCAATGAGCACCTGGCTTGAAGAATGTAGGACACATCTCTAACTCATGTTACCATCATCTCAAATCCAATAGGGTAAAGGGATATTGATCCCCATAAT
The DNA here is from genome assembly GCF_963455305.1 of Plecotus auritus. Lineage (NCBI taxonomy): Eukaryota > Metazoa > Chordata > Mammalia > Chiroptera > Vespertilionidae > Plecotus > Plecotus auritus. Next base: position 9,509,207 of record NC_137770.1, on the reverse strand, counting down.
TAATCTCCTGTATCACAGACATCAAATCCTATTGATCATTTTTAAAAGGTCTCCTCTCCCTTTGTCCTACCACCATCACCTTAGTTCTAATCATGTTCTGCTCTAGTGATGCTCCAAAGGATAAACTGATACAGAAAATATAAGCTGATACACTTTCACTGGTGGTGCCTCAACAGAGGTATAAACTACTTCAGCCTGGCACTCCGGGTTCTATGCTGTCTAGTTTCATTTTAATACATCTAGGCCCGACATCTATTTCTCTAGTACATGTGCCCCTCCATACTCCAACCAGCCATTTTCTCACAGGTGCCTGGCAAGATACTCCATAAGCAGGAGTTCCCCCCTCGGCTCTCTCTAATTCCAGCCTACCTCCAAGCCTCCCATTCTTACTTTCAATTTCTATATCATTTATTGCTATTAACACTGCCAAACACTAAAATCATGCTGTTATGAGTTTCTGTCAGCCTGCTCTCCTAAACTGGAGGGAAAGGCCCAGAGCCCAAACCAGCCTTCTACAGCTCTGCTGCCTAAAAGCAGAAAATAAGTGCTCCAAAAATACAATGTTAACTGAAATGTCCTTTTTCTCCACCAAAGTGATTCACAAACAGCAGGAACACTAGAACTTTCAGAAGTGAAAGCTTGGTTGTCCAACTCTTGCATTACCTTTCACCAGTGTTAAAACCCATGACCAAAAACCAAACCAAATTCTGCAATTAATGTCACTACCAAAAACAGCACATAGCCGTTTAGCACCCTGCTCTCTGACATCAGACGTGAGGGAAAGATACCAGTAGAACAGGTAGAACGTAGGTTCATTTGATTCAAGTTCAGTTCCTCTCAGCAATGAAAAGCACAGAATACAACTGCTTTAAACTTTAAGCGCCTCTCTTTGCCCATCACTCTCCATTTCAGGAACTCTTGTTGGTCATTACAAGGAATTGCAGAATAGAACAGCAGCAGACATTTCACTGAATGTGTGTGTGTGGGCACTAGTTTAATCACACATACATCACCCTACAAAGTGGGAATATTAGCAACTGCATTTTACAGAGGAGCAAGATGAGACACAGAAAAATTAAGTCAGTAGCAAATGTGAACTCATGAAGTCTAAGACCGTGTACTTAGCCGTTACGCTCAGCTGTCTTATTTGGAACTAGAAAGGACTAAATAGGACTGTGCACCTGAAACCTGGATAATTTTGTTAACCAGTGTCACCCCAATAAAATTAATAAAAAGGAAAAATGAAATAAACCACTTGGCACAATGCCTAGCAAAAACAAACACAAAAAACACTAGATAATATCTCCCGGGTTACCCATTGAGAGATGAAGAATATCCATCCAGGAATGAAGGAGTCTAAGAAAACAATAGCTGGGTGTATTAATAAGAAAGTTCAAGAAATGTAGTTATTGATCGTAAGTCACAAGGCTGGGGTTCTGCACTGTGACCAGATTCTTTCATCCTCTCTTTTCTCAGGGCTGAGGCAATTCTTTCACCTCCAATCTCTCCAACTTACACGACTGCTACTATGCATCAACTAACTGTCAAGTAGCACAGAAACACATTAGTGGGCAGGGAAGCTCTTTTTCTTCACTGATGTTTTATATTTCTGATATGAGAATGATACCAAGACTCAGAAACATTGCTGCTCTAAGCAAGCTACTGATGAGAGCACATCTCAAGGATGCTGGGGCAGAAAAAGACTGACCTCCTGGCGTGAAGAAGTCAGGCTAAATCACTTGCTGTATTAGTTCAAACCGTGACTAAAGGCCTCCTATGTGCCTGGCACTGTTCCATTTCTGGCTGTTCAGGAACAAAAGCCAGAAACAAAACAAAGTTTTTGCCCTGTGTTCTCAAGATCAAGGTGCCAGCCAATTCAGTGCCTAGCGAAGGCCCTCTTCAAATGCCTTTTTGCTGTGTCCTCACATACCCAGAATTCCTGTCTCTTCCTATAAGAGCAGTAATCCCATTCACCAGGGCTCTAACCTCATAACTTAATTAGTTCCCAAAGGCCCTACCCCTAACACCATCACATTAGGGATTAGGGATTCAGTTTCTGACTTTTGGGGTGACACAAAGAGAAGTCAAATGAGGCTCAGTTCTTAGTTTCAATATGCAAGATGAAGCATGGTGGGGAGGAGAGGACGACACTAAGATGATTAAGAATTAGAACACAGCCCTGGCCTGGTGACTGGGTTGGTTACAGTGTTGTTCAAATACACCAAGGTCGTGGATTCAATCCCCAATGGGCACACACAAGAATCAACCAATGAATGCATAAATGGATGAAACAACAAATCGATGTTTCTCTCTAAAATCAGTAATTTTCTTTTAATGAACAAAATAAACCCAGAGCAGAGGCTGGCAAGATTTTACAATCTCTAGGAACAGCCTGTGGGACAAGCTGAGCCTGTCCCACTCCCCTCATTTTCACTGTTTCCTTTTTATCCTCACTTTTCAAACTTTTGGTAAAAGATATTAACATAGCCCCAGCCGGTTTGGCTCAGTGGATAGAGCGTCAGCCTGTGGACTGAAGGATCCCAGGTTGATTCAGGTCAAGGGCACATGCTGGGTAGTGGGCTCGATCCCCAGTAGGGGGCGTGCAGGAGGCAGCCAATCAATGATTCTCATTACTGATGTTTCTATCCTTCTCTCCCTTCCTCTCTGAAATCAATAAAAATGTATTTTAAAAAAATATATTAACATAATATTTAACTCTCTGTAAATGTGCAATTCAGTAGCATTAAGTACATTCACAATGTTGTGTAACTATCACCACTATCTATATGCCCCAACAGAAACTTGGTACCCATTGAAAATAACTCTTCCTTCTCCAGCCTCAGGTAAGCTCTATTCTACTTTATTTCTATGAATTTACCTATTCTAAGTATCTTTTATAAGTGGATCCATACAGTACTTATCCTTCTGTCCCCAGCTCATGTCACTGAGCATGTTTTCAAGATTTATCCATGTTGTAACACATATCAAAATTTCATTCTTTTCCATGCTTGCATAATATACCTGTATGGGCATACCCCATTTCGTTTATTCATTCATCTATTCATGGACACTTAGGTTATTTCCATCTTTTAGCTACTGTGAATAACAGAATGACGGTATACAGATACACTTTCTATTTTTATAAATAAAATTTGATTGGAACAGTCATACTGGTTTGTTTACATACCTCCTATGTCTGCTTTCCTGCTACAATGACACATGGAGTTGATTAGTTGTTTCAACAAAGACTGCAGGATTTTCAAAACCTAAAGTATCACTATCTAATAATTTTACAGAAAAGGTTTGCCGACCTTTGGTCTATTTAATGAGATTTCACTTAGAAAAAAAAGAATTAAACCGCAGTGGAAAGCCTTCTATTTGAAAAAAGAAACAATTTTTGATGGCGAGATTACTAAACAATGGGGTTTACTGCCAAAAAGGACATCTGTCAAGTCTTTAAAACAGATTAGAGTGAAGTTTTATTTTGGAGGAGGAATAAATATGACTGGGCAATGACTTTGATGCCTGGGGGCAGGATAAGAATGTTGAGTTTCTTGTTTCCATTTCTTGGAGGGTGGTGTATCATCAGCTGATATGGAGGACAATGGGGGGAGGAGTCTGTGCAGGAGCAGGTCTGGAGTTCCACTGAGATCTGTGTGACACCCAGTGGACAGACCTCAAGGAGGTACTTGGAGATGCAACTGTGGGGGAGAAGAAATCTAGGTTGGAGAAATATATGGGAATCAATGGCATACAGACTCTATTTAAAGCCACCAAAATATAGAATATTATCTATTGAAAAATATATAGACAAAGAGAGAACTCAGAACCAAAATCCAGGTAATTCCAATGTCGAGAATGAGGAAGACTCTGCAAAGGAGACTGAAGAGATGTCCAGATGTAGGGAGAAAACTAGGTTTGTCTACTGAGACTTTTACTCAGGGACACACCAAGTGCAAGTGGTTCACGGTGAGGGCAGTCTCTCCCAAGTACAGACATTAAGAGCATGGTCTGTGCATAATTTAAAAACTGATTAGAAGTCAGCCTGCTTTTGATTATCACCACACACCGCATTTCTAAACGTCAGTGATACAATATTCTTGCCTTAAAAAAAATCTTGTTGGTCTAAGTTCGAAATAATTGCTGTGGTTACGGTACACTTTCATGTTTATTTTTTTGTTTTAAATATATTTTATTGATTTTTTACAGAGAGGAAGGGAGGGGGATAGAGAGCTAGAAACATCCATGAGAGAGAAACATCGATCAGCTGCCTCCTGCACGCCCCCTACTGGGGATGTGCCCGCAACCAAGGTACATGCCCTTGACTGGAATCGAACCCGGGACCCTTCGGTCCGCAGGCCGACGCTCTATCCACCGAGCCACACCGGTCAGGGCCACTTTCATGTTTTTTACTTATTACTTAGTAAGCAGTGTATTAATTACCTGGAAATAAATTTGGAAAACTTGAAGACTGATGCACAGAAATTGTAAAGAGGGTCATTAACTCTTCAATAACAAAATGCAAGGAAATAAACTAGTTACATAGAAATAAATTATATTCTATAGAAGAGAGATTGCCAGAGAAATGACAAAAGATGCTGGGTTCTTTGGCCAGGAGAAATCAAAGACAATGTTCGTCTCATTTTCAGCAAGAGCTGGACACATATTAAAATAACAGATCAGCCCTAACTGGTTTGGCTCAGTGGATAGAGCGTCGGCCTGCGGACTGAAAGGTCCCAGGTTCGATTCCGGTCAAGGACATGTACCTTGGTTGCGGGCACATCCCCAGTAAGGGGTGTGCAAGAGGCAGCTGATCGATGTTTCTCTCTCATCAATGTTTCTAACTCTCTATCCCTCTCCCTTCCTCTCTATAGAAAATCAATAAAATATATTAAAAAAAAAATAACAGATCAAATAATGTCAGTGTTTGTTATTACTTGGCCATTTTACTTGATTTTTGCAAAAGAAAATCTTCAGAAATCTTTGCCAAATAGAAATTTATGATGCTCTAAAAGAAATTAATATTTTATTAAATTTACAGACCATATGTTCAAAAAATATAGTAGCGAAAAGTTACTCATTTTTCTTTTTTTTACAATTTTATTGTAAAATGTTTTAGTTATAATACGCATTCAAATAAAGAAGACTTTCACTGGCCACATATTCATTTCTATGGAAATAGATTCGCCATATAGAGAGAAAAGGTGTTAACTGATCCACTCTCAATGTCAAATGTTATGTACGCTATTGAGCTGTACTTACTGGCAACGGGGTGATAGCAATACCCATCTAGGTAAAGCATGTTAATGAAGCAAAGTATCTAAATCTGCTTTAAAAAACTGTTGTATACAGTTGATCATTAAACAACATAGGCTTGAACGGCACAGGTTCACTTGTATGCAGGTTTTTTCAATAATACCTGGTTACTATTTTCTATCAGAGGTGGGGAGTACGTGGAATTTCAACTGTGTGGATGTGGCACCCATAACCTCTTCTTGTTCAAGGGTCAATTATGTGTATACTAGGTATACATCCTCTCTGGAGTTTTCCTAGAGGGCGGACTTAGTTGTTTCAAGGAGACAGGGTCAATCCACATTAGAAGTTTCATTGCAATGAGTTTCTATAACCAGTGTTAACTTAAATTTAAAATTGTGATTACCAGAACACAACTGGGCAAAGCAAATTAAAACCTACGTCACAATGCCCAGCTGGCGTGGCTCAGTGGTTGAGCATTGATCTATGAACCAGGAGGTTACGGTTTGATTCCCGGTCGGGGAATATGCCTGGATTGAGGGCTCGATCCCATGCAGGAGGCAGCTGATCAATGATTCTCTCTCATCATTAATGTTTCTACCTCTCTCTTCCTCTCTGAAATCAATAAAAACTTATTTTTTTAAAAAAACCAATGTCACAATTCCTATATGAAAAAAGCTGAGAATGCAAGGCACTGCTTCATACAAATAGGGTGGTGGGGGAAGTTATATTGAGAACTTCTCATCAAAATTGTGGATTAGTCATATGTCACTAACCTCTGGTCAAACACAAATGACCTGCTACAATCAGACCAAAGTTTAGTTTAATGGCCTCAAATGGAACATGGAAAAGCTAGCCAATGCCACCCATAAATGGGACACACATTTTTAATTATTTCAGCAGGATAATCAATTCATTCACATTTTAAAGATATTCTCTATTTTTTGCATATGAAATTATTCAAAGGGTAGAAAAGTTGTATAATAAGTCCATTTCTCATCTATGCCTTTCCCTTCTATGTTAGCAAAGCTATAATCACTGAAAGTCTAGTTTGAGAGGCAAAGCAAAGAGACTCAAAAGAATTTACAATCCAAAAGGTATGATTAAGGAACTAAATGAAAAGGCTGGGAGTATTCTTCAGGTCTCCAGAGAAGAGGTGAAAAAGTGGAATCTTGCCCTAACCGGTTTGGCTCAGTGGATAGAGCATCGGCCTGCGGACTCAAGGGTCCCAGGTTCGATTCCGGTCAAGGGCATGTACCTTGGTTGCAGGCACATCCCCAGTAGGAGGTGTACAGGAGGCAGCTGATCGATGATTCTCTCTCATCAATGTTTCTAACTCTCTATCCCTCTCCCTTCCTCTCTGTAAAAAAATCAAAAATATATTTAAAAAATAATAAAAGATAAATAAAGACTGTTTCTGGGCTATTTAAAAAGTGCAGTCTCACCTGCCCTCCATGCTCCAACTAAACTGGCTTTGTGTGATTCAATGTCTGATATAAGGTACATGATAGCCCTGGCAGGTGTGGTTCAGTTAGTTTAGAGCTGCATCCTGTACAATGAAAGGTCACTGGTTTGATTCCAGTCAGGGCACATGCCAGAGTTGTGGGCTTGATCCCCGGTAGGGGATGTGCAGGAGGCAGTCGATCGATGTTATGCTCTCACATTAATGTTTATCTCTCTCCATCTCCCTTCTTCTATCTCTAAAAAAATGAAAAATATATTTTTTAAAAAGATCTCTTTCCTTCAAGAGGCCTTTCCTTCCTATTCCTGAACCTTGCTTGGTTTCCTTGGTTAATGAATAAAGAGAATGGCACCTACCTTATAAGGTTAAGACAAGATAACACACTAATGCCAACCACTCTGTCTGGAATAGAGGAGTGTGCAAAAACTCCTTTGGTCCACTTTTCCCTCCCTCCTGGGTTTAAGGAGACAGTAGGTACTATGCTTAATGGTTTTTAAAGACTGTAGTAAGCAAGTAAAGAACATAGAAAATTATAGACAATCTTCAGTTAGGTTACACTTTAAGTCTTTTGGGCCATTCTAAGTGTGTGAAATGTGACACTAGATTGGTGGGAATCTGTGCATTACTACCAGTCAGTGGTCCCCTTCAAATATAAAGCAGTTTATTTTAGAATTCAGTCCTAAGTAAAGCTTGATTTTCCTTATAATATTTTCCCATCTTGGAATCAGATAACAGTAGTAAGATTTCCTTTTGTACCTTGATTGCCAGGAAGCTCATTAGGGTTGACCCTAATGCTTCCTTATTTATATTTTTTACTTCCTTATTTTGTTGTTGTTAATCCTCACCCAAGAATATTTTTCCCATTGCTTTTTTAGAGAGTGGAAGGGAGGGAGAGAGACGGACGGACATCAATGAGATTGGTTGCCTCCTACATGCGCACCGCCCTTGACCTGGAATTGAACCTAAGATCCTTTGGTGCGTAGGGTGGTGCTCTAACCACTGAGCAACTGACCAGGATGGACCCTAATGCTTCCTTTCTTCTGAGCCTGAGTTTCTATTTTTACCAATTCTCACAATTATTTACGTATTTATTTACTTATTTATGGGTTAATTAGATTTTATTTCTCCACACCTTCCATTTTCGGGCATTAACTTTGGTCTGACCATTCTAGGTGACTTTTAGCAAAAATGACATTCCTTATTCACCACTACCACCTCCTTCACTTAAATGGGACAGAGACTCACTGCTAAGCAATAGGCCAAAGTGAGCCATAGGCTGTTTCCACTTTTCCCCACTAATGAAGACCTTAAGTAAGGATAATATCACTTACTGAGTACCTGGTACCTGTTTTATGCCAGCAACTATCACATTCCTTAACTCAAGCAAAAACCTTTAAGTTTATTAACACCCCATGTTTTTTGGTTGAAGAAATCAAGCCTCAGAAATACCAAGTAATGTACTTAAAGCACAGTGAGCCACAGATCTAGGATTGATTGTGAAGTCCATGCCTTTTCTAAAAAGGGAAGGCTTTTCCACCCCTCCTCACCCTCAACATTTCTTTCCCACCTCTGTTGTAATAGAGGAATGTGGCATTTGGGTCTATAGGCTAGGATTCTGCCTTGTGGACTCAGCTAGTTACTGAGAATATTCTCTGTGTCTAGTGCTGTTCTAAGGCTGCAGGGTTATAGCCCAGGGTTTACACTCTAAAGCAATAGTTCCTAATGTGGGGCATATGCCCCACAGGGGGGGCAATTTGACTTTTAAGGGGGGCAATTCGAGAATGAGTTATGAACAGTGAATTTTTTTGCATTTCTTATGGTTCTAGGGGCCTCATATACAATATATAAATATATTGTGACATATTTATGCATTTGAGTTCTCTATATGTTCTGAAACTTCATTTGCTTTCATATCACTTCATATTTATTTTTTAACAGCTTCTTAGTGATTTCTTCCTTAGTACTTCAGCTGTCCTTTCGTTCTTTTATTTTTCTCTTTCATGGATGCCATGTTCTTTGGAAGCTTGTTTAGACCAAGTTAATGGCCTTTTAGGCTTCCTCTACGTGAATAGAAGTTCACTTTTTGAATAATAAGAATTATATGTCACGGGGAGTGGGGGGGACGACACATCAGGATTTTAGAGATGCATGTGGGGCATGACCAAAAAAAGGTTGGGAACCACTACTCTAGAAAAAGTAGATAAGAAATTAAAAGAAAAAGGGCAGGACGTTTGCAGACAGTGCTACAAAGAAAATAAAACAACAGTTATGAGATAGAGTGACAGTGTGTGTGCGCTAACTTGAATGAGCAGAGAAGGCCTCTTAGAGGTGAGACTTGAAAAACAAGGTTGCACTAAGAATGGGAGCACCCAGCTCAGAGCACTGGAAGCAGAGCAAGTGCTAAAAAACAAATTTAAGGAACTGAAAGAAGGCAGGAAGGCTGGAGCATAATGGGAGTAGAGGGAGGAGCGGGGAAGGAAGCAGGGGCCAAATCATGTGTGGCCCTGCAGGTTATGCTAAGGTGTTTGGATTTTCCTGACAATAATGGGATGTCTGTGGGGTGTGGGTATGGGTGTGTTAAAACATACAAAATATAAAGTTTACCATTTTAAACATTTCTAAGTCTACAGCTCAGTGGCATTAAGCATATTCATTGTTGTGAGGGGTCTTTAAGCCAGGGAATAAAGTCAACTGATTTCAAAGTCTTAGAAAATTCAGAAAAGAATAGATTGTGTGTGTATGTGTGTGAAATCCAAAGGTCTGTATTTAGTCCTTATTAAAAATCTATAAAAACTTATTTAATATAGAAACCATATGTATTTATACAAGAAAAAAAAGCCCATCACAACCAGTTAGATTGTTTTAACATTTAGTCATATCTGAAACCACTGTGTAAGACTAACTGAATGATTACTAAGCATTTTACTCAAGAGAGTTCCTAATATTCTACAATTAAAGAGCTATGCTTTAAGAAATGGAATATATTGTTTCCTACTGTCACAGAGGAATTTGGAAAGGAGAATTCCTTGGTATAAAGGAACTGAAAATGCTTTTAGGGATACCCCTACTCCAAACAAGTCATTTTACAAAGATCCCAAGGTAGAAGTTAAGATATTACAAGGTCAGATACTTTGGATCAGTGCTCTCTAAAGAGGAAATTTGATGGTTTACTAATATGATTCCCAAAACCACGGGGCTGCTGTTATTGGTAATTAACCACCAAGTTAAATAAAATGGGACTGGCTAACACAATATACTCAGCACTAGGAAATGGTCCCTTTCCTGCACTGAAATAAAAGCCCACCATACATAGGAAGGTACAAATTTATACAACGGAGTCCATTAACTTCTATGACCTCCCCACATCTTCCTAATGTTCTGCTAACAATAGGGAAATGTGTTATTTCCAACATCCAAGTAAGATAGCAAATTTTAAATATACAAGGTTTAAGAGTTTATCCAATATTATAAAATACAACTCACGGGTAAATTTCCAGATCCTAAAATTATAAAGTTTTCACTTTTGCATCCTCTTCCTATGGGAAGCAGTTAGAGCAGGATTTATAAAATGGTCACCTGGAAAGAACAGATCTGGAGGTAACAACAGCAAAAAGCAGACCTTAAGAACTGTTCGTTCTAATAATTTTTTTTTTTTTTTTTGCTAATAACCTGTTATGGGCCCTAAATTTTGCTGCCTTAAAACAAACCGACCTTACTAAGCAGACTTAGTACATACTCGCGCAGGAGTCTGGCATACTTTCAAAATATTATTTTATTTATTCTCTTCCAAAAGCCTAAAATGCTAGGAGGTAGGTCAGGAGTTCTGACCTTTTCCTGATATAGATTCTTCTTTCCCGACTAGGGAAAGTCTGCTGTTGAAGGTGGGAGGGAGAAGAAAAGGTCAATAATGTGGACTGGAGAGTCTAACAGTGAAGGCTTTATCAGTAAACCAGGCTTCCAGAGCTACCAGGTCAGGAATCAGGATCTGACTTGGGCTGCCCCACGTAGCTGTTGACGTCATTACTTTGGAGAGGACTTCTTTGGCTTTGCTCCATGGAAATTTATGTTTATAGCATTCCTACTTAGTGATAAATACCACGGCCAAAAAGGAGAACTTCAAAATCCACAGAATGGCAAATGTTAACAACTAGTGACTGTTGGCATACCTGAATTTTTTTAATATATAACATTAAAAAAAATTTTTTTAAATGTATTTTTATTTCAGAGAGGAAGGGACAGGGAGAAAGAAACATCAATGAGAGAACCATTGATCAGCTACCCACTTCATGCCCCACACTGGGGATTGAACAGTGACCTCCTGGTTCATGGGTTGATGCTCAACCACTGAGCCATGCCAGCCAGGAAACACTGAAAAAGTTTTAAGATATTTCGATTTTCTTTCAATTTACTAATTCTAGTATCAAAATTTTTCTGGTCTTAGATGTTTTGCTCAATCCACCACCAAGCACTTCTGCATGTGGTCTAACAAGATAATTAAAACATCAACAGCCTTGAGTGAAGGCCACAATTTTTAACTACCTGAAACATCAAGATTTTAAAGCCTTCTTAGGTCTCTCTCAAAACTAAATGTTTTAAATACTCAACTTTTATCATTAGCCTCCCTACTCCACCTAATGCTCTAGTTAAGTGGTTTTGTTTACAATAAGCTCCGTAAAACAGTATGTCGCTCCTATACAGTAGTGATGAATAATATTGTGCCCCTAATTCGGCAATATTGAAATAGTCATTAATTATATTCCAGGGGGAAAAAGAAAACATGTGCCTTGAAGCGATGAATTAAGAATAATGAAAACAGCCCTAGCTGGTTTGGCTCAATGGAGCATCAGCCTGCGGACTGAAGAGTCCCAGGTGCAATTCCAGTCAAGGGCACATGTCAGGGTGGCGGGCTCTATCCCCAGTAGGGGGCGTGCAGGAGGCGGCTGATCAATGATTCTCTTATCACTGATCTTTCTCCCCCCCCCTCTGAAATAAAAAATAAATTAATAATGAAAACAGTTGAACTGTGATTAAATAGTGAATGTGTTCAGCCTTACCTGGGCCTTAACCTTCTCATGTGAAAAATAAGAAGGTCCTGTTATCCATACAATGGAGCACTATTCAGCCATAAAAAGGAAGTACATCCACAACATGGGCGAACCTTGAAAACAGACTAAGCCAGACACAAAAGGCCACATACTATACAATTCCACTTAAATGAAATGTCCAGAACAGGCAAATCCAGAGAAACAAAAAGTAGATTAGTGGTTGCCAGGGGCTGGGGAGAGAAGGAAATGGGGAGTTAACCCTAACAGGTATGGTGTTTCTCTTTGGGATGACGAAAATGTTCTGGAATTAGATAGTGGTCATGGTTGTACAACCTGGTGAATATATATTAGAAACTGTTGAACTGTGCACATGTGAGTTATAGCAATTTAAAAAAGGAAAAAGCAGATGTCTAAGGACTTTATAACTTTCAGATCTAAAACTACCCTATAGCTACTGCTGTCCAATTCAAAGGCACCAACCATAGGTACCACTGTTACTCTGGTGGGAAATCAAAGAAGATGGCATATAACCAAAAGAAACGGATAAAATCCAAATATTTGGTTTTCACAAACATGCTGGGCCCCCATTCAGCTTTTTTTTTTTTTTTTAAACCAAGAGGCACTAATAAGTAACTAGAGTCCTGAGAATATGACCCTATATATAGTTATTTTTATTAAGAACTTCAGATAACTAAGCTTGGTGTTAGACAAACTGTCACCTCACAGAACTCATTCCAACCTAAAAGAATGTTTTAGTGAAACTCTAATGTAGTTGAAACTTTCGAGACAGGATCAAATGAGAGCAAGTATGTGAAGCAGTGAGTACATTGCCTGCCTATACACACACACACACTCTTAGCTTAACAATTAACCTGCTTTGATTTCTTTAATAGATTTTTATTGATTTCAGAGAGGAAGTGAGAGGGAAAGACAGAAACATCAATGATGAGAACCATCGATCAGCTGCGTCCTGCACACCCCAGTGGGGATTGAGCCACAACCCAGGTTTGTGCACTGACCAGGAATCGGACTGTGACCTCCAGGTTCATTGGTCTACACACTCAACCACTGAGCCATGCCCGCAGGGCTGATTTCTTCACCTCTTATCAATTAGCTCCTCATTTCAGGTCTGAAGATGAAACTACAGTGTATGCAGAATTTTAACTTGGGACATGTATAGTTAATTACCAACTATTTACCTTCTCTTTGGCAATAATTCCAAGCCACAAGAAGAGGGCTAATTTACCAAAAAACATGTCTTAGGAAATAGGCCATATTATGTTATTGCCATCAAATATTTACCACCTTTATGCACAGAGGACTCTGTAACACCAGACATTCTTTAAAAAAAGGGGGGGGGTGGGGGGAGACAATTACCCCATACTGTGCAACCAGGTAAGCAGCCACTTGCACAGGGATAGTAATGACTTTTAAACTAGACTGAAGTGTAAATTAACTCCCATTAGTCAAGCCCTGAGACTTTCCCCCCTGACTGATTTGATATGTACCACTTCATCAAGTAAAGCCTCATTATCAAATTTTCAAGGTATTGAAAATAGATTAGCAATTTGGTAAGATCAAATGCAAAATCTGTAAAATTTCCCTGGTTTTCTAAGTTACCACAAAACCAACATGACCATACCATAAGAAAAAGTAAATTTAATGTTATGTGGTTAACATATCTCTACCTAAATATAAAATTTCAAAGAAATCCTCCATTCAGCCAACTCAACATAACCAACACTTTTTCTCCCTCCTTTATTCCATGCCTGAGCAGCTCCTGTTAGCACTTGCTATTGAGATTTTGGCAGCACCTCTGATCCCCTTTGCTTAGTTCTGAGTCACAGGTCCATCCAAACAGCTTTAGTTATTAGTTACCGCAACTTGGGGCTTTCAGTAGATACAACCAGACCAGCTTTTCAGTCCAGACTTTTCACCTTCTATTTAAGTCATTCCTCTAAATTTTAAAAATCCTTTAATACTCAAAGGTCACATTTTGAGACTCCATGCAATTTTGAGAATTTATGAAATAGCATTGAAGTAACTTAGTACTAAATTTAGCCATCACAGGTTCTAGGTTAGCTACAGCAGAATTATTCTCAGCCTATTTAATATCCCAGCAATTTAACTTGTTAGATTTATAAATAAGATACAGACATAAAAACCCGCCTTTTGAAAATTATAAATACCCTATAAGAGATTTACACATGCCTGAGATATTTTTCTGGCCTTCTTTCAAAGCAGTATTGAAATAGTAAAAAGACGCTTCTCTAGAGTACTTTTCACGGGAAAAATAAGGTAGCTTTCTACCAAGTAGAAAGCATGCAGAGATTTACAGTACTCGATTTTATTTAGTGGAATAGCCAACCAACTTATTTGCAAAGAGACATACTTAAAAAAACTTCCGGAAACGTCAAGAGCTACCAATTATCTACAAACATTCGTGGCCCCTGTCCACGACGTGCTGCGGAGGAGCGCGGTCCAGGCCGGGCCGCGACACGGTGACAGGCCTGCCGACGCCAAGCCCGCAGACGCCAGCCCGACGTGCCGCCCAAGTCCCGCCCCGCGAAGACGAACGCGGCCGCGGGCGGGGCCCGGCCTGCGCGGTGCGTGGGAGCAAAGGGCCCGGGCACTCCCGCCCCCTTCGGAAGGCGCCTCCCGGGAGCAGTGGAGGGTCCGGGGAAGGGGGCGGGGGCGGCGTGAGGGTGAGCGACGCCCTCTACAGGAAGGCGGGGGAAAGGCGGCGGCGGGACGCTCTGCCGGGCCGGGCGCGAGATCCGTACGCCCCACCAACGCCCTCTTCGCGCCCCGGGCCTCGCGGGGAGCCGGGCGGGCGGGGGCCAAGGACAACGAGCAGACGGGCCGTCCGTTGGCCTGAGCGCGCCCCGCCCCGCCCCGCCCGCGCCGCGGGGCCGCCCAGTCCAGGGAAACTACGCCATTGCGGCCTAGCGGGCGGCGCCGCTCCTCCGCCGCCATCTTTTCGGGCCACGGCCGCCGCCCGCCGCCCCCGCCGCGGCCCGCCCGCCATCTTTTGGGGCCGCCATACTTGCCCTGCGAAGAAGATGGCGGCGCCCATCACACACATAAAACATGGCTTCCCTTCAAAACAAAAACATCCCGGGGGCCGGCGCGGGCCGGCGCGCGCGGTCGCTCACCTGAGGACCACATGGTGACCGAGAACTCGCCCTCCAGGGTCTTGATCTGCACCTGCTTCTGCTCCCACTTCTTGTTGCCCGCGTCCGCGCCGCCCGCCGTCCCGGCTCCGCCGCCGAGGTAGCCCTTCTTGCCGCTCTTCTTGCCGCCGCCCTTCTTGACGCGGCCGCCGCCCGACGACGAGCCGCCGCCGCTTTTGCCGGCCGCCGCCACGGTGACCAGCGTCTGCTCGATGTAGTCGTCGTCGCCACCGGCCGGCGCGGGCACCGGGATGAGGATCTGGTCCTCGAAGCCGTCCTCTGCGCGCAGCCCGTCGGAGTCGTCGCCGCCCACCACCTCCTCGCGCGTCTGCACCAGGATCACCTCCTGGTGGTGGTGCACCTGGGTCGGGTCGTCGGTGACCAGAGGCTGCAGCGCGATCATGGGCGGGTGGTGGTGGTGGTGGTGGTGGTGATGATGGCCCATGTGCCCGTGGCCGCCGCCGCCGCCGTGGTCTCCGCCGCCGCCGTCCTCATCGTCGTCGTCGTCCTCCTCCTCGCCCACCACGGTAGTCTCGATGGTCTCCACCGGGATAGTCTCCACCTCGATCTCGTGTAGCTCTACGATCTCGGCCGGCATCTCCGAGCCGTCCGCGGCGATGTAGAGGGTGTCGCCCGAGGCCATGGCTGAGGGCTCCTCCGCCACGGCCGCGGCGGCCTCGGCTCCGAGCGAGGAGGCGGCCGGCCGTGGGGAAGGAAGGCAGAGGGAGGAAGGCGGCGGGCGGGCGGGGGGAGAGGGGGCGGGCGGCAGGGGGAAGGGGCGGGCGCGGCGGCGGCGGCGGCGGGCTTCCCCGCCTCCTCGCCTCGGTGCGCCCCGCGCTCGCTCGGCCGCTGCTCACCCCGGCACCCCGCCTCACCGCGCCTCGGCCTCCTGCTCTGGCCGCGCCTCCTCCCGCCCTCCGGGCCGGCGCTCCGCTTCCCCCTTCCTCCTGCACCTCCGCCTCCTTCCACACAAATACCAACTCCTCACCCCGAGCTCAGATCTGGCCGTCGCCGCCGCCGCCGCCGCCACACTGCGCTCGAGCTCGCCTCGCGAGACTTCCGCGCTGTCCCGGCCCACCCCGCCTCGCTCCTACTCGCCAGCTTGCCCTCTTGCTCCTCCTCCTCTGCCAATCGGTCAGCCGTTCGCCACTGAGGCCCCGCCCACTCTCCCGGGCTCCTCCCGGATTGGGGGAGGCGGGACGGCCCCCGCGCGCGCTGGCTGGCCCGCGGCGCGTGATGTCACTGCGCCGTCGCCGCTACTCGCGCGACTCCCGCCCTCCGCGGTGCAACAGCGGCTAAACCCGTCGCCCCAGGCCCGGGCCGCACTCAGCATCCGGGCGTCGCCGCGGCAGCCGCTACCTCGGAAGCTGGTGAGCGGTGCGCGCGGCTCGGGGCACCGCGTGGGAGGGACGGCCGACCGAGCGCGGGGATCGGAACCGGGGGACCGCGTGGGGAAGCGGGCGGCGCGTGCGAGGCAGCCCCGGCGCCCCAATAAAGTCTGTTTTGACGAGAAACGCCTGAGCCTCCTTTTTCTCGCGGGACGGCGTTTGCTCTTGGCGACTCTCTTCAGGCAGGCGATGACGGCTGCGACAAAGGTGGGCGGGCAACAGAAGAAAATGAAAATGTCCGCGGTCTGCCGCGCTCCCGCATTGCCCCGCTGGGCCCGGGGCGGAGCGCAGATTGGCCGCGCGGAGCGGGCAGGTGGAAGTGGCGCGTGAAGCCCCCAGGTCCACCGTTGGGAGGGTGTCCGTTATCCTTTTATGACCCGCGGAAACCTGGGACGGAGCCGTTGGTGCCTGCTTCCCGATAGATCTTAGAACTAGGGTCCCGCTGCTCGCTGTGTAGCTCGGCTCCTTTTGATTTTCTACAGTTTCCTTCTGAGCTTCCCTTTCTTCGCTCTCCAGCCAATCATGGCTTCCCTTGACCTCAGTCTTCACCTATTTCTCACATTCATAGATGCTCCTCCTTATGCCCACCAGGCTTTGCATTGGTCTCGTCTTTAAAAATAACACAATTTTTCCTGTCCTGTTCTTCATTATACCTGCCACAGAGCCTAGGTTTTTCCTTTCACGAATTAGCGGGGCCAGTTGAGCCTTCCTGAACAGCTAGCTATATTACAGCGAAGTGGTTTTGCCCGTTTACTCTTTTGGCCTGGTTTAAAGCAATAGAAATAAAGGTGTACCGATTTTTTAAGAAAGCCACGAAAAACTGAAAACTTGGAAAGGTGTGTCTTTGCTGTACCCGTTTGGCCCATGTGAATTTCTTGAACGTGTGTATTCTCCATGTTTACTCTTGTCTTTTGGATAGTGTTCTTGCAGTTGAAGCCCCTGATTATATGACCTGTAATACATTAATCTTAGATCCAACTTGTTAAAACAAGTTGGTGTCTTTATGGGACCATATTAGGGAAATGTTTGCATTTTGATTAAGTGATTTGACCAGTCTTAATTTAATTCCTATTTCTAAATGGCATTGGACTTGAATTTTGAGAATAATATTGTAAAGGAGTGAAAAATTAGATCATTTTGAATCTGAGATTTAAAACCTGAGTAATTCCGCTTGGAATGCTGCACCCACACAGTTTGGCAAATTTGTTGAAATACGTCCTTTCTAGCTTCGTAGCTTGTAAATTCTGCAGAAATGTTTCACATAGGAAAACCAGTTGTGGGAGAATTTTTGTGGCTTAATATCCCCATCTCTAGTAATTGATGGGAAAATAAATGTCTTTGCAAGTTGTTGATACTTCCCCTTAGAGAAAAGAAAAGGGGGAAATACCCAATGAGGTAGCCTAGCTTCTGAGTCACAGATCTCAGAGTCACCCAGGCAAGGGTGGAGAAAGCTGAAAAGGGTTTTTCAAATTGTCAGGAAGGTGGTAGGTGTGAGCTGCTCCTAAATGCTATCCTAGCACCCGCTCGTGAATAGTTTTTTTAACTTGCACTGGAGCAGGTGACCTGTTAGACTGGCCTCCAGTTTTCTGTGCTGAGAGATGTTCTTGTCTTCCTCTCTTTAGCTGTGGAGTATCTTTTGGCTTGACATGCAGAGACACTGTCCTGAATCAGCTCTAGCCAGCTTGCACTTGCTGCTAAAAGTGAAAATCAATTTAAAAGATCAGGTTAAATTGCAATTTCAGAGCCATGAAGCTTTAAACGTAGGATAATCTCACTTTTATTATGCTCTGTTTGAGCAGTATGAATTGGACCAATGAGTATTTCCTCTGAACTTCTGGAGTCCTTCCCTCCGCCAAGACAGATGATTTAACATCACTTAATCTGGTATTTCTCTTACACCACCAGTGTTTTTACCCTCCCCACTTCCAAAGGTCATGGCTGTCTGTCTGCAGCTCAATGTTTTGCACATGGAGTTATTGTTTGCTTCTTGTTTCATCAGAAAATGAAGTGGAAAGCACTGACAGAGGAACTCTGTGCGATAGTGCTTGACCTTCCCACCTGTCTCAAAAGCTCCAGCTTTGGCCCTGGCAGGTGGTACAGTGGTTAGAGCATCCGCCCATGCACAGAAGGGTCTCAGATTCAATTCCCAGGCACATGCCTGCTTTGCAGGTTGATTCCCAGCCCCATCACAGCATGTGTGGGAGGCAGCCAATCAGTGTGTGACTCTCACATTGACATTTCTCCCTCTCTCTCTCTGCCTTCTTTTTCCTCTCCCTCCCTTGTTCCTTCCCTCCCTTTTACTCTCTCTGAAAATCAATGGGGAAATATCCTCAGGTGAAGATTAACAAAAAGTAAATAGCCCAGCCAGCATGGCTCAGTGGTTGAGCGTGGGCCAATGAAGCAGGATGTCACTGTTCCAGTCCCAGTCAGGGCACATGCCCAGGTAGCTCAATCCCCAGTAGGGGGAATGCCTCTCATCATTAATGTTTCTATTTCCCTCTCCCCCTCTGAAATCAAGAAAAATATATTAAAAATAAATAAATCCTGTCCTATATAATAAAAGGCTAATATGCAAATAGACCGAACAGCGGAACAATTGAACAACTGTTTGCTATGATGTGCGCTGACCACCAGGGGGCACGCATGGAAGATGGTGGGTGTCGGCAGCAGGCAGCAGAGCGCGGAACGTGGCAGGCGTTGGCCATGGGATGGTGGAGCAAGTGAGTGGGGGTGCCAGACCAAGGTGGGGCGCCGGTCACAGTCATCGGGGCAAGTCTCTGGTGGTTACTGAAAATTATTTGCTCCTGTGTGCCACGGTCCCGCCCGGTGATTGCACCTGATGCTGGCGCCAGCCCCGCTCACACCCGCTGCTGGTGCCCAGCGCCGGCCCCTATTGCCCCTCAGGGCTTCTCCTTCCCCTGCTCCTGAGGAGCAATCGGGACTGGCAGCTGCCTCTTGCATCCACTACCAGCGACAGCCCCGCTTGCACCTGCAGGTGGGAACAGCGGCTGCTGGCCCCGATCACCCCTGTGGGCTTCTCCACCTCCCCCTGCTCCTAGGGGCAATAGGGGCTGGTGCCAGCCCCAATCGCTCTACGCCGTCAGTGGATGCGAGCGGGGCCGGCGCTTGTCAGCATGTGGGAGTGGCGGCAGCAGGAGCAGGGCTGCTGGCTGACAGGGGACCGGGGGCCGCGGTGGGAGGGGCCGGACAGGGCTGCAGAGGAGGGGCCGAGACCTGCCCCTGTGCCCACCGCAGCCTCACGGCTCACAGTTCTTTCAGGGTGCACAAATTCGTGCACTGGGCCCCTAGTCCTATATAATAAAGATGTAATATGCAAATGGATCAGCAGGAGGGTGGGGCAACGAGCTACAAGTGGGTGGCGGAGAGCTACAGGAGGGGGCAGGGCAGCAAGCTGTGAGAGGGGGCGGGGGAGCTACAGGAGGGTAGGGCAGTGGGCGGAGAGCTACTGGAGGGCGGCATTGAACTACTGGTGAGCTTCTGGCACACGGATTCGTGCGCAGGGCTACAAGTATAATAATAAAAGCTTAATATGCTAAGTGTCTGACCATTCGTTCCACAGTTCGACCAGTCGCTATGACGCACACTGACCACCAGGGGGAAGACACTCCAACTAGTATACTAGCTTGCTGCTGGGGTCCGGCAGATCAGGACTGGGCGAGACGGGCCATACACGCCCTGGAGCCCTCCCACGGTCCCTCCCCGGCCCCGATTGTGCACTGGTGGGGTCCCTCCACCTGGTCTGCGCCCTCACAATCTGGGACCCCTTGGGGGATGTCAGAGAGCCGGTTTAGGCCTTATCCCTGCAAGCCAGGCCAAGGGACCCCACTGGTGCACGAATCCGTGTACTGGGCCTCTAGTAAATGAGTAAAAGCTCCAACTTTGTACAAAGCTTCCAGTCTACTGTGGAAATTAATATCAACTACAGAAGAAAGTAGAACATTAGAATCGTTAAGAGTTATATATATCTTTCTAGAATCTCTAAGAAGTCAAAGCTCACTAATGGTGGAGGAAATGTGAATGACTCTGGAGGAGAGTCCCAAACAAGATTAACCCCAAGTGACCCACACCAAGACACTTCATAATTAAAATGCCAAAGGTTAAAGGCAGAGATAATCTTAAAAACAGCAAGAGAAAAGCAGTTAGTTGCCTACAAGGGAACTCCCCATAAGACTGACAGCTAAAGTTTTCTTGACTTTGGACTAACATTGGGATTTTCCAGAGTGGCCTTGGAAAAAATCTCAAAAGGTATGTTCTCTCTAATTATGAAAGAAATAGTAAACTAATTAGGCTTATTTGATATGTTCATTTATATAGGAAGCATTGTTAAGAAGTGGTCGTAATTTTTGAGGGTATATTTGTATGAAATTCCTAAACATGTGATATGTCAGATATAACTTTATAAGTCACAATTTTAAAATGGATGCCACTGAATTCCTTGTTAATTGTATTATATATATATATATATATATATATATATATATATATATATATTATTGATATTTTACAGAGAGGAAGGGAGAGGGATAGAGAGTTAGAAACATCGATGAGAGAGAAACATCGATCAGCTGCCTCCTGCACATCCCCTGCTGGGGATGTGCCCGCAACCAAGGTACATGCCCTTGACGGGAATCGAACCTGGGACCCTTCAGTCCGCAGGCCGACGCTCTATCCACTGAGCCACACCGGTGAGGGCTTATATATTTTTTAAAATATATTTTTTTATTGATTTCCGAGAGGGAGATGGAGAGAGAGAAACATCAATGATGAGAGAGAATCATTGATCGTGCTGCCTCCTGCATGCCCCACACTGGGGAGACTTGAGTCTGCAACCCAGGCATGTGCTCTGACTGGGAATCGAACCATGACCTCCTGGTTCGTAGGTTGACACTCAACCACCGAGCCATGCCAGCTGGGTGTTAATTTTATACTAGTGGCCCGGTGCACGAAATGCGTGCATGGGGTGGGGGGGTGTCCCTCAGCCCGGCCTGCACCCTCTCCAATCTGGGATCCCTCTCGCAATCCAGGCACTGGCTCCTAACTGCTCACCTGCCTGATCGCCCCCAACCACTCTGCCTGCCAGCCTCTCCCCTCAAATGCCCCCCTGCCAGCCTGCTTGCCCCCAACTGCCCCCCCCCCCCCGCCAGCCTGATCGTCTCCAACTGCCCTCCCCTCCTGGTCTGATCACCCCTAACCGCCTCTGCCTTGGCCCTGCCACTATGGCTTTGTCCGGAAGGATGTCCGGAAGATTTCCCAGTGTAGCATATTGCCCTTTTATTAGTACAGACTAGAGGCCCTGTGCATGACATTCGTGCATGGGGGTGGGTGTCCCCTCAGCCCAGCCTGCACCTCTTCAATCTGGGACCCCTCGGGGATGTCCAACTGCCGGTTTAGGCCCGATCCCAGGGATAGGGCCTAAACCGGCAGTTGGACATCCCTCTCACAATCCGGGACCACTGGCTCCTAACTGCTCACCTGCCTGTCTTCCTGATAGCCCCTAACTGCCCTCCCCCACCATCCTGATCACCCCTAACTGCCTCCCCCCCGCCGGCCTGGTTGCCCTCAACTTCCCCCCAGCCGGTCTGGTCACCCCATGCAGCCTGCTGTTCACTCGTTTTGTCGTCCCTCAGTAACCGCCCCCTGCCAGCCTGGTCGCCCCACGCAGCCGGCTGTTCAGTCGTTTGGTCATCCCTCACTAACCACCCCCAATGGCCTTGTCGCCCCACAACGCAGCCTGCTGTTCGGTCGTCCATCCCGTTATTTCGGTCGTGATGGCCCCTGGCTTTTTATATGTTCGGATTGAATTTTCATCAAAAATAATTTCCCTTACCACAAACTAATTTAGCTGCCTATGAAATTGCCCTGCTCTGCATCAGTTACAGTATGGAGACTGTTTGACATGGATGGGGCCAGTCTTCAAGGAAACCTGCCCAGAGAGGAGCTCATGGTCTCACTGCAAGGCAGTATGGGGGTTTGCAGCTAGTGCCAGCATTTCCTGCCCTTGCTAGGCTGCAAAACCTCTCTTCTGATTCAGATCCATGCTGAGTTCCCAATAAAATAATTAGAAAAGTTAGGATGAAAATTCATGTGTGTGCATCCAAATTGGTTGCCCCTAGTTTGGATTAGTACAAGTTAAATGAAAAATTACAGATGTGTGTGGTTTTCTTAGCCATTTAAACTATAATTATTTTTCCTAGTTGTGGGATCTATGAAATATGAGCTATTAAAGGGATAACTCTCCAAATCAATGCATATATTAGAAATGGAGTTAAATTATGGTGAAATGGCCTAACTGTACATGTCTATTAAGCCCACCTAAAGGTCTTAGTCAAAGTCTTTTTCTGGGGCTAAGTGGTTTATTACAGTATATGAATCTGGTTATTGCCCATAAGTATAAGGAAAGTTGAAATCTTTAATAATAGATGAACCTCAAAAAAGGGCTTCTGTCCTGAGTGGCACACGTAGGGTAGAGCAGCTTGATTGTTCCACGTGCATAATCGACATTAAGAGATTTCAGAAGCAGTTTTTTTTGTTATTTGGGCAGCTGGTGATTGTTGGTCCTGGCACTCCTCCCCTCCGCCCCAAATAATAACAATAGATGAGCCTCATTTTTCTCTAGTTGATTGTTAGAATGCATCTTCAAAGCAGCTACATCAACTTACTTGTATGGCAGTTGCTCCTGCCACTGCCCTTCCAAACAAATGCAGCCTGCACACTCGAGCAGAAGGGGCAGAAAATTCTCCTTCAACCCAATGTAACGCACCACCACACTTGTTTCACAGCATACTCACTGCACTGTAAGAAACAGGATGTTGTCTTATTCGCGTGCTTGTGAGCGTGAGACAGGTCAGTGTGGTGGAATGGGGAGAGCTCTGGTGGACTGGGACTTACCTTGTTCTCCGCGAGAGAGCGGAATAGGGGTTTTTCGTTTGTTCAAGAGGACAGAACTAGGGGATTAGGTAAGCCCAGTGTTCCTTCCCCATTTGTGAGTACCTGCTCTTGCAGTATAAGCAAGAGAAATAGCTGTCTTCATGAAGCCTGCAGTACGGAAGGGGATATAGGCTGTGGACAGACAGCTCACAAATACTTGTCTTGGTTCTTGTCCTAGGAAGAAGTAGAGAGGCCGGAGCCCAACCTCATCAGATAAAGGCCCTGGAAGGGTTGAACAGACCACACAGTGCCCACTGCAGCGCTTAGCTTTTCCTGTGTTAATTTCTATATGAAAAGGGAGTAGATAAAATAAGTCCGGTGGTAAAATTGTAAACATTTGGAACAAGCCAGTAACACTCAGTACAAAAAGGGTATTTTTAGCCTTGGAAATTTATCAAATTAATTCACTGGAACTGTTGTTGACGATAGTTGAGGTTTCTCAGTACTTGTTTTCTAACCTCATGTGCCACCTCCAACCCGCTTTTTATGAACCTTTCCTTGTTCAAAATTCCCACCGTGACTTGGCGATTAATCCTGGAGATTTTTTGCGAGTTTCAGGCTTTGGAAGGTAGGACAGCTTTGGAACTGATCAGAGGGAAGGACAGACTTGAGTCCTCAAAACTTGACTTTGGGTCCTGGTCATGCCATTTATCATCCAGGTAACATCAGCAAAGTCCTGGAACCTCTGAACTCTGCATTTTCTCCACTATCCGATGGGCCAAGCACTGCCAGTGTCAGGTTATAGGAGTAAGCGGAGATGATAAGTGGATTGCCCAACTTGGGCAGGGAAAGTTTATGCTTCCCAGGACTGGTTCGGGTCCCTTCTCACGGTTCCTTTTCATGGCTAGGCCACACACATCTCCACGTCTGTGCTTATGCTTTGCATCCACTGCCAGCTTTGGGGCTAAAGCTTACAGACAGGGCCCAGTACTCACGTGGTATCTTAGAGCAAATGAGAACTCATTTGCCGACCAGACTTTTTGTCATCAACAATAGGTTTTTAATCTCTCGGAGCTAGGTGGATTATTTTCTATTAAAAGTAGAATGAACAACTTGCTTTTCTGTTTTGTGTCAGAACGCAATTTCTCAGCGTTGGAGCTCCTTTAGGGAGTGTGTCTATATCTGTGATCCAGGTGCTGCTGTCTTCCTGGTCACTTTCCCCCTGTGACACGTGCTTTGGATGGGGAGGGTAAACCCAAGAAGACTTGGCAAGGACGTTATCATGGTGGGTCAACAGCTGCCACTCGACAAAACAGCCTAGAGGTGCAAGACAGACAAGAGGAACACCATCAGCCTTTCTCGCCACGCTTCAGTGAACCTCAGCCCAATTCAGAATTGTCACCAAACCGCCATGGCCCTCTTCCTGGCACAGTTCTTTCCTCCCTTAGGTCACGTAGAGTTTTAAACTTGGGTTGAAAGGATGGGGTGGGGAGGAGGGACTTCATTATGTTGTAAACTGTGCCATCCTATTTCTGCCTGAGCAATGGATTGGGAGTGACCATGTACTATTTTGCTTAAGTGGCATTGTCATTGTAAGAATGCAATCTTGGATTGCCTGAACCTTTCCTTTTTTTTCTTTTTCACTGAATTTATTGGGGTCATACTGATTAACGAAGTTATACAGGTTTCAGGGGCACAATTCCAAAACACATCATCTGTACACTGTGTTGTGTGTTTAGCACCCCAAGTGACTTTCTGACCACGTCATCCAAAGGCAGTGCTTACTCTGACATGATTCAAGACTAACGCCATCGCAGATGCCGCCCTCTCTACCAGCTCAACTTCTCCCGTGTTCATTGAAGACTTGGCACTTTATCTACAATTTTCCTCCTGAACCTAAGCCATACCTGACCCTTGGTTGACTTGAGCCAGCACAGCCTCCTTATATGTTGGCCTTCTAACTTGTTACTCTCATTTCCACCTCTTCAGCTGCCATGTCCTTGTCATGCTTACGAACACACCACATCTGGAATCTTAACTCCCAATATCCCATCCTCTCTGACGCTCACGCCTTCTCTCCTGTTACTGCTATATTTCAGCCTCACACCTTTCAATCCCTCTCTTTCCCAGACCAGAACACTGGTTGATCACAGCATCCTCGGCCGCCAGTACTACTTGTGTCTGATGAAATGTCACCAAACACCCACTTCTGCCTATACTTCTGAAACCCTGGGATCTACTGGAAACCCCACCGGTGTACATAGATTTTTGTCTTGCCTTATTCATGGTCTCCAGCATCAACTGAGTGTATGTCACTTGAGAACCCTTCCTGCTTGTCCTAAGTCAAACTCCCTGCACCATTTTGCTCAGCAAATTCTCTAAATGACTCTCCTCAAAATCCTTAAGAAATCTGCTGCCGTTCATTTCTCATCCCCCTGCAGTAGCCCAATGCCCTGGCCTCCTGCTTCATGGAAATTGGAGGGATCAGAGTTTATTTCCTCCCTCTGTGCTGTCTCCCTACACATGAACAGACAAGCTCCCTCTACTCGCAGTGCTGCTCCATGCTGAGCCTGTGTCCACCTGTGCTCTCGCCCACCTCGTCCCTCACGTCCCTGCACACTCACTCATCTCCCACGTGCCTGCCATTTTCCCTGGCTCTCTGCCTTTGCATTAAGTCCTGCTCCTTAAACGAGGCTCTCGTGACCCTGTCTCCAGCCATTGCCTTATCCCCTTCCATTCTCAGACCAGGTCTGTTGTAATGGTCTCTACTTTATCTGTTCATCCCGGGATTGTGTCTGCAGCAGTGTGCCAGACATTCTGTCATCAAACAGGTGAAGACTCCTGACCTTGACTCATCCTCTCTTAACACTTGACCTGGTCTGCCTCTCTGTCCCTGGGACTCGCACCACTCTGCTTTCTCTTCACTTCCCGTCTCTGACTTTTGCTTCTCTCGCTGCTCTGCTTGTTCTGCCTGTCCTCCTGGTCATCTGATCCACTCTTGTGGCTTAACAACCACCTGTGTGCTGACCATGCTTAGTTTCTATCTCTATCTGGATCCTCCCCAGAGCTCTAAGTCCATGCCCCCAGGTGGCCCTGCTCCTGTCCCACAGGCCCACTCACTGGGTCCACCGACCTTCCCTGCGCCCTTCCTCCTTTCCGCTGGTGTCTCTCACCAGTTGACTCCTCTCACCCCCTAATCCTCACCGGTAGCCACCAAATCCTGATGTGTTTACCTCCTAAATATTTCTCAAGCGGACTTTGCTCCATTCCTGCTGCTCCTGTCCCATGCAGGCCCTGGCTCTCACCTAAACCAGTGGTCGGCAAACTCATTAGTCAACAGAGCCAAATATCAACAGGACAACGACTGAAATTTCTTTCCAGAGCCAAATGTTTTAAACTTAAACTTCTTCTAACGCCACTTCTTCAAAATAGACTCGCCCAGGCCGTGGTATTTTGTGGAAGAGCCACACTCAAGGGGCCAAAGAGCCGCATGTGGCTCGCGAGCCGCCGTTTGCCGACCAGGGACCTAAACTTTTGCCAACCAGCTGCTCTACCCCCTGCAATCTTCCTTCCCCAGGCACTCCTGAATCTTCCCTGCATGCAGGTGCACCACACCCTCCCGGATCAAACTGCAGGGGTTTCCGGGGGCCTCAGGGTCTACCAACTCCTCAGCAAGGCATTCCAAAACGTTCTGGCCTCCTCTTCGGTCCTGCTACCTCCACACGTACCCGCCAGGATGTTCATACTTTGGTCTCTAGACTTCATTTTCCTCTGCCTAAAATGCTCTTTCCCACCTCCTCAACTTTACCCTCTTCCAAACAGCTGAGACGCCTCCAGGAAGCTTTCCCTGGACAGGTGTTTCCACAGCGCTCTGCCCCAACTGCAATTGTTCTTTTTCTTTTTCTTTTTTTTTTTTTTTACAGAGAAGAAGGGAGAGGGATAGAGAGTTAGAAACATCGATGAGCCCTGACTGGTTTGGCTCAGTGGATAGAGTGTTGGCCTGCGGATAGAGTGTTGGCCTGTGGACTGAGGGGTCCCAGGTTCGATTCTGGTCAAAGGCATGTACCTTGGTTGTGGGCACATCCCCAGTAGAAGGTGTGCAGGAGGGAGCTGAATCAATGTTTCTCTCTCATCGATGTTTCTGACTCTCTGTCCCTCCTCCTTCTTCTCTGTAAAAAATCAATAAAAATATATTTTTTTAAAAAGAAAAAGAAACATCAATGAGAGAGAAACATCGATCAGCTGCCTCCTGCACGCCCCCCACTGGGGATGCGCCCGAAACCAAGGTACATGCCCTTGACCGGAATCAAACCTGGGACCCTTCAGTCCGCAGGCAGACTCTCTATCCACTGAGCCAAACCGGTTAGGGCTGCAATTGTTCTTATGTTATTACGAAAGTGGCTGTTAATGTGTCTGCTTTCCCACAAAACCACACTTTTGAGGGCAGGGAAGCAGGGCCAGCCCAGGTAAAATATGGCTGGAAGCAATCCGCAGGAATACCTGGTGATGCTACTACCTGTGTCCTCCCCTACTGCTTGGAAAGTCAGGTCCAGGACCCATAGCTGCATTAAGGAAACGTGGCAGAGTAGAAAAAGGAGTTCTGAAAGCAGACAGGCCTGGATTTGAATATTTGTTCCATCAGTTATTAGCTAAGTGGTCTTACGTGAGTTTTTTAACCTGTCTGGGCCAGTTTCTTATCTGTACATTAGGACTATTACTGTTTAAGATTCTTGCAAAGTTTGAGTGAAATAATATGTGCAAAGCCCCTGACATGTAATAGGTGCTAAATAAATGTCCTTTATCTGTTACAGCTATTCCTCTCTCCCTCCTGCTCCATCCTGACATCCAGCCTCACAGAAGTTTCCTTGTTCTTGCCCCTCGGTCTTCCTGCCTTGGCTCACACGCCCTTCATGAAGGAAGCTTCCTCACATCCACCAGCCTCTATTCGCTCAGATCTTCCCGTTAGAAAGAACCCCTTCCCCGGGCTTCTGTTCCCCCACAGCGTGTAGGAATCCTCACGACGCAGTCAGCTGTACTCATAGATGGTTCCTGGGCTGGAAGCTCCTGGAAGATAGGGGTGTTTCTTCTACCTTTTTGCAGCTCTTTATGCTTCTGAGCTCAGGGCTGGGACACGCGGAGACTTAAATGGTGGCTTACTCTGAGGGGGTGGCAGGCAGGGGAAGGCTTCTTCACTGGGCTGAATAGTTGTGAGAGTCTGCGTATCAGCTCACTTGTCCTTAAGATTTTGAGTGATGGGAATTAGACACAATTCTAGAAAATTCACTTCAAACAGTGAAAAAGCACCCATCTTGGAATTAGTTTATAATGTGAAGAAAGAATATTGCTTGCCCCAGACTGCATGAAAGTGATGTGCATGTCTCATTATCTCTCATAAGCATATTCAAAAGTAAGTCTTTAAGGAGACTGAGCTCTGGAAAGATCACCTTATTTCGACCAGCTCAGATGAAGCTGACATAATCTTTCATCCAGCCCTCTCAAAGCAAACGCATTACAAGTAAAATCCTGTTAGCACAGCTACCACAACAAAGAGAGTGCATGTAAAATGACCATCTCCTGTCGAAATAAATGCCTTATTGATTGATGTATTAATCCAGTGGGTAGCGGATGATGGGCGTACGAGTAAACATCTATTTTATAATCAGACAAAAGCTAGTAGGCCCTGGCCGGGTAGCTCAGTTAGAGCAGTGGTCGGCAAACTGCGGCTCGCGAGCCACATGCGGCTCTTTGGCCCCTTGCGTGTGGCTCTTCCACAAAATACCACGGCCTGGACGAGTCTATTTTGAAGAAGTGGCGTTAGAAGAAGTTTAAGTTTAAAACATTTGGCTCTCAAAAGAAATTTCAATCGTCGTACTGTTGATATTTGGCTCTGTTGACTAATGAGTTTGCCGACCACTGGCTTAGAGCATTGTATTGATGCATCAAGGTTATGGGTTTGATCTCCAGTCAGGGCTCATACAAGAAGCAACCAATTAATTCATAAGTAAGTGAAACAACAAATCCATGTTTCTCTCAAACCAATCAATAAAAATGTTTTTAAAAGTAAAAATATGGCCCTGGCCGATGTGGCACAGTGGATAGAGCATCGGCCTGTGGACTCAAGGGTCCCGGGTTTGATTCCAGTCAAGGCACATGCCCCAGTTGCAGGCTCAATCCCCAGTAGGGGGCAGCCAATCAATGATTCTCTCTTATCATTGATGTTTCTCTCTCCCTCTCCCGTCCTCTCTAAAAATCAATAAAAATACATTAAAAAAAAGAATTAAAGACAAACGTACTGTTGAACTCTGAAGCTAGGAGGAGGCAGGCAGCCCACATCTGGTTCCCTAGGAAGCGGATTGTTGCATCACGACTGGGCGCTGGAGTGGGAGACGGCTTCCAGGAGCAAGGTGTCTCTTGTATTTACGGTGCAGTGAACAGAGCTCTCGGTTACAGGAGGACGGCCAGAATCACCTCCCTCCTCACGTGAGACCCACTGTCTGTGATGCAGCTGCAGCGTCCTGTCCCCCTTCCTCCACATCCCCCCTTCCGCACCCAGCTCTCACCTCTTCCTCCCTTATGCATCTTGCCTCCAACTTCCCCAGCTTTCCTGTCCGATCATTTTTCCTTTACCATCCCCCACCCCCTTCTTCCCTGCCCTGGGCCGCTCGGAGCCTGCCTTAATGTAGTCAGTGTATATGTTCACACTCATCCCGTTGATCGGCCGTGGCTTTCTGAGTTATGGTGTGGAGTTTTTTTTTTTCCCTAGATAAATTCCAGCCCAAGTTATTTTTTCAGTCCATGGACTTGTATTGATTTTTCTCCCCACGGATCAATGATCTCCAGGAAAGCCCCACCGCCCTGTAAGTACAGGCGGGAAGGACTCCCAGAGCCGCCGCTGCGTGCTCAGAGTTGCTCCCTGGCCCTGGAGTCGGGTCTCTATAAAGTGATCCCCAGCCTTGGGCAGGGGACAGCGGGGCTGGTGCCTTTCCTGAGCTGCTCCCCGCACTGCAGAGAACAGCAAGGTGCAAACATTCCCAGACTCCCTGGTACCTGGGCTTCTGGGCGAAAATTGGGTTGCTTCAATCTGATGCCCAGTTTTGGAAGGCTGAGGTAAAGTAGTGTGAGAAATGCTCACCTGTCCGAATTCAAATAATGGACACGGAGAAAGATGTGTGGCAAGAAACGAGACTTTTAATAAGTCCTTGCAAGAGTGGGTGTCTGGCCCTAGCCGGTTTGGCTCGGTGGATAGAGCGTCGGCCTGCGGACTGAAGGGTCCCAGGTTCGATTCCGGTCAAGGGCATGTACCTTGGTTGAGGGCACATCCCCAGTAGGGGATGTACAAGAGGCAACTGATTGATGTTTCTCTCTCATTGATGTTTCTATCTATCTCTCTCCCTTCCTCTCTGTAAAAAATCAATAAAATGTATTAAAAAATTAAAAAAAAAAAAAAAGAGTGGTGTCTGTCCCAATGTGCAGGCACATGTAGAGTAGTGATCACAGGCTCTTTATCCCCTAGGGTACGAGAGTCCCTCCTCCAGTTCCTCATTGGCTGAGTACTATGGGGTTCATAGTTTCCTCCTATGTTGCCTGGGTCTTATTGTCTCTTACTGGGTTATTTTTAAAAATGGGCTGAGGCCTTTTCTCGTTGTCCCCACCTCCCCCCTGTCTACTTGAGGCAGCACCAGATGTTTCATCCTGGGCATGTCGGGGGTTTCCACCATGATGCTAGCTCACCTACACAGTTCTTTGTTCTTATAGCCTCTTCCCTCCTCCCTCCATTCCGTTTGCCCTGGGGAAATTCAGTAACCGGTCCATTAAAAGTTGGCTGTGATGAAGATGGATCACAGAGGCCTATTTCCGGCAGTCGGCTTTGGCGTTGGCAGGTTATGGGTTGGAAAGGGGGCTCTGTAATAAATCTGAGTCCAGTGACGAAGCAGCCTCACAGGGTGGTCTGATCACAAATCCCTAGCTGGGCAGGTCACGGTGGATAGATAAGCCCCAGGCACAGAACTTTTTTATTATCAGCCCCGCCCATTGTGTCTGTGCTTCTGGGTTAACACAGCTTTGCAAGGCCAGAGTGAACCTGTTTTTCAGGCCCCTCAAGGCATAATCATCCCCCAGAGGGCACATAATCTTCCTTGTTAACTACCCTGTAACCCACCCGCCTTGCTTTCTCCGGCTGTCTTAATTCTAAGTGAAAAGAAACTGCTTTGGAGGCCTTGCTCCTGGCCGCTCAACAATTTGGCTCGAGCTCATAAAAATTTCCTACAGGTCTGAGCATTTCTTACGTCAACATATGTGATGTGTAAATCACAGCCTGAATTTAAAGTACCCAGTGGCAGAATCACCTCCCCCCTCACGTGAGACCCAGTGTCTCTACCCCATCCCTATGGCTCTGTTTTCTGGGTCTCAGGAGACAGTGCAGCAGCAGTCACCCTGTGTTGGGTCCCTGGGTCACCGTCGAGCTGCACATCCTTGCACGTAGCGGCTCCCCCCACCGCATGTGTCCCATTCCTGGATCTCCGGAGCATTGTTTTCAGCCCGTCCAGTGGTGTGGTAAGCTCCTAATTCCCCGTATTAGTCCTTGTCCGTTTAACATATCACCACTGCAAAGAGCCCGCTAAGGTCTGAATGTTTTCCCACCCAAATTCACATGTGGGACCCTAAAGTCAATGTAAGAAAAGTTCAAACCTGTAGAGAACTTATTATTTTTTAAAAAATATATTTTTATTGATTTTTTACAGAGAGGAAGGGAGAGGGATAGAGAGGTAGAAACATTGATGAGAGAGACACATCAATCAGCTGCCTCCTGCACACCTCCCACTGAGTATGTGCCAGAAACCAAGGTACATGCCCTTGACCGGGATCGAACCTGGGACCTTTCAGTTCACAGGCCGAGGCTCTATCCACTGAGCCACACCGGTCAGGGCTGCATCTTATTTTATACATTGCAATCAGAAGAGGAGGCGTACCTGGGTTACATGAAATCCTTTAGTGATAGATTTGGGAGATGGGAGAAAGCAAAATGGGAAACCTCTGGGACTGGATAAAAAGTGAAATGAGAAAAAAACAAAAAAGTGAAATAGACACATCTTTTACATCGGTGGGTGTGGGATACTGTAGTTAACAATCAACAACATGATGACAGTACAATGAGGGGATCTATGCCTGTGTAGGTGAGGGGTCTGAAAAAGGAAATTACTTGACATTCCTAAGGTAGGTTAGCAAAGTTAATTAGCTCAATTAAGGTAAAGATAGACTTTATTTTTTTTTAATATATTTTGATTTTTTTACAGAGAGGAAGGGAGAGGGATAGAGAGTTAGAAACATCGAAGAGAGAGAAACATCGATCAGCTGCCTCCTGCACACCCCCTATGGGGGATGTGCCCGCAACCAAGGTACATGCTCTTGACTGGGAATCGAACCCGGGACCCTTCAGTCTACAGGCCGACACTCTATCCAATGAGCCACACCGGTCAGGGCTAAAGATAGACTTTTGTTCAGGAAAAATACTGCCTTAGTACATGACTACTCGCTGAAATGCTTTTAGTTAGACATTTTTTATATACTTTTATTGATTTCAGAGAGGAAGGGAGAGGGAGAGATAGAAACATCAGTGATGAGAGAGAATCTTTGATTGGCTGCCTCCTGCATGCCCCACTAATTGAGCATGGAGCCAGCAACCCAAGCATGTGCCCTTGATAGGAATTGAACCCAGGACCTTGAGTCTGAAGGCTAACGACATCTATCCACTGAGCCAAACCAGCTAGGGCAGGAAGTTTTTTTTTATATATTTTCACTAGAGGCCTGGTGTGCACCAGTGGGGTCTCTCGGCCTGGCCTGTGGAATTGGATTGAAACTGGCTCTCCGACATCTCCGTAGGGGTCCTGGATTGCGAGAGGGTACAGGCCAGGCTGAGGGACCCCATCAGGCAACTATTGGAGCCGGGGAGGGACATGGGAGGTTGGCCAGCCTGGGATAGACCATGGGAGGGCTCCAGGGCATGTCCAGACCCCAGCAGCAAGCTAACCTACTGGTCGGAGTTTCTGCCCCCTGGTGGTCAGTGCACGTCATAGCGAGCGGTTGAACAGCCTTAGCATATCATTAGCATATTACACTTTGATTGGTTGAACGGATGTGGTTGAACAGATGACCGGACAACCAGACACTTAGCATATTAGGCTTTTGTTATATAGGATTGATTTCAGAGAGGGAGAGAGAGAGAGAAAAATCAATGATGAGAGAGAATCATTGATTAGCTGCCTCCTGCACACACACACACACACACACACACCCCACACACACTGGGGATCAAGCCTGCAACCCAGGGAATCAGTCATAGGTTGGTGCTCAACCACTGAGCCACGGTGGCTGGGCTAGAAAGTTTTCATATCAGAGCATCCTATGTAGTTGCTTTAGGTCTCTGAGTTTGTAAGGCTGTCTTACAGGTCTCCTCTCAGCTCGTCGGGTTTAGTGTGTCGCCCCTTTTGGTCCACACTAATCCCCAAAGATGTTCCGGTGCAGTGGTGCGAGGTGTCAGGGGTGGAGCCTTTGGGGTGATTAGTCCTGAGGGCAGAGCCCTGGTGAATGGGATTGGCACCTTTATCAGCCCCACCGAGCCCTTCTGCCCTTTCTGTCATGTGAAGTCACAGAGAAGGGTCTTCTGTGACCGGCAGAGAGCTGTCACCAGAACCTGGCCAGTCTGGCACCCTGATCTCAGGCTTCCAGCCTCCAGAACTGTGAGAAATAAAGGCCAATTTTTATAAGCACCCCGTCTCTGGGGCTTCTTATAGACAGCAGCTGGAACGGACTAAGAGCCTTCCCTAGCCCTGGACCCCTGCTCCCCCCTACATGTCACAGTGTGTAGTTAGGTGGGGTCGGGTGCCTCATTTCTCTGCCATTCATTCCTCTGCCATTCGGCTGTAAGGCACTGGGTGCAGGCTCTGTGCATCGGCCTGGCCTCCTGCCCAGGGCTTGTCCTTGCTCACTGCGTCACCTGGATGTCCAGCGCCACACCCGCCCACGGCAGCGCCTCTGGCTGCACTTGGCGGCCAGCAGCCACTCTCCCAGGCCGTGTGGGGAGGGGAGAGCTCCATCCTTGGCCTCCAGTAACTTCAGCCTGTAATTTACACATTGCTTATGCCCCGGTTGGCGGAAGTTGGCTGGGTCCCTGCCTGAGACCAAGCTTCTGGGAGGTTTCACAAGGTTCTGATCCCCCAAAGGGACCGAGCCCATCCCAGAATTCAGGAATCCTGCCAGGCCCTGGGTCGTGCCTGTGATGTCCCTGAGGGCAGCTTTCTGGGCCTACCTCAGGGACAGAGATTAAAGGAGCCTGGGCTATGTGTCCGCTGAAAAGCTGTAAAACAAGTTTCTGCTCTCTCTCAGGTGGAACAATTGTCTCAAGATCAAGGGAGGGAGGAAGCCACCTGGGCTGGTCCAACAAAGTGGATGGAGGTGACTTCCTGAGGCTTGAGGAGGCAGTGTCGAGTGGGACTCTGCCCTGGGTCACCCTGAAGTCTGTGGTAGACACCCCGTTCCCCGGGGCAGAGCATGAAGAAAAGCAGATTGGCCGAGAGCGAAGGGGGAGGCCAGGCAGCCTGTGCTTGTGTTCCCGCTGGGCTCGCGGGTCCGGGGCTGGACCCTGCCTTTCCTTCTGGCTGTGGCAGGAAACAGCGCCTGCCCTCCAGCTCTCAAACTCTTTGCTTCTGTGGGCAGGGCTGGTGGCCAAGGCTCAGCCGGCTGCATTGACCTCAGGAGAGATGTCTCCCAGAGGCATGGGCAAGGGAAGGAGATCGAACCTTCCTTCTTATCCAGAAAGGCTTTGAGGGGCTGTTGGGACCCATTCCCTCTATTTCAAGCAGCTAGTAAGTGGCAGAGAATTCAACCCCATTGCCGAATAGGGGAATTTTACTCTAATAGTTTTCAGTGCTGTAAATAACATTGGCAAGGAATAAATTGTGTTTTATTCTTTTGGATGATTTTTCAGGAGCAAAATTACAAGGTCAAAACATAAGAGCATGTTCATAGATCTTTTTTTTTTTTTAATATATTTTATTGATTTTTTACAGAGAGGAGGGGAGAGGGATAGAGAGTTAGAAACATCGATGAGAGAGAAACATCGAGCAGCTGCCTCCTGCACACCCACTACCGGGGATGTGCCCGCAACCAAGGTACATGCCCTTGACCGGAATCGAACCTGGGACCCTTCAGTCCGCAGGCCGACACTCTATCCACTGAGCCAAACCGGCTAGGGCCATGTTCATAGATCTTGATGTATAATGATCAAATTTTGCCCCCAAATGGGTGCATCAACTTACAAGGCCAGCAACCATGGACCTGTTCACCTGAAAATGACCCCCCTTCCCCAGAAACACTGCTGCACTGCTGAAGCTGTGCCCAGTCCTGACCATGACCCTCCCTTCTCCCTGCAGGTGAGCCCAGTGCAGAGTTCCATGACCCAGCCCGGCTTTCACTGGGATTGCACTGAACTTGGGTATCACATGAGACAGGGGACCTCCTTATAATAAGTCTCCCAATCCATGGACATGGTATATGTCAGCACTTCTGAGGCCTCTTTATCTCACAATAGTTTTATCTCCAAAGAGCTCTTGTACATTTTTTTTTATTCCTCACCTTAGGATATGCTTATTGATTTGAGACAGAGAGGAAAAGAGGGAGGGAGGAGAGAGAGAGGGAGGGGAAGAAGGGGGGGGGAGAGGTAAGAGAGAAACATCAATTGGCTGCCTCCTCCTTTATGTGCCCCCACTGGGGATCAAACCCACAACCTTTTTGGTGTACAGGGTGATGCTCCAACCGTCTGAGCCACCCCGCCAGGGCTTGAGCATGTTTTATTAAGAGGCCTATGTTTGATGTCATTGTAAATGTGGTTCTTCGTTTTCTAATTGTTACCGCTAGAATTGTTTTAGTGTGTGTGTGTGGGGGGGGGGGGCGGGGAGGAGGGTGCACATTGATTTTTATATCCAGCAACCTCGCAAAACCCCATCTAGTGACTTACTTGTTGATTCTTTGGTGTTCCTATCATCTCTAAGTAAGGCATTTCGTTCCTTCCTTTGGAATCTCTGATACCCTTTGTCCTTGCCTTACTGCCCTGCCAGGTCCTGCTTGTCCCGTTCCCTCTCTCACAGGGAAAGCGGGCAGGTTGCACCGCCCCAAGTGAGGTCTGTCCGTGGGCTCTGCAGCTGCCCTTTATCAGAGCGAGGAAGTCCCTCCCTTCCCATTTTGCTAAGTTTTTCTGGAGAGTAGATCGAGTTGTATCTATCTTCAACCGCAGAGAGGACGCCTGACCTCTCCTGTCTCCTGGTAAGTGGTAGATTATGCTGCTGTCCAGTACGGAACCTATTCCTGAATGAGAGTGCCCTGTACTCTTTCCCATTTCCCTTATCAGGTTTTGGTGTCAAGGTTATGATTGCCTCACAGAACGGGTTGGGCAGTACCCTCTTTGTCTACGTGGAGTTTGTGTAAGTGGGGCTGTCTCTTCCTTAAATGCACATGAGAACCACAGGCGAAGACCCCTGGGTCTGGGGTTTGCTCGGTGGGAAGATCAACTGCTGATCAACTTTCACTTTCAGAAATCTCATCCCGCCCTGACCGGTTTGGCTCAGTGGATAGAGCGTCGGCCTTCGGACTCAAGGGTCCCAGATTCGATTCCGGTCAAGGGCATGTGCCTTGGTTGCGGGCACATCCCCAGTAGGGGGTGTGCAGGAGGCGGCTGATTGATGTTTCTCTCTCATCAATGTTTCTAACTCTCTCTCTCTCTTCCTCTCTGTAAAAAATCAGTAAAATAGCCGAAACCGGTTTGGCTCAGTGGATAGAGCGTCAGCCTGCGGACTCAAGGGTCCCAGATTCGATTCCGGTCAAGGGCATGTGCCTTGGTTGCGGGCACATCCCCAGTAGGGGGTGTGCAGGAGGCAGCTGATCGATGTTTCTCTCTCATCGATGTTTCTAACTCTCTCTTCCTCTCTGTAAAAAATCAGTAAAATATATTTTTTAAAAATATAACAAAAAAATAAAAAATAAATCTCATCCCATCCTCCCAGAGCCACCACCTCACAGCTGGACCACTGGCACCCTGGGGTCACTGCGAGGGGCCTCCCCAGCCCGTCTTCCTGAAGCTCCACCTGGCTCCCAGCTCTCTCCTGCCCCAGAGCGTCCACAGTCCCACTGCTCCTAGGTCAAATCCGAATCCACAGCAAGACCCTCAAGTGAGGCTGGACCACCTGTCCACCCTCCCCTTCCGCTGCGCCCTGCCGAGCTCCTGCCGCACCCGGGCTTCTTGTGTCACAGCTTCTGCCCATGAAGATGGACACAAAAGTCTGTCCCATCCTGGGACCTCTCCTGCCACTAAACCCGCCTCCAACAGGAAGCCTGCCCCTCCCCTTTAGCTACAGTTGCCTGCCCCCTATAGCTCTGTATTTTTGCATATTATCAAACTGATTTGGGTAGAATTAATTCTGCACTCAAGTGAATGTTCTGAAAGGGTAGGCATGTATTTGTGATCATTCACTCAGTCAACAAACACGTCCACTCCAGTGCACAAGCACTGTGCTGGGGGCTGGGTACTGGGATGCACCAGTAACTACAATGGGTTCCAACCACTTCAGAACCGTCCAGCCCGTGGGAAATAAAGCAGCAGATGAGGGGGAAAATCACCCAGAATCCCACCAAGGTATTGGAGCATTTCTTTTCAGCTTTAAAAATGCATATCATAACCTGCGTAAACTACCTGGATGGGTACGTACTACTCTACAGCTTTATAGATGAGGAGCTGACACAGAGAACTTAAGTCAAAGGTCAAAGGAATGGTGGGTCTGGATTTTAACTCAGGCAGCCCAGCTCTGAGCCCGCTACCCTCCCCCACCCACTACCTTTTAAACAATATGAGTCAAGTTGTGTGTCCCTGTTGGAAACCCCAAATTATCACTTCTGCCTGACCTGTGTGGCCCCGTGGTTGAGTGTTGGCCCATGAATCAAGAGGTCCCTGGTTTGATTGGGTTGATTTCCTGTCAGGCACATGCTCAGGTTTTAGGCTCGATCCCCAGGAGAGGGTGTGCAGGAGGCAGCAGATCCATGTTTTTTCTCCCGTCGATGTTTCTATCTCTCTATCCCTCTCCCTTTTCTCTCTCTCTCTCTGAAAATCAATAAAAGCATTTAAAAAATATTTTTTTCACTTATCTTACTACATCCATCTTACCATGGGAACTCTCCCTTCGAGGGACCTGTCCATCAGTTACCTTCAGGTCCAGGGTGCCTGGCAGGGAGGTGTCCCCAGTCCCACTGACCTGCCCCTAACCAGTCCAGCTGAGGTGAGGAATCCTGGGCCATTCCACCTCTTGGAGCTTCCCTGGACTTCCCAGGAAAAGGGGACCCCAACGCATCACTTCCAGGGCTAGCAGGGAACTGAATGGCAGTCAGCCCTATCTATAAAGTGCCTGGCTTGGGGCCTGGTACCCCAATGATGCCCAGGGATGATAATCTCTTAAGTCATCATCCCTCTCCTTGGTTCTGTTAACATAAAAACATTCAAACCTGTAAAGAATTTGTGTGAGTTTATTTGAGCCAAACTGTCGACATATGCCGGGAAGCAGAACCTCAATGAATTGAGATAATCCTCCCGAGGATGGCGGGTTACATCTGTATTTATACATTGCAATCAAAGGAAAGGGATGTAGGTGGGTTACATGAAATCCATTGGGGATAGACTAGAGGGGCGGGAGAAAGCAAGGTGGGGAAACCCCTGGGATTGGATAAAAAGTAAAATGATAGACACATACTTAGGTGGGTGCAGGGACAATTAATATGATAACAATGAAGGAATTTGTGGTATTTGTCCTGGCGCCCAAGCACATTAGGTTGTGCCCCAAGGGGTCCAGAAAAAGGGAAGTTACAAGTTACCCAGACATTTCAAGAGTATCCTCCTATGTAATAAAAGGCTAATATTCAAACCGAACGGCGGAACGACCAGTCACTATGACATGCACTGACCACCAGGGGGCAGACGCTGAACACAGGAGCTGCCCCCTGGTGGTCAGTGCGCTCCCACAGGGGGAGCACTGCTCAGCCAGAAGCTGGGCTCACAGCTGGTGAGCACAGCAGAGGCCTCTG
Source organism: Plecotus auritus (assembly GCF_963455305.1). Lineage (NCBI taxonomy): Eukaryota > Metazoa > Chordata > Mammalia > Chiroptera > Vespertilionidae > Plecotus > Plecotus auritus. The sequence goes on along the minus strand of NC_137770.1, from coordinate 9,469,879 downwards.
TGGCAGCGCTAAGGTGTCCCACTGGGAGCGGGCCTAAGCTGTCAGTCAGACATCCCCCATGGCTCCCAGACTGCGAGAGGGCCTCTAGTGTTATTATAGATGCAAAAGGACAGATGGGCTCAGTAAGGTAAAGGTTGATCTTGTCTAGGATGTAACTACCCACCATCACTGCTTTTAGTTAAAGTTCAATTTCAAACCATCCTTTGTGGTTACTTTAGGTCTCTGAGTTTGCAAGACCGCCATGCAGGCCTTCCCTGAGCTTGTCAGGTCAGCATGTGGCCCCTTTCGTCCAGTTCAGATCATCACTGTACCACGCTACATGTGGTGGGGGAGACACAGAGACTAGACAGGCAGGCCACCAGCCTAGAGTGGGATGGTCGGTGCCTGGAAAAGGAGCGTGCACAGGGTCTGAAGAAGCCCCCAGAGGAACCTTAACTCACTGCCACCTGGGTCTGGAAGGGCCAGTGTGAGCAAGCTAGAAGGGGGAGGGGGGAAAGGCAGGCTAAGCAGAGGGCACAAGCTGGGTAAAAGCTTGGCGCAGGAGGGAACAGGAGTAGAAGGCCAAGGTGGCTAGAAAGGAGGCCGCGGGGTCCCAGAACCTGGCAAGAATTTATGTCTTTGTATTAAAAAAGCAACAAACTACTTTGGGGTTTGAAAGCCGCTCCAGCTTCAGAGCGGAAAAGGGAAGCGAAGCAGCAGGTCCAGGGCGCCGGGCGGGAGGAACGCACTTGGCCTCCCACCGCCCCGCCCCCAGCCCGCGGCAGGTGAGACCCCGCCTCCTTCTCTGGTTGGCCTGGGGCGGGACCTGACCCAGGCCGGCCAATCCCCGCGCGGGCAGGGCTCGAGCCCGCGGGTCTAATGCTCCAGCCCCAGCGGCCCTGGGAGCAGTGAACAGACTGCCCCGCAGCAGGCGGCAGGGGGGGCCAGCCCGAACACGCACTAATAGAGGGGAGGGGAGGGGACAGCTGTGTCAGGGTTGGCCATGAGCAATTCCGGGACGTCCGCTTGGCCAAATGACCAATTTCTAACAATTTCCTAGCATGTGTCTGTTCGCCCTCCCCCCCTTCGCCCCGCCCTCCGGCACCCACTGGGCAGTGATCATTTCTTGTGTGGTCTGGCACGTGGTCACCGTTCCATCCTGCTCTGCAGAGCCTCAGCGCTGGGCTTCTGAGATCAGGGGGGCCTGCGGGGGCCTTGGGAGTTACAAGTCCCTCTCCCTGCACGGTCCCCGCCTCCTTGTAGCTCTGGATCTCGGAGTTCCAGCGAGCACGCCGCCTCCAGGAAGCCTTCCCTCGGGCACCCTCCGCTGCTCTCAGTCTGGAAGGTTATCCCAGAGTCAGGGCTTCGACAGGGGCCCCTCCCCACCCAGAGCCCCAGGCTTGTTTGGGGGGGGGGAGGGGGTCCGTTAAGGTGAGGTGAAGGGCTGAAGTTGGCTGGGACCACCCTCCACTGTCTGGGAAGGTATCTTGGCGACCCCTTGCCAAGACCCTTGTGAGGTGTGCGGTCTGGGAAGCGGAAATCTTTATCTGGCCTCCGAATTCCTGCCTGTGCCGGTCCAGATGGAGACTGAGGACTGAAGCTTGGGGAGAACACTCCCCTGAGGGCTGCAGGCCCTGTTAGGGTGGCCGCTCACTGGCATGGGAGCAAGGGCTTTGCCCCAACGAGGGGCACGGAATGGAACCTTATTGATTTGTCTCCTTACGGGACCACTTTTAAGCACATTAACCACATCCTGTTTTTGCAGAGCAGGCTTAAGACAAAACAGTTTTTCCTAAGCAACGTCAGGATCATGCCATTGACGACCATGTTATTCACAGGGTCATCCTGTTCTTCAGAAAGCTGACAGTGATCTATGAAAGAAGGCCTTCGTGCTGGGAAGGGGCCATGAGACCGTATCTCAAGGCCTGGCCTGGTGTCAGCACTGACAACTCCATCTGGGGCATAGTCCACGGCCTCTCTGGAATGGGAGTAGTAAGCATGCTCAGAAATTCCCACTCTCCAACACAAAGTCCCGAATGAAGGAGTTTCTGTCCTCATGGATCTTGGGGCCCCGAAAGGTGGCACCCGGAAGCATTGTGCTCCTGCCGCCGCCCCCCCTCCTCCCCCCAACCCCGTGTGGAAGCACCCTGAAAAAGGGCCAAGGAGCTGTTCTTTTCGGGGGATTTTATGGAGGTTTCATTACCTAGTCACGATTGACTAAGTTATTGGCCATTGGCAACTGAGCTCCATCTCAGCCTCTCTCCCCTCTCTGGAGGTCCTGGGTGGGACTGAAAGTTACAAACTTCTAATCATTTGGTTGGTTTTCCTGGCCACCAGCCCTCACCCTTCAGTGGGGTCCAGAAGCCATTTCATTAACATAACAAAAGACCCCTGTATCACTCTCAACTCTTAGGAAATTCCAAGGATTTGGGGAACTCTGAGTTAGTTAACTATGGATGAAGACCAAATATCTTATAAATCACTACATGGAAAGTATGCAATAAGAAGTCTGTCCTTCTGTCCTTGAGCCACTGTTTGGCTCAGTGGATAGAGCGTCGGCCTGCGGACTCAAGGGTCCTAGGTTTGATTCCAGTCAAGGGCATGTACCTTGGTTGTGGGCACATCCCCAGTGGGGGGTGTGCAGGAGGCAGCTATGATTCTCTCTCATCGATGTTTCTAACTCTCTATCCCTCTCCCTTCCTCTCTGTAAAAAATCAATAAAATATATATTAAAAAAAAAGAAGTCTGCCCTTGGTTACGATTTTTTTGAGTGTCTGTGTATTTTATTCCTTTCTTTTCCAAACTAGATCAACTACAGATTTAGCGATTGCCAAATTTTAAAATTTTGTTTCTACTTGGTTTATTTTATTTAGATTAGTTCTACTGATTTTTCTAAATCATCACTTTACACTTTTATCTTTATTATTTCTATTCTTCTGTTTTTGTTATTTTGTTGTTGTTTATCTCTATCTTGAGTTAGATACTTAGCTCCTTATTTTTTTATTCATCCTTATTAATGTGAATATTTAAAGCTATGAATTTACCTCCACGTACTTCTTTAGCTTAGGTCCTGCTATGCAGTATCTGAACTATGGTTATTTTCTATGAAATTTTAACTTGATTTATTTTTTGACCAAAGACAATTTAAGAGTTTCAAAACTGACAGGTAGTAAGGTCTTTTTTGTTTTGTAGTTTGATATTAATTTCTGGTAATTGGAGAATGCTGTCTATTCTATACTTTTTTGGTAAATATTGGTTTTTTAAAAAATAATTTGCCCTGACTGGTTTGGCTCAGTGGATAGAGCGTCAGCCTGTGGACTGAAAGGTCCCAGGTTCAATTCTGGTCAAGGGCATGTACCTTGGTTGCGGGCACGTCCCCAGTGGGGGATGTGCAGGAGGCAGCTGATCGATGTTTCTCTCTCATCGATGTTTCTAACTCTCTATCCCTCTCCCTTCCTCTCTTAAGAAAACAATAAAAAATATTTAAAAAATTATGTTTATAAAAAAATAATAATAATTTAATAGGTGGTCATTTGTGAACGTTCAGATGTTCACCTTCAAGGGAGTAGTCTGTTTTTAAGATAAAGAGTTTAATATACATTAATTAAATCTCAAATTATGTTATTAGGTCCTTTCTAATCTGACTTGTTTTTTTGTATACACATCTATGAAAGATGAATTAATTAATACTTAATGGCAGGGGAGATACCATGATCACCAAGGTGGTTTTCCCAGGGTGAGGCTTATCCATTGCTCTCTGATGTGCTGACCCCTACGATTTCACCAAATGTGGGAAACTTGACTGTATAATTTGTGGTAGTGGATGGGGCGGAGAAGAAAGATGAATTAAAATTTTTACTACAATTGTGTGTTTTTCACTCTTTCTCCTTGTATTTCTTTCCATTGTAAGAATGCAGATACTGTGTTATTTAATGCTGTCAAACTAACTCAAAAAGAATCTGGAGGCTTTGCTAGAAATAAATGATAAGTTGTTTTTTTAATTGAGGGAGAGGAAGAGAGAGAGAGAAACATTTACTTGTTGTTCCACTTACTTATCCATTCACTGATTGATTCTTGTATGTGCCCTGACCAGGGATCGATCCCACAACCTTGGCATATCAGGATGACACTCCAACCAACCTGGCCAAGGTTGATAAAGATTTATTCAAGGATCTTAGAGTTTAAAAACTATGAACATAGCTAGACCAAACCTAGAAGTGTTTGAAAGAAGAAAGAAAAGTTAAGATTTCTCCTAGTAAAAAGTACATTTTTGAGAAGTATCACTCCTGCACTCAGCCCTAGAATTAGTCCAGGATGGTTATCAGTCAGATGTCAGACACCTGGATGAGGGTGCTAGGTGGTCAAAGATGGGCACCACGAACTCTGGTCACATCGAATGGTCTGGGTAACGAGTGCCAGGTGGTCTGGATAGGAGTCCTTTCAGGTGGGTGGGGGTCAAGTTTATCTGGAGGTTTGCTATATGTGTATTGAGGCATGGATGCAGGACTAGGAAGTTCGAAAGTTTAAATTCCCAGGCTTGTTAGAACAAGAATAGAATCATTTCCTCAGGTCTCAACCCACTCGCTTTTAGTAATTTAGCAGATTGCCTAGAGTAACTCCATTTTATGTCTTCACTCTATTTCTCAACGCATAAATATTAACACACGCTCTTTGGTGCAGCGTAGGAACGTGACATCTTCCTTGTGATTGCACGTGTTGTCACTTTAAAGTGCTCGTCCTGGTCTCGTCTAATGGTTTGCCTTGAACCTGACCCCCGCTTTCCGTTGGTTTTTGCCTGTTACCTCCTGCACCATCCTCCTAGCTGCATTCTTTCTGAGTCTTCCTGTCTCGGCAGTGTCTTTTGCCTCCAGCTCAGAGTCAAATGTGAGCCATCTCACAGGCATTTCCCTTTACAGTGAGTTAACCTATTTGCATATATCGAGGTGACAGATCTCCTTAGACTTGGTGAAGTCCTTTTTTTTAATACTCTCTAGGTTTTGCAGGTTATCAAATATTTGCTCCTGGTATATTGGGAATTTTATAGCTGTGTACTTGTGGTTACCTCTATAATTTCACATAGCTCACTTAATCCTTTATTTCTCTAAAGAGCGTCCATTGATTTCCAGCTATGAGTAGTAATGACACTATTATTTGCTTGTTTTTTAATATATTTTTATTAATTTCAGAGAGGAAAGAAGAGAGAAAGAGGAAGAGAGAGAGAGAAATATCAATGATGAAAGAGAATCATTGATCAGCTGCCTCCTGCACGCCCCGCACTGGGAACCAAGCCCACAACCTGGGTATGTGCCCTTGACCTGAATCCAACCTGGGTCCCTTCAGTCCGCAGGCCAATGCTCTATCCACTGAGCCAAACCGGCTAGGATGACACTATTGTCTTTTCTTCCTCCTTCCTTCCCTCCACCTCCTTAATTTTAAATGAAAACAAACATCAGGATAAATACATAAATTTATTATAAAATAGAGTTATAATGTATTATAAATACACTAGAGGCCCGATGCACGAAATTGGTGCAAGAGTAGGCCTTCCTTCCCCCGCCTGCCAGCACTGGCTTCCCATAGGCACCCGGGACCTGGGCTTCCCTGGCAGCCCCAGGCTTCATCCGGAAGGATGTCTGGAAGGACATCTGATCTAATTAGCATAGTACCCTTTTATTATTATAGATTAATTGTGTCTAAGATATCATTTTGTATCTAAAATGCTCCACTGAGCCTGGCCGGTGTGGCTTAGCACTTGAGCGTTGACTCAGGAACCAAGAGGTCACCGGTTCAATTCCTGGTCAGGGCACATGCCTGCATTTCAGGCTCATCCCCAGGAGGGGGTGTGCAGGAGGAAGCCAATGGGTGTCTCTCCCTCATCAATGTTTCTCTTTATCCCTCCCACTTCCTGTCTCTCTAAAAAAAAAAAAAAACAATAAAAACATATTTAAGTCTGATCAGCATGGCTCAGTGGTTGAGCATCGACCTATGAACCAGGAGGTCACGGTTTGATTCCTGGTCAGAGCACATGCCTGGGTTGCGGGCTTGATGCCTGGTGGGGGACATGCAAGAGGCAGCCAATTGATTATTCTCTCTCATCACTGATTTTTTTTTTTTAATATATTTTATTGATTTTTTTACAGAGAGGAAAGGAGAGGGATAGAGAGCTAGAAACATCAATGAGAGAGAAACATCGACCAGCTGCCTCCTGCACACCCCCCACTGGGGATGTGCCCGCAACCAAGGTACATGCCCTTGACCGGAATCGAACCCGGGACCCTTCAGTCCGCAAGCCGACGCTCCATCCACTGAGCCAAACCGGTTTCGGCACTAATGTTTCTATTTCTCTCTTCCTCTCCCTTCCTCTCTGAAATCAATAAAAAATATATTTTAAAAAAACATATGTTTAAAAAATAAAATAAAATGCTTCACTGATGTAGTAACAGCTCTTTGAATGAAAAGAAACCTGTCCTGCCCTAGCCGGTTTGGCTCAGTGGATAGAGCGTTGGCCTGTGGACTGAAGGGTCCCAAGTTCGATTCCGGTCAGGGCACATGTCCAGGTTGCAGGCTTGATCCCCAGTGTGGGGCATGCAGGAGGCAGCCCATCAATGATTCTCTCTCATCAGTGATGTTTCTGTCTCTCTCTCCCTCTCCCTTCCTCTCTGAAATCAATAAAAATATATTAAAGAAAAAAAAAAAAAGAAAAGAAACCTGTTCCATCCCGCAGGCCCCGCAGAGGGCTGACAGTGGTTGCTTTCCAGATGGAATTCAAGGGCATGTTGGTTTTCTTGTCTCTGAGCCCCATGTCCCTGCCCTGGCTGTGGGACAAAATTCTTGCCCTCCCAAGGGCCACTTGGAGGAGGAGTCTGGTTTCCTGGGCAGTGATCCCAGCCCTGAGCGTCTCAGCAGGAGCCCCATGGGTGGAGGGGCTCTGGCTGTGTCACCCTGGATTCCAGGCTGCGCAAGGCTCTGTGTCTCAGCGGATGACGTCAGTTCGGCCTCCACAATCCTTTTCTTTCCCTAGCCTCTTTCATGAATCTGGGTGTGGCTGACACCCGTTCAAAAGCAGATCATGGTGTTGTTTTTTTTTAATATATTTTATTGATTTTTTACGGAGAGGAAGAGAGAGGGATAGAGAGCTAGAAACATCGATGAGAGAGAAACATCGATCAGCTGCCTCCTGCACACCCCCCACCGGGGATGTGCCCGCAACCAAGGCACATGCCCTTGACCGGAATCGAACCCGGGACCTTTCAGTCCGCAGGCCGACGCTCTATCCACTGGGCCAAACCCGTCAGGGCAAGCAGATCATGTTTGATAACATCTTATGAAAGTGTTCTGCACAGAAAACAATTACATAGAAGAAAACACAGGTACTAAACTTATGGACCTTGGTCTTAGGATTTTATGAATCTGGCCCCAAAGGCAAGGGAAGTAAAGGCAAAAATAAATGAATGGGACTGTATCAAACGAAAAAGACTCTACCCAGCCAAAGAAGCCACCCACAAAACAAAAAGGCAACCAGCCGAATGAGAGAAGATATTTGCAAACAACAGCTCCAACAAGGGGTTCATATCCAAAATACGTAAAGAAGTCATACAACTCCACACCAGACAAAAAGACAATCCAGTTTACAGATGGGCAGAGGGCCTTGGCTGGTGTGGCTCAGTTGGTTGGGTGTCGTCCTGGGCATCAAACAGTTGCCAGTTTGATTCCAGGTCAGGGCACATGCCAGGGTTGTTCATTTGATCCCTCATAGGGGGCATGCAGGAGGCAGTTGATCAATGTTTCACACTCACGTCGATGTTTCTCTCTCCCTCTCCCTGCCTCTCTCTATAAAAATCAATTTTTAAAAAAAATCTTTTAAAAAATGGGTAGAGAAATAAACAAAAAGAAAATAAATGGGTAGAGGACCTGAATAGACACTTCTTCCAAGAAGACATACAGATGGCCAATAGATATAGGAAAAGATGTTCAACTTCACTAGCTAATAGGGAAATGCTAATCAAAACCACAATGAGATACCACCTCACACCTGTTAGGATGGCTATTGTCAACAAGCCAAGTAATAGCAAGTGTTGGAGAGGTTGTGGAGAAAAGGGAACCCTCATTCGCTGCTGGTGGGAATGTAGACTGGTACAACCACTATGGAAGGCAGTCTGGCGATTCCTCAAAAAATCGAGAATAGAGCTAGCAATTCCTCTCCTGGGGATATACCCAAAAAAACTGGAAAACATTTATTTGAAAGGTATATGCACCCTTTGTTCACTGCAGCATTATTCATGGGCGCTAAGACATGGAGACACCTGTGACTGAGGACGGGGTAAAGAAGATGTGGTACAATACACAATGGAGTACTACTCAGCCAAAGGACGAGAGGAGCCCAGCTCAGCTGGCATGGCTCAGTGGTTGAGCATCAATCAGTGATTCAGGAGGTCGAGGTTCGATTCCCGGTCAGGGCACATGCCTGGGTTTTGGGCTCAGTCCCCAATAGGGGGTGTGCAGGAGGCAGCCGATCAATGATTCTCTCTCACCATTGATGTTTCTATCTCTTCCTCCCACTCCTTCCTCTCTGAAATCAATAAAGATATATTAAGCCCTAGACTGTAGAGAGCATCTGGGAAGGCATATGAGTATTTCTTTAATTATTGTCAGCTGAATCCAGTGGTGTTGGCAGAGCCACGTCCTGGAAACACACCTTGCCAGAGGCAGGTGTGTTGTCAGCTTGACCTTCAGCTTAGGCGCCAGGGGGTGGGTTTCATTATCTAAATCCAGCCAAGCACTATGAACAAACAGGATTATCCAGCCCATCCAGAAGTGACCATTACAAAGAAGCCACAAGAATGCACATAATCTCCTTTGTCTTGGGCTTTAGTAAAACTTCCTGGTATTTTGCTGTATAAAATAAACGAGCTGTATCAGCTCTGGGTCACTGTCTCTCCATCAGAGGACAGCTGTCCCACCCGGCCCCAGCTTTTTCCTTCTATCTCTGTGTCTGTCTCTTTCTTTCGCTTTCTCAATCCACAGCAGCCCCTACTCAGGAACCAGACTGCTCTCTAGCCGCGCTGGATGTGGAAAAGAGAGAAATATTTACACTAGCCAGTATGGCTCAGTGGATAGAACATCAGCCTGCAGACTGAAGGGTCCTGGGTTCGATTCTGGTCAAGGGCACATGCCTGGTTTGCAGGCTCAATCCCCAGTAGGGCGTGTGCAGGAGGCAGCCAATCAATGATTCTCTCTCATCATTGATGTTTTTATTTATTTATTGTTTTAAGTATTACATATGTCTCTTTTTTCCCCCATTGACCCCTCCCTGGCCACTCCCAAACCTCAGGACAAGCCCCCATGGCCTTTGTCCTAGTCCATTGGTTATGCTAATATGCATGCATACAAGTTCTTTGGTTGATCTCTTACATGCCCTCTCCCCAGCCTTTCCCTGCCTTCCCTCTGAGTTTTGACAGTCCATTAGGTGCTTCTCAGTCTCTGGATCTATTTTTGTTCATCAGTTTATGTTGTTTATCATATTCTACAAATGAGTGAGATCATGTGATATCTTTCTCCTACTGGCTTATTTCGCTTAGCATAAGGCTCTCCAGGTCCATCCATGCTGTTGCAAATGGTAAATGTTTCTTTTTTATGGCAGCGTAGTATTCCATTGTGTAAATGTACCACTGTTTTTTAATCCACTCATCTGCTGATGGGCACTTAGGCTGTTTCCAAATCTTAGCTGTTGTAAATTATGCTGCTATGAACATAGGGGTGCATATGTCCTTTCTGATTTGGTGTTTCTGATTTCTTGGGATATATTCCTAGAAGTGGGATTACTGGGTCGAATGGGAGTTCCATTTTTAACTTTTTGAGGAAACTCAATACTGTTCTCCACAGTGGCTGCACCATTCTCCATTCCCACCAGCAGTGCACGAGGGTTCCTTTTTCTCCACATCCTCGCCAGCACTTGTTTATTGATTTGTTGATGATTGCCATTCTGACAGGGGTGAGATGGTGGTACCTCATTGTTTTGATTTACATCTCTCGGATGATTAGTGACTTTGAGCATGTTTTCATGTGTCTCTTGGCCTTCCTTATGTCTTCTTTCAAAAAGTATCTATTTAAGTCCTTTGCCCATTTTTTTTATTGGATTGTTTATCTTCCTTTTGTTAAGTTGTATGAGCTCCCTGTAAATTTTGGAGATTAAACCCTTATCAAAGTTAACATTGGCAAATATGTTCTCCCATGCAGTGGGCTTTCTTGTTGTTTTGTTGATGGCTTCTTTTGCTGTGCAGAAGCTGTTTATTTTGATGTAGTCCCATTTATTTATTTTCTCATTAGTTTCCATTGCCCTAGGAGCTGTATTTCTTCTTCTTGTCTGATCACTATGGCTAGTACTTCCAGCACTATATCGAACAGGAGTGGTGAAAGTGGGCATCCCTATCTTGTTCCTGTTCTTAGGGGAAATGGTTTTAGTTTTTGCCCATTGAGTATGATGTTGGCTGTAGGTTTGTCATATAAGGCTTTTATTATGTTGAGGTATGATCCCTCTATTCCCACTTTGCTGAGAGTTTTTATCAAGAAAGGGTGTTGGATTTTGTCAAGTGCTTTTCCTGCATCAATTGATATGATCATGCGATTTTTGTCTCTCAATTTGTTTATGTGATGTATCACGTTTATTGATTTGCGGATATTGTACCACCTTTGCATCCCTGGAATAAATCCCACTTGGTCATGGTGTATGATCTTTCTGATGTACTGCTGAATCCTTTGTATTTCTATGGGGTCATCAGTGATGTTTCTATCTCTCTCTCCCTCTTGAATCCTCTCTGAAACCAACAGAAACATACATACATATATTAAAAAAAGAAAAAAAAAAGACGAAATACTGCCATTTGTGACAACATGGATGGACCTTGAGAATATTACTAGTATGCTAAGTCAAATAAATCAGACAAAAAAACTAAGAACCATATGATTTTATTCATATGTGGGATATAAAACTGAAACTCATAGACTCAGGTTACCAAAGGGGTGGTGATGGGGGTAGTAACGGAAAGGGGGCCAACTATATGGTGGTGGAAGATGATTTGGCTGTGGGTGGTGAGCGCACAATGCAACATACAGATCATGTCCCATAGAAATGTAAAAATAAATAAATAAAGTGTTCTGGAAGTTTCTGAGGACCCCAGAGTTCCGGGAGCACCCAGCATTGCCTGGTGCCAATCTGTGGCTGTGCCAGGCAGGCCCGCCCTGCTGAGCCCCCTCTGGCTCCTGTGCGCCAGCCCCACCAGGGCACCCCTGTCCCACCACACTGTGCACCTGCCTCTCTCCCCGTCTTGGCTTCTGCTGTTTCCTCCCCCCGCCCCCTCGGGCTGCTGTCCTCCCTCCCCTTTTTGATGGTCTGAAGCTCTTCATTCTCTAAGACTCAGACCAACCGACTGTCCTCTCCTGCTGGAAGCATTGGAAGCATCCGTCCCTCCTTCCTCCGGCCCCTCACTGTCTGGAAGCTCAGCTTCATCCTCTGACTCAATCTCTGCTCCCCTCCCAGAGCTGGGGTGGCCACGGAACTTTCTGGGAAGAACTTTGGAGTCAGACAAGGCCCACCTGCACCGATTGCAGTTTGCACAGTTGTGAAGTGGGGATAGCGGGGACGCTGCTGATAGTTCGCTGCGGTGAAGACGGGTGGGAGGGGCACCTACCAAGTGGCTGCCCTGTGCTTGGCTCTGGGCACACAGGTGGAGCCAGCCCTCCCCGCCAGGATGGATGGGGCTCCAAAATGAGGAGCTTTCATTAGCACTGGCGGCCTGTTATTATTATACTAGAGGCCCGGAGCATGAAATTCGTGCATGGGGGTGTGTGTCCCTCAGCCCAGCCTGCACCCTCTCCAATCTGGGACCCCTCGAGGGATGTCCGACTGCCCGTTTAGGCCCGATCCTACTGGGTAGTCAGACATCCCTCTCACAATCCAGGACTGCTGGCTCCCAACTGCTCACCTACATGCCTTCCTGATTGCCCCTAACCGCTTCTGCCTGCCAGCCTGATCACCCCCTAACCACTCCCCTGCCAGCCTGATTGATGCCTAACTGCTCCCCTGCCAGCCTGTTTTCCCTTAACTGCCCTCCCCTGCAGGCTTGGTCACCCCTAACTGCCCTCCCCTGCATGCCTGGATCCCCCCCCCCCAACTGCCCTCCCCTGCAGGCCTGGTTCCCCCCAACTGCTCTCCCCTGCAGGCTTGATCACCCCCAACTGCCCTCCCTTGAAGGCCTGGTCCCTCCCAACTGCCCTCCCCTGCTGGCCTGATCGCCCACAACTGCCCTCCCTTGCAGGCCTGGTCCCTCCCAACTGCCCTCCCCTGCTGGCCATCTTGTGGCGGCCATCTTGTGTCCACATGGGGGCAGGATCTTTGACCACGTGGGGGCAGCCATCTTGTGTGTTGGAGTGATGGTCAGTCTGCATATTACTCTTTTATTAGATAGGATAGAGGCCTGGTGCACGGGTGGGGGCCAGCTGGTTTGCCCTGAATGGTGTCCCGGATCAGGGTGGGGGTTCCCTTGGGGAGTGGGGCGGCCCAGGCGAGGGGCCTGTGGTGGTTTGCAGGCCGGCCACACCCCCTGACGACCCAAGCGGAGGCCCTGGGATCTGGGGTTTATTTATCTTCTACAATTGAAACTTTGTAGCCTGGAGCGGAGCCAAGCCTTCTGCTTGCTCCGTGGCAGCAGCCATTTCTATTGGGATTTATGTATCTTCTATAATTGAAACTTTGTAGCCTTAAGTGAGGCCTGGGTCGGCCAGCGTGTGGGGAAAGCTTGGCTTCCTCCATCGCCGGGGGCAACCCTAGCCTCCTGCTCTTTCCTGCTCTGTGGCTGCCACCATTTCTGTTTGGATTTATGTATCTTCTATCATTGAAACTTTGTAGCCTTGAGTGAAGGCCTAGGCCGGCAAGGGCAGGTGGAAAGCTTGGCTTGTGGGCGTGGCTTGTGGGTGTAGCGGAGTGATGGTTAATTTGCATATTACTCTTTTATTAGATAGGATCAGCCCTATTGATTCTTTACAGTAAAGGGCAACATCTCATGTGAATATGCAAATGAACTTTCCCACGTCCTCACTGTGGCTCCAGGCAGACCCCCCTCCCAGGGCAACTACTATTTTGACTTTTACCACCATAGATGAACTTTGCCTGTTTTTTGTACTTTTTATTTTATTTTTTTAATTGATTCTTTTTTTAGAGAGAGAAACATCGAAGTGAGAGAGAAACATTGATCAGCTGCCTCCCACACGTGCCCAGACTGGGAAATGAACCCACAACCTGGGTATGTGCCCTGACCGGGAATCGAACCTTTTGGGGTATGGGACGATGCTCCAACCAACTGAGGCGCCCCAGCCAGGGCTGCTTTCTGTACTTTTTACAAATGGAACCATGCAGTCTGTGCTCTCAGGTCTGGCTTCTTCCACTCAACATTATCATGCTATTTGCCTGTATGCTGTTGTGATAGCAGTAATATTTGTATCGTCCTTCCCCTGTGACCTGGCCCCTGGCAAGGGATTACTTCATAATGAGTCTTGGTGGAGGCAACTTGACCCATTCAGCTCCTTTAAATACTAGGATGTGGCCTGAGTCGAGTCCATTGTTGAGAAAGGCACTGAAGGTACAAACCAGGACAGCAGGGAATGCCAAGGAGTTCATTTTACAGGCCGATGCCCTGCAGGTTGGCTTGGCTGTTTATAAATACCCTGGCAGCGTCCTGAGGTCACTTCAGGCTAGTGGCTGCGGGCCTCCCACGGGCTCACGGGGCCCTGCCCCTCCACTCCACCCTGGTCCATCCAGGCCCAGCGCCTGCTCCTTAACTAGCCTTGGTGTCTCCACCTGTCAAATGGGCCCCCTCTCTTTTCCTCTGTGGTCTGGGTGGGCACCCAGGAGGTGAGACAGGCACAGAGCCCCTGGGCTTGGTCTCAAAGGGAGAAAGCATCCCTCATCCTGCTCTAAACGCCCCAGGTAGAAATCTTCGGCTGGTGTCTCAGGCCCAAGGCTCCCAAGGGGTAGCTTCCTAATGGTCCCGAGGACCCTGGTTCCAGGTCCTCCCTTACACCCTCTGTGTGACCCTGTGCTGGCTCCATGGTAAATCCCTCCCTGTGATGCATGGGGAGTGGGGTCAGTGAGTCAGTGAGTGAGCCCGTGACTGCAGTTTGAATGCTGCAGTCTGGGCCAGGGAGACTGGTAGGGTTGCCTCCCTGGAGCCAGTCCCCTAGGCATATCCAAATTACCAGCATCACTACTGGTGCATTTTCGGGCCATTATTAAGTAAAATAAGGGTCATTTTAACACAGGCTCTGTGATACTAGGATGGTCTATCTGATAACCAAGAGGAGTCATTACTAAGTGGCCAAGAGTGGGCAGAGTGGGCAGCGTATACAGTGTGGAGACACTGGACAAAAGGATGATTCACGGCCCAGACAGGACAGAGAGGGATGGTGTGAGATTTCATCAGGCAAGTCAGAACTGCGTGCAATTTAAAACTTATAATTTGTTTATTTCTGTAATTTTCCGTTTAATATTTTGCGAATGCACTTGATCACCGGTAACTGAAATTATAGGAAAGGAAACGGAGGATCAGGGGGATTAGTCATGCTCTCTGTTCTCACCTCCTGGAGCAGGCCATTCCTGCACTCCACCTTCCAGGGGACCAACCTCCGTTTCTCCGGCAGAGTCGACCAGAGACTGGCCCACTTCCCCTGGTTCAACCAGTGACCAGCTTCCTAGATGCACTTGGCTTTTTCAAGTGCCCCCTTTGCCTTAGCTTTTTGAAGAGGCGGACGTGTCATTGACCTAGCTCCCGCAGTTAGCTCCCGGAGCAGGGGCCTAAGAAGGAATGTTTGAGGAGGATTCATTCTTTTTTTTTTTTTTTCAAGACTTTTTGAGTTGTTTTTGTTTTTGTTTTTGTTTTGTTTTGTGGTTTTTTTTGAGAGAGAGAGAGAGAGATTGGGGGAGAGGGAGAGAAATAACCACGTGAGAGCGAAACATCCATCAGCTGCCTCCTAAATTCCCAATTCCCCCTAATGAGGATATAGCTGGCAACCCAGGTACGCGCCCTGACCACCAATGAAACCCACAACCATTCGGTGCATGGACACCCAGCCCACTGAACCACCCTGGGCAGGCAGAGGAGGATTCATTCTTGCATGGATTGTTTTACTGGACATTTTAATGGTCTTGTCCTGTGGCTGCCTCTCTGCCACGCCTCCACTCCCCACCCACCGCTCAGTCCCTCCCCAGCCCCGGGCAATTGCCCTTCTGTCCCCCCGCTCCCCTCCCCCCTTCCACCTGCCAGCTGGCTCCTTCCCTGTGCAGCCTCTGACCCTGCTGTCCTTCCAGATAGGGGACAGATGGGCAGAAAAGGGTTAACATAAGAATTTCAAGAGAATTTCTCTCCTCTGCCTTTTGCCCGCTGCTGAGACGCTGACTGGCGATCCCCTGGCCCTCTGGGGCCTTCTCCTCTCGGGCCTGAGCTTGTGGAGGGTGGGATGGGGGGGCCCTCTGCCTCCCGCGCCCGGCTCCCACCCGCTGCATGCACATCCTTGCCCCAGGAGAGCCCCGAGGTAGGGACGGGAGGGTGGCAGGTTCATGGGTAGGGTTTGCGCTGCCTTCGCGGGCCGGGGTTGGGCGGGGGTGGCGGGGGGAGGGTTTGGGATGGGGGTCAGAGGGTAGTGCTCCCAGGGGTGGAACCGCGAGCGCCAAGCGCAAAGGGAAGGGTCTGCTCCGAGCCACGTGCGGCTCGAGGAGCGCTGATGGGCCTCCTGGCCAGCAGGGGGCGCGGGTGGGGCGTGGAGGAGGGCGAGCCCCAGGGATCTGGCCCGTAGGAGTCCACTACTTTAAAAACACAAGCGCCCTGGCCCGTTTGGCTCAGTGGATAGAGCGGTGGTCTGAGGAGTGAAGGGTACCGGGTTTGATTCCAGTCCAGGGCACATCCCCTGGTTGTGGGCTCGATCCCCAGTAGGGGGCGTGCAGGAGGCAGCTGATCAATGATTCCCTCTCATCATTGATGTTTATCTCTCTCCCTCTCCCTTTCTCTCTGAAATAAATAAATATATATATTAAAAATGAAAACATTAAGTTATAAATCTCTTATTCTTTTATTTTTTTATTTTTATTAATTTTCATGAATTTATTTGGGCCAAACTGGCGGCATAGGCCAGGGAGCAAGATCTCAAATGCTCAGCGATCTCTTGTCCCTTTAAATGACCCATGCCTGCAAGGCTCAAACAGCAGAAATGTTAAAATAACTACCCTCGACCCAAAGCCTCGCCTCCCGGAAGTAATCCCTGCTTCCGGTTTGGGAGCATCCTCCACGCCTTCTCCAGAATGTTTACTCATACACGAGCATGTGCTCACTCCCAGATGCCCCGCGCAGACATGCACAGACACACATCCACCCAGAGGCACTCAAGAACACACGTGGGAGCACTTGGATTGCAGAAAGAGGTTGGTCAGAATATTCTGTGGTGTGGGCGTATTTACGCGGAGGCGTCTCTAATGATTAATTATGTAAATTTCATCTTCACAGGTGTTGCTGTGCGAAACCTCACCTTCTCTGGCCCTCCTTCCATCACACCATCAACAAGCATTTCGTGTTTCCATGCCATCTTCCACGCTGTGGGGAGGCCCAGCTGAAGTTGCTGGGTGCAGAGTGTCCGTATCTCAACTCTCCCAGCCGAGGACACCTGGCAGGGCCGTTCCGGTGTCCTGGGTGTGGGCATGGGATTCAGGGAGATGCCCTGGGTGTGAGGGCAAAGCCATGGTGAGGAGAAGTCAGAGGCCAGTAGCTGGACCAGGACTGACCCTTGACCTTCCGGAGGCACGTGTCCGAGACCTTTGGGACTCACAGGTTTGTGTGGACCACAAACATTGATTATTCGCTGGAAACGCAATCACGTTGAACTGAAAAGAGACCCCCGAGAGACTCCTAAGGAGAGGCCTATCCCATATCCAGTCTCCCGTGTATCTGAACACACCCTGCCTGTGATTCTACCATTAACCTGCCCCAACCATCCCCCCACCACACACCCTGCCTGTGATTCTACCATTAACCTGCCCCAACCATCCCTCCCACACACACCCTGCCTGTGATTCTACCATTAACCTGCCCCAACCATCCCCCCTACACACTCTGCCTGTGATTCTACCATTAACCTGCCCCAACCATCCCCCCCAACACACACTCTGCCTGTGATTCTACCATTAACCTGCCCCAACCATCCCCCCCCCACACACACACTCTGCCTGTGATTCTACCATTAACCTGCCCCAACCATCCCCCCCAACACACACTCTGCCTGTGATTCTACCATTAACCTGCCCCAACCATCCCCCCCAACACACACTCTGCCTGTGATTCTACCATTAACCTGCCCCAACCATCCCCCCTACACACACCCTGCCTGTGATTCTACCATTAACCTGCCCCAACCATCCCCCCCAACACACACTCTGCCTGTGATTCTACCATTAACCTGCCCCAACCATCCCCCCCACACACACACACTCTGCCTGTGATTCTACCATTAACCTGCCCCAACCATCCCCCCCACACACACCCTGCCTGTGATTCTACCATTAACCTTCCCCAACCATCCCCCCCACACACACCCTGCCTGTGATTCTACCATTAACCTGCCCCAACCATCCCCCCCACACACACTCCGCTGAGTTCTGGGAGTTTTCCTCTTCAAAGCCACTATGGCCCGGCTGGTGTGGCTCAGTGGTTGAGCATTGACCTATGAACCGGGAGGTCACAGTTTGATTCCAGGTCAGGGTACATGCCTGGGTTGTGGGCTCAGTCCCCAGTTGGGGGCGTGCAGGAGGCAGCAGATCAATGAGTATCATCATTGGTGTTTCTATCTCTCTTTTCCTCTCCCTTTCTCTCTGAAATCAATAAACACATAAGTTTTTTAAAAGCCACTATGCCCAATTGAGGAGGTAACCCTAACCCCAACAGAGTCCGAGGGGGCTTGGCGACACTGACTTCACTGTGTGCGTGCGTGTGTGTGTGTGTGTGTGTGTGTGTGTGTGTGTGTGTTGGGTGGGGGTACCTGAGCACTTTGCTGCCTCCCTGCCAGCATTTCAACCTCAGCTCCTCTGTCCAGGGACCAGCTCCAGTCCCCACTTGGAATGTGTTCCGTAGGGTGGGGCCAGCAGCAAAGGCAGTTAGTGGCCTCACACTCCCCACAAGATCTGAGCTTCAGGATGCATCTCTGCAGGCTGCTGGGTCAGGTGGAGGCCCTGCAGAGGTGCATCCTAAAAGGACCCACAGAGAGCTAGGGTGGGAGACAGAAGGGCATTGGGCTGCAGTGTGCCAACCCGGGCTGCCCCTGTGCCTGGCTGTCCACTGGCATGCCTGGGCCTGGGCTGGAGACCATGAGCATGCCAGAGCTTTGATTTGGAAACCTAGTCCCATGGACCTGAATGTCTGATGCAGTGCTCACCTCTAGGCAAGCCTGGGCCAGATGCTGAGCCTGTTTCCTTCATTGTCCAGCTTCCAGAAGGGCAAGACATGTCGCTGTTGACCCAGGAGTGGACCTGGCATGGCCTGGAAAAGGACCTGGCTTCTGGCTTGGAGTTGGCTCGCACCTGTGGGCTGGTACCACATCCCCTGCTCCAAATGGCCATGATGACTGGTTTTGTTTGGATGTGGTCTGCAGTTGGAATTTTCTCCCCAGAAACAGGGCAGACTTCTCCAACTGGTTTTTATTTTGTCCTTAAGCCACATTTGAAAATGACTTAATCAAAGAATAAGAATAAATTCAATCATAGGGCCTGGCTTCTGGCAGGCCTGGGTTTGAGGGCCCCAGGACGATTGATGAGCATCCCTGGGCAGCCAATGACCTCCATTGTCCCATGTACACTTCCTGCCCCAGCAGCCTAGGTGTCCCAGTGGACCACTGCTGGTGGCTGAGGGCCTACTACGTGCCAGGTGAGGTCTTGGGGTGCTTCCCATGCAACTGCTCTAGAAAGTAGGGTAGCTATCCCCACTTTACAGATGAGGAAACTGAGGCTGGGAGTTTGTGAGGTGGCTTGCTCAAGGCCACCAGGCCTGTGAGAGGCGGAGCTGTGGCCTCACTGCACCTGTCTGTGTCCAGAGGCGGTGCTGCCCCTTGGGCAGGGTGGCAACGACACCGACCACAGACACAGGCCCATGCTCAACCGCCGCTACGCTGTCCAGGCTGGTTTTTAGGATTCTTAACAGTCAAGCTCCTCAGTGAAACCACGAGGCCTGGCCTCCCTTAATTAGGTTTTATAGGATAAGTCATGCTCCCTGAAGGCCCTGTTTTAACTTGCCTTGGGCCAGAGTAACTATTTTAAGAGGAGGTCCAATTAATCAAGCCAATTTGTAAATGCCAGAGACGTTAGTATCAACTTACGATTCCATTAGCCCGTCTTTGCCCAATATGGGATATTTTGGGGCAAAGAGTACTTGACTATGGAAATTTAGGCGAAGCTGCAGTTTAAATAAGGTATGTCTAGTTTCCCTCTATTTAGTTACTTCCCTAAGATTATAGGGGCTATCATGTTTATATTTAGTGGGATCCCCACATATGACTATCATTTTTCCCCCATAATTGATTAATTCCATAAGGTTTTGTCAATGGGAGCCCTGTTGTAGAGGTGCCAGAGCCAGTCAGCACTTTTAACAATATTTTTTTATAGAAATTATCTTAGAACATAAATTCTGTTGTATATATATATATATATATATATATATATTATATTTTAGGGTATGAGCTTTTAAAATTTTTAAATATATTTTTAAATTCTCACCCGAGGACCTGCTTACACAGAGGACTTAGGGAGAGAAAGAGAGAGATGAGAGAGAAACATTGATTGTTGCCTTCTGTACCCTCCCTGACTGTGAATCAAACACACAGCCCATGTATGTGCCCTGACAAGGAATCGAATCTGCAACCTTTTGGTGCACAGGCCAATGCTCAACCAACGGAGCCACTCTGGCCATGCAGTGCATATACTTTTAATTTCCAATTCAGTCAAATTATGGACTTTTATATATATAATGTATTTATCATATCCTATCTAATAAAAGAGTAATATGCAAATTAACCATCACTCAGCTACACCCACAAGCCATGCCCACAAGCCAATCAGGAGCGAATATGCAAATAAACCCAACCAAGATGGCTACAGCCACAGAGAGCAGGAGGGAGGCTTGGGTTTCCCTGGCAATGGAGGAAGCCAAGCTTTCCGCCTGCCCTTGCCGGCCTAGGCCTCCACTCAAGGCTACAAAGCTTCAATGATAGAAGATACATAAATTCAAACTGAAATGGCGGCAGCCAGGAAGCTGGAAAGAGCAGGAGGCTAGGGTTGCAGGGGAGGGCAGTTAGGGGAAAACAGGCTGGCAGGGAAGCAGTTAGGCATCAATCAGGCTGGCAGGGGAGTGGTTAGGGGGTGATCAGGCTGGCAGGCAGAAGCGGTTAGGGGCAATCAGGAAGGCAGGCAGGCGAGCAGTTGGGAGCCAGCAGTCCTGGATTGTGAGAGAGATGTCCGACTGCCCATTTAGGCCCAATCCCACCAGGATCAGGCTTAAACGGGCAGTCGGACATCCCTTGAGGGGTCCCAGATTGGAGAAGTTGCAGGCTGGGCTGAGCGACACCCAACCCCATGCACAAATTTTGTGCACTGGGCCTCTAGTCCTATGTAATAAAAGCCTAATATGCTAAGTGTCTGGTCATTTGGTCAGCCATTCAACCAATCAAAGCGTAATCCTATGTAATAAAGAAATAATATGCAAATTAATCCTCACACCCTCACAAGATGGCTGCCTACGACCAGGCCAGCAGGGGCGTTAGTAAGGGATGACCAAATGACTGAACAAGCAGGCTGCGTGGGGCAACCAGGCGGTGGGAGGGTAGTAAGAGGTGACCAGGCTGTGGCGGGGGGGGCGCAGTTAGGGGGTCTGCTTGATCACCCCTAACTGCCCTGCTTCTGGCCTGGGTCCCCCCAACTGCCCTCCCTTGTTGGCCTGGTCTCCCCCAACTGCCCTCCTCTGCTGGCCTTGTCACCCCTAACTGCCCACAACTGCCCTCCCCTGCTGGCCATCTTGTGGTGGCCATCTTGTGTCCACATGGGGGCAGCCATCTTGTGTGTTGGAGTGATGGTCAATTTGCATATTACTATTTTATTAGATAGGATAAAATATGTAACATTTATTAACCTTTAGTTTCTTTTCCCTGTAGCTAGGGGTTTTTCTTCCTTTTTTTTTTCTTTCAACCCTTCCCTCACTCCTTTTTTTCTGTTTTAAACTTGTAGCCTCCTGAGGCTGTGGGCTTGTTTTCTGTCTCAGGCGGATAGGAAAGAAAGGGGCAGGGAGAGGGGCCAGGGGCCGGCCTCCAGGCCACAGCCTCTACCTGGGAAGGCTCCTTCTCCTCTTCCTCACTCCTCCCCCACACTCCTCCTCCTCCCTTCTCTCCTTTTTCTTCCCCTCCTTCTGTTCCTCCTTTCCCTTCTCCCCTCCTTCCCTTCCCTCCTGCCCCCTGCTCTCTCCTCACCTTCCTCCTTCCCTTTCCTCACTCTTCCCCACACCTCCTTCTCCTTCCCCTCCCCCCTCCTTTCCCTCTCCTCTTCTTCCCCCTCCTGGTCCCCCCTTCCTTCCCCTCTGCTCCCTCCTCCTCCTCACCTCCCTCCCTCCAAGGTCTCCATGGGTGTGATCCCACCTCCCACCGGATCAGGGAGGACTCAGGACGGCAGCCAGACAAACCCACAACCATCAGGGCCCTTCCCACAGGACCTGCGGGTGCCACGGTTGCAGAGGTGGGTGTTTGGTGACAGCACCCGCTGGACTCCTGGGAGGCGGGCAGGATGAATGGTACACGTGGCACCTCGGCTCCCCACTGCTTAGTGCTCAGGGTCAGGACGATGTCACACTCCTCTCCCTTTGGAGGAGCCATCCCCGAACTGGAGAGGGACATCTCTCAAGGGGTCCCAGATTGGAGAGGGTGCAGGCTGGGCTGGGGGACACCTCCCCCCTCACCCCCCGTGCACGAATTTCGTGCACCGGGCCTCTAGTATATTTATACAAACACTAGAGGCCTGGTGCATGATATCCGTGCACTGGGGGGCGGGTCCCTCAGCCCAGATTGTGAGCGGGGGATGGCCAGGAGAGGGGCCGGGAATACCCCCCAGAGCCCAGGCTCAGACCAGGGCCCCAGGAGGCCCAGCTTTCTCGGCCTCAGAGGGAATCGCAGCCGCCTGGCAAGTGCAGCAGCAGCAGGGACGCCGGGTGCCCGTGGTGCCAGCAGGTGGCGCACCTCAGGCTGCCAGGGACGCTCGCGGGAACCACTCACTGAGCCACCAGCAGTCTAGTGGCCTGTCATTCCCAGTCTGAGGCCAGCCTCCTGCTTCCTGCTGTGTAGGCTTCATTCATTTTTAAAAAATATGTTTTATTGATTTCTGAGAGGAAGGGAGAGGGAGAGACAGAAACATCAATGATGAGAGGGAATCATTGATCGGCTGCCTCCTGCACGCCCCACACTGGGGATGGAGCACGCAACCCAGGCATGTGCCCTTGGCTGGAATCAAACCTGGAACCCTTCAGTCTGCAGGCTGATGCTCCATCCACTGAGCCAAACCAGCTAGGGCTAGGCTTCATTCTTATTTAATTACTAGTGGCCCAGTGCACGAAATTTGTGCACATTAAAAGGGGGTTAATTAGAGGAAATAATTTAATATTGCTATTTGCCCTTTCTCTATAATAGAAGTGTCAGAGGTGAAAGAAAATTAGTAAAATGTATATGAAAACCTTCCTCCTGTCAGAGTCTGGGGCACACCATGGGACCCAGAGTCAAGTCCCCGCCCACTCACATGCACCTCAAAATTGCGTGAGACCCAGACCCGGCTGCCCCCCCCATTGGGCTAGATCCAGACCTGGCCAGTCCCACCCTTGTCAAGCCCTGCCAGGCAGGGGGCATAGCCTCAGGTCCCCTCATCCGGTGCCAGGATGGGGGGTATGGCCTGAGGTCCCCCAGCCCAGACCGGGGCGGGGCGTATGCCTTGAAGTCCTCCATCAAGCCCCGCCTGGTGGGGGACATGGCATGAGATCCCCTGTCAAGCCCTGCTGGGTGGGGGCATGGCCTGAGGTCCCCCATCAAGCCCCTCTGGGTGGGGGGCATGGCTTCAGGTCCCCTGGCCTGGCACTGGGGCGGGGGGTGCAGCCTGAGGTCCTCTGTCAAGCCCTGCCGGGTGGGGGGTGCGGCCTGAGGTCCCCTGTCAAGCCCCACCAAGGCAGGGGAGGGCGTAGGCTCAGGTCCCTGCTAATTGCTCATTAAGGCTCCTTATGGGAACTTGGCCTCAGCTGTGGGTGCAGCCATCTTTGTGATGGTCAATTAGCATATTCCCTCTTTATTAGATAGGATATGTGACCAACAGGTCAGGAAGGGACTGCCATCCACAAGATGGCTTGTTAGGTATAGTTCCCAGGAGTCTCCCCCCCCCCCGCCCCCGCCCAAGCACCAGGGTGGCCAGGAGCAGAGGGAGGAGCGGCAGCCTGGGCAGGAACCTCTCACCGGGTTTCCTGGGAAGGAGGAAGGGACAGGAGGAGGGTGAGCAGGCTTAGTATCGGCTTGCTTGAGTAAGTTTATTCCAGTCGTCTGCCCAGTGTGGGGCCAGGCTTGGTGCTTAAGGTGGGGGACACTGGTCTGGTCAGTGTGTCATGAAGGCACCCTCCCAGGTGAGGCATTTACTGTCTCTGGAACTGGCTTCCCTGGGAGGGGCGGGCTCCTCAGGCTCAGCAACGCCCCAAGGTGTCATGGCAGCAGAATCACAGGAAATAAAGAGGCCTGGGTGACACACCGCGGGGGTGTGGGCAGCAGTGTTTGTTCTGTGGCCGCACACCACTGCAGTGCGCACACCACCGTGAGACGCCTATCCACGCTCCCTGAGGGAAGGGCGGGCTGTCCCCAGGGCCGGGCTCTTAGCAGGAAAGCTGTGCCGCACGTCCCCGCACCTGTGGGTCCAGGTCTTCATTTCTCTGGGCCCTGTGCCCAGGAGGAGAGGCGGGTCCCAGGCTTGAACCAAGTGCGTCCGGGGACAGCGTCCAGGCTCTTCAGCCTGCGCGCCTGTCCTTCTGATCTGGGGGCCCTCAATGTGCTTGTTTGACAAGATATATTGATTCTTTCATTTAGCAAATCAATATTAAGGGCAACTCCTTTGCCAGAAACTGATATGGCTACCAGGTGTGACCCCAAGAGCGCAGACACCCTAGAAGAGGGAACAGGCCACAAGCAAGTAAATAAATACATGCTATAAAATGTATTTCAGATAAGGATAGCCATAGTTACACATAATTACATTGTAACTATGATCTCCGTGAGAGAGGACTTCCGTAAACAAAACAAGGTAGGGGACGGGTAAATGGTGCCTCTCCTCCATTCTCTGCCCTTCTAGAAATTTCATTAGATGGAGGCTGGGATTCTGGCTTCCTTGTCTCTTTCCTTTTTTCATTTTATTTTATTTTTGTTAATTGATTTCAGACGGGGAGGAAGGGAGGGAGGGAGAGAGAGAGTGAGAAAGAGAGTGAGAGAGAGAGAGAGAGAACATCCATGTGTGTGTGTGAGAGAGAGAGAGAGAGAGAGAGAGAGAGAGAGAGAACATCCATGTGAGAGAGATACATCAATCCCGGTGGTTGACCCCACATCAACTCCAACCACCTGAGCCTGGGGGGCTTGTCTCTTGTCTTTCATTTCAAGAGCGGGTTGTTTTTCCCTTTTCATTTTTTAATTTATATATATAGCCCGGCCGGTGGTGGCTCAGTGGCTGAGTATCGACCTATGAACCAAGAGGTCATGGTTTTATTCCAGGGCAGGGCACATGCCTGGGTTGCGGGCTCTATCCCCAGTGTAGGGCGTGCAGGAGGCAGCCGATCAATGATTCTCTCTCATCAATGATGTTTCTACCTCTCTCTCCCTCTCCCTTCCTCTCTGACATCAATAAAAATATATTTAAAAACATGTTTCAAAAAATAAGTTTTCATTGATTTTAGAGAGAGCGGAAGGGAGAGGAGGAGGGGGAAAAATGGATTGGGTGCCTCCTGCACATATCCTGACCCACTGGGGATCCAACCTGCAACCCAGGCACGTGCCCTGACTGGGGATCGAAGTCAGTGACCTTTCCGTGAGCCTGATGACGCTCAACCAACTGAGCCACACGGGCAGGGCTCGTTTTTGTTTTTTTTTTTGGTTTTGTTTTAAACAAGCAATTTATACTTGTCCATCTCTGCTTTATTTATTTACTCACTTTATGAACGAAACAGCCTTTTGCGTCTGTTGGGAGAGGTTTTCCTCTGACCTTGTCCCGGCGCTGCCCCTCCAACAGCCCTGTTTCCCTGCCTCCCTCCGAGGTGGGCGGCTCTGGGCGGCAGGCTGTCACACTCCGCTGTGCCCCACGCACTGGCCTGCTTTCTGCAAATCGGGGGCAGAGAGGGGACTTCCTGCCGGGCATCACACACTACAGTCAAGACTCTGGATGAGGTGCTTCCTACACCCGCCTTCCTTTATTTTAGTGTCATACAACAGTATGGTGCATTTGTTACCATTAATCAACTAATATTGACACCATCATTTATTTTGCTTTTTACAATTTTTATTTATTGATTTGAGAGGGAAAGAGAGACATGGATTTGTTGTTCCGCTTATTTATGCATTCATTGGTTGATTCTTGTATGTGCCCTGACCTGGGATTGAACCCACAACCTTCGCGTATGGGGAGAATGCTCTAACCAAGTGAGCTACCCAGCCAGGGCTTGACACACTCTTTTATTTGTTAATTTAATTTAATTGTGTTTTTTTTTTTTTTTTTTTTTTTTTTTTTTTTTAATTTCAGAGAGGAAGGGAGAGAGAGAGAGAGAAACATCAGTGGTGAGAAAATCATTGATTGGCTGCCTCCTTCCCATGCCCTACTGGGGATGGAGCCTGCAACCCAGGCATGTGCCCTGACTGGGAATCCAACCCTGACCTCCTGGTTCATAGGTCGACACTCAACCACTGAGCCACACCAGCTGGGCTCAACACACTATGTTTAACCAAAGCCCATCCTGTATTCAGATTCCCTTGGTTTGTCCCTAATGCTCCTGTGTCCCGAAGGCAGGGTGGGGTCCGGCTCCGCCAGGAGTTCGTCAGGGACACATCACCTGCCTCCGCGTTCTTGCCTCCAGGAGTGGGAGGAGGAAGGGAACACGGCGTGGCGGATCTTCCGTGAGCACCTTCTGTTTACTGACTCGACCGTGGGGCGTGAGCAGCAGGAACGCGAGTGGGTCGGGGGCTCAGGGAGAACATAGGATGGCTCCCCTGGACGGGCCGCGAGCGCCCCCGGCGTCCCCAGCACCACCTCGGGGCCAGGGACTGCAGCGGGTCGCGCGCTCAGAGTTTCATTTCCCCGCGGAGGTAACTGAGGCCCCGAGAGCCTCCAGGCCGGGGTGCCACCGCCCCAGGTTTGGCAGTCCGGGACGCACCCCGCCCCTGCAGTGCCCGCCCCCGAGGCCCGCTCCTCGCAGGCCCCGCCCCCGGAGGCCCGCCCCCGGAGCCCCCGCCCCCAAGCCCCTAACTGGCCTCGCGCGGCGCGGACCCGGCGACAGGTGGAGCGCAGCCGAGCCGTGCCCTGCTCCCTGCTCCACGCGCGCTCCCTGCCCACCATGGGCAACAGCGCGGGTCGCAGCGACTTCGAGTGGGTCTACACCGACCAGCCGCACACGCAGCGCCGGAAGGAGATGCTGGGTGAGCGCCGCCCGAGGCCCCTGGGCACTCCCTACCCCTGCTCCGGGGAGGTGGGAGCGGCTCCCCTCCGCCGGCGTCCCCGGCCCGCGTCCTCTCGCGTTCCCCCGCCCTGTCTCTGCCTCCGTGTTGGGACCCGGGACACGGGGACCCGTGCGCCGGGGAGCACGTCTCAGCTGCTGCGTCCCGGTGGGGACCCGGGCGCAGACCCGGGCGCAAACCTGGGGCTCCCGGGCGCGGGACGCGGCGGCCCAGGGGTTGGCCACAGGGATCAGCTACGGGGGATGCGCTGTCCCCGCCCGGGGAAGCTCCCGGTCACTCCCGCGGCCGCCGAGAGGGCGCCACGCCCACCCCAAACCGAGAGTAGACAGAATGGGACCCCGATGGAAGCAAATGCTGAGCCAGAGATTCAGCTGCTTTAAAAGCCAGAGCTTGGACAGAGGATCCCGCCCATCCTGTCCTGGGTCTTGTGGCTGAACGCGCGGTGGCCGCCCCTCTCTCGTCTAGTGTCCCACCAGGCCATTTTCACCCACTTGCTCATCCTGCGGGTTCGCGTGCCAGCGCCTTCCTCTGGACCCGGCATTCAGGGTTAAAGGGCCCACACCTCCAAAACAGCTTTTATGAGATGCCTCGGAAGGCTCCCACAGTGCCGGGCGGCGTCCGCGGGCGGACATGCTGCTGCCTCCCTCCCACACCCGTTGGCAGCACTTCTGTCTTTGCCAGTGAGGCTGAGAAGGCAGTCGTATTCGCTGTGCGTTTCAAGTACCTTTATTTAATAACCGGTTTTCGTGTTTCACTGGCCAGCGTGGCTTCTTTTTCTCGGGTTGGTCTTTTGCTTGTTGATAGAGCTCTTGGAATCGCAGGCTTTTAACCCCGGGTCTTACATGTTGCGACGCATTTTCTCCTTTGCAGTTTGTCTTGTGCGGTCACAGGAGCTGTTCTCTGAATGCGTTGGAAGGGATTCGTTTTTGTCTTTAGTGTTTGTCCTTGGGTGTCTCCTCACCCCACCCCAAGGCTATGGAAATATGCACCCTATCACTTTTTAAAATTGTTACTGATTTTTACAGAGAGAGAAAGGAAAGGAGAGCGAGCGAGAGAGAAACATTGATTTGTTGTTCCACTTATTCATGCATTCATTGGTTGCTTCTTGTATGTGCCCTGACCAGGGATCGAACCAGCAACCTTGGCCTATGGGGACGACGCTCTAACCAACTGAGCTACCTGGCCAGGGTGAATGCTCCCCGCTACTTTAAGCCTTCCAGGCACTGGGCATGTAGAGCGGTTCGTGTGTGACTGCCCTGCTCTAGCGGCAGACCCCTGGGTGGGTTTGTGACTTGGTGTTTCTCCTGTGAGGTGAGCCATAGTCCAGCACTGTTGGTGGTCTCAGCGGTGGCAGCGTGGTCCCCTGCGCCTGTGAACTTCCTGGGGGTGGCTGGGAGGGCCTTGGTGATCATCTGGTCCTCCCTCCCACCAGCGCCCACCTGAGAGCTGGGGCTGCTGCCCCTCAGGAGGCCCAAGGCAAGGCTGCGTTCCTGTCCCACCCCCCGGCTCCCCCGCTTCCCCCCACCTTCCCTTACAAGACTCGCTGGGCACCTGGTCCAAGTGGAGAAGGCCGGGGGAGGGATGGTGACGTCTGTAAAGCAGGCACCTTCATCCTTGCCTGGCGGAGTGGGTATGGGGAGGAAAGGAGGTCTTGGATGGGAAGTGCTCCGCGTGGTCCCCAGCACTCCAGGTCACCGAGGAGGAACTCTCTAAAGAGAGGAGCCACGGGCCCTGGCACCAGTCCTGGGCGCTTGCTGGACAGGTGACCAGCAAGGCTGGAGGACTCGGAGCGGGAGGCATCCTGGCCAGGCCAGGGACGACACAAGTTCTCAAGGGCTGGTTCTCCAGGGAGCCTTGATCATTTCCACTCGCACTGCGTGCTGTGGGGTCCTCCCTTTGCATCTAGTTTGAAGCCAAGGAACTGGGACTGTGCCATTCTCCCTCCCCCCCTGGCACTTGCTATTCCTCTGCCTGAATGTCCGCCCCTGCTCTGTTCCACCTCCTGCAGGAAGTCCCCCTGGCTTTTCTCGTGGCCCGGGGCCGGGTGAGGGAGCTCCGTGGCTTCAGGCCATGGGCCCTTGTCTCTTTGGGGCAGTCTGCAGGGGTCTAGGGCATGGCTGTGCAGTGATCTCCTGGCAAGGACTCAACACGCACTCGCTAGCCATGTGACCTCAGGCAAGCCAATAAACAGGTGAGGAAATTGAGG
The DNA here is from genome assembly GCF_963455305.1 of Plecotus auritus. NCBI lineage: Eukaryota > Metazoa > Chordata > Mammalia > Chiroptera > Vespertilionidae > Plecotus > Plecotus auritus. The sequence goes on along the minus strand of NC_137770.1, from coordinate 9,440,898 downwards.
CTTATTGGCGTTAAAAGGGATCCGCGGTAATGTTGCCTAACAGAGTTGTTGTGCAGGTGAAATGGAGGGAATGTTAAGTAACCTTCACGACAGCTGTTACCTCCTGTGGTCAGGCCCGTGTTTTCCCCCGGGACAGGGACCACCTGTGGCATTTCCAGCTGGAGAGATGGCTTATGGGTAACTGCCAGCCAGCATCTCTTTACAGAAGAGGCAGCGGCATGAGGTTCAGAGAGGGGAAGCGGCTTGCCTACGGCCGCACAGCTTGGAGGTCACAGAGGCCAGGCTGGTGTTCAGGCAGTCTGCTGCTCAGGATGTGCTGCGGCCCTGCCCAGCATCTGCTGTGTCCCACCCAGGTGTCTGCTGTGCCCGTGCCAAGCTGACAGGGCAAATGGACGCTCAATAAAGATCCTAATCTCAGAGTCAGGACCCAGAAGGTCATGGCACAGAGCTGCTGAGTGCTCTTCTGGCAGGACCAAAATCCACCTGCAGCTCCTGCCCGCCTGCCTGGGTGGGGGCCTGCTCCCAGGGCCCGGTGTCCTAGCAAAAGGGGATCCCACGGCAGCCCCTCGGAGCCCCGTGTCCCAGCCCCGCGGGGCCGAGGCTTCCTGTACTGGGAGGGCAGAGCAGAGCCAGCGGGAGTCTGCCTGCTTGAGATCAGAACCCAAGCCAGGTGTGGCCATGGAATAAAAGGCAGGCTTTGGATTTGTCTTTTCAAAAACAAATAGCTTTGTGATTTTGTTTTTGTTCTTGACTTACAAAAATAGGGCACAGGAATAGTGCAAAGAAGTTCAAATAATCAAAGGAAAACAAGGAAGTAAGACTGTTGGCACTGGTTGGATTATTTGCTCAGGAAAGAACTTGGCTGGGGATGTCTCGGCGGCAAAGCGGTGAGATCCAGACCAGACCTGGCTGAGCCCTTGGCTCCGCTCTCTGGGGATGTGTGGACGGTTCTCAGCCAACCACAGAGATGTGGCTGCCGGGGGAGAGCAGGTTGGTCACAGGGCCATTCTCTCGCGCCTCTGTCCCTGCTGCAGTCAGCACACAGACCCTGCCCCCTCTTCCAGGCAGGCTGCAGGCGATGCCTAGTCTGTGCCCACCCAGCCCCGAGATTCCACAGAAGAGAGGGGGTGCCTCCTTCCCCTCCTGCTCGGAGAAGCACGACCTCCCCTGGAGCCAGCTAATCTCTGGCTCAAGCTGTGGGCCCTGTGATTGGTCGGTGAGCTGTGATGGGCATGGGGAGGGCAGAGAGAAGCAGCTGGCCAAGGAGAGGAAGGGGACCTGGATCCTAAGCTGGGTGAGGAGGCGGGAAGGGGTGCTGTGGGTCTGGCCCACAGCAGCACAGAGAATAGGTGATCCTTATGGGGTTCCTCCTGGACCCTGACTGACCTGGTTATGTCCTCTCTGCTCAGACCCTCCAAGAGCCTCCCTGCTGGAATCCCCACCTCTGCCTGGGCCCGAGTGGCACACCCAGGCCCTGGCCCGGCCCCGTCTTCCTTTTTGCTCTCTAGCCACGTTGTGGAATGCACCCTGTCTTCTGCCAAATGCTGTTCTCTCTGCCTGGATTCTTTCCCTCTACCGAACTCCTATGCATCCTTCAGGTTTCAGCCTAAATGTCCCTTTTCTCTAAAACTCTCCCTAACAACACACACACACACACACACACACACACACTGTGTGCCGGTAAACGTTAAGTGATCAAGTCTCTGGAGGGAACAAGAGCCCTGATCTGTAAATATTTGTAACTATTTCTACTATGATCAATATGAAGTGATCAACATGCATCATCCCTGATCTTGGAGCTGGGAAGGGAGGAGCCTGCTGGCCCACGCCATGACCTACCTCCCCCTGCCTCCCCACTGAGCTCCTCCCTCCTGCTCCCTGCTCCTCCCACAGGGGCCCGCGCACTTTCACCTTGCGGCCTTTTCCCTGTCTTCAATCCTGCCTTGATCTGCAGGGTGATTGTTCAACTCTCTGACTTCCCAGTCACCTGTGAGCTTCCCCGAGGGCAGGGCCAGGCCCACTCCCACCTGGCACGGCCTGGTGCGGCCCTGGCTTCCCAGAGAGCCTGAGTGAGCCCATGGAACAGCAGGCGTGATCTTGGCTCCAGCCCAGCGCTGTGAGGGGTGTCATCCTTGCAGCTGGTGGTTGGGAGGCACCCCGTTTTTAAAAAATACATATTTTTATTGATCTCAGAGAGGAAGGGAGAGGGAGAGAGAGATAGAAACATCGATGATGAGAGAGAATCATTGATTCGGCTGCCTCCTGCATGCCCCCCACTGGGGACCGGGCCCTCAACCCGGGCACGTGCCCCTGACTGGAATCGAACCCAGGACCCTTCAGTCCGAAGGCCGAAGCTCTATCCACTGAGCCAAGCCGGCTAGGGCGGCACCCCGTTTTAAGTGGCATTTCTCAGCTGCTTAGTGAGGCTGAGCTTTCACGGCTTTCTTTTGTGAATGTCCTGTCACGCCCTTGGTTCCCTTTCCATCAAAGTTGTCCTTTTTCTTGATTTCTGAGTGTTGTTTTTTTACATATATTTTTATTGATTTCAGAGAGGAAGAGAGAGAGAGAAACATCAATGATGAGAGGGAATGCTTGATCGGTTGCCTCCTGCACGTTGGACTGAGCCCGCAACCCAGGCCTATGCCCCTGACCAGAATCGAACCTGGGACCCTGGCGTCCCCAGCCAATGCTCTGTCCACTGAGCCAAACTCTTAGGGCCTGAGTGTTGTTTTTCACTCGGTCTTACGGTGGCCCTGTGCTGGCCAGGTGACACCTACCTCCCCTGGCGGCCCTGGGTCTTCTCACAGGAGCATGTCTTCTGTCCTCTCTTTTCTGCCTCCGACATTTGCACATTTTATGCACAGCAGGGCCCTGGGAACTGGTTGCTTGCCCACTGTTACCCAGCGAGTTAGAGGTGGGACCGAGCCACTGTCTGTCCTCGGTCCCTGACACATGACTCCTGGCAGGTGCCAAATCTCGTGTCCCCTTCCAGCCTCTATGTAGATGGGTGTGTGCCCCCTCCCCCGTCCCCCTGCCTTCCTTGATTTGTACCAGCTTTTGTGAGGTATGATTTACATACTGTAACATTGACTCATTTAAAGGCACAGTCCAATGGTTTTTAGTCATTCAACTTAGAGTGTCTCTGTTACCTGAAAAAGATGCCTTAGGACCGCTCCCGGTCACTCCACAGCCCCACCCCATGTTCTCAAACCCAAACCCCTTTGTCTAAGTCCTCATCCAGGAGTGAGGATATTTTCCCCATTGATTTTTAGAGAGAGTGGGAGGGAGGAGAGAGAGAAACATCAGTGGTCTGCCTCCCACTCGCTCCGTGACCAGGCTGGGGATTGAACCTGTGTATGAGGTACGTGCCCTTGACCTGGGCCCCTGGCTGGGCTGACACTGAGCAAACCATCCAGGGCTCCAAATCCTTTTAAAATTTTTAAAAAATTATTGACTTAGAAAGAGAGAGAGGGAGAGAGAGGGAGAGAGAGAGAGAGAGAGAGAGAGAGAGAGAGAGAGAGAGAGAGAGGTGAGAGAGAGCACCAGCGCCCCGTGCACACATGAAAAACACCGATCCATTGCTCTACCCCTCCAAGCATTCATTGGTTCATTCCCGCACACATCCCAACTGGGACCGAACCTGCAACCCTGGCACATAGGGACGATGCTCTAACCACTAAGAAACACCAGTCAGGGCCAAATTCTTTTAAAGAAATATTCACTTTTTATTGAATTTTAGAGCGAGAGGAAGGGGGGGGGGAGAGAGAGAGAGAGAGAGAGAGAGAGAGAGAGAGAGAGAGAAACACTGATGAGAGAGAAACATCAACATCGATTGCCTGCCTCCTGCACGCCCCGACCGGGGATCGAGCCTGAAACCTGGGCATGTGTCCTGACCAGGAATTGAACCCTGGCACATCGGGTGGACACTCAACCACTGAGCCACACCTGTGGGGCTAAATCCAAATTCTTTCTCCTTTGAGTGCAGCTGGCACGTCCCTGGGCTCTGTGTGTGTGCCTCCTTCTCCTGGCACATTCTAATGGGGCACACTGCCCATGCCCTGGCACCCCACCCCGCTCAGCCTGGGAACCCCTCCATCTCTGTGATCTGGGGCCTGGCTGCCACGGACCTTCAGCAAATATTTGTCAACGAGCAAAAAGCAGGTTTAACAAGAGGCAGGTGAGGAGGCGAACCGTGACTGCTGAAGGCCCTTTGGGCCACTTTCCACCTTTTCTCCGTCGAACCGGGTCCCAGAGAGCCTCCCACGCCGACCAGACGGGGCGAGGCTGGCCTTTTGGCCCCCAAGCGGAAAAGGCGGGAGGCCGAGCTGGGAGCTGGCGCACCAGGTGCCAGGGCCCGTGCCGCGAGGAAGCAGGCTGGGACGTGGGATTAGGCGGGCTTTGGCGCCTTTGTCAGGAGAGGCTGTCGGAGGTCCGGTTACTGGGCTGCGGGTGGGGACAGTGCGGGAAGGCGCGGGCTCCTGGTGCCCCGTGCGCAGCGGCTTGTGGGGCTCGGATGCAGGTGGCAGCAGAAGCTGGCTCTGCGATGGAACATTCGAGACTTGGGTGGTCACAGGAGACTGGCAGCAGTGGTGTTTGGCGGCCCTGGGGGTGGAGCCGTCCCAGGTCCCAGCCGGTTGGGCCTGGTGTGTGACAGGTCCAGGTGAGAGAGGGGAGGAGCCCCTGTGCTCCTGGGAGCCCCGCTGGAGACCAGGGGGGTGTGACTTCATCGCCATCTGGACCCCAGGGAGGAGCGGGGGCCTGTGCTGAGGGCAGGAGCCTGGTGCCCGCCTGGGGACCCCGCTGTCTGCGGGGTGCGGGCCCAGCGCCTCCCCTGCCCGGCTGCGGCGTCTGCCATCTTCCCTCCGCTTGGCTGGCCCAGCAGAAGCAGCCAGGAGAGGTTCCGGGAGTAACCGTGGGTCCACAGCTGAGACTGGTGTGGGGTTAGGGTCAGGCTGCCCTCCCAGCAGGCTGTCCTGCTCTGCTCTCTGGGTCCTGATGACCCAGCCTGTCATGTATGTAAATATGTAAATATATGTAATGCATGTAAGTGCACACACCTGCTGGAGCCCTGCTCTCCAGCCCCTGAGCACCTGCCGCCTCCTCACCCCGCGGTGGCCATGGGCCCCCAGCCCCGGGGCAGAACCTACCTCCATGGGCCCCCAGCCCCAGGGCAGACCCTACCTCCATGGGCCCCCAGCCCCGGGGCAGACCCTACCTCCATGGGCCCCCATTCCCAGGGCAGACCCTACCTCCATGGGCCCCCAGCCCCAGGGCAGACCCTACCTCCATGGGCCCCCATTCCCAGGGCTGTCAGAGTGGGCACCCTGGTGAGGAAGCAGCCCAGAGAGGGACAGGGCCTTGCCCAAGGGCACCCGGCCCGGGCCTGAGCCGGACTGCAGTGCGGCTCTCCTGAGCCGGGACCCGGATTCTCTGGGCGCTTTGCCTGAGGCCGCCCAGCTCCTCTGGGGGCTGAGGTTCATTCCACCCTCCAGAGGGGCCCCTGGAAACTAGGCAGGCGCTTCACTGCTGGTGGAGCCTGTTTCCTCCGCTCTGTGGTGGCGGTGGTCCCCTCCTGGGCATGTGTGTGTCTGGGTGGGTGTGTGTCAGATGCCGGGCATGCAGCCCCTGCTGGTCTCTGCGTCCAGGCCTGGTCCTGCTGCATCCTGCAGGCCTGGACTCGGGGGTCCCGAGGTCACGTCTGGCTCTGACCGTCTCCGGGCCTCCCTGGGTCTCAGAGCCCCTTTCTGTGCTGTGCCTGGACAGTGTGACTTCTAGCAGTGCTGTCACTCATGGCCGGCGGCTCTGGCCGGGCCGCTGCCCGGAGCCGTAGGCACGGGCGTGTTGTCTCTGGTTCGAAGTGGCCATCCACGCTTGCTCTGGCTCTGCTGGAGGCATCCAGGTCCTAGCCCCACTGCTGGTCCGTGGAGCAGGAGGCCTGAGCGGGCAGGGTCCCCCAGGTCAGCTGAGGTCCCACGGGGGCAGAGCCTGACCAGGGCTCCTCCTGGAGTGACTGGGGGTACAGTTCTGGTTCTCTCCCCCTCCCCACTCACACCCCCGCTCCTCTCTGTCTTCCCTGATCCCCCGGAAGAGGCCCTCCTGTTGGGCCAGCACTGCTTACTTTGTCCGTGACCCCTCCCTGGCGTCCTGCCCCTCCGTGCCCGCACACGCCCCGCACCACCTCACCTCTCGGCCATCTCAACCCTGGCTGTGCCGAAATGGCTTCTGCTGAGGCTCCCGTGACCTTGCCAAGTTCAAGGGGCCCCCGTCTTGTCTTCCTGTCGGTGACTCTCCCTGACCTCCCCCAGCTGACACCCTAACCAGGGGTGGGCAAACTTTTTGACTCGAGGGCCACAATGGGTTCTTAAACTGGACCGGAGGGCCGGAACAAAAGCATGGATGGAGTGTTTGTGTGAACTAATAGAAATTCAAAGTAAAGGAGCGGAGGGGAGAGCAAGAGAACCCTCCGCTCTTTCGGCTCCACGGGCCGGATAGAACAGCCGAACGGGCCGAATCTGGCCCGCGGGCCGTAGTTTGCCCACGGCTGCCCTAAGCCCATGGCTCCAGTTGCCCCAAGTCCTGCCCTGCCCAGTGACCTCAGCCTTGGGTCTGTGTGGCTGGTGATCCTCAGAGCAGCTCCCCAGGGAGGTCCCCCAGGCCTCCCACCTCGTCAGGGAGCCGGAAGCTCTGGAATTGAAAAGGTTCGATATTTGTTTCCCTTGAGTGAGGATTGAGCTTCCATCTGGCAGGTGTGGGTGAAGGGATGGGGAGGTGGGGTGGGGAGCCAGCGGGCCCCTGGTCACAGGGCTGTTAGGACGGTCCAGAGGAGCCCTAGTCCTGGGGGGGCCTTCTGGGGCTCCACTGGAGGCCTCCCAGCCTCACTGCCCAGCACGATGGGTGCCAGCCCCCGCTCTGAGCCCGCCCCGCCCCCATGCTTGTAGCCAAGGCGCCCGGGACCAGGCTGTAGGCCTCAGTGCCTGCTCTGCATGGCTCCCCTGAGGGCTGTGCTGGGCCTGCGGACTTGTGGGGGCTCCTCCCTGCTCTGTGGGGGAAGGTGCTCTCAGGCCCAGAGAGGTGATCTGGGGCTTACAATCTTGGGGGTCGCCCCTCAGCTGCCTGCCAGCATCCAGCTGCCTCACCCCTCGGCCCAACATTTCTTTTTTTTTTTTTTTTTAAATATATTTTATTGATTTTTTACAGAGAGGAAGGGAGAAGGATAGAGAGTTAGAAATAACGATCAGCTGCCTCCTGCACACCCCCTACTGGGGATGTGCCTGCAACCAAGGTACATGCCCTTGACCGGAATCGAACCTGGGACCTTTCAGTCCGCAGGCCAACGCTCTATCCTCTGAGCCAAACCAGTTAGGGCTCGGCCCCACATTTCATTGCTTCCAGCAGGATGGCCAGGTCCAGGGCCCGGGAGCGGAGGTAAAAGCCAACCCAGGCCAGACTGGCCTCCCTGAGCAGCACCCACGGTCCCAAAGGTCAGAAATGGGCTGTGGGTGCTCTCAGGTCCGAGAACCGTGTTTTCTAACCACAGTCATAACAGTTCCGGGGGCTCAGGCGGGCATCAGAAGTGCTGAGCCCAAGCTGGGAGGTGAGGCGGCTGGGGGAGGGGCTGGGAACCTGGCACCCTGTGCCTGAGCTTCTACTGGGAAAGGAGGAAGGGGCACCAGGCCCACAAGGGTGGGCTGGGCAGGGGCAGGGAAGGCACCCAGGGGCCTTCTCCCACTGTCCAAGGTCACCGCTAGCAGCTCTGTGACTGCCCTTGCCTCGGAGGGGCACAGGAGTGGCCTGTGTGCTGGCCTGGGCCCTGGGGTCAGGGTCCTCTCAGCTGCCCCGGCTTGCGAGTCAGTGCTCACCTGGCGCAGGTGTGGCCTGCCCCACCCTGCTGCCCCGGGCTTGGCCTCCTTCCAAGGGGAAGCAGGGCAGGCCCACCCTGTGGAGGCTGGTGGCTGGGTTGGCTCCCAGGTGCGCCTTGGCAGTTGAGGGCCTGGCTCCCAGTTGCCCGAGGGGAGAGGCTGGTACCCTGAGGCCACGGCTGGTGAGCGGGAGGCTGGAGCCTCTGGGTCTGCGGTCCCCGCCCCGCAGCCCAGCCGGGTATGCAAAGGTTCAGGGCACTTTGCATGCAATCGCCTGGCTCCCGGCTGTGGGCAAGGGCTGTGGGCGAGGGCATTCCTGATGAGGAGGTTGCTGGCACTTCCTTCTCGCCCTGGCCCTCACGGGAAACTTGTTTCCCTGCTGGATTCCCACCCCCAAGCCCCCATCCTCCACTGGAGGCACCCATCGTCCTGGGCAACACCCTCAGAAGTATCCCGTTCTCTGTGACCCCTTTTGGGACAGGAATACGCTGGGATGAGGCCTGCCCCCTGCCCCCCTCCCAAGTGGGGTCCGCAAGTTGCCCATCTGCCTCTCCCCCCACCGCCGCCCCGCCCCGCCTGGGCCTTTTGGTCTCTCCCGCCCCACCTGGTGGGATGATGCTGGGGTGCCGAGCACCCTACGGGACCTCGGCCTTTCCTGGGCAGCCAGCTGGCCTCCCAGTGTGCAGCCACGGCCCGAGCAGCCACCGCGGGGCAGGCCCGGGAGAGCAGTTGCCCAGCCGGGTAATGCCTCAGCATGGTCCCCACCATCTCCCAGCCCTAAAGCTTCCAGGAAGGGTGACCACCTGCAGCGGGGGTCCGCGCTGTGTGCGCCTGAACCCTGCCTCGTTGGGCGCACGTGCTGACCAGCCATCGCCAAGCATGGCACAGCCTGAGTCCCTGCTCCCGCCTCGCCCTGGGCTTCCTGTGCTGCCCCGTTCATCCTGCCGGTGACCGCGTCTGTGGTTCGGAGACGGCTCCTTGGAGCTGAGGTTACCTGCTTGGAGCTGAGAAATTTTTTAAAAAGAGAAAAACAAAAACAAAGCTTAGTTGAAATGGCAAATTTTATGTTCTATATATTTTACCACAATTAATTTTAGAGAGAGAGAGAGAGAGCAAGAGAGAGAGAGAGAGAGAGAGAGAAACATCGATTTGTTGTTCCACTTATTGATGCATTCATTGGTTGCTTCTTGTATGTGCCCTGACCTGGGATCGAACCCACAGCCTTGGAGTATCGGGACAGTGCTCTACCAACTGGGCTAGCCGGCCAGGGCTTACATTCTTTTAGGTATATATTTAGGAGTGGAATTGCTGGGTCATATGGTAATTCTGTGTTTAACTTTTTTTTTTTTTTTTTTGAGGAACCATCAAGTTATTTTCCACAGCAGCTGTGCCGTTTTTGTGATCTTACCAGTTACGCCCAAACAAGGGTTCCAATTTCTCCACATTGTCGTCACCTGTTACTTTCCGCTTTTTAAATGTAGCCATCCTAGTGCGTGCGAAGCAATGTTTCATTGTGGTTTGATGTGTGTTTCCCTAGTGACTGATGACACGGAGCATCTTCCCATGTGCTCATTGGTTAGTTGCACATCCTTCACTGGTTTTTAAATCGGGTTGTTTGCCTTTTGTTGTTCAGTTGTAGGAGATCGTTGCATATTGTGGATTCAAGATCCCTGTCCAATCCTAGCTGGTTTGGCTCTCTGGAGAGCGTGTTGGCTGTGGACCAAAGGGTCCTGGGTTCCATTTCAGTCAAGGGCATGCACCTCGGTTTCAGGCTCCTCCCCGGCCCGGCCCTGGTCGGGGTGCGTGCAGGAGGCATCCAGGCGATGTGTTTCTCTCACATCGATGTTTCTCTCTGTCTTTCCTTCTCTCTTCTAGGCTCCCTAAAAATCAATGGGAAAATATCCTCAGCTGAGGATTAATAAAAAATAAAATAAAATAAAAAAGGTCCTTGTCCAGAACTGGGTTTGAAGCCACTCTGGAGGCGGCTCCCTCCCGGTGCCCAGGGACGGCTGTGGCCTCCCGTGGCTGGAGGAGTGGGCTGACTCATGCTGTCCTGGCTTGCTCACTCTTTCTCGCTGTGCTGTGGCCACTGTGCTTGGGGAGCTGACTGGGTAGTGTCGTTGGCCGGTGTCAGGGAGAGAGGTCCCAGGATCACAGGGCTCAGGCCCCAGGTGGCCCCTTCCTGCAGAGAGGGTGGCTGGGATGGGAGTGGAGGCTGGGAGTCCCGGTTCTGCCCACCCATGTCAGCTGCCGTTGGGTTGAGACCCATCAGCCACTCAGCCAGTGGCAGGCTGTCCGGAGGGCTGCGTGGAGCCACTGCTCATGCAGTTGGAGCCCACGTCGCCGCAGCTGCCAGACGAGGCCAAGGCTGGGTGGTAGGGCGGGCATGTGGGCAACTGCCTGGGGGGTTCTGTTGGCTTCCTGGGCAGAGGTGGCCTGTGATTCTAGGATTTGGGGACCCCGATACCCCCCAGCATCTCCCAGCAGATGAGGGCTGTCCTGCTGTCCGGGAGCCAGGACCTGTCCGAGGGGACAGACACACTGAGAGGCGTACCATGTCCTCGCCGTCTCATGCTGGGACACCACAGCCCACGGAGGTGGGACGAACCCATGGCCACACAACTCCGATTGGGAGCCTGAGTCTTCGCTCTGGAGCAGAATCCCTTTGCCATGTTGCTGCGTTTCTCTTTGTACACTGCCAGGGACAGGCAGCTCACCACCTCCGAAACAGCCTGGGCTACTGCTGGGTGGCTCTGACAGAAGGGGTGCCGTAGCCGGACATCCCGCCTTATCTTTAGTCACTGGAGAGACATAACTACACCTTGAAGGCTGGCGTCCCCATGCCAGATGCATCTTCTCAAGGGGGAGGCTGGGGACATGCCCTCAGGTGCCGGCTGAGCCCGGGCATCACCCTGAGACTCAGTCTCCTCATCTGGAAATGGGACACAGGCCTGGCAGGAGGGAGGAGGGCCTTGGGGCGGTTGAGCTGGGCTGTCATATCCTTCCGGACCAAGCACAGAGGGGGAGCCACTGCCTGGGTCACTGGGACGAAAGAGCTGGGCAGAACTGGGCTGGATGCAGCCTTGGCCTGGCCAGTTCCAGTTGGGGCCCAGCCTCTGCTGCTGTCCTGGGACCCTCTTCATGGGACAGCCTGGGAGGGTGAGCCTGAGGCTGCCCACTGCTCAGGAGGGTGGACACTGCCTGTCCCGAGGGGGCCCTGGGACAAGCCCCACCTTTATCGCCTCAGTTCCCCTCTCTGTGCATCGTGGTGCTGAGTGCTCACCTGCTGTGCCCTAGGAGGCGGGACGGAACACACCTGGTGGACGTCTGTCACCCTGTCCGTCCCCGTCCCTGGACGTAGCACCCTCCCCGGCCTGGCCCTGCCGGCCCCTCCTGCCCGGCAGCTGCAGAGGTTTCTAGAACACACGGCTGTCTTGATAGAGGGTACTCCCCCCACATCCCTTTCCCCCTGTTCCTGCAGGGTTTGCTGCTGCTGGGCCGGGAAGGTCAACTCTCATTGTTTTTTCCTTTTCTGAGAAATGGAACAGAAAATACGAAAGATACTATAACAAACACCCACCCTCCAAAATAAACACATTCAACATTTTATGGTGCTTCCTTCAGATCTTGTTTTAAGAACTGAAACACTTGAGAGCAAGCCAGAGCCCTCCCCTCCAGGTGCCCCTCCCCTAGCCGCTGCCCCTCCCGGTTCCTGATATGCCTAGTCCACCTGGTCACAAGCCGCTGCACCTGCTGTACCGCGTGTGCGGGTCACGGGCACAGCCAGCGGCTCCTGGCTCTGCAGCCGCTTTGATTTCTGACCACATTTCTGTGACCTGTGGTGACACCCGCTCTTTATTTAGGTTGATGGCAAAGCCCTCCCTACCCCCGGGAAGTCTCCCCAGTGCCCCCAGGTGCTGGGGAGGAGGCAGGTCTGACTGACTGGGCGCCCACAGGCCTGGCTGGTCCTAGGTCCAGAATCACACGCAGGGCAAGGTCTTAGCATGATCCTCGAGGGCGAATTATCCCGTGTCACTGCCCAGGGGCTTAGTGGATGATGGAGGAGGACCAGAGGGAAGCCAGTGGGACAAATGGAATGAAGGGAGGGAAGGAGGGAGGAAGGGAGAGTGGGCATATGGCTGGGGGCCCATGCAGCCGCGCCCCCCTCACCACCTTCTCTCCTGGCCCTACCTGCAGCCAAGTACCCGGCCATCAAGGCCCTGATGCGGCCGGACCCTCATCTCAAGTGGACGGTGCTGGGGCTGGTGCTGGTGCAGCTGCTGGCCTGCTGGCTGGCGCAGGGGCTGGCGTGGCGCTGGCTGCTCTTCTGGGCCTACGCCTTCGGCGGCTGCGTGAACCACTCGCTGACGCTGGCCATCCACGACATCTCGCACAACACGGCCTTTGGCACGGGCCGTGCCGCCCACAACCGCTGGTTCGCCATCTTCGCCAACCTGCCCGTGGGCGTGCCCTATGCCGCCTCCTTCAAGAAGTACCACGTGGACCACCACCGCTACCTGGGCGGCGACGGGCTGGATGTGGACGTGCCCACGCGCCTGGAGGGCTGGCTCTTCTGCACGCCGGCCCGGAAGCTGCTCTGGCTGGTGCTGCAGCCCCTGTTCTACTCCCTGCGGCCGCTCTGCGTGAACCCCAAGGCCCTGACGCGCATGGAGGTGTTCAACGCCCTGGTCCAGCTGGCGGCCGACGCGACCATCTTCGCCCTCTGGGGGCTCAAGCCCGTGGTCTACCTGCTGGCCAGCACCCTGCTGGGCCTGGGCCTGCACCCCATCTCCGGCCACTTCGTGGCTGAGCACTACATGTTCCTCAAGGGCCATGAGACCTACTCTTACTATGGGCCCCTCAACTGGATCACCTTCAACGTGGGCTACCACATGGAGCACCATGACTTCCCCAGCATCCCCGGCTGCAACCTGCCCCTGGTAGGTGGCCGCGTGGGCAGGGGCGCAGCGGTGAGGGGTGCACGGGGTCTAAGGAGGCGGGAGATGTGGCGGGGTGGCCCTGGGGCCTGGCTCTGACCTCCTTTTCCTTTCATGCTGATCATGGAGCGGCCACATTCTCAGTTGTGGTCTCAGGGCAAAGGGAGAGCCGCACAGGGGCGGGGCGTGGCCTGGAGAGTGACAAGGCGAATCCAGGCAGGGCAGGGGCTCGGGGCGCATTTACAGTTTAGACGGCTTAGTGTAATGCGAACCTGACTGAGCCCAGCTATGGCATGCACTGGCTGTGCATCCCTGGGCAAACGGCTTTCTAGAGGCCCCACATGGCAGGGAGGACAGGGAGGGTTTTGTGACCCAAGGGGCTTGGCCTGAGTTGGTGCAGAGTGGCAGCGTCTGGGCGGGTGGCTCTGCCTTGGGAGGCCTGGGATGGAGAATTTCTGAAGGAGGCGGGAGGGCAGGGTGGGGAGGAGGAGTTCAGTCTGGTGTGGGTGGGATAGAAAGAGCTGAGGTGCCCCTCGGGGCAGGAGAGGGGGCAGTGGGGTTTTCTGTGTGTGCCTGGGTGTGCACATGCCTTTGGGGGTTTGCATGTGTGCCTATGAGTGTGCCCGGTGTGTACATGAATGTGTGCGTATGGTTATGTGTGAGCATTTGTCTGGGTGTGCAGGCATTTGCACCCTGGCCTGTGTGACCGAGTCTGACAGCCTGTGTGTGCAGCCCTCCCTCCCCACCCCTCCTTCCCTGCCCTCCCCCTCCCGTCCTGCTGAAGGCACTGAGGTCCGACCCTGGGCTGAGCACCACCTCACTTAAGCCTCACCACAAGCCGATTTGGCAGGTGCCCGCCTTACCCATTACCCCCATTTCACAGATGAGAAGGTAAAGGTGAGAGGGGAGGTGCCTGTTGCAGGAAGCAGCAGAGCCAGAACCTAGACTCGGGTGGTCGCGAGTGTCTTTACTTCCGGGCAAAGTGAACGGCCCCCTGCTTGCGCCCGTGCAGGTCACCTCGTCTCCCTGAGCCCGTCTGCAGCTCTAACGCAGGCCCTGAGCACTGATGTGCCCGGCGTGCCCTCCATGGGGGCGGCGGTGCTGCTGCTGCTGCAGGTGCTGAGGCGGGGAGCACTTCCCGGAGGAGGCAGCTGAGGGTGTCGTGTGCAGGCAGGGGCGAGGCGCTGAAGAGGAGAAGGGTGCAAGATAGGCATTTGGGAAATAAGTACTGAGGTTGAGAGGAGGGCGATGGGGGCGGGTGTTGTGGGAGCTGAGGCCAGAGGGTTGGCAGGCTGGGGAGGGCACTGGACGGGTGAGGAGCATGAATGACCAGGCCAGGCTGTGCCTGGGAACTGGGCAGGTGCTTGAGGAAAGACAGCCCGGCCGCCCTGGCTCCTGGATCAGAAACTCCAGCTGGCTCCAGGGACAGGTGCATTTGAACCTGGGCAGGGGGCTGAGACTGTGCCCGGGGCTAACGGCCAGCACCGGCCAGCCTCCTGCCGGGCTGAGCTGGACACAGGCACCCTAGGGATGACAGGGTGTGTGTCATTGTGTACACGCTCACGTGTCTGTGTACATGCTCACGTGTTTGTGTACACACGCCTGTGTGTACATGCTCACGTGCACTGCACATGTGTGGCAGAGGCGTGTCTGTGCCAAGGCCTGGCCTCTGACCCCCACCTCCCCGCAGGTGCGGAAGATCGCGCCCGAGTACTACGACCATCTGCCGCAGCACCACTCGTGGGTGAAGGTACTCTGGGACTTTGTGTTCGATGACTCCTTGGGGCCCTACGCCAGGGTGAAGCGGGTGTGCAAGCTGGCAGGGGACGGCCTGTGAGCTGGGCCGCTGGCGCCGGCCCGTCGCTGCGGAGCTGGTGGTCCTTGCCTTCAGCCTGGTGCTCAGAACTTGGCTGCCTTTGGTCCTGGACCCCTGGGCTGCTGCTTGTCCCTGGGTTCCGGTACCATGCCGGGACAGCGGACCCAGGCTCTGCACGTGGACTCGCTGCTGCCTCAGGCCAGGCCGCCCTTTTTGGGCCTCCCTGCCTCCTACGCTGTGTGCGCAGCCTCCACGGGGCTGATGTGTCTGGTGTGCCCCTGCCCTAAATTAAACCAGCGTTTCTTTCCACATCCACGGCATGCTTTTGAGGCGTCTCGGCCCCAGCCTGGGCCTGAGAATGAGGTCCCTGGCTGCCTGGAGGTGGTCCCCACCTGCTCCCGCCCCTGGGGCTGCTGCTCCCACACTTGGGTGCTTAGGCAGCATTTCCTGAGGGCCCTGCCTTTGTGGGGGGCAGCCTTTGGGGGTGTAGGCAGCAGAAGGCCCCACACGCCTGCCAAGTCCATGTGCCCCGAAGCCCTCCCTCACATTCACCCTGCTGGGTGCTGCAGCCATGGTCTCCCCTCGGTCCATGTCATCTGCTCCACCCCCTGCTCAATCCAGCACCCTCGTGGGAAGCCTTCAGAGCCTCGAGGGTTCAGGCTTCACACCATGGGGTCTGTCCCCACAACCAGCTGAGATATGGGACTTGAGATTCTCACAGCCCGGGGGCCACAGGCCAGACACATGGTGGCTGGACAGACAGGTGACCACAGTCAGAGGGAGGCGAGCGGGTGTCCCGTGTCTGTGAGGGGGACATGGCTCTGGCCTGACTTTGGTGAGGCCGATGGCACGGCTGACCTCGGGAGGCATCCTTCCTGCCCTCCCTGGGCCCCCTTCTCCCAGCCCTGAGACTGCAGGCCTCCTGGACCGGGAGGCGGGGGGAAGCAGGAGAGCAGCTGACGCGGGCCAGCACTCAGAGACCAGAGCCTCAGGGCCCACCTCCTGGCGGGCAGATCACCTCTTCCCTTCAGAGCTGAGGACACTCAGTGGGATGAGGTATGTCCAGGAAAATCGGTCCCGTCATCAGCCAGACCAGGGCCTGCCTCCCCGCTCCTCCCGTGGCCCTCGCGCGGCTGGGCCAGTGGCTGGGCACACTGCTGTGTCTGGTGGCCGTGGTCACTGGACTTCCAGGCCTGCCCACTGGCTAGGCCGAGAGGCAGACTCTCCCTGGCTGGTCTGAGAAGGGCTGGCAGGTGCTTCGGGGGTGTCCCTGCGGGGGCTCAGCAGACACCAAGCCTGGAACCAAGTGGTGGAGGGTGCAGGGGGTTCATCCTCCCAGCCCTGCTGGTCAGAACGCACGTGGACTCCCTCTGATGTTCCAGGCCAGGGTGCCACTCAAGGCCACTTCCCACTCCCCTGTGGGTGTGGCTCCCATGGCCACCCCGGGCCCCACAGGAAGTGCCTGAACTGCCTGCTCACCCTCCCATCCATCCCACGTCTGAATTCAGCCCAGCTACCCCCAAGGCCTCCATCTTGTCCTACTACTCCTGGTCACCACTGCCGGGGGGCCTTCCCCGACAAGGGGTGCCCCAGCCAGCAGCGACCAAGAGGAGGCGAGAGAGTGAGCAGAAGCCGGTGTGTGGACAGTAAGCGTTTATTACCACGTGGACACAGACACCGAGGGGCGCGGACAGACTTCACACCGTGACGCTGGGAGGAGCTGCTGGCACAGTGCGCCAGGCCCAGGTGCGAGGGGCACCCAGGAGGAACTCGGAACCACCTAATGAAGCGTGTGGTTTGGGGGTATCTTTTCTATAAACCAAAAGAAATGTACACTTAAATAGACAAATATAAAATACAAAAAAAGGCGAGTAGACCTGGTGTTTTGTGTCAGGTAGAATCTAAAAAATCCAGGAAGTGAACTTTGCCCTCATGTCAGTATTTTCTCACGGGTTAGGACTTGAAGTGAAACACATCCTAGCTTCAGTGTGCGCTCGCGTGGCCGGAGACCGGGCTGCGTTCCTCCGTCCGTCCGTCGGGGTCGTGGCTCGGGCCCTGCACATCTACGAGGTGCTGATTCCGCTCAGCTCCTGCCTGATGGCTGAGGACAGGAGGAGAGGAGAGGGAGGCTCAGGTGTGGCGGGAACCAGCCCACCTCCTCCTCTGCTGGGCCCGCCCACCCCGCCTCTGCTGGGCCCGCTGGGCCCGCCCACCCCCGGTGAGGTAGCTCCAGTGCCTCTGGTCTCCTGAGACCAGGCTCGCAGAGGTCAGAGCCCGATGAGGTCTGTGGGGCTTCCATGCACCCACAGCTGGCAGTCTTGCTAGAGGCCCGCTGGGGTGGGGGCAGTGGCTGCAGGAAGCCTTGGAGCCGGGAGGGGCAGGCAGGCACCCCCTCCTCCCACTCCCTGGCCGGAGCTCTTCCCCCAGGAGGGCAGGGATTCTGCTTCCTCTTGTCCCCACCCCCAGCACTGCCCCCAAATCTGGGCCTTTCCCTGGACCCACCCACCGCTGAGGCAGCTTCCACCTGTGCCGTGGCCCACTGCCCCACTGCCCGCTCCCTCCCACACGGGCTGCTTCCAGCCCCAGGCAGCCCCTCCTGGGGGTCGCCCAGCTATAAAGCCGAGTTAATGGTTGGCCTGTCTCCGTTCTGGCTCCAGCTCCATCTCGCTCTCTCTATTCATTAACTCCTTATCTGTCCAGCTCAGGCCTGCGGGGACCCGACAAACAGGAACCCAGTGTTCTCCGCTGGGACCAGAACAGGGTGTGGCTCCGTCACCCAGGTAGGCTCTCACCCTCACCTCCTCTCTCCCCAGAGTCCAGGCAGCCCTCTGCCACCCAGCTGTGACTTCATCCCCCGCTGGTGGGGAGCAGGTGGGGCCTGAGGCCAGCCCTGCTGAGAGCCCTGTCCTTCCCTCTGGCTCCAGATCTGAGCCGCTGTATCAAAGGCTCAGTGGGGGCCCGGGCGGGTGTGACTCACGGTGGCCAGGCCCTGCCCTCTGGAACCAGGATCTTTAGGGAATGCCACCACCTGCTCCCCCAGCCCAGGCCAAGCAGCTGGGAGCTGGGTCAGGGTCATACAATGGCTCTGCTTCCTGGGAGGTGTGTACACTTAGCAAGTCCCTTCACTTGTCTGAGCCTCAGTTTGCTTGACTAGAGAATGGGGAGGGCCTGTGGGCTGTTTGGGGGAGAATGAAACCGCCCAAGTACAAAGCCAAAGGCCTCGGGGTCCTGGATGCCTCCTGGCTGGGCCGCGCTGGGTCCGCCCTGTGTGGCTCTGGTGGCGGCGGCTCTGCCCTCCCTCAGGACCAGGGTGAGCCCGACTCACCGTCGATTATCTCCTCCTTCACTTTGTGGAGCTCTCGGACCACCTCCTCCAGGATCTCCTGTGGGAGCAGAGCCTCAGAGGCAGGGATGGGAAGCCGGCCTTGCAGGGGTGAGGTGTTGGAAGGGTGGGGGTGTCCTGGGCCTCCCTCTGGAGCCACAGCCCCTACATCACCTTCACCCACACCCTGGAGCTGGGGGGAGGATGGTGTGCCCGGGGATGGGACACCCTGGCCGGCCCTGCCTGGCCTCCAGCACCTCAGGCCCCTCTGGAGTGCCCGGACGGCGGGGGATGTTTATTTCTGCGATGGGGGGCAGGGGTGGGCCTGGGGACAAATGCTACAACCCCCTCCACTGCTGGCTCCCTGACTGTGCTGCAGCGAGGGCCCCACTGGGGCTGCCCCCGATGTGCCCCCGAGGTGGTCCCAGCCCCGGGCTCCTTCACAGCCTCTCAGGAAAGGACACGCTCACCTGCTTCATCCGGTCCAAATCAAAGGCATCCAGGGCCACGTCGTTCACACTTCCGGCCGGCTTCATCCTGGGGAGAGGACGGCGGGTGCAGTGAGGCAGGTGGCGGGGCCTGGCAGGCACGCACCACGTGGGGGACAGAGCCTGAGCAGGCACCAGGGCCTCCTGCTTGGGGCGGGCCCTGCGGGATGAGACTGCCCCTTCCCGTGGCCCTTCAAACCCTCTTTGCTTGTGTCTGTGGCTACTCCTTAGCCGCCGCCTCCAGGACCTCAGGGATGCTGTGACCATGTTTCCCAGCCCAGGAGTCAGGGCTCAGGGTCCAACCGAGGAGAGCTCTCTCGGGCAGCAATGCCCCCGCACGCGTTCTCCCCGGGAAAGAAAACACCGACAAGCTAGTCCTCGCCGCGGGCTCTATGTTCCTGGCCAAACAGGGAAACCAGCCATGGCGGCCTTGAGTACAATGCGAATCGCAAAACCTGTGCAGCAAACACGCCCCTTAAAGGCCTGACAGCAGGCAACATCCTTGGACGTGGCTTTGCTCTTCGGAGGCAAAGGTTTCTGTTTCCTGGGCTGCGTCTTGGAGAAGTTTCTGAACTAAAGCTAGCTGGTTTGAAATGTAACGTCTCTTCCACATGAATCTTTCCTGGAAAATCTTAGCAAAACGCCCGATTTCTCTCCATGTGGACAGAGAGGTGGGCGGGGCCTGCGGGTTCAGGGCAAGGACGTGGCCGAACCGCTACAGGGCCCGTGGGAGTGACGGCAGGTGGACACACTGTGACCGGACGGATGAGAGCGTGTGGTGAAATCGAGGACCGGTGTTGTCCACGGCCAGGGAGAGGAGGTGCTGTCGCAGCCTCGCTGGGAAACAGCACGGAGGCTCCTCAAACGACGAAAACAGCCAGCAGGCCCATGTCTGGGTTTTATGTGGAGATGCAATCGCCGGAGGAGGGAATTCTGACGAGGTACCTGCACCCCCATGTTCACTGCAGCATTAGCCACAGCAGTCAGGACACGGGAGCCACCAAAGTGTCCATGGATAGACAGGTGGGTAAGAAGACGTGGAACATACATATGTGGAATTATTCCGGCGTGAGACAGAAGGAAGCCACGATTTGTGGCAACATGGATGGACTACAGGGCATGAGGCTGCATGGACTAAGCCAGGCAGAGACAGACAGACATGGTATGATCTCACTTGTATGTAGAATCTAAAAAAAACACCAGACTTATCTAAACAAAGAATATGTTGGTGGTTGTCAGGGGCTGAGGGCGGTGAGGGGGACGGGTGGAGGTGCTCCAGGGCACGCACTTCCGGTGAGCAGATGGATCCGCTCTGGGTATGGTGACTGGGTGGCAACACTGTATAGTGTGCTTCAAAGTAGCTAAGGAAGCAGATCCTGAGATTCTCACCGCACACACACAGGTAACCAGGCGAGGCTCACTGAGCTCCCTGTAATCACTGCACAGTGTACACACATGTCGAATACCACGCTGTACGCCTTCCACCTGCACAATGGAGGTGTCAATTATTACTCAATACAGCTGGGAAAATCCGCTGCATGCCACAGGAAACCTCGGTGGTCCAGGGCACAGAACTGAATTAAAACGAATGAATGAATAAAATGCTCCCCCGCCCTCCCAGATGAACTCAAGAGAGAGGCCAAACGTGGTCCCGAGTGAGTTTGTAAGGAATTGTGGGTACAGCCTGAGACCCGCAGGGCCATCATGCCCATCCTGTAGGTTCAAGTCCCTGTTGCAACAGAAATTTTCCGGGTCACCTGGGCCAACTGCCTCACCTCTCCGTGCCTCCGTTCTCTCCATACGGTGTATGTACACCCAGATGGTGACACTGTCAAACTCCGTGAGCGCAGGGACGCCCCTGCCGGAGGGACGGACCGCACTGGAGAACCGATCTGTCTCAGGGCTGGAGAGTCCCCTTCTGAGGGGCACGGGCAGCCCGCCCTTCCTCCAGCAGCAGGAAGTGACCACTGTGCCCTGGGCACCCTGCCTCCTCCTGGGCCTGCTCTGTTCCTGCCCCTCCATGTACTCCCTTCACAGCCGAGTGAGCTCCCCAACAGCTGACAGCCAGCACCTGTGTTGGTTGAGGGCGCACACACTGAATCCAATCAACGAGACGCCTTCCTACACACTGCCCTTCCTCTTCCCTTCTCACTCTGTAGCCACAGGGCCTCAGCAGTTCCACGCCGATTGGAAGGCAATCCCCCAATCTCAGAGCCACCCAAATGCCACTCGGAGGGAGGCCTGCCCAGCCCACTCGCTACAGCGCCTGTCCCCAGTGCTGTCTCCCATGTGACCCTCCGGGCCTCCCGAGCACCTGTCAGAACCCACAGCCGTCCAACCACAGGCCTTCCCAAGAGATGGGGTCCCTGCAGGCAGGATGAGCAGGACCCCTCCCCCACCACCCCGGACCTGGCAGACACAGGCCCTGGACAAATCCTGGCTATCCCTGAGTCCCCCCGCTGCTCACCCTCCGGCCAGGGCCAGGCCAGCGCGCTCTGCTCATCCCCCCTTTTGCTCTGCAAGACCAGCCTCAGAGCCACCTGCTCTGCCACGCGAGGGGCTTCCCTCAATCCTGGTGGGCAGTGGAGACATTTCTTACCCGGGCTCTGGAGCCTGCAGTGAAGCCAACTTGGCCTCTGGTTGCTATGGGGCTGCTAAGACTCTGACTTTTGGGGCTTCCTCAGTTTCACATATCCTATCCTGTTACCGCACCAGCTCTTGGTTTGGGAAACATGGTCAGCATCCGCCGGAAACTGTACGGGGAGGAAGGCGAGGCGGCGGCGGCGTGCCGGGCCAGGCCCCGCATGGCTGAGCTGTGGGGCGCAGCTGTGAGCACTTCCTATGTCCAGCTCCTGTCCACACAGCTGTCCACACGACCGCCTGAGAGGCAGAGGCCGACAGACCTCTTCACGGGGTGGGAAGGGGGGGGCGTGCCCAACGACACAGGGAGCCCAGAGCTGGGACTCACTTCAGCTCAGCTCATGCCCCTTTGGGCAGGTCGCCCTCCCCGCGGTCTCTCCCTCCCGGAGAGGGCGGAGGAAGCGGTCCCCGGCCACACCTGGCCCCAGGTCTCAGGGGGAGACCGCCCACAGCACTGTTAGATGACAGGACGAGGACAGGGTCTGGTGTTAGTCACGGGCAGGGGACGACGGAGGCCCCACAGAGCTGTCTGGTACCTAGAGTGAGGCTGCGACTGAAGGGGGCTCTTAGCTTCGGGGCTCTTGGCCACGGACGGGGTTCTAGGGCAGGGGATGAAACAGACACGTGAATGGGCACCGTGGCGGCCTCGGCCCCACCGACGGCGCGGCTCGAGCCTCCCCGGGGCCCGCTCACCTGGACAGCAACGAGGACACGGGCTTCTCCACGGAGTTGCTCCGCTCCCAGGGCTTCCGGCCGGCCTCTGTCAAGTCACGTCAGGACGAGGAGCCTTAGGGCTGAGAGCACTCCCAGGCCCCCGCCCAACATCCCCGCAGGAGCCCCCCGTGCCCTTCAGGAAGCTCTGCTTTGGGGGAGCTGACACCTGGCTTGCCCTCAGCCCCCCTTTGGCCCCAGCAGCTCTCGCAGGCTGTGGATGACCCTGCTGTCCCCCGTGACCCCCAATCGGGACCTGGCTGGCCTTGACGAGCCTCAGCACGGAAGCCTACCCTCCGTGAAGTGCAAACCAAGTGCCAGGGAGCTCTCAGCTGTACCCTCTGCCGTGGGGTGGCGTCAGCGGGGGTAAGCGGGCAGAGGCAGCCGCGCCAGGTGCTCACCAGCCTGAGGCCCACGTTTGCTTTTGGGGGCCAGGCCCCTGGGGCCCCATGAGCACCTGCTGCCTCTGACTCCGTGGTGCTCCCCACAGGACAGCTGGCCCTTCCCTAGCCTGGGCGTGAGGGCTGGTGGCATTAAATTATATTTCCCTTTTTGTCACGAGGTCTGTCAAACCGAATGGAATTCACTGGCTTGGTGGACGAGCAGAGAGGCAGAAGGGAAAATGCCCAGGCAGCAGAGAGGCCGACCGCAGGCCAAGGCAGGTCTCCTGAAAGCCACCCCTGGGCACTGCTGGCACAGGAGCTGGACGCATCCACGCTGCCGGCGTGTGGCCCTGAGCGAACCCCCACGTAACCACACTGAGCTTCGACCTCCTCCCCTGGGCCAACACCAGACCCATGGCCTGGGCGGGGGCATTTACACACTCACTCGCCGCGAGCCCACGCGCATCACACAGAGCCATCCCGCCAGGGAGGCAGACGCGCCAGCAGAGCGCCAGGCCACGAGGCGGGGCAGGTCGGAGCTCCTGCACTGGACAGGCGCTGGCAGGCAGCGCTCCTCTCGTGGGGAAGGCAGGGCCGGGTGGGTGGGCTCTGCGGCCTGGCAGCTCCGGTGCCCACGGGCAGCCATCCCTGGACGCTAGCACTCCTCCCCTGGGCACCGGGGGAGCCTGAGGCTCACCGGAGTGGTGGCTTCGGGGGAGGTGGCAGGGAGACCCCTAGCGCAGCCCCGCTGGCTGTCTCAGCTCATTTGTAAAGTGAGGCGGAGGGACCGGATCTGTTCCTGTGGGAGCGCCTCCTGCTCTGAGACCCTGGCCCGCGCAGGCCGGGCAGGGCGCCTCTCACCTGAGGAGTTGGGTGGCTGGCTGGCTGCTCGGGTACCCGGAGATGGAGAGGTGCTGGGCTCTTCCTAAAATGGGAAAAAAGCTTGGCCGTCAGTCTGCTTACGAAGGCTGTTGGGCCGGGGCAGGATGCCTGTGACCAGGGCCATCTAGAAAACCCTAGTTTTTTTTTAAGGAACATATGTTACTTTTATAATTGGCAAAATGAGTATTATTAACAGATGGAACCCCAAGTCCGGGTGGGAGGTGGTCTGGCCCATGGAATCAGGGACGGAGAGGGCTGCAGGGAGACACAGGCTCCTGCCTAGTGGGGCAGACTCTACGGCTGCACCACCCGACGCAGCCCGCCGAGGGCCCGACCCTCCGCACAACGGCGGCCTGAGCTCCTGGGTGTGCCCGCCACTCCCGGCCCAGGAGCAGCTTCTGCCTTGCTGTCCATTGTGAGGGGCGTAGCCAGGTGGGACCCACCGGGAGCCACCTAAGGGACCTCTGCTCTTTGGGCCTGGCTCCCGCCTCTGATGGCTGATGTGAGGACCAGATATCTGGGTGAGGGTGCTGTGGCCACCCACAGCCCACTTCCCAGGGACCAGGCTGGGGAAGGCCTCACTTGTCCTTCACCTGAGAGGTGGTTCTGAGACTATCCTAAGGTTATCTCTGTCCCCATCAGCCCACAAGTTCATGAACGTTGCTGCCAAATGAGTTCTAAACCCTAGGTCTGTCCCTCAGCACCTCTGTGGAAAGTCTCTGGAGTCACCTGGTGGGAGGTGGAGGCAGCGGGACAGGTGGGTGGGCAGAGCTGCCTCCCGGGCCCTCGGCCTGTCTGCGCTTTTGCTGACGCTGCCCCCTGCGCTGCGCTCTCGGCCTTGAAGCTCAGGGCAAACGCCGCTTCTCGTGGGCATCCAGGCAGGCTTTTGGGGCTCCTCCTTCAGCTCCCAGGGCCCCTGGTGCTCCTTCTCTCTCTGCCCTCAGTATTTCCTGTGTCCCCTCCCTCGAGGGCAGGGGCTACATCCTGCTCTCTCTGGGGCCCCAGCACGTGCACGGCCTGGCCCACGGCGGGGCGACTCTGCCAGTCGCACAGCTGGTGCGGCTGCCTGGCCAGCGTGCCACAGGGCTGTCGGTGGGACTGGTCGTTAGAGCATAACTGGCTGGTGCCTGGGCCGTGGGGATGACAACGAGTGCTTCATAGGCCCTCCGTAGGTCACCTGGGGACGTACCTATCACGTGCACCAAGTGCACCCCATGCCCCAAAGGCCTGGCTTGGGGCCAGAGAGCCTTCCCGGGTGTTCACGCAGGTGGGGTGTGCGAGGGGTGCTTGCTCACCGTTTGGCTTTCGTCTTCCTTCTTATCAGCCGGCTTGTCTGTCTGGGAGGCTGCTTTTCTCCTAACACAGAGCAAGAAGCAAATCAGCTCCTGGAGGTTCCGCACCCATCCAGACGCCCTCAGAGGATCCCGTGGGGGGGATCTGACCTGTTTTGAAGCCCCCATCTGGTCTGTGGCGAAGTGTTCAGGTCTGTGCTGGTCCCAGGACCCTGGACACAGAACTGGCCTGGCCACATGGGACGGGAGAGGCCCCGTCTAGGCTGAGACCTGCCAGCCAGGGCTGTGGGAACGTTCATCTGCAGGCCCACTGCCTGGGTGAGCAGACCACCTTGTGGAGGGAGGAGGGACCCTTTTTTTTTTTTTTTTTACCACGCCATGGACCACCACTGAGAACGGACATGCTCAGGAAAGAAGGACTCTGAATAGCCGAGCTGATGCCTCTAGACAACTCACGCGTTTCCCACAGTTTTCCACAAACTTTAAAATCTCACCTAAGTGGCCGCCTGCATGTGAGATGGGAAAAGGCAGCTTTGAAATAATGCCCGATTCCCAAATCTACACACGTAGACCTTTGATATTCCCCAAGACCTGCCTTTGGGGTCTTTAGCTCTATGAGGCCACCAGTGCACAGAACTCTTAGATCTGGGAAGTGAGCAACCCATCAAGAAGGAGGCTGACGCCCGGCCAGTGTGACTTGGTGGTTGAGCGTTGACCTATGAACCAGGTGGTTATGGTTCGATTCCCAGTTGGGGCACATGCCCGGGTTGTGGGCTTGATCCTTAGCAGGGGGCATGCAGGAGGCAGCCGATCAATGATTCTCATCATTGATGTTTCTCTCTCTCTCCTTCTCCCTTCCTCTCTGAAATCAATAAAAAAACATATTTTAAAAAAGAGAAAAAAGGAAGCTGGCCTGGCGAGTGGTGAGGGGCTGCAGGTCGGATGTCATCAGTCGGGTGACAGAGCCCACACGGTTGGCTCCTCAGCCACACAGGGCTCCTTCTTCAGTCTTCTCGTCGCAGGAAGCAGGTCCACCCACCTATCGCTCCTCAGAAACCATCTTCCTTCCCACACAGCAAATCTGCCTTTCCCCATCTCACTTTGGACAACTGGTGCAAGCCACCATCATCGCTTCCTGGATGAGGGTGGTGTGCGCCCTGGCCCACCTGCTGTCACTCTGCCCCGTGATGTTCTGCTCCCACCCAAAGCAGGCCAGGCCACCCCAGCGCTGTGGCGCTGCAGGGAGGGCGCACAGGGAGGAGGCAGTCTGCCATCACCTGCATGAAGAGGTGGGCTCCACCACATCCACCTCTTGGTGGACGCCAAAGAGCAACTCAAGTAATCCCGTCGAGCCGTGCAAATGTGTTTGTTCTCGGCAGGGCCCACTCGCGTCTGGGCGTCCCACCCGCTCTTGGCAGCGGGCCTTTTCCGGTTCTGAGGGACTTCCTCTCCCTTTGGTCTAGGCCAAGCTGTCATTGTTGGTTTTGGACTCGGGGGAAGAGTGAATGTTTTCTTTTTGAAAAACACCTCTGTTTTTCCCGGAGGCCCCGTTCACCTCTCTGAGACAGAACCCAACGCACCTGCGAGGAGGCTGTGTTCTCCCTCCCAGGGCTCTCAGCCTTCCCAGGCACTGAACCTCCACCCTCTGCTCGTTTTGCCTGGACTGCTCTTCTCTCCCACCTCAGCCCCAGAAGTGTTCTCGTCCTTCAAGATTGGGCACGTGTGGAGCCTCCTCTGTGAAGCCCTCCCGGCTCTCCCCCCCAGGGAGCTGTTCCCTCCGTGGTGCAGCCGCGGTCACCCTGCACCTGGTCACTGTCTGTCCCCTCTTGGTTATCTCTGTACACTCAGGCCCTGCTGCAGGTTTGGGAGGCCCTGTGCTGTGGAGGTCTTGGGCAGGAAATGCTGGCTCCGTCCCAGCTGAGAAGCGACAGACCAGCTACCTGCACACTGGGGCCTCTGCCCCCACCTCACCCTCACAGAGCCGAGCAGATTTAAGGAGGTGAAAGGCCACGAAGACCCTGGGCACACAGGGAGCTCGCACTCAGCGGACTTGGAGGGCAGAGGGAAGAGCCCGGAGGGTGACAGCAGGCAGGAGGGGTCCTGGCTGGAGCAAGGTCCCGGCCCTGGCTTTTCTTGGACCACAGGGAGCACTGAGAGGTGAGCCGTGACACCGGGGACCTGTCAGGGCATTCCTGCTGCCACGCCACATTAATGAGTAAAATCAAGTTTTGCAACTCTCCCGAGGGACTGTGTGATCTCTCCACTTGCTCAGGTTCCACCTGGGAAACGACCAAGAGCCAGGGACAGGCTGGTGGCCTTGGGCAAACTGGAGCCACACCTGCGGGTGTGGGCAGAGACGTGGCTGGCAGGCCCCAGGGCCCAGCCAGGACATGGATGGAACTGTTTCTCCACCTCAGCGTGCCGTCCCCGGGCTCTGGCCGCCGCACAGTCCCTTTTCCTGTGTCCTCCACAACGGCTCTCACGTGGGGCAGCCATGCCGCCCCAGCCCTGGGCCCACACCTCGTTTGTGTTGGGATCCTAAGTGCGGGGAATACCCTCATTTCCCTCTGAAACTATCGCCACATTTCCCCCTTCTCAGGACGGCTGTACAGGAAAGATGCTTCAGTATCTGTTACACTGAAATGCGGAGGGCTTTAAAGTTCACGGACTCCGTTCGGCCTGACGCCTCAGACTGACCCCAGGACAAGGGGAAACTTAAGGGTTGTCCGCCTGGCTGAGCGCAGGCTCTCATTCGGTGCTGGGGCCGCTGAGTTGCGCCAATACCCTCAACACCCTAAAAACCCCTAAACACCTACCTCTTGGCCAGCAGCTTGTTCATCTCTTCCATGAGGCCTCCTCCTCCGCCCCCACTGCTTGCCCGATTGGCGTCAGACTTGGAGGTCCCGCTGGGACTGGAGCCTCCGGACGCATCTTCGGGCTACAGGGAAGGACCAGCGTTTAGTCTGCTATTGTGGTAGATGTCACTCGAGGGGGTCATGGGGACGTGTGTGAGTGTGGACGTGTCATTCCCACGATGGCAGCGCAGAGGAGGCCTGAGGGGTCATTGAGTCCCATCCTCCCGACCCACAGGTGGCAAAACCAGAGAGGGACCAGGCCTGGCCGGTCACAGTGGATGCTCTCCTGGCGCGGAGCCATCGCCCTTGCGTGACCCAAGGGGAGGAGACAATCCTTGGGACGGAAGCGGCCTCCCACCAGAGGTGTCAGAGCCCCAGCCACCGGCCAGTCCAGGAGCTCTGCCTTCCAGGCTGTGGGCGGAAGGGCTCAGGAAAGAGGCTGGGCCTAGGGGGCTGGTTTCCATGAGAAGCACTGATGGAGGGATGGACCCCGGGCCCAAGTCCTAACTGCGCCTGATGAGGGAACTACTTCCTGCCCTGCTGTGAAGGTCACCGTGAGGGTCAGCAGCAGGTTACAAAGCTGCAAGCGGCTCCTGGTCTACCCAGTGCGTCCTGTCCTGTTCTCACTGAACACAGCCGGCAGAGGTGTGTCCAGGTTGGGGAGGGCGGGGCTTTGCTCGGGGTCTTGGGGATAGGGGGAGGCTCTGTCTATTTGGCAGTTAGAAACTGGCCCCCCAGCCTATCCGGCCTGTGCTCAGGGACGCTTACCCGCTGGACCCTCCTCAGCTTGGCCCCCGCCAGGGCAGCGGCCAGTCCTGACACGGAGCTCTCGTCGTGGCTGGCGCCCTGGGCTCCTCCGGCTGGCAGTGGGGGTGGGGGAGGGGGAGTGGCCCCAGTGGGTGGTGGTGGGACAGGGGGTGGGGGCGGGGGTGGAGGCCCACTACACGAGAGGGGGGCGCTGACTGCAGATGAGGGGTGCCCCGGTGGGAGGGTGGGTCCTGAAACACAACACAGGGGCTCCATTAGTACCTAGCCCCCGCTGTGCTTCCTGGGAGGGAGGAGGGACATGGCAGCCTGTTGCTCTGAGGGAGCAGGGAGAGCTCAGGCTGCCTCTTCCATCCCCTTGGGGTGAGCTTGGCCCTGCTCCGGTCACTCCCTAGGCTGGTCCCCGTATCCCCAGCATTTGGAGGCCTGGCTGGACCCCAGTGCCTAACACCCCTTGAGCTCAGCTACCTTTGTCCTGCTCTAATGGTGGGTCTCCAGGGGGAGGAAGGTCTTTGGTGGCTCAGACTGTACCCTTTTCTCCTGTGTCCCTTCTCCGCGCCTTGCACCACCCGAGGCACCAGCAGACACTGGTCCCTGAGATGCGACTGTGAGTGACCCTTGGCCTCTGGGGACTGTGGCAGGTAACTGTGGGTCACAGGGCTGACCAGGCCATATGTCAGGGAGCAATGCTGAGTGCTGGCCAGTCCCCTGTCCCTTGTCCCCCCTCAACATCCAGCACCAGAGGCTGGTGGGAGGAGCCACCAAGCTGAGCTAACTGCCCACTCTCTCCTGTTCTCTGGTCCCCTACTCTCATCGGATTTGACTGGCACACATTGAGGCCTATGTAGCTCCTCACTGAGGGCCCGATGCGCCCTATCCCCGCCTCGGTGGGGGCTGCCACCGAGCGGGTGTGGGGAGCAGGCCTGCGGGCTCTCACCTGTGGCTGAGGTTCTTCTCTCTAGAGACTCCTGGCGCTGCTGCTCCATCACTTGTCTGAAAAGCAAGAGAACCAGGGGGTCCACGGAGCACAGGCTGCAGGGCTGGGTTTTGCCGGTTCTTCCTGAGGACCCACTGTGCGCCCTGGGCTGGGGTCGCTCACAGTGAGCTCCCCTCACCCCCTCCCTGGCTCTGATGGCCACTGGGCTTGCTTCCCCCACTTAACAGAGGAGGCACGTGACTGGTTCAAGATCTCCAAACAGGTGAGTGCCGGCAGCCTCCTGCGTCTCAGGCTCCCCTAAACAGGGAGCCCCCCCATGAAGGCTCGGGCACCATGTGGACGAGTGACCATGCTTTCCCCTAGGCTGGATGGGCCTCCTGGCTTTTGTGCCTGTGGCCTCAGCTGACCCGACCGCAAATGTCCTGTCTCCACGGCACCTGGCTAATCCCGGAACAATTCCCAGCACTGTGGGTTGTCAGAAGCGGACACTCCGCAGGCACGTGCTCATTCTTTGCAGCACAGATGTAGCCGCAGGCCTGGCCTCCATGACGGGGCCATGTGGGGGGGGCAGTGCAGGCGGTGAGCCTTGCGGGGAACCGACAACCGAGCTCCTTACGGCAGAGCAGCTTCGGGCACTCTCACAGGCCGGTCGAGTGAGGACACTGACCCACAAACATGTCCGCAGAATCTGGGACGGTGGCGCTGGAGCAGGAGGGGGCTCAGGAACCATGTGGACCAGGGACGGCAGCAGCCTCACTGGTGTGTGCCCACCCTAAATGCCTGCTGTGCAGCACGGGGCAGGGTGCTTCGATGCCCACCTGGCTCAGGGGAGGGTGAACTAGAGGCCAGCAGTGGTGTCTGCATGGCAGGGGGGGTGTGGGCCGTGAGTCTGCGCGCTGTGTACGGCGAGCTGGCCTTTCTCTGGTGCCTGGCACGGGCCCCACACGCAGCAGCTGCTCAGTAAGTGCAGCTGCTCGCATCTTAGAGGAAGGTCACAGTTTATTGCAAAGACCATTCAGAGGGAGGGAGCTTTCTGCTTTCCATTCTGGGGTTCCTGGCTTTGTGGGCCTCCGATTCTTCTCCGTAAAATAAGCATAATATCACCTGTTCTAGGGAGTTCTTTTAAGAGTTATACCTGGTACCTAAAAAATAATAGAAAAGACCCTTTGGCATTAAAGGTGTCTGAAAAACTCCCAGCAGCACCTCCATTAGCCTCTCCTTCTAAACTGCCGAGACATCACCCAAACTCAATCTGCCCAGCAGAACTCACATCCAGAAGCCCTCAGTAAAATGAGGTGTTTGGAAGTATTTACAAATCGGGTTTCACTCATAACAGCTCACTGTGCAGGCTCCGTGTCAGCCATGTCTCCCTCTGTGTGGAGTGGCAGGAACCAGCAGGGTCCCTGCTCTGTGTTTGCCTCTTGCCGTTCACAGACTGACTTCCAGGGGCGCTCCGGCCTGCGGACAGTTGACTGCTGGCAACACTGAACTGTCTGCAGCCAGTGGCCTCCCACACCTTGGACTTGGGTGGTGGGTTAAGATAATGCAGCGTGGTGATGTTCAACCAGTTCTGAGAGAGCAAAGGGAGGGTCTGTTTAGGCCCACATGCCCCTGGTGCATTCTCTCGCAGTCTGGCAGGGCTCACGCGTGCCCTCTGGGCCCAGGCAGCCCTGGGACCTGGCGGGGGGCTGAGCTGGGATGGAGGGCAGTGAGGGGTACACCTTGCAAATAGTTGCTGTTTTCCTGAGAGGCCAGAAGACAGGCCCGAGGAGTTAGTCAGCATGGGACTTAGTGCCAAGGAGTCTGTCCAGGGAAGCATTCCCTCCTCCCTCATTGCTTGACCCGAGCAGAGCAAGGACTAAGCTAACACTGTCATCCTCCAGCACGAATGACCTGGAGGGTGCTGTGCTCAGTGAACACGTCCGACAAACACCATGTTTCACTTACGTGTGGAATCCAACGACAAAATAAACGAGGAAACAAATTAAACAGCCTCAAAGGTGCAGAGGACAGACGACGGTGCAGAGGGGAGCGGGCTGGGGACTGTGTGAGAAAGGTGAAGGGACTGAGAAGTGCAGCTCGGCACTTACAGAACAGTCACGGGCACACACAGGGCGCATAGGCAGTCACATGGTAATAACTGTATGCTGCAGGTGGGTTCTGGGAAGACGGAGGGGACCACTTTGTAAGTTACACGATCGCCTAACCACTACGCGGTACACCTGAAACTAATACAAAATACGGATGTCAACTTTAACTTAAAAATAAAATAAAAAAATAGACACAAAAAGAATGAAAACAAAAATAAAAACAAAAATAAAAAAATCCCTGTCCTATTCAAATGGGAAACTAAGGCCTGGGAACCTGCCGAGGGTCCTAAGTCCACGTCAGAGCAGAGGCGCTCAGAGATCCTTCTCTCCAGGGGGAGGGAGACCCTGGAGAGAACACCCGAGGGAGCCTCAGGCCAGGCGAAGCTGGGACATCCCTCCCACCCCCAGCCTGGGGTCCCACTGGCATCTAGCCACAGCCCTTAGGGTCCTAGTCTTTCCCAGAAGCTGGGGAGCGTGGTGGGACCAGGATGCAAAGCCTCACAGAGAGGCAGGACCCGCAGGGCATGGCCGCCAAGGTTCAAGCCCTAGCCCTGCCTTTCCTGGCAACATGAGGTGGGAGGCCACGCCCTCCTTGGCCACCAGGACCTCTGCTGTAATGTCAGGACAACAGCACTGCCCTTCCTCCCAGTTCGCACACTGCAGGAGCAGCTTGGAGCGAGTGGGGTGCCATCCTAGGGCCCGTGCTCCCCAGGAGCTGCCTCCTCCACAGGCTGGCCGCACAAGAACATCGATGCGGACCTGGCCCTGGCTCACACAGCGCTCTCATGGCGGTGCTGCTTTAACCTTCCCGGGAGGTGAGTGGGCAGGGGGCTGAGGTCCTCCTGAGAGGCCATGGCACTGTCCAGGGCCTCCAGTGGAGGGGATTAGGGCCAGGTCTCCCGAGGCCTTCAGATAGAGTGAGGGGAGATGGCACAGGACGATGCCGAGGCCGGAGTCTCAGTCAGACAGACCCTTCCCGTCATGACAACTACCTCCTCATACACCTGGAAGGCATGTTAGCTCAGAGCACAGCCCGCAGGACACTGCCCGGTTCATGAGGGCTGCGACGGGAGGCGTCGGGCTCTCTCTGTGAAACCACGGCGCTCACCACCCTGGCAAGGCAACAATGGCCTAGCTCCCTCCTCCTCTCTGCTCAGGCCTGTTCCCTGTCCCGGCGGGCGCCTCGGGGAGTCCTGGCCCTAGCTGCAGTGTGTCCTGCGCTGGCCGAATGGTGCCTTAGCCACCAGGCTGGGCCCTGTTGGGGGAGCATTACCTTCTCTGGATGTCCATCTCATCAGGAGAGGGGCCATTCTGCACCTGCCGCTGGGTGGACGGGCCTGTGGGGCAGAGAAGCACAGAGTATGGTGGTTAGTGGAGCAGAAAGGCCCTGGCAAACACACCTGGATCTGTCTTTGCCCTCCTGGTCGGTCCCATGAGGGTCATTGACCTTTCGACAGTGGTTCTGACACCTGTGTAATAGCCGTCCCCATCTCAGCCTCTCAATCACCTCTCTCGCCCTTTCTGTGGCTCTTCGGTTGGAACCAATAAATGGGACGGCGTTTTCACATGGTGCAGACCACCCCTTTTGGCTACTGACGCCTCTCTAACCACATTTGCCTTTTCCACTTCCTCACTTGCCACTGTCTCCCGAAGCCACCGTAACTAAAATCGCCAGTGCACTTACTTGGCGTCACCAAACCCCGCAGAGCCATTTCTTCCGACTTTTGAGCAAAGCAACAGCACTAGAGCAGGTAAGTGTCAGAGCCAGGGTCAGCCCTGGGCTGCCTGCACCTATGGGTTTGCAGCGGTGGGGTGGGAGTGGCCGGTGGAGGCAGAGCTGTCATCATGGAGCCTCCCAGGCCACACCCTTGCCCTGGACCCTGAAGGCAGGGCCTGGAGCGGGGGCGGGGGGCTGCACATGACCCGTGTCCACACGGGGCTGATGCTGCATCACGTTTATAAGAAAAGCCAGGCTTCTGCCCCGACCCAAGAAAGAGCCGATTGTTCCTTGCCTTTGCCAGCTCAGGTGTCACGGGAAGTGTGGCGTCTCAGCGAGGGGGAGGGGCTCGAGCAGGTCTCGTTCTCGCTGACTAGGTGGGGCAGGAGCTTGTCTCCTCCCCAGGAAGAGGTGACAGCATCAGCCTGCGACAAAACCCACCAGGGGCAGGAGGCCTCTCTGGAGGGGCTTCAGGCAGCGGAGGGGTGGGCGGCCTGTGCCCTGGATCAAGGGCCCGGCGGGTAGGGTGACAGGATCTCAGAGCGGAAACGGACCATCTGATGGCGGGCAGCCTCCTGCCCAGCACAGGAACGCCATGTGCCTCCCGGGCAGGTACTCCTGGTGCATCCCACTGCCTCCCAGGTGAGCGAGGGCTTTCTCACTCTGAGGGGCCAAACCCACCCACCCTCGAAGGCCCTGTTTCCTCCACCGGGTGACGCCACGTGGTCTGAATACTTTTCTCTGCTTGACAGCCCTTTCCAGACCCTGTATTAGCCTCCATATCTGACAGTTTCAGACCCTGCTGTCCAGGGCCCTGGCATCTATCTGCTTCCGGCACGGTTTCCCTGAGCCATGCTTTGTGGCTTGCCCGCCCCCGTGTGGAGGATCCCGATGGTGAGTGGGGGCCAGGCTGGGTGGGAGGAGGAGAGGCCGCCCAACACTCGAGGAAAACTCCCTGGTGGACCTGCCAGGCCTGCTCCTGGCTCAACGCCTCCTGCTGCTCTTGGGGTAGCAGGGGAGAAGCCTGCGGACTTTTTATAGAGGTGACTAATGATGTCTGGCGTGGTGGCCTGGCTGTAGTATGAAATAAGTGTTATGTTCTTTCCCTGTCTCTAAATACTTTTTTTTCCCTTTATTTAACACATCATTATGTGCTCTAAAACATTTATTTTCCTGACTATAAATAACATGTAATATATGTTCATTAGGAAATTTGAAAAGTTTAACAAAGAAAAGAAACATTCTCAATTAAAAAGATCCGGAGGGACAAGCTCTTCCCTCACCCAGCGGGCCAGGCTCAGGTCCCGGGCGCCTCCCTGGTCATCAGGAAACCAGAGCAGGAACATGAGAACACGGATGACAGCAGCATCAGCTCTCCTCAACGCCCTGATTCTAACTCCCAGCCCTACCGGACAGCACTGCTTGTAACAGGCGAGGAAACAGCCCAGAAAGGGGAAGCGACTTGCTCAGGGCCTCACAGACGGCAAGCGGTGAAGCCAGATTCAATCTATGTGCCAAACACACTTTTTTTCTTAAACTCAACCACACTGCGGGGTCGGATGGCCGGCTTGGGGAGGGAGAACGCAGGAGAAGGGGCGGCTGGCCCGCTGCCCAAGAGCCAGGGCTGCAGCCTCAGGGGTGCACAGCCTCTGCGTGGTGTCCACACAGCAGACAGGGGTCCCCCAGCTCTGACCCACCCACATCCTGGCCGAGGCAGGAGGGAAGGCGTCCTAGCCCCGGTCTCTGCTGCTGAGCCCACGGCCTGAATCTGGAGGTTGCCCTTCTGGAGGCTGAGGCCCTGTCCCGGAGACCCTGTCTAGCGCCAGGCCTGAGGACTGGAGCCACCATACCCTGGCCAGGCCCCACCCTGGGACCGAGGTCTTACACCCGGGCAATACCAGCTGCTCGGAGGCCTCTGCGTCTGCTGCACTGGCCTGGTCACAGGAAGTGTTTGCCATCCCTTTCTCAGGACCTCAGAGGGCAGCCAGCTGTCCACACAGTAGTCTGTGCTGATCCTGCGCTTGGGTCCCCCACCAGCCTATCCTCCAGAGGTGGGGGATCTAACAGGGCCCTCGCTGTCCCCAGGGGCTCTGGCCCCTGTACTTGAGACATGCTTTAAAATTAGACAGCTGGCATCTTAGTACGGAGGGAAGAGACAACACTGGGTTGCATAAGGCCTTCCATGCATTCTGCTTAAACTAAGAAATGTTAGTCTGCTTTGAGCTCCGAGTGTCCTGAACGTTAGGAGTACAGTCCCTCCCTGTGGAGGGGTCTGCTCAGTGGCCCACGGTACCCTTAGCGGACAGTCTCCCGGCCGATTCTCCCCACTGGCCTGGGTGCCCCCTGGCAGAGGCAGGGTGGAGAGACCGGAGAAGGATTGCTCCCCCAGAACTGCGTGGGATCCCTTGGGAAATTGCTGGTACAGACATTTGTAGGTGCTTCCTCAGTGAGAAAACCTCAGGGTGGGGCACTGGGTGGCTGGTGGCCACTTCCCTGTCCCGGTGTTGAGTCACCTGCACGATTCCTGGTGGAGCATCGGAAGCCAGGGAGGACGCCATAGGCTCTCCTGTGTCATGGAGTCACGTCCCACCTTCAGGATCCAGGCGAGGAGTGGGTGGGGCCCAGCTCCGCCTCCTCCACCCCACATCTCGTGAGTTACCGAGTCTCACTGCGGCTGAGTCTGAGACCCCAACAGAATCCATCCCCATGTGGCTGCCTCAGCATCTCCCTCCTGTGATGCCTCGGTCTACCTCAGGAGCCTTTTCCACCCTCCCTCCTCCTGTCTGCCCTCCACACTGACAGTGCAGACTACGCTCTGGAAACACAAGCCTGACCTTTACGGGGTTCGGTCCAAGCTCCATCGAACAAGATTCCAGCCCACCCCGCAGCCACGTCTCCTGGGCCCGCCTCCGCACAGACCTGCCTCTGCTCCCCAGCTGGACCCTCCAACCCGGAGGGACACAGAGTGAGTGGTGGTGGTGCTGAGAGGTGAGGGGGCTGGCCCAGTGCCATGGGGCTCATGATGTTGGCCTTGGTGTCATGAGCTTGCCGAATCTGGGAGCTGACTGAAGTCAGGGGCACAGCAGAGAAAACAACACTGGAGGAGGGGGCCACTGGGCCAGACTCCAGCCACGAGCCCACCTGGGCGGGGGCTGACCCCGAGCCACAGACGAGGACCCAGGCGAGAGTCAGCCTGGCTGACCGGAGGCGCTGACGGGGGCCAGACTCAAGGAGGCAGTGGGGCCAGGAGGTCTGAAGTCACCTCTGCGTTGGTCAGTGGTGTGTCCCTCCCTGGATCGCCCTGAGGCCTGGGGAGGCACCCCTCAGTTTCTCACCTGTGAGCAGGTGGTAATGAGCTCAGGCACCCTTTCTAAAGGCTTCCATACCTGTCTCTGACATGATCTGACACAGGATCCCACCATGAGGGATGATCACACCCGGGAACGCTGCCCTGGTCTAACAGAGAGGGGCAGGGAGAGCCGATGGGGCTGGGCTCCAGGAGAACGCTCAGAGCTGGGGCAGGCAGGGAACAGGCGGGCCCAGGTCTCGCTCGCCATGCAGGGGCTCTGCCAGCGCTGGGCCCTCGTCCCAGGACACAGCCTGTACACCTCCACGTAGTCTGACTTGTACGCTCCAGGGATAGAACTGTTCTGTTCTCTAGGTTCCCAACAGAGTTCCTGGCCTCTGGTCAATACTCAATCAATATTTGTTGAAAGTAAATGACTGGGCCCTGGGCAAATGGTGTGCGCATCTCCAGCCAACTGTGGAGACTAGGGCAGGTGACATCTGTACAGCTCTCTTCTCACCGCTGGACACTGGCTGGGCTGGGACTGTGCCCCAGGGGCCTCGAGACGTTAGAGCAGGTGAGACGCTGCAGGCCAGCGGTGGAGGCACTGGGAACATACAGTGGGAAGGGGAAGGGAAGAGAGAACTCAAGTTTCCGGGGCAGTTTACGAAGGAGCCTCATCGAATCCTCACACTCATCTCCATTTTCCCCATGAGAAGCCGGAAAGCTGGGACATAAGTCACCAGTGGAACCAGCTCCAGGCCCAGAACAGAGGCTCTAAAGCCAGTGCCCTCCGCTGCCCCGTGTGACCCCAGGGCACGTGAAGCACATGCTGGACTTCCCCTCCAGAGGAAGGAAGGGTGGGCAGAGAGGTGGGGGAGCCAGGGTCCTTCAGAGGATCAGGAAGAGCTGAGCACAAGAACCACGTGGGAGAGAGGGAGGAGTGGGGCGGGCAGGAGCCGCGGCCTCTCAGCACCCTGCTGGCCTCTGGAAAGTGAGGCTGTGGGGCCGCCTGATGCTGCCTCCCACCTGGCCCTGCCCTGGCGCTCCGTCCCCACAGCGCTTGGGTGAGGTGTGTGCAAACGAGTGCCTGTCCCAGGCTCTCGGGCTGCCCAGGTCTGGCCTCTGCGGAGGGCTGAAGGTGTGATGGGACTTGATCACGGAGGTGTCCCGGGCAGGGCGGTTCTAGCCGCCAGTGGCTTCCTCTCCCAGTGCGCTGAGACCCACCTCGCTAGCACTGCTCCTGCAGGACCTGGCAGACGGTCAGTCCTTCCAGTGGTGGTGGCTTGGCGGCCGCCGGACAGCGAGAACAGTGCTGTGCCCCCTCCAGACCTCTGTTGCCCCTCACTCCCGTTCCCAGTCCTTCCCCATTCCTGGCTGGCCGCTTCTGGACTGTTCCAGTTTATACAGACCCCCGCAGAGGGAACTTGGAGCCAGGAAACCCAGTTTTTGCTGTAGTTCTGCCACAAATAATTATGGGGAGCCCCTCTCTGGGCCCCAGTTTCCTATAAAACGAGAAGGACGGAACCAAGGCCATTGGGTTCCAAACCTCTACCGTGTGAAGGGACAAAGAAGAAAATGTACCAGAATGGTAACAGTGGCTATCTCTGGATTGTGGGACTGTTTTCCTCTTTTCAGCTTCCACATTAGGCAAGTGAAGGATGCACTACCTTATACTAAAGACAAATGGCAGAGTCCCCACAGAGGGAAGAGCCCCCTGGGACCCAGCCCTGTGAGACTGGCTGGCGCAGGGCACAGCCTGCAGTGGGCAGACGCGCCAAGCCACTGCTGACACCTCCTCCTGAGAAAGGCCATCCTTCTGCCTACCCATTAACATTTATGAAGCGCGGGGACCGGCCCCCGCTCCTCTGGGACAGAGGGACGGCCAGGTTTCGAGTTAGCCTCCATAGGAAAGGCATCCCCTGGGCCTGCGGAAGGGACGGAACCTGAGCTGGCAGGGGTTCCTAGACAAAGGATCCAGCACCTGCTCCGTGAGGCTCGATGGGATTTCTGGCCAGCACACGACAGCCACCTGGTCGGGGCTGGGCAGAGGCCCAAGCCCTGTGGTTCCCCGCCCCCCTCTGCCATCTCTTTGGCTGGCTCCTCTCCTTTATCAAGAAGGCCCCTCCATTTTGGACTGACTGACAGCCACACTGTGACATGGGGGGAGGCAGCCTTCCCGGGCCAATTCCCTAGCACGTCTTCTCTGGTGTCCAGGTTCCTGCTGTCAAGCAAGTGACCGTGCGGGAATGGAGCCTGTGATCTGGGCC
Source organism: Plecotus auritus (assembly GCF_963455305.1). Lineage (NCBI taxonomy): Eukaryota > Metazoa > Chordata > Mammalia > Chiroptera > Vespertilionidae > Plecotus > Plecotus auritus. Next base: position 9,402,648 of record NC_137770.1, on the reverse strand, counting down.
TACGAATCAGAGTCACCTTGCCAAGGCCACACAGGAATTGGTGGCAGAGCTGGGACCAGTGCCCAGGACGAATGTCACCCAGTCCAGGGCTGTGTCCACCCCAGCACGCTGTGCCTAGCACCCCCCACCCCGACCCCCAGCTCAGCAGCAAACTCCGACCACCTCCCTCGTCGAACACCAGTTTCCTTGCTTGTTTATGGCACCCGGGGTGTTTTTAGTGCCCTCTCTGCCTGGTCCTTACTACTGAGTTACTGAGTGCAGGCCACAGTGGGCTGAAGAGGGAACAGCCTGGTTAGCTCAGACCAGCAGAATCAGCTGATGCACCACCCACTGCAACCCTGCAGGAGATCTCCCCCAGCCCCGGCCACCAATGTCGTGCAACCCCAGGGTGACTGATGGCTACAGCTGTGTCTCCAGGGCCCGTGTCTGCATGACCTGTGGGCCTGGGAGGTCAGCATGTGCAGAGGCAGAGACTCAATCCAGAGGGACTAAAGCCCAAGGCCACAGCCAGAGTGCCTACCTGGTGGCTGGAGGAAAGTCCTTTCCCTGGGACAAGGGCGGCAGGAGGCCGCTGTGCCACCCCAGGGCCGGCGAGCAGCACTCCCTCCCCGAACCTCCCCTTGTCCAGAGGATCCTGAGGGAGGAACACATCCTAAACACTGGGGGGAGCAGCTGGAACCCAGGTCTCCCAGCTTCTAGGCTGGGACACGGCCACCAGCCTGCGTGGTCCCCCTCAGGCTCTGTCAGGCCAGTGAGCTTCCTAGTAAAACAGTGTTTCTCCCTTTCCCAATAAGCTCATTTCAGGACACACCACAAGCCTTTAAAAGAATCTCCAACAGAACGAAGAGCAGTAAAAACCTGCCACACCCTGACTGTGGGACAAAGCTCCTGCGAATCATTTTTTTTGATTAATCTGCGCAACTGTCCAGGGCAGGGCCTATCAGACCTATTTATAGATGGGGAAACTGAGGCTCGGACAGGGCGAGTGACTTGCCCAAGGCCACCTGCGTCTCAAGTGACCGGTGCTGCTGGGACAAGTGCCCACATGTCCCGACGCCCAGTCTGCGCACTGCTGTTTCTGCCCGCCCCTCCCGCAAGGCCTCGTGTAAACAGCATCCAAGCCCTCCATGGGTCAGTGGCAGGTATTTGGCCCGAGGTCCAGAGTGCGTTACCCGCCCCCCACTCCCACCCCAACCCCCCAGCTGGGGCGGAAGGAGGGGCCCTGGGGAGCAGGAAGGAGGGAGGCGCCCGTCACCTACAGTTCACTCTGCAAAGCACGGTGCAGTCGCAGTGGCAGAAGCAGAAGCAGTGGAAGGTCCACTCCCTGCTGACCATTACGGGCAGGCCCCTGGGCGCAGTCCGGGAGGCGCGCTCCTCGCATCCTGGCCACTTACCTCTCCTTCCTCAGCTGCCTGGCTCCTGCAGTGGGAAACCGATCCTCGGGCGCCCGTCAGATGGGCTTCACGCTTCAATCTTTAATGCGGCTTCCCAGCTAACCTATCAGAACCCTCCTGTCTACCCGATTCCAGGGAGCCCTGGGGGCCCGGGGGAGGGTCTGCCAGAGGAAACCTCCTGCCACGGCTCTCCTCTGGTCCCCTGTGGGCGATGGGATGAGACAGGTGGGCGCGGAGCCAAAGGGAACAGGTGACCGGCCAAAGGAAGAAGCCCGGGCACTGTTCAACTGAGCCATCTCTTCCACGCCGGGCCATCCAGGGTCCCTGCTGGCTGTTCCTTGGCCTACCTCTCCTCACCATCGTACCGGCTGCTATCCTAACCTGCTCCTGAGAGCCCTGCTTGTTTTTTTTACCAGCCTGACCAGCTCCAAGGCCCACAGGAAGTGGATCCCTCAACTTGCCAGCAAGCCTTACTGTCACCAGACCTGCAGGAAGCTTATCTGTGCTTCCCTAACTTGCAACCCCACAGGACCCAAAGGAGTAACTCGGGTCCAGGCTGGGCTTCTGTCCCCCTGGAGCACTCCCGGGTCCTCTCCCACCCCCCTGCTCTGTCCTAAGGATTGTACTCACTGCTCACATGGAGCTGCTGTTCACCCCCCTGAACCGTGAGCTCCTTGAGAGGGAAGCCCAGGCCTTACCCAGCTCTGGACCCCAGTACCCTGCTCAGGGCCTGGCACAATGTGTGCAGAGAACGTCTGTGGGACGTGCCCAACCTTGGCATCGCCTCCAGCTCTCCCTGTCCGAAACCAAGTCGGCACCTTCTCACAAAAGCAATGGCTGCTTCCCATCACTGTGGTTTCTCCTGCTCTCTGCCCTCTACTTGTCCCCAGAGGGGCCAGAAACGGCAGAAAATGCTGTTTCTCTCACAGACTGTCCTTCAGGTCACCTTCGCTGCCCTGCCTAGATCCCAGACGCATGCTCTCCTACGGGGGGTCTTCCGACAGCCCCACCTGGGCTCTCTGCCCCAGGCCCGTGCCTTTGAGCCCCTGCTTCCACGTGAAACAGAAAGCTTAGCTCCTCCATGCTGTTCCCCAGCCAGGAAACCAGTGGTTCCCGCCGGTTCCCCTGGGAAATCCTGCTTTGGGACCCGAGGCCTCCTACACTCTGCCTTGCCTGGCCCAGCCCTCCCTGCCTCCTCCAGCTAGTGTGTCCCCACTAGCGACCTGCCAGGGCCAGGCACCATCTCCCTTACAGTCTTCCCTGTGGATACTGATTGCTCCCTCGTCACCTCCCTGGACTGAAATGCAAATGTGCAAAACACGAATGAGTCTGTAAGGCACGACGCTGGACTTCAAAGGAATTTGGGGAGCCCCCACTCACTGCCTAGGAAGGTCATCTGAAGGCTGGCATCTCCTCTTCTGACTCAGGGCTCACATGGGCCCTGCCTATCCAAATCCTTCCCCAGACGATTAGCACATCCATTCTAGTGGGCTCTGCACCTCGGGCAGCGGGTCACTTTCCCTCTCTGGGACTTAATCCATGTCCCTCCACCCCCTGGGCTGTGCTGGAGAGGAGGCATCAGATGCTGGCAGCAGCAGTGCCCATCATCTACTGACGGCTCACCAGGCTCCAGGCACTGTTCTGAGCCCGTAGACCTGAAGCCACTTAGAGCTAAATGGAGTCCTGGCTCTGTCAGTTACTCTGACCTTGGGCAGGTTACTGAACCTCTTTAACTCTGTTTCTTGTCTGAAAATGAACAAAAGCACCACTTGTCTTGGTGTGCGGATCAATGGCACGCTGATCAGCCTAGAGTGGATACAGCGCAACTCGATAATACCTCTTTCCCTGCTAGGTAGTTCTGAGTGGTTAGCATTTCATAGTAAATGCTGTCTATTAAATTCTCGTAACACACCGCACGAAGAGGCCAGCAGTGGCTATCATTACCCCACTGGGCCACGGATGCCCAGAGAGATGAAAAAGTTGCCTGCATCAAATTAGTGAAAGATACAGCCGGAACCGGACCAGGGCCTGCAGCCTCAATCCCATGCTGTCACAATAGCTCCCTCTGTCTCTGTGGGGCCACCTCTACCACGGGTTCTGTTGTGAAAACTCCCAAAGGAGGCCTCAATGCAGTACCCAGTGGGCAAACATCCAACCTGAGACCTGCCCGCCAGCAATGGGCCACTTCGCTTCCAGGAGCGGCACAGGGACATGTCAGGAGGAAGGCGCTGCAGAAACTGAAAGGGAAGTTGTTACCAGACCTGGGCCGGGGGCTCAGCAGATCCCGGTGTTAATTCTCCATCAGTCCCACCAGAGAAGCTGTGCTGGATGGGATCACAGACTCTCCTGCCCTCCCAGTGGGCAGTGCCCACCCAGCAGGGCTCAGACCCTGGCGGAGCTGGACGCCCAGGAGGGGAGTAATGACATTTCAACATCAGTGTGTGCAAAAGGGGTCAGGAGGAACAAGTGCCACTGAAACCAGGTGGCTGGCTGGGTTTGAACCCCGATTCTCTGGGGTCCGACGCTCCGAGCCAGTTTCTCCATCTCTAAGATGAGGGTCTTGGCTGATATGACCACAGGGCCCTTTCTCATACCATGAGCCTATGAGTTTGTTAATGAAATGTATTTGTTTCTTCAACAAGTACTTACTCCCAAGTTTTACTCCAATGGAGGGAAGGTATTCCCAGAACAGATCTCCAAGAACATGCTGTTAATGATGCTGGCCACGCCTGCTCTGCTGGAGGCCCGTGCACACCCTGACTCTACTCCTGAACTGGAATGGCCCTTCCAACTCAGGGGTGGGCACCCCAACAGCTTGGTGTGCTCTGGGGGTATGTGGAGAAACGGAGAACGCTGACCACCCTTCTACACTGAATGGTAAATAGTTCAAAACAGGGAAATATTCATAGAGTAGAAAATAAACTCATGAGTTTTTACGACACAGGACTTTCAAGGGCTCAGGAGACTGGGGGTCACTTTAGGCCACACACACACACACACACACACACACACACACACACACACACTCACACCCCAGACAGAAGAAAGGCAGGCTGCTGGGTATGTAACCTGACCGGGAATCCATCTAGCAACCTTTCAGTGCATGGGGCGCTGCTCCAACCAACTGAGCCATACTCACCAGGGCAAGACCTGTTCCTTTTCTTAAGGAGCATGGCAGTTAGCCCTGAGGGCGTCACCGCTTCGTCCCACCCAGTCATGACTCGCTGTGTAGAGGGGTGAGAGCCTAGGAAAGTGTCTCGGGGCTGGGTGCTCCAGCAGCAGCCTGACTTCTTAGTGCTGACAACTTAGGAACCACGTTCCCATCTATTTTATTATCTCGGCTTCACAGCTTTGTAGGTGGCTATTAGGTTCATTTTAAAGATGAGGAAACCAAGGCTCGGGGTGGTGAAATGGCTTGCTGCAGGTTTCACAGCTGCTGTGTGCCATGGCCTGGGGCATGGGCCTGGCACCCTGTCATCTGCCCCTGAGTCTGTGTCATTTATCAGTCACCTGTGTTGCCCATAGCTGCTCACTGTGCCCAACCCAAGGCTCATTAGGCAGGCCTGGCGAGGCAGCATTCTGTGGGAACCATTTGCTATCTCACGGCCTGACCGGGCGTGGTGCCCAGGCTCACCTATGGAAGACTAAAAGCCCCAAGGACATCTTCCGTTAGTGCCAGGGAGAGAATCCCGGGGCCGGTGGAAGGAGGTACTTCTCCAGGAGGGAAGTGCAAACACACCAGCATCTTTAAAGGAAGGCAATGGCGGCAGCAGGGTGGAAGTTAGGAGTCCCCAGGAGGGATACAAAGTCCCACCAATGTGCAGAGGGAGACCCCAAGGGTCAGGCAGAGCCTCTTCTGGGACCCCCAAACCACCAAGATCTGCTTGTTCCACCAGAATCCTCCTTACCATCCGGTCCTCCCCACCTGCCCTCAACCCTGCAGGCTCAGGCCAAGCCCTGCTTTCCTCACCCCGTGTCCCAAAGCACAGGCTGCAGCATTGCCCCAGGAGCTGGTATGGTTAACTTTCCAAATATTAAAGAAAAGAGTAACTTAGTAGCTATAGTCATTTACAGCTGACAAAGAACCTTCACAAGCATCTCTTGCCACCCTCACAACAACCCTGTGAGGTAGGTATGACTACACCATTGCACAGATGGAGAAATGGAGTTTCTGGAAGAAGTGACTTGTCCACGGGCACACCCTGCACAGCTATACTTGAACCGAGGTCTGAGTTCATGTCTGATGTACACGCACCTCAGGGCCACAGCAACTGCAGCTCCGTGGACACTGGGCTGCTGGCTGGGCAGGCGCGCTCCGTCGTCAGGGGTGGTGCGAGTTGGGCCAAGGTGACGGGTGCGATTTCTGTGTGAGACAATTCTATGTGCCATGTCCCTCAATCACAGATAGCACCCCTCACCTTGCGCCCAGTTTCAGGCTTGAGAGCGCTGCTGCTTCAGGAATGTCGCCTTGGTCTTCAGAGGACTGCGTGATGGCAGGAAGCGCCAGGCTTGCGAACACACCAAACGGATGCGGGAGCAAATGGCGAGCCCCCCACTCACCAAACACCTAGGACGCAACAGCCCTTCTTCAGGGCGCCTGCCCTTGAGGGCTCACAGTCTAGGAAGCAAACCATGAGTCCAACCCAGTGGGACACAGCGCTCAGAGGGAGGGCAGGTGGGCAGCAGAGGGCATGGCTCAGCACAAAGTGAGGCGTGTGTGTGTGTGTGTGTGTGTGTGTGTGTGTGTGTGTGTGTGTGTGTTGGGGGTGGGGGGAACTGCAGTGAGCAAGAGCCCGGCTGCGAAGGGGCCTGGTGGGAGTGACCTTGTTCTTTAGAGAGGTCACACTGGAAGTGCCAGCAGGGAGCACAGACTGAAGAGAGGAGAGAGGCTGCCAGGCAGGGGGTCCTGCTCCAACCCTTGGGGGGAGGCCTGGGAGTGTGGGGCTGACCTCAGCCCTGTGGATGTGGCAAAGGCTCCCAGGCTCGACAGAGCGTTGGTTCCGAGGACCCGAGACCTGACTGGGTTCAATGCTGGAGGAAGAGGACACGCCAAGTGGTGCTAACTGTCAGGAGGGAGCACAGGTAGAGCCCCATGGGTGCGGGGAGCGGGTCCTGTCACGTGGCTGCAAAGGCTTCACCGAGGAGCAGGTTCTGAGAGCGGGGCGGGGCCTGAAGGTGTGGGGGGAGGTGAGAGGGACGGCGGCAGGGGGCATCCTGCTAAGTGGCCCGTGCCCCGTGCCCTGTGAGACCTGGCCAGGAAGGGAGCGAGGGCCTGCCTGACCCAAGGTGAATCTGAGCAGAGGCTGCGCCAGACCCAGGCGCCTGGCACTCAGGAGTGGCCAGCAGAGGGCAGTCAGGAGCAGAGGCTGGGGAGGGGCAGCTCCTCGGGCTTCCAGGCGCCCGGGCAGGGCCTCCCTCCTTCCTGTATCTGAGGGGAGTAAGACAGCCCAGAATGTCTTCATCTTTAGGAGAAAAAAGTTCATAAAAGGTTTAGGAGAAGCAGAATTCAGCCCGACTCTGACCTCTGAGGGGAACAGGGTGAGGAAGCGGCTGTCTAGGCAGGAGTCCTGCCTGCGCCGGCCCTCGCTCGCACTGACACTGACTGGACGGGGTTAGCACAGGGGCCCAGGACAGGGTGGGAAACACCACCCAGTCCAGGACAGTCACCTCCTGAAATACAGCGACGATGTTATCACAGCAAGCCACCTAAGGGGGGCTGTCCTGCTAAACCCCGAGGCTGATGAAAACAAGCGCTTCACCGTGTGTTTCAATCCCCCCCACGTGCATTCCACTAAGCTACCAGGTGCCCCCCTTTTTCTTTTTCTCAGAGCCCAGAGCCCACGCGGTAAAATAGAGTGGAACTACTCCAGCTGCGTCAGGCTGAGGCCCCTCGGAACTCCTCAACATGACCAGTTTGAAATTCACTGCGCTCAACCCCAAACTGGAAACGAAGGTGCCATTGACTGTTCCGCTTCTGCTCCAGTCCTGCCCAGCCCCCCAACACCTGCCTCAGCACCCGGAGGCTCCCACATCTAACCGCGGGCTCAGCTAAGGCCTCTGAAGGAAATCCACACGGCGCCCTGAGCCCGCACACCAGAGGCTTGAACCCCTAATTTCCAGGCACAGGCTGCCCTGGTCAGCGCGTCTTCAGAGCTCCCGCCATCAACCTGCGCTTTGCGTACACCATGACCTCACTGGAGATACACATCACAACCTCGTTTTACAGACGGGAAGCTGAGGCTTGGAGAGAGTCCTGTGCAAGGTCAGACAGCCTATCTGCAACAGCCGGGTGGCTCCCGACTTCGACCCTGTGAATGAACTCCATGCTACTGTCCCACGGGCCAGTCCTGCCTCAGGAGTCCGGGTGCTGGGACACGTACCCCAGCGCCCCTGCCCCCTCAGCCTACTGGATGTGTCCCTGGGCCCAGGCCCCAGTGGTCTGAGTGGACGGCCTACTATATGCCGTGGGGGGGTCTCGGGCTTTCTCTCCCCTCCCCCTGACATGCTCAGGCTCATCACAACATGAAGCGTGGCCAGCTCCCCTTGTCACCCCTGCCACCTCCTGGGAGTATCTACGACTGTGATGATTAGGGGTGTTGGACCTTCTGACCTGGGAAGAGTTTCTTGGGGTAATCTTACTGGGAGCTGAGACAGAAAACCTGTTTTGGTCTGGGGTTGCCCCCCTCTGTCCTGAGCTGACAGTAAGGGCAGGGGAGGCCGTAGGAGCGTGAGCTGAAGGATATCATGGCTCCTGAGGCGAGAACTCTGCGGAAACTTAGCGGCAAGGGCGGGTGGCTCCACCCACGGGGAGGACCTGCCCGGATTTCATTAGTGGGAACTCACGCCTCCTGAATACTGGCTTTCTGTCCTCAGCTCTCCTACCGCCTCACAGCAGCCCAGGTCCAGGGAAGATGCTTTCTTAGGAAGGAGTGCGTGTGTCAAACCTGAGCCTCCTGGGCTGGAGGGAGGAACCTGAGGTGCAGGCCCCAGCTCTGCCCAACTTGCTGCGTGACCCTGTACAGGTGCTACCCTCAGCGGGCTTAGCTTGGTCGTCTGCAAAATGTAGGTGCTGTTTCCTGACGCCCGAGGCTCCTTCCCCGCCCCCACTCCTCAGCCCCACCTGGCCCTCAACTATCGTCTCCCCCCTAGCAGGGGCTTTGAGGATGAAGGTTTTCTTAGAAATTCTCTCCCAGCAGGTGGCTGGATCCCATCAGTTTGGCCCTGCTCTCCTGGACAGTGGAGCCGGTCTATAACCAGGCGAGAAGTTTTCGGATAACTAAAGCAGTGTCGAGGATGACTACCGGACCTGGGAGCAAAGTACTGGATCTGGGAAAAAGCGCGGGCAGGGTGGGGCAGCCGAAGGAAACAGCTGGACACGACAGCGGTGAGGTGCCCACACAGGTATTGTGTCAGGTAATCCGCCAGCCCTCAGTGCCCGATCCCATCCGCTTTACACACGAAGGGACTTGCCCAGAGTCACACTGCTTGTCAGTGGAAGAGCAGATGTGCCCCGAGTGTGGAGTGGAGCATCAGAGGCACGATGCTCGCGCCCCTCCCCCACACCCAGCCCCACGCGTCTGGCCCACCTGGCTGTTCCGGTTACATCCTTTACGATAAACCAGTGACCTAGTGAGTAAAAGGTCTTCCTGAGCTCTGTGAAATGCTCTAGTACATAAAATGACCCCCCGGGGGGTGGGGTGTGGGAACCTCTGATTTACAGCACGGTGGTCAGAAGCACAGGTGACTGACAGCCTGGGTCCCTGCTGGCATATGAAGTCAGGGGGGGGGGGGCAGGGCAGTCTGAGAGATGGAGCCCTTCACCTTGGGGAACCCACCCTCTGGTATCAGAAGGGAGGCACAGAGGGCAGCGGGGACACGGGAGGTGGGAGGCGTCCTCGGCACCACGACACCCAGGCTCCGAGGTGCGTGCTTCCGCCTCACCATTGTTGCTTCTTTGGATGTGGACGGGGAGGAACGGTGTCCTCACCCCAGCCCCTCTGCCAGGCACTGCATGCCAAGGGCTCTATAAACATTGCAAGTTTAATCTTCACAACCCCCTGAGGAAGTAGGTTAATCATCCCTGGCCACAGGTGGCAGGGCAGAGGCTGACTATAAGCTCTCGCTGCCACCGAACAAATGCTTTCTTCACTACTACACACTGCCCCCACCGGGAGGGGAGGGCCAGTGAGCTGGCAGCCAGCGCAAAGGCTGAACTGCAGGAAGGCTGGATCCGTGTGGCACAGCCGCACCATGGAGTCCCACCCCGCAGCCACAGGAACCGACCACGGAGACACAGCGTGGAGGGGAAGAAATTGCGTGGCGTGCACACACGATGAAGTTCAAAAGCCGGCAAAACTGCTGTTGTTAAAGATTCCTGGTTGTCCTGGTGCACACGTGTAAAACCTCAGCTGCCCATCTCAGACCTGTGCACGCGCTGTCCACAGGCTATCCCTCAGGTGAAGGAGCAGCATAGCCCTCAGTGGGCGCGGGGCCCCCTCCAATGCAGCTCGCCTCATGCAGAAGCAGACCTGCCACGGCCAATGGACCCAGACGGGCACCTGCTACTCAGGATGCAAGTGTGAGACCAGGCCACTCACACTGTGACCCACTGCCCCCAACAAAGACACCCCTTCACCCCGGCAGAGGAGGTCTGGGTTCTGAATCTGAGCTCCTGCCTGACACCAGTAAGTTATTCCCCATAACGGGTCACAGGTTTCTTATGTGAAAACGGTAACAGGTGGATTAACTGATTTCCTTGTGATTCTATGGTGAACTTAATAAAGTAACTAGATTTTTATTTAATGTAAGCAGTTGCTTTGAAAGAGTTAGTTGTCTGACTCAATTGAAACCTTTTTCTTGTGTTTTGACCCTCCAGGTATCCAGATGCACAGTTAAAACAGCTGAACTCACATCCTGGGGCAGGTGAGGTAGTTCAGATCGGAACCTTAACCTCAGCTCCTTTTACCACAAGGCTCAAGGCTCTTGGGTGGCAACGTTGAACGAGCATTTGTTCACTGGGTGCCTACACTGTTTCAGGCCCTGCTGATCATTTCACATGTCATGGATGAGCAGCTGCCCCACCGCGCACCCCAAGTTCGCAGCAGAAAATCCACACACTTTGGACCACTTCAAGGCGGGAAAGACCTCTGTCAGTACCTCTTCTGTGTAAGACTTATGGGAAGCATACTCAAAACGTGTTCATTTACAAAAAAACAAACAAAACAAAAAGCCACACAACAAACTTCCCCAGGGCTTAAATTGGGTCGCACAGCTGCAGTGTTTCAGGACAATAGATGTCTGCTCACTCCCCCAGGTTCTAAGTACCACGACTCACCACTTCCCACCCCGGTTCTGGCAGCAGCAACAGCAGCGACAGAAATTACACCCACAATACTAACACGGGGGGTCGATATGTGTCAGGCAGTCTGCTAAACATTTTACATTCTCTCTAGACAGTTAAATGTAAAAATAACCCCGTAGCACCCCCACTTTACCGATAAGGAAGTGAAGCACAGAAGAATGAAGTCATTGTCCCAGGGCCCCTCGGCAGAACCCGTGCTCACGCCCAGCCGTGGGTCCCAGGCTCCAGCAAGGTAAGGTCTCTAGCCAAGTGCAGGACCATGCCCGTGGCTACTGAGTCACCCACGCCCGGGAGGCCTCAGTCCTCCCTCTAAGTTAACACTGCAAATTTCCAATACAAGCCACATGTATTTTTTGCTCATCACTTTAACTGCCTACTTAGGAACTTTTGCTAGCAACCCCCACCCACCCACCGTCTGCAGAAGTATCAAGTGCACCCAAGTCTTCAGGTTGTGGGGCCTTTCACTGTGAGCCCCCACCTTCTGGGTTCCTTTCCAGCCCCTTCTCCACCTGCACCCCGGGCCTCGGGAACGCTGCAGTGTCTTCTTAGCACACCCCGAGCTTTCATGCCCGGGTGCCCTGTGTGTGCTGCTCCCTCTGCCCCCGGCCCGCCCCCACCTCTGCCTTGTGACCCCCTCATCCTTCAAATGCCGCCACCTGTCGAAGCCTCCCTGGCAGCCCAGACGGGCAGTTACTTGTTTCCCTTCCTGTGCTCACACCTTATAGAGGACTTACCCCAGGACAGCGTAATTGGCAGCTTAAGATTCATCTGTTCACTTCTTATATATTCTGCCTACCAGGTTCTTACCCTTGGTCAGTGTTTAGTAAAAGTTTGTTAGGCATAAATGATCGAATTAAAGAATAAATGGCTGCTCCCTTCCTCCCACCTCTGCCAAGTCTGGATCTGGAACCTGGAAGCAGGTGACCAGCGTGACACAGGCCTGGACATATACTCCTGGGAACACATCAGCGCAGGTCTGTATCTCACCAACGGCGAGAGATGTCAACACCGCGCATTTCCCTTTAAACCTACAGGCAGGCAGCAGTTCCTGCGAGCCAGCTCAGCGCAGGTGGGAAGGGGGGCACCCGAGAGCCAGAGCTGTGGGCGGCTCTCGGAACAGGGGAGGAGCTCGGCGCAGCCGGGGCAGAGCCCCGCTTACCTCCTTCCTGGGAATTCATGATGTTGAGGGCAAACAGCATGGCGTTGGAGAACGTGGTCGCCTCCTCCTTACTGGCGAAGTTCAAGCCATAGACCTGGCGGGCGTCTCGCCACTGGTGGAAGGTTGGTGTCGCCTGATTGTACTTCAGCCCTTTCACGATTGAATAATTGATCACAACCTGGAGGAAAAAGAGCGAGAAATACGTGTAAATAAATAAAAGGTAAGTGAGCTGGAGGGAGCGGCTGTGGGGCAAGGATAGTGTGTCCCCAGGGGCTACCAGAGGACAGGAAGTTGGGGGGTGGGGATGGGGAATGGGGTCACAAGCAGGGGAGAGCGTGCCCAGGCAGCTTTCCCACAGGATCTCTGGTCACGTCCTTTAACTGTAATGCTGTGTAGTCACAACATCCAGAGGAGAGCCCTGAGCTGGGAGTCGGGTTCCAGCTGTGTCGCCCCAAGTGGTCGCTGCACCTCTCCGGGGCTCAGTTTCTGCAATTATAAAAGGGGGATGATAATGCTGGCTGTGCTGCCCTCATGGGATTACTACAAAGGTCCCACTGTGATGCATAGCTTACTAGGCTTATAGACACGGAGATCCGAAGGGCAAGAGTCTTTTTCAATTCCTACCTATGCCTTCCAGGGCCCTCTGCATGAAGTCTATACTTGGGCTGCATTAATAAATGGGTCCGTAGTTAAAAGGATCACTTGGAAAAGTTAAAATGTGCCACACCAATGTAGAGCATTATTAATATCTTTATTATTAATCAAGCAAGAAATATCAACTGACTGCCAGCTCAATGCCAGGCCCACCAGGGAAAGCTACAGAGAGCAGCTAGGACCAGACATTCAGGTGCTCACAGCAGGCAGGGGACTCGACACCAGGCCCGCCTGACCTCTAACCTTCCTCCTTCAGACATGTAACAGGACTATTTAGCTAGTGGGGCTCACGAAGGGGTGGGAGGCCTGGAGCCATTATTCTGTGTCCCTGTCCCCTCTGCTCGGGTGACTGCGTTTCTGACCATTATCACCATGAGTTACTTTCACCTGTTCTTGAACTATACAGACGTGGATTCTTATGGTATATACTCTTGTTTCTTTCACTCAACATAATGTCTATGAGATTCATCCATGTTATCACATTTGTAAGTATTTAATTCTTATTTATTGCTACACAATATTTCGCCTTATATTTTAGAGAGAGGAAGAGAGAGAAACATCGATTAGTAACATTTCATCTTTTTAAAAAAATCCTCACACAAATGTGTTTTTCATTGATTTTAGAGATAGGACGGTGGGGAGAGAGAGAGAAACATTGATGTGAGAGAGCAACATCAATAGGTTGCCTACATACACACCCCGATGGTGGTGGAATCCACATCCTGGATATATTTCCTGACGGGGAATCAACCATGTGACCCTTTGGTGCTCAGGAGCTCTAACCACTGAGCAACAGCAGCCAGAGCACATTTCATCTTTTGATATACCATAAATGACTAATCCATTGTCCTGTTCATGGACATTTGTACAGTTTCTAGCTGTTGGTTATTAATAAAACTGAGTATTTTCAGACATGTCTTTTAGTGGATGCAGGTGTGTACTGAGTTGATACAGTCTGTCAAACCATTTTTCGGAAGGCTCTATCGATTTATGCTTCGAAAAACTCTTCTCACATCAGAATCATGGCGGAGTAAGAAGAGCCCTTTGTATCTATCTCCCCTTAAATTTCCATGTCAGATATCTATAATCCAACAAAGGTTCCTCTGCTCAGCACAAAAACATGCCTGAGAGGCCCACCTATCAGTACACCTGAGGGTGGGCGTACTGGAACCTGCAGTGGGTGTGTGACAGAAGGAAGGCAGGGACAGTGTCTGCAGGTGAAGCTCAGCAGCTGCCAAGGCCCCAGCTAACACAGTAGCAGTGGAGGAGTCAGGGGTGGCCCCCGCACTATGGCCCAGAGGAAGGTAAGCAGGGCAGAAGCAGGGTTGGTGCCCATAAAGCCAGCTCACTTTCCCTCTTCTCCCCCCCACTGCTGGGGAACACAGTAGCAGCAGGAGCGGTTATGGAGATGCCCCTAACAGCACCATGGTGCCTGGGGCTACAAGGCCAGTAGTACAGGAGTCAGTGCTGCTGCTCCAGAACCTGGCTCCCCACACCTGCCACAGTGGTGGGGCCCTGAGACTGAGGCAACCTGGACAGAGTGGGGACACCCACCACCCCGTCACCCAGGAGTCAATTTCCACAACACCTGTGGCAACCAGGAGGTGCAAGGAGCGGTGGTAAGAGAAAACAAAACTTGCTCTACAGCACCATCTACTGGGAAACAAAAGAAAGATCTCTAATTACCAATCTGCTGAATTAAGATCAAATGGTACCTGAACAAGAAGAGTCTATCTCAACTGTACAGAAAATGACAAGTCTCCAGAAACCAACCTCAAAGTCACAGAAGACTGATATGTAAATGACAGAGAATTCAAGACACAGTAATGAAGAAACTCAACAAGATATAAGAAAACTCAGAAAGGCAGTTCAATGAGCTCAGGAATAAAATTAATGGAAAGGAGTACTTAACCAAGAGATTGAAACCATATATATATATATATATATATATATATATATATATATATATATATACACATACATGCACACACACACATATATACACACACACATATATATATATATGTATGTGTGTATATATATATATATATATATATAACCCAAACAGAAATTCTGAAACTGAAGAACTCAATAAATGAGATGAAGACTGCATTAGGGATCACTGGAAATAGAGCAGGCAAGATGGAAGAGAGAATTCATGAGCTCGAAGACAGAAACCTGGAAATGATTCAGGTGGACTAAGAGAGAGAACTAAGAGTTAAAAAAGTGAAAGAACTCTATGAGAACGATCAGACTCCACTAGAAAAATGGGTATCCCAGAAGGAGAAGGGAACAGAGAGCCTATTCAAAGAAATAATTGATGAGAACTTCCCAAACCTACGTAAGGAATTGGGTATTTGAGAATGAGATGCTAATAGAATAGCTAATTATCTCAACACAAAAACTACTTCTCCAAGACACGTTATAAATTGTCAAAAGTTAATGGTAAAGAAAAAATTCTCAAGGCAGCCAGGGAATAAATGACAGCAACCTATAAAGGAAACCCCATTGGATTATTATCAGATTTCTCAGCAGAAATCCTACAGGCCAGAAGAGAGTGGAGTGATATATTATAAACTACAGGCCGGGTGCACGAATTTGTGCATGGGTGGGGTCTGGCTGGCCTGCCCCGATCCAGGCCAATTGAGTTGGGCCGGTCAGGGGGAGGGGCCGTGGGTGGTTGGCCAGCTGGCCCTGCCCCTGGTCGAACTCCTGGTCAAAGGAGACAATTTGCATATTAGCCTTTTATTATATAGGATACTGAAAGAGAAACCACCAGCCAAGAGTACTATATCCAGCAGAGTTATCCTTCAGGTGTGAAGGAGAAATAAAGGTTTTCCCTTATCAACAAAAGCTGAAGGTATTTACCACAAGATCTTCATTACAAGAAATACTGAAAGATGCTCTTCTACATGAAGCAAAAACACAAACGTATACAAAACTTTGAGTAAGGTGACAGACAGAATCAGGATATAAAGGTTAAAGGGAAAATAAGCATTAAAAATAACTATAGTTAGTACAATTTGGTGATAATTCTTATATCATTATCCCCATGGAGTTATTGGGAGACTGAAATAATCTATATTTATAAAAGCCTAAGCAACCTTTACCACCAGTCGAATGAACAATTGGTCAACTGGTCACTATGACAGGCACTGACCACCAGGGGGCAGATGCTCAACACAGGAGCTGCCCCAGTGGTCAGTGTGCTCCCACAGCCAACCTCCCGTGGCCCCTCCCTCTGGCTGGCCAACCTCCCACAGTCCTTCCCCCGGGCTGGCCGAGTGGTCAGTGTACTCCCACAGCCAACTTCCCAAGGCCGGCCAACCTCCCATGGTCCCTCCCCCCCGGACTGGGTGAGATAGCCCCGATCGGCCTCGATTGCCGGCCAGGCCGAGGGACCCCACTCGTGCACAAATTCGTGCACTGGGCCTCTAGTAAGATATAAAGAGATTAAACATGTAAGATATCCCTATTTGGTAAAATACCAGGAATATGTCTCCCTTAAAATGTCCGACCTTGTAATCCACACTGACTGGGAAACAGACCTGTGAAAATTAGTCTTCACCCTGGAGGTCCATAAAGTCACTGTGAACCAGGTTTCCTGCCACTCTCACAATGCCTTGGGTTATTAAGAACCTCTTTTATGTTCCTACTAGAGGCCTGGTGCATGAATTCGTGCACTGGGGCGGGGGGGGGGGGGGGTGTTCCCTCGGCCTGGCCTGCGGGATCAGGCTGAAACTGGCTCTCCAATATCCCTCAAGGGATCCCAGATTGCAAGAGGACGCAGGCCAGGTCGAGGGACCCCACTGGTGCACGATCAGGGCCAGGGAGGGACGTGGGAGGTTGGCCAACTAGGGAGGAACCACGGGAGGGCTCCAGGGTGTGTCTGACCTGTCTCGCTCAGTCCTGATCGGCCGGACCCCAGCAGCAAGCTAACCTACTGGTTGGAGCATCTGCCCCCTGGTGGTCAGTGCATGTCATAGCGAGTGGTTGAGCAGCTTTAGCATATCATTAGCATATTATGCTTTGATTGGTTGTATGGCTGACCGGTCGACCGGACACTTAGCATTCTAGGCTTTTCTATATATAGGACTAGAGGCCCAATGCATGAAATTCGTGCAAGGGGCTTGGCCCCCACTGCCGCGGTGGCTGCCTCTGCCTCAGCCCCCACCTGCCTCAGTGGCCGGGGGCCTCTGCCTTGGCCCCCGCTGCCATGGCTTCGTCTGAAAGGTCGTCTGGAAGGATGTCTGGTCTAATTAGCATATTACACTTTTATTATTATAGATTGCATGTTTATGAACATGCAATTGCAAGCACAAGGCTGTGCTGGTAACTTCTCTGCCAGACTCTAGATCTCCAGGTTAGAGTCAACACAGCCTCTCTGCATGCGCCCAGGAGTCACTGAGGGCTGCTGCCAGAGTCTCCTGCACAGGAAGTCCTCCTCCCAAATGAGCCCCGCCATGTGGTTTCCTCTGCAGGAGGCAGCGAGGTGTGGAGCCTCCTGAGAACAAGGTGAACGTCAGTTTCCGGGAATCCTGTTCTCCAGTCCCGTGCCCCCTCCAGCGTACCTTCCATCTTCCCAGAGCACCCTGAAGGGCAACCAAGAGGCATGAAGGGAGTGGAGAACGGGTCATAATGAAAGCAATCACTTAGGGACACCCACTGTGATTCGGAAACTGCACTGGGTTATGGGCCTGATGTCAAAGGCGAGTACCAGAGTGGTATGCCCACGTCAGCCCCACCCATGGGTATGTTATGAAAATGGGTAAGGTGTTTTGGTTGCCACCATAATGGGGACTAAGGGTGCTATATATCCTTCAATGTATGGTGCGGTGTACCTCTGTAAGGCAGAGCTAGAACCAATAAACTGGAAGAACAGGGAAGCTGCTTCTAGGAGGTTTTTAAAGAAACCTTCCTATCAGTAAGCTTGTCAACAAGGGACAGGGATGCCTCTGAAGGTACCGAGAGTTCCAGGTTAGAGAGACTACCTTTAGTCAGGAGTCCTGAAGCGGGGATGTCCCTTTGAGCCACAAGAATCTGAAACTTAAAGGGCTATTTTGGCCAAAGCAGAAACACAGTCAACTGGCAGCCACTAAAAATAGTCTTAAGTTTCTGTTCTCTCTTTTCTTTTCTTTTTAAATCCTCACCCAAGAATATTTTTCCCACTGATTTTTAGAGAGAGTGGAAGAGAAGGAGTGGGGGCAGGAGAGGGAGAGTGAGAGAGAGAGAGAGAGAGAGGGAAAGAGAGAGAGAGAGAAAGAGAGAGACAATGAGAGAGACATCGACTGGTTGCTTCCCACGTGCCCGGACCGGGCTGGGGATTGAACCTGCAACCCAGGTCTGTGCCCTTGACCAGGAATCAAACCTGTGACTCTTCCGTGTGTAGGCTGACACTCTAACCACTAAGGCACACCAGCCAGAGCTGTCCTCTCTTTTCTAATTGCTAACATGCTGATTCTTGCAGATAGCAGCTAACCTGCTGCTCAACTTAGCCAAGGCCTGACCAACAAAGGATGCCAGAGATGCTATTTAGGTCGAGTTTTCACAAATGCTGAAACCACAGGTCTGTTGATTTCACTGCTAAATGTGTCCCTTTCAGTCTCTAAGAGAGAGGGGCGAGCACTGAAGCACTAACCAGAGTCCCCATGGTTAGGCCACACGAGCCCTTTCTCCACGTCTCTATTCTGGTCCTTGTCACATTAGACTGCTCCGTCTTAGTTATGTGTGCACCACTGTTCCTGACATGGGTGGACTTACCCTGTATCTGTGGAGGTACTTACCAGCTTCACTCACAAACTACCTTATCCGATATGTCTGGGATGTACTATTAGGGAGAGAAACAACCCCAGATTCTTCAAATCAACTTGCTGTTCCTTCCAAAGTAAGACTTAGGGTAAGCATGTCAAACTCGCGGCCTGCAGGCCGCATGTGGCCCACAACGAATGTTTTTGCGGCCCAGCCAATATAACAGTATGTAAGAATCTTTTTAATAAAAATTTCATAACTTAATTTTTACAATATCGTGTTATACATAATTATTAATAACAAACTATAATGTTCACTAATGACCAATTACTACAATCATGTTGCATTCATTTCCCTTACGCACAGGTGCACCATTTCTCGCCACTAATACTAGCAGTGAGTATTTTAGCAGCCGAATGCCACATCATTAGTTTTGTACTGACTTGTTTGGTGTGCGCAACAGAAAATATTTCGTTTTCAGAGAACAAGAAAAACAGGTTTATTTGCGTTACGCTTATTAATTTGTGCAGTTATTCAGTGTCTGGTAAGTTGATGTTCAAGAAAAAATATTAATTTTTATTCAAATGTTCTATTATTTTATGTTAACTATTACTGATTTATTTCAGCCCTTCGTATTCAGCATGTCTCTATCGAAATAAACCTACGTTTCTATGAAAATTGAAGCTTTTGTGGTTTTTTTTTTGCGGCCCACATAAACTTAAAACTTAAACCTTGTTTATCTGGCCTGTGTTAGCCTTTGAGTTTGACATGCTTGGCTTAGGGGGTTGAACAAAAAAACGTTTATTGTCATATTACTCATGGATATGTCGTCATAGAATAAAACTAATATATTTGTACAATATATTTTCAAAGCTGTTTCATATCTATTATTTTATTGTAATGTTACATTAACACACAGAAGTATGCAGGATGTGGGTTACCGTCTCTATGAGACAGATGTGAAAAATGGTGTTCAGAAAATATAATTTGCTCAAGGTCTCATAGGAGAATGTGGGTCAGAATCGGAACCCCGCTCTTCTGACTCCAAACCTGACCTTTTTTTCTGGACCTCTTTTCACTAGACGGTGTGCATGTGTGTGTTTATGCGTGCACGTGTGGGTGCGCATGCGCGGCACAGGCTCGGGTGTCACCGGTGGCTCCGGCACTCACCTGCTGATCCTGCAGCTTCACTCCGACGACTCTGAAGGTGCTGCTGGCAGTGTTGTGGTAGATGTTGATCCGGCTGAAACCCTGCTGGCCGGGTTTGATGGGTACCCATTTCTTACTGGTGTCATCGTAGACCATCACGGAAGCCCGGGCTTGGCAGATGCTCTGTTCACTGCGGAGCAAGAGAAAACTTAAGTGTCAGGCGCAGCCACGAGGGAAGGAAGCTGGCTTTGCCCTTTTCTGAGCCAGAGGCCACCTGCTATTTGCCGCAGAGAACCTCCTAACCGCCAGAGCTTCCCGCAGTCTGCGGAAGGGCTGCTCTGGGAGGCGGAGAGTCATTCTCCAGAGACCCCGGGGCTGGAGAGGAGTGTGCTGTGCCAACACTCTCAATAGCGTGGAAAAGACGCACAGCTTTCCTGTTAGGGGAAAAGGCGCTTGAATGTGGAAGGAATTACAATGACAATTGGCCAGCTGTCTCCAGTCCTCCAGGCAGTGTGTGAAATAAGGTAAGGCATGAGAGCACTGGGCTTCACAACCTGTGAAGCAGCCACAATCACCCCACTTTGTAGATGAAACAACAGAGGCTTGGAGACCTGGGAAAACTGATACCAATTCACACAGGAGTTCGGTGAACATTTGGGATTTCCAACCAGTTCTGTCCGCCTGTGGAGCACACGACATAGACAATCTTCTTCCAACAGCCAACGAAACGCTCCGTTTGTGATATTGTGACAGGGCACCATCACACAAGCTCCGCAGACAACAAAACGTGAGGCGATCTTCTCCGAACAGAGTGAGAGCAATCCAAATAAGCACATGGCTGCACCTACTTTGCTGTACGCTTTTAGTAATAAACAATGTCATCTGTTCAGAAGACGACAGGAAACCAGGGAACAAGCAAAAGAAACCCCTGGGAGAGGAAACAGCTGTCGCTAAAACCAGGCACTCCTGCCACTGAACGCCAAGGAAGGCCCGCTGCCTTCCACACCAGCCTCCCCATCCGGAGCAGCTCCTTACTCAGTCTTCAGCGCATCCGAACCCCAGGTGAGAAAGGTAAGACCCCGTTTTAAAGGCAGGCACACCGACAACAGTGAGGTGTGGCCGCTATCAGAGAGGGAGGCCATATGAACACAACTGCGTTAGAATTAGAAACAGAAGTTAAAGCCCAACAATTTGAGCCCAAATAATTTCGTAGAAGCAAAAGTGTGTGCACTAGTGGACGGTCGTCAAAATGAGCCCAAGCTGCCGGGAAAAGTGACATTATGGTCACTTTACCATATTTCTTGGAGGGAAATAAAATATTTGAAAAAGGTCCCACTCCCAGCCCCAGTGGTTACCGGATGACGAATTGGTGGCTTTTAGGAGATCAGTCCTCGGTGACTTGGAAACCCCCAGCTGGCCAAGGGTGCCTAAGTGTCCCTGAGGGCTGAGCTTCCTCGGGACCTGCTCAGCTCCCTGCTGACGTGGATGGCGGAGGATCAGTGTACAGATCATCATCATCATCATCATCATCATCATCATCATCATCATCATTGAAACAGTGGCTCAATGGACAGTGCAGACAAGCCTTCCCACATGTCCCCTCACTTCCCTTCCCATGAGTCACTCGCACATTTCACGGGTCCAGTGACTTCGCGTGCCAGTGCTGGGTGTCGAACCCCCTGGGAAAGCCTACGCTGGGCCCCAAACTTGCTGTCGACCCCCAGCTCTGCTCTGGTTTCGGAGTCCAGGGTACCTTGATGTCAGCTGCCCACGCCTCATGCTGGAGGTTCTGTCCGGGATCAGATGCATCAGAAGTGAGTCGCAAGGGCCTTTTTGTGCAGTTGTGCTGCATCTCCCCCCCCCCCCCCCCACCGACAGTTCACCGTTCATTTAACAGACATTTAAGGGGAAATCGGTGATGAGCAGAACAGGCATGGTCTTCCCGGAAGAGAGCCACGTGATACCCTCCGGGAGGGACAACCAGCCTCTGCCTTCTGGCGCCTGAAACCACGTGTGTTTTTTTTGTTTGTTTGTTAATCCTCACTCAAGGGTATTTTTCCATTGATTTTTAAAGAGAATGGAAGGGAGGGGGAGAGAGAGAAACACTGACGTGAGAGAGACACATCAATTCGTGGATTGCTGCCTTCTGCATGCACTCCGACTTGGGCGGGGATTGAGCCTGCAACCAAGGTTCGTGCCCCTGACCGGAACAGAACCCAGGACCCCTTCAGTCTGAGGGCTGATGCTCTACCCACTGAGCCAAATCAGCTAGAGCCCACGTGTCTTTTAAAAGAGAATGTGCTTAGGAAGAGGTGCCCTCCCTCTGGCTAGGCCTTTGGGCCTTGTCTTCATGAAGTCTGGTAGAAATTACACTGTACACAGAAACAGACAGACCTCAGATTGAATTAGTTTCCTTCCAATATAAACTGACCGGAATCGAGTTACGGGCTAAGCTGTGTCACTGCCATGCTCAGCCGCCCTGGACTGCCTCAGGGGCTGGGAGAGATCCTGAGGTGCAGCCTGGTGTCCGTGAACCAAACAAGGATGTTACCGAGCCTGAGGGATGTGAGCTGAAACCCCCGCTCTACCGCTTGCTGGCACGTGACCACAGAGGCCCTGAGGTGACGTAGAGCTGAGTGTCCTCACAGGGCAGGTGCTGGGTGGCAGGGCAGCGCTCTCCAGAACACCTGGGTGGCGGCCATGGAAGTGCCTTTCAGAGCTCCAGGAGAGCCTGTGACGGAGCAGAACTGACCGGTGGTCCCAGTGGCCACCTCTCTGGATGCCACCCTGTCACACAGAGGCCATGCTTCTCCAGACTGCTCTGTCAGTGCCCGACACGGGCCTCCTCGATGGGGAAACCCTGCTCGGCTTCCTCAGCAGCCTGTGTGCTGTGGTCTGAGAGGGTCCCACTCCGTCCGTCTTTCCTGCCCTCTCGCCGGCACAGATTTTGGACCTGCACCCTGGCCTGAAGCCCCCTGCCTGCTCCTGCTCCCTCCGTTCTGCACTGATGTCCCCAGGGCCTTGGCCTCTGCTTCTTGGAAGACCCAAAGCGATGCACCTGCTACAGTGTAGATTCCCCGAGGGCAGGGGCAGGCCGGCCTCATTCTGCTGTGCCCCTGGGACCGGGCACAGACCAGGTGCCTCATAAATGCTTAGGGTAGACTCTCAGGGCTGAGCAGAATCCTCGCGATGGCCTGATCCACTCTCATGTCCAAAACGACATGCCTTCTAAGTGGCCCTAAGTGGACGCCGAGCCTCTGAATGAAAACCGCCAGCGAGGGAAACCTGCCCCCCCCAAGCAGCCCACCCTGCTGAGGAGTGGTCTCAGCTGTGAGGCATCCCTCCTGTTCTGGGACAGTCCACGCCCTGCCCTCCAGGGTTACAAAGGTGTCTGGATAGCGCATGACAGTCCAGTGGACGACTGAAGGGACATCTTGGTTCTTCCATCCATTATTCCCACGACATAGCCCCCTTGCCACCTGTCACTCTCCTCTAGTGAGTTCTGACTTTTACATTTTCTCCGAGTGTCTGGGTCCTACAACTGGGTATGACCATGGCATCTCAGTCTGACAAACACAGGTGCCAGTGAGTCAAACACATGTAGTGACACAGCGCCGAGTGTGACAGCCACTGTCCTCAGAGCTCACGGCCACTCAGGAAAGGGGACAGATGATTACACCTTCCAGGGCCTGGGGGGTGGGGAGCCGGGGAGCCCCTCTGCAGGCAATGCTGTGAGTGCCCCAGATGAAGAGCTTTCAGCCCAGCGAATCAGGAAGGGGATGTGGGATGGTGGAGAGAGCAGAGGCAGGGAGGCAGGGCCAGGTGCCGTGCAGAGAACGCACACCCCACACACTTTAGGGGTGCTTGGACGGAGATATAAAGAAAGTACCCACTGCTGTGCTTGCCCCTAGTAGGTGCTCAAACACCAATAGTGATTTTTCTTATTGTAATTATCGCCATGGGCTCCTTTTTCTGCTGTCGTTTTAACACTAGGTTCAAACTGAACTTGTGGTTAACCAAAAGCCCTGCTGTTCCCCGCCTCCATGTGAATAGTGCTTGTCTACCTGCTTATTTTATTCCCACTGACAACACCTAAGGGCCAGGAAAGACGCACTTACTCTGCTTCAGGGTTGTCTCGCTTACCATCCATCCATTTGGGGTTTTGTTTTGTTTTAATAAAATCCTCACGGTACCCAAAGGCTTCAGAAACTCCATCTGTCTAAATGACGGATCATTTGAGGAAAGCATGTTTGACAGACAAGTATTTTTAAGTATATTATTTTTGAATGACTGCACTATTTTTTTTTAAACACGAACACACAAAATTCCTTTACTAAATTTAGGAAGTCTGTCCCTACGCCCTCCCCACGGGCCCCATACACTTTGTGCCAGTGTAGATGCGGCCTCAGCGCTCCCCATCCTGTCTGGCTCTGAGGAACCACGTGGGGCTGGAGAAAAGCTACAGCCAATTCTCATAGGGCTGCTTGTATATGATCAAACAACCAGCTGATAAGTGGAAATAACTGGTGAAAATGCAGTTGGGTTTGAGCTACCAGATCGATGGACCCCCCCCCCCCCCCCCCGCCCCCGGGACCTAACACTGCTCGCTCGGTCTAACCCTCGGGAAAGCGCAGGTTCCTGCCCGCCCAGCTGCTGCTTTCTCGACCCCACTTCCTACTGACCAGGGAGTTTCTGAATTTGCCCCAGGCCGCCAGCCGCCAGCCCAGCCACGCTCTGCCCGTGTACAGGCACCTGGCCTCCCTCCCCACCCTGCGAATACCTGTCAGGGCTTTTCCAGGCATTCCTACGGAAACCTGCAGAACAGTGTAAGTTCACAAGCCAGGGCAGGAGGGTGTAAAGCCCAAAGGGCGACAGAAAGGAACAGGGCTGATCACCAGAGGCTTGCGGGTGGAGAGCATCCGCCCAGGGTTGAGCCGGAAAGTCCAGCACCTAGGTCTGCACTCGCTCTGCCTCTCAGCATGGAACTCGCCAGTCTGTCCTGCTTCTCAGTGTCTGCCTCACTGGACTCTGAGCTCCCTGAGGCGGGGCTCGCTTTTCCTTTGTACACCCAGCCCTGTATGTTGCAGACACAGCTGCTCGCTGAAGAAATGATTGTGAAGAAGAGCGTTTATGATGGTGTGCCCATGGGCACGTGCCTTTCAAACCCCACTCTTTATTCTCAGAGAGCAGCTGCCAAACAAGAGCACCTGCTATAGATTAGCATCAGGTTCTCTGTCTCACCACGGCCTGAGATCAGTCAGGAAACGCAACTCTGAGGGTGGGCCTACTGCGCAGAGCGGGGCGGCTGCTGCCTCTGATGGTGCGTCTCGCTGGCCAGTTCCAGGGAACGCGGAAATGTGGGCGCCGGCCTCCGCTCCTCTGGAGGCTCAGCCGAGGAGCCACATTCTTTGCAGCCTGGATCTCTTACTGGAAAGACAGGCTCCCGGCCTCCCTGTCTCTCCCCAGCGCTGGCAGTGGCCCTGCTCGGCCCGATGCCCTGATTGGTGGCTCCCTTCAGAGGGAACAACCCATTGCTCTGTCCATCATGTCTCCCCAGCAGGACTGGGAACTCGGTTTGCCTGGGACGGAGGGACTTCCGGTGAGGTAGGACATTCAGTGTAAACCCAGGATAGTCCCAGCAAACCAGGGTGCGTGTCACCCTGCTGGGAACTCCTGCTCTCTCACCCCAATAACGACCACAGGGTTGAGCACCTAATGAACACCACTGATGGGAGCTGGCACCTACTCTCGACCCAGCTCTCCCTTTCTCTCCCGGTGGCTGCCCACTGGCACCTGGTCTCTGTCCCTAATATACTCATGGCCCCTAACAGATCCTACTCGATGGCCCCTTTGCTCTAACTCATGCTGTTCCCTCTGCCTAGGGTGCTTTTCCAGCTTAGGCTGCCAGTAATTCCTACATATCCTAACGTCACCTCATTTAGAAAGGCCTCCTTGAAGACTCAGGGCCAGCAAGGGCCACTTCCCCGAGACTGGCTCCACTGCAGGGTGATCCAGGGCTCAGGCCACAGTTCCCTTCCCCGTTTATATCTGGATTTCTAAAACAGGGCAGATCAGGGAGGGAAGGGCAGTCTGTTCACACAGCCCAACTGGCAGCCTGGTGGTAAGGCCTGGTCTGACAGCAAAAGCATCCTCTGGACATTTGGGCCAATTACATTGACTTCCTGGTGTCACTCAAGAAGTTAAAGAAGATGCTTCCTCTGCCTGATATGCGTTTTCCTTCCTACATCCACAGGTTTGCATCTCAGCGGTGCTCAAAGCTCAGGTCATGTCGCTGCCTTCAGAGAACACCTGTTCATTCATTCCCACTCACTGCTAACTGCCAAGAGGAAGGCCCTCGGCTGGGCCCTGGGAAGGGCGTGGCAAGTCTCTGCCCTTAAGGAGACCCCATCTAGCAGGAGAACCAGGCAGTTACAGAATGGCACAGGACAGAGCTATTGTGTTTTTCTAAATGAGGGTGCCCAGTGCCCAGCTGGTGCTGCCTGTGCCAAGGCCCTGTGAGCCTCTGGTTACTCTCCAGCTTTCCTGGGGGCCAGTTGGAGCTCATTTTCTTCCCGAGACCATGAGCCCCTTGAGAGCAGTCAGGTCTGACCACCAGGTTCCCCTCCACACCCTCCTCGGGGTGGCACGGTAGGCTCTCATTAACAGGCACGGGCTCAGTAGCTGCCAAGGGAATAAGCGAGTGAGGGAGCAGTGGGAGGCCAGAGGGAAGTGGCTATAAATAAATGTTCCCAAAGCCAAGCAGAAGCAGAGCCAGCCTGTGAAACCCTGACTTGTTTACTTTCAATATACAAGCCAGGAAAGTGAACTTGAAAAGGAGGCTGAGATTCAGAGCGGCCGCACCGAGAACGCAGGCTCTGGCTACGCGTCCAGGGCTCCAGGACAGGGCGCGCTCGCCCTCACCGCCCAGGACCATGGCCAGGAACAGCACCTGCCAGTTCAGTGGCCCCTGCTGGTCAAAGCCTGTGATTTCATGTGATGCTCAAAACAATGATTCGGAGGGAGTGATCACCTTTACCCACTTTACACTAAGTGACTTACCCAGAGTCCCCCAAGGCAGGGAGACATCCCTGGCCGGGACCCCACCTTCCTCCTCCTTTCTCTGGAGGCCTCTCCTTCAGGCTTCTCAGGGCTCGCTCCCTCAGTGGGTCCGTGGACAGGCTGATGCTCTAACCACTGAGCAACGCCAGCCAGGGCTAAATGCTTGCTTTGAGTTTGCCTAGTTTTGCCAGGTATTGTATTTCTCAGCCTTCAAGGATTCCTTGGGGGTGGGAGGGAGCACAACGCACCTTCGATCTGGCCACCCCCATTCTTCCTCTCTCTTTTCCTGCATTCGTTCACAAAATAAACCAAGACAACGCCCCATTTCCTGAGTACCGACCATGTACCAAATATATTCCAAGGCCCAGTACTCAGAACTCAACCTTCTCTTGAATAAAAGACGTGGTCTCTGTTAATGGGGTGGGGGGGAGGCCCACAGTGTACAGGTGTGTGCCAAGTGCTGTGGGTACAAGAAGGGCATGCTTCAGCCTGCCAGCGGGGAGCGGACCATTTCAGGCAGAGCGAACCGCGGCAGGAAAGGCTCAGAGAGGAGAGCGCAGCATCCTCAGCCATCCATCCCCTGGGCCTGTAGCTTCTCCAGGCTCCTCAGGGGGAATGAGGAGACCCACACCAGGCATGTCATCACCAGGTCCCGCCAGTGACTGAGAAACAGAGGTCGGGAGGCACAGCCTCGTCAGAGCTGAATATCTGCAAGTCCTCTTTTTGGATGGAGGAAACAGGCCTGGAGAGGGAAGTTTCTCAATGTCCTGCGGCTAATGTGTGGAGGGGCCGGGACTAGGTTACAGGGCCTACATTCTGCTGTACAATAGGGCTTCCTGCTTCACTTAGTAAAACATTTTTACTACCCCTGACCTTTCACGTCATTTTTCCCCCATTTGAAAGTAAGTTGCAGATATACTGCAATCCTAAGGTGTTCAGCCTACATCATTTAAAATAATGACATTCTAGCCCTAACAGATTTGGATCAGTGGATAGAGCATCGGCCTGCGGACTAAAGGTCCCAGGTTCGATTCCAGTACAGCTGATCGATGTTTCTCTCTCATTGATGTTTCTACCTCTCTATCCCTCTCTCTTCCTCTCTGTAAAAAAATCCATATATTAAAAAAATAAAATACAATAAAAAAATAAAATAATGACATTCTAATATGAAGCTTAAATGCCATTATTGTACCTAAGAAAATTAATAATTTACCCAATTGTTCCTAAAATGTTTTAATCTTCAGGGATCCAGCATCCACTTCACGTGTTACATTTGGGTTGTCTATTTACCCTCTTTTTAAAGCTGGAAAGTTGGGCCATTTTTTTGTTTGTCATTGATACTGATTTCTGTGTGTGAAGAGTTTAGGCCAATTGTCTTGTAGGCTGTCCCCATTCTGGGTTGTTTCCCCTGATTAAATTCAGAGCAAACAGCAAGAATGGGACACAGGTGACAGTGGGGACCTATTGTGTCATATCCCATCAGGCACCCCCTAATGCCAGTTGCCTTCTCTCTGAGAGGCAAGGTGGGTGCAGGGGGTGATCGCCAGGTCTCTGCAATGGAAAGGTACATTTCCTCTGGGCAACTGGTGAGTCACCCGCAGGGTGACTGTTTTTCCTTAATGGGGACAAGCCTGAGACAGATTTAACGTGTTCTAAGGTTCGTTCTGAAATAGTTCACGCCTGTGAGAAGGTTCCCCTGATGCCACCACCCAGACTAGGACATATGCTGCCTCCTAGGCGGTGAGTTCAGGGGGAGCCCCTGCATCCCCTCTCAGTCCCAGCCCGCTCCACGTCTCCATCGCGCCTCTCGAAACGTTCTGTCTCAGGACCGCTTTACACAGATAAAAATCCCTGAGTTTGTCAAAAAGCTTCTGTTTGTGTCAGTCACGTCTGTCCACATGTACCATGTTTGAAATGAAAACTGAGAACTTTTAAAACACAAGCACACATGGCATCACTTGCCACAGTGATAATGTCAACACATGCCATGCGGCCTCTGGGAAATCCCACCGTTCACTCATGACATAAGAGTGAAAAAGGCAAATAATGTCTCGACACTGTTATAAATGTAGTTTTGAGTCACAGACCATTAAAGGCAGGCCTCCTGACCACATTTTGAAAACAGTGAGTTAGATCTGCATATATTAACATGAAGAAATTCGAACGGTGACGTTCAAGCCCCGTTTCTGTGAGCATGAGCATTAAAGAAAGGCTCTTGGTAAACGGAGAATACACTTAGTGTCAAACCCGGACATCTTTTCTTCCATACAGACTGGGTGGGACGATCAGACTGCGCGTCACGTGCCTAAAGACGTTCGCCTTTTCTCCACCATAGCCCCGTCCCAGATGCTCGGGCAGCTGGTCTGGCCTCTCCGGGAAAACATCCACCAACTGTTGGGAGCGTCTGAACCTGTCTCACACCCACACTTTCTTTCAAGGCTCCCAACACAGCCCTTTCCTTGGGGAGCCATCTGGTAGGGCACGTGGACATTAGGGCTACTATTACTAGTACACATTCTAATATATCCCAGTGTCCCCAGAGTCTGTGACTCTGACCACTTGTGGAAGTGGAACGAGTTTCAACAGAGCCTTGGGACAGCTATAAAGAGCTGGCTGGGCGGAGGACCGGGGCAGTATGCTCATCTCTGAGGGCGAATTAACAGCCCAGCTAACATCCCTGCCCATCAGCATGGCAACTCGGCTCAGTTCCATGAACACCTGAGTGAGGGCACAGCATTACCTAGGCACAGCGATGGTCAGAAATGAGGAACCCTGCCTCCTGCCCGGAAGAGTCTAGGCAGGGAGGGGAGATGGTGAATGAGGGATGATGGGCAGAGAAACGCACGGGAGCTACAGGACAGAGAAGGTCTCTCTGTCTCATGGCATCCACCGTGTGAGATCAGAGACTGCAAAGGGTAACGGAGACCAGGAGGCCTTGATTCTAACCCTTACTCTGCAATTTGGGGCCAGTTCCTTCGAGAGGCTATAGTGAAGTCTAGCTTCTGAAAACACAAGGGACCTGGCTTCACAGCCCAGCTCTGCAGGGATACCAGTGGGACTTGGGACGAGTAACCTCACTTTGCTGACCCTGGCTTTCTTGTCTATAAGTGGGAATGACAGCAGAGCCCCCGGAGGATGAGGATTAAATACAGCGTATGCAACGTAATTAGCATAATGCTTGGCATGTAACCCAAACGGGGATGGCTGCTGCTATTTTCTCTTTTATGGGTTCAATTACCTAAGAGAAGCCACTGGACGAGACCAGTTCCCAACCACCTGTGCCCAGGACACCTGAGGAACACAAACACTCTCACGAGAATCACCTAGGCCAGTGGTCGGCAAACTGCGGCTCGCGAACCCCATGCGGCTCTTTGACCCCTTGAGTGTGGCTCTTCCACAAAATACCACGGCCTGGGCGAGTCTATTTTGAAGAAGTAGCGTTAGAAGAAGTTTAAGTTTAAAAAATTTGGCTCTCAAAAGAAATTTCAATCGTTGTACTGTTGATATTTGGCTCTGTTGACTAATGAGTTTGCCGACCACTGCCCTAGGTCCATTATGCTAATGCTGTTCGCGGAAAGCACACAGCATTCTCTGGAACAGAAGACAGAGAAGCTCCAAGAAGCTCCCAAATGATCTGGCTACACATCCAGGGGAAGAGTAATGGGACACCATGGCCTCTGAGACCCCGGGTCTCAATATCCCGATCTGCGTATCTCACGGCTGGACCAGCCAGGTACTATCACACTTCAAATGCATTACCAGGAGCAATGCAACTTTTTTCCCCTCAAAGAAATATTGAGGAATACTTAAAAAAGATGAAAGAGAGTTAATTTGGCTGAGGTGGAGGGTAAGGCCCCGAAGCACCTCTAACCTAGACGATCTAGTGCAGACAGACATCTCCAGTCTCCTAGGTGCTTTTAAGATGGAAACCTCTCGGATTCCTACAATTTAAAAAGACCTTTAAAAACATTGCATGGTGCCGAAACCGGTTTGGCTCAGTGGATAGAGCGTCGGCCTGCGGACTGAAGGGTCCCGGGTTTGATTCCGGTCAAGGGCATGTACCTTGGTTGCGGGCACATCCCCAGTGGGAGGTGTGCAGGAGGCAGCTGATCGATGTTTCTCTCTCATCGATGTTTCTGGCTCTCTGTCCCTCTCCCTTCCTCTCTGTAAAATGTCAATAAAATATATTTAAAAAACAACAACAAAAAAAAAACATTGCATGGGTCCTCCCCACTCACTTCTGAGACCATTCCCTGCAGTCAGCAGCTGACATTAAAAAAATTAAAAAAAAAATTGATTTCAGAGAGGAAGGGAGAGGCAGAGAGAGAGAAACATCAATGATCATAGAGAATCATTGATCGGCTGCTTCCTGCACGCCCCCTACTGGGGATCGAGCCTGCACCTCAGGCATGTGCCCTTGGCCGGAATCTAACCTGGGACCCTTCAGTCCGCAGGCCAGTGCTCTATCCACTGAGCCAAACCATCTAGGGCCAGCAGCCGCCATTTACAACTGAAAGAGACTTGGTCCCTCTAGACTCTGGAAGTAAGCATACCCCTAAAGTAGGAAGTTTTCTGTTATCCACAGCTGCACCCACAAATTCTTTAACCCTCAAGGCAAATTACTGAAATGATAGAAAAGTGGCTGGCAAGGAGCAGGAGGAAAGCCAACCATGAAAACCCAGCGTGTGTGCCCGGTCCTGTGGGATCCTGGAGCATCATTGGGCAAGTTCTGCTCACTGGAATGTCAGCTTTAGCAACTCGTGCAGCATGCTTCCAGAGAGCCTGTGTGTCCTGGAAAATTCCAGGCCTTCCGCAAGAGCCACATGTCTGTGAGCAAGTGCCCGGGCTGGGCTGCCTCGCCCACAAAGCCAGTGATAGTGATAGCGCCTTCCTCATCGGCCCAACACGGCGAAATGAACCAAATAAGAAAATTGGGCCCTGGCTGGTAGCTCAGTTGGTAAGAGCATCATCCTACTATGCCAAGGTTGCGGGTTCGATTCCCAGTCAGGGCACGTTACAAGAATCAACCAGTGAATGCATAAATAAGTGGAACAGGTAGATGTTTCTCTCTCTTTTTCTAAAATAAAAGCTGGTAAAACTGCACTTGGGACACTGTGAAGTACTTTTTAAGTAGGGATTATAACTCTATGCTAAGATCCAAAGCTGTAATGAGTTAATCAAATAAATGCCCCGTCCCAGGAGGTAAAGCTCTGCCTTATCACCCACCATCTTTCTTGGAGTCAGTTGTGGGGCAGAGGAGTCCTGTCAGATGTAACGTGACCCTCAGAAAGCCGTTAACCAAGCAGACACTGACCCGCTGTGGCCCACATTCGTGCTAAATAGCAACAGTCCCGGTGCTGACGGCCCAGGCAGTCCAAGTCTCTCAGGCTGAGGTCAGGACTCTGTTTTTACAGTGCATGAAGTTTCCATTGTGAAAGGAACCTCAGTTCTTCCCTCTTTGCTCCGCCATCAGAGACAACAACCTGAACGTTTTCAGGCCGTTCTGGAGAGGAGAGCCAGGACCCATCCACAGCACCTGAGCCAAACCACAAGCCGCTTAGACAGATCAGACCCCCTCTACACACAGAAGCCATTAGAGACCACAGGCATCAAGAGACACAGGCCGTGCCATGGACAGACCAGCAGAGGGAACGTGCACGGCTGTCAGTATCTTGCTGTGTGACCCTGGGTCAGTCCTATGCCCTCTGCTCTGTCCCTGGATCTCCCCACTGTACAACAGGGGACCTGGGGTGATTTCTGTGGCCCCTTCAGCTCTACACCAGTATGATTCTAGGTTTCCTCTTGACAGCCCGCTGTCCCCTTTTTGGTCCCGGTACTCACACCATGGCCATGGCTGGAAGGCTTTAGCACAGGGAACCCGAAGAGGTGAGTCCTGTACTCCCACCAGGCTATGTTGATCACAGGACCACAGACCCTCGGGAGGCAGCAACTTGATTTTCAGACTCGACTTAAAACCAAACAGGAAAAGGAAGCTGAACCAGAGACAAAGGGGAAACAAACCCCAGTTGGAAACTGAAAGCTAGGTAGAAAATGGAGAAACAAGAGGCTCCCAGGCAGAGCCCCACCAGCGTGGGTGGCCGAGAGCCACCGTGGGGCCTGAACCACCACCCACAGTTGCAACCTCAGGCCTCCAAGTGCTTCCTGCAGAGGCAGGGGCCGGGGTGGGACCAGGCTGTGGTGCTGCCTTCACTGCTAACCCTCCAGCCCTGTCTCAGAGCCCCCTGACAGGGCCAGGGCTCTCCCATCTGTTATAGGTGGTGGGTCAGCGCGCATGCTCCCTACAGGCCTTTATGAAAAGCTCCAAGACTTAGAAGCACCCTCACTCATCTTCCAGAGAAGACTACATGATGATGTTGTAATAGCTTACTTAATCGTTTACTCTGGTAACCATTTAAAAAAATATATATTTTTATTGATTTCAGAGAGGAAGGGGAAGGGAGAGATAGAAATATCAATGATGTGATAGAGTCATTGATTCGGCTGCCTCCTGTATGCCACTGGGGATCAAGCCTGCAACCCGGGCATGTGCCCTGACCGGGAATTTAACTGCGACCTTTTGGTTCATAGTTCGATGCTCAACCACTGAGCCACACCAGCCGGGCTCTGGTCATCATTTTGCACTTGTTCTGGGGAGCTGCTTCTCTCTAATGGTGATATTTCAGTCCGTGACTTGGGGCCTAAAAGGAACATGCTGGGGATTACTGGAAACCTGGTGTCACTTGTTCTGTAAGTAACCTGGCGCTTCAGTTTCCTCAAGTGTGAAAAGGGGCTGCACAGGGTCCTCAGGAAGATGATAAGATCCATTCATTCCCAATCTTTCATTCAAAATTTCCTGAGAACCCGGAATTACACATTGTGCTAGAAACTAGAGACAAAACACGGAAGAGAACAGAAAAGAACACAGCACTTGTCCTAAAACAGCTCCCACAGTGTAGCAAGAGACTGACATGTTAGCAAATAGATGTAATAAAATGTTGTTATTGATGGAGTAAAAACCAGCTGTACAGCGTACAGTACAAAGGAAGATCAGCCCTAACCGGGAAGCTGAGAGCACTTTGAACGCTGACGATGTATCCTGCAAGGCTTCCAGCGCTGCACAAGGTGCAAACCACAAATTTTGACATGTTATGGCTTTTGTTTTCCTTTAGTTCAAAACATTTTCTCTTTTTCCTTGTGATTTCCTCTTTTATCCATGCATCATTTTAGATTTTGTTTAATTCCTAAATATTTGGTGTTTCCCTACATCTGTTACTGTTATTTTTTAAAAAAAGAAATATTTATTTATTTATTTTTATTTAAGAAAGGGAGAAGGAGAGAGAAAAACATCAATGATAAGAGAGAATCATATAGAACCCCAAACAAAAGGAATCCAAAGAGGACGACCACACCAAGACACATCATCAGTAAAATGCCAAGAGCGAAAGACAAAGAGAGAATATTAAAAGCAGCAAGACAAAAACAGTTAATTACCTACAAGGGAGCACCCATACGACTGTCAGCTGATTTCTCAACAGAAACTATGTAGGCCAGACGGGAGTGGCAAGAAATATTCAAAGTGATGAATAGCAAGAACCTACAACCAAGATTACTCTACCCAGCAAAATTATCATTCAGAATTGAAGGTCAGATAAAGAGTTTCACAGATAAGAAAAAGCTAAAGGAGTTCATCACCACCAAACCAGTATTATATGAAATGCTGAAAGGTATTCTTTAAGAAGAGGAAGAAGAAGAAAAAAGTAAAGATAAAAATTATGAATAACAAATACACATCTATCAACAAGTGAATCTAAAAATCAAGTGAATTAAAAATCTGAGGAACAGAATAAACTGGTGAATATAATAAAATCAGGGGCATAGAAAGGGAGTGGACTGATAATTCTCAGGGGGAAAGGGGTATGGGGGGTGCGGGAAGAGACTGGACAAAAATCGTACACCTATGGATGAGGACAGTGGTGGGGGTGGTAAGGGCAGAGGGTGGGATGGGAACCGAGTGGAGGGGAGCTATGGGGGGGGGGGTGGAAAGGAGAAACAATTGTAATAATCTGAACAATAAAGATTTATTAAATTTTAAAAAAATTAAATTAAATTAAAAAAAAAGAGAAAGATTTATTTATTTATTTTTATTTAAGAAAGGGAGAGGGAGAGAGAAAAACATCAGTGATAAGAGAGGATCATCGACTGGCTGCCTCTGTACACCCCACACTGGGGATGGAGCCTGCAAACCGAGTATATGCCCTGACTGGGAATTGAACCATGACCTCGGCCGATGTTCAACCACTGAGCAACACCGGCTGGGCTGTTACTGTTATTTATTTTTAATTTAATTCTACTATGTTCAAACAACATACTTAGTATGATTTCTTCTTTTGTTTTCCCTGGTATGATATCAGGCCTTTAACATTACGGAGACTGGCTTTAAGGCCCGGCATTTGGTCTACCTTGGTGAATGTACTATGTGCACAAGGAAAGAACGTGCATTCTGAAATTAGGGGCAGTGTTCTAGAAACGTCAATTAGGTCCAGCAAGGCCATTCAGACCTTCTACGTCCTTACTGGTTTGTTGATTTGTTTGTTTTTGTCTAATTGTTCTATCAACCACTGAGAGAAAGGTTTAAGAAGACCTCCAGCCATGACTGTGGATTAGTCTATTTTTCTTTAATTTTGCCCATTTTTATTTCAGGTATTTTGAAGCTCGTTAGGTACACGTATTTTTATGACTCATATCTTCCTGATGTGTTGACCTTTTCCTCAGTATGAAATGTCCTTCTTTACCACTGGCAGCACTCTTGGTCTTCAAGTTGACTTTATCTGACATTACTGTAGCCATTTGAGCTTTTTAATGCTTTCTGCCGGGTATACCTTTTTCCATCCTGTATTGGTTTTCTATTGCTGCTGTAACACATCACCACAGCTCACAGCTTGTAACAACACAAACTGATTATCTTAGTTTTATAAGACAATAGTAGGTGAGAAGTCGGACACAGATCTCAGGTGTTGCAAGCACTGTTTCCTTCTGGTCAGGGCACGTATTCTAGAGGATCATTTCCGTGCCCCTTCCAGCTTCCAGAGGCCACCTGCGCCCCCTGGCTCAGGGCCCCTTCCTACATCTTCTCAGCTAGAGTGCATCACTGACTTCTCTTCCATCCCAACATCTATTTCAGACCATGGCCAGAAAAAGGTTCTCCACTCTTGTCTCTTTTTATGGTCATATTTTAATGTCTTTTTGCTTTTATTTTTTCCCTATCTTTATTGAGGTATAATTGTAAAAAAAAACACACCTGTATATTTAAAGTATATGACTTGACGTTTTGATGTATGTATACACTGTGAAATAATCACCACAATCAAGCTAATTAACATATCAATCCCTATCAATCATCTCATAGAGTTATCATCTTCTTTTCTGGTGTCCGCCCTGACCAGGAATTGAACCTGCAACCCTTTTGGTGGATGGGACGACACCAAATGAGCCCACACTGGTCAGGGCTAGATACTCCACTTTTAAGGACCCATGTGATTAGACTGGGCCCAATGGATAACCCAGAATGACTGCCCCATCTCAAAGATGGTAACTTTAATCACATCTGCAAAGTCCCTTTTGCCATGTAAGGTAACATATTCAGAGGTTCTGGGATTAGGGTGGGGTGGTAGCATTACTCTGCCTACTATATATCTTTTTATCCTCAACTGGCCTATTTCTTTGTATTTAAAGAGTGTTTCTTGTAGACAGAATATGATTTTCATCCAGTCTGATAATCTCTCTTTTCATTGGAGTATTTAATCTATTTACATTTAATTTATTGGTATGGTTGGCTATTGGTCTGCCATTTTGCTATTTGTCTCATCTGTTTTTAGTTTATCTCTTCCCCCTTTCTTACATTGTTTTAAGTAAACTAAGTACCTTTTAGAATTCAATTTTAGTTTTACTATTGTCTTTTTAGCTATATGTTTTTATATTATATTTTAGAGGTCTTTCTAGGTATTACAACATGCATTCTTAACTTTGAATACTTAGAATATTATACCATTTCATGTAAAATCTAAAAACTTTACAACTGTGTAAATCCACTCCTATCCTTTATGGTATAGTAGTCATATGTATTACATATTCACAATACAATGTCATATATTTTTGTTTTAAATGATCACACATAAAACATTCTTTTATATTTACCCATATATTTATCCTTTCTGGTACTCTTCATCTTTTCTAAACCTGAGTTTTCTAGTATAATTTATCTTCTGCCTGAGGAACTTTAGAATTTCTTATATATCAGGAATGTTGGCAATAAATTCTCTTAGTACTTTTTTTAATCTGAAAAACTATCTTTATTATTGAAGGTACTTTTTTTCTGAGTAGAGAATTCTGAGAATTGTTTTTCCTTTCAGCACTTAAAAAAATGTTGTTCTACTGTCTTCTGGCATCCATGGTTTCTGATGAGAAGTCGGCCATCACTCATATTGTCATCCTTTGTATATAATGTACCATTTCCTTTGGTAACTTTTCATGTTTTCTTTTTCTTTGGTCTCCAGAGTGTGACTCTGATGAACTTAGTGTGGTGTTCTTTATATTTAGCCTGCTAGGGGTTTGCTGAGGTTCTTGGATATGTCAGTTAAGGCTTTTCACCAAATTTGGGAAAATTTTGGTAATTATTTCTCCAAGAATTATTCTTCTGCCCTCTGGGACTACAATTGCACATATACAGATCTTTTGGTATTACCCACAAGTCATCAAGGTGCTGTTTGTTTTTTTCCAATATTATTTCCCTGGTTTTCAGATTTCATGATTTCTATTGCTCAGTCTCCAAGTCCACGAACTCTTTCTAATACAGTCTCTGATCCACATTTAATCTCATCCAGTGAATTTTAAAGTTTCATGTCTAATACTAGGATTTCCATTTAGTAAATTTTTATAATTTCCATTTCTCTGTTGAGATTCTCCATCTATTTACTCATTATATTCACCTTTTCCTTGAAGTCTTTAAACATATTTATAATAGCAACTTTGAAGGACTTGCCTGCTAATCCCAACTTCAAAGTCACCTCAGGGTCCACTGATTTTTTTTTTCCAATTAAATACAGGTAACATCTCTTTAATGTTCATTAATTTATGATTGTATGCTAGATGTTATAATTCATTGCAGAGAGTCTGGGTTGTATTATTTTCCTTTAAAGGTATTGAGTTTGTCCTGGCAGGCAGGTAAATTACTGGCAGATCCTTTAGATGCTGTGGAGCTTGGACGAATTATTTTTTAAGTTCTATTTCCATTTTAAACTTAGCCCTAGGGTGTGACCCTTATTCAAGGACACAGTCCTGAATGCTAAGGTGTGGATGTTCGGGGTGCCTGAGGTGCTCAGTAAGGTGTCTTCATTCAGGTTGACTGGGATCTCCAACATTTCCTAGCAATGCATGACCTTAAGCATCATCATTTGTTAGCCCTTACAGTATGCCATCTGTGCTAAGCCTCATGGATAGTCTCATTCTATACACATAGGGCTGGCCCTTAGCCAACAAGCCAAAGTGAATACCTACACAGACTTTGCTGTCCTTGCCCTTACCATGAAGCCTCCTCTTCTCTATTTCCTTGCCCTGCAATGTCCAGCTACTTCAGTAGCCTGGGATTCCAATGTCTGCCCCCTGAGCTTATTAAGATTAGCATTTAGCTTGAGCTCCACCATTCTGTGCCAAGACCAGAAGAGACTCCAGCAGAAAGCTAGAGCTACTGTGGGGCTTACCATGTGTGTTTCTTTACTCAAGGATCAGAATCCTGTGCTGCCTGCTCAATGCCTGAAACACCAAGAATTTAATATTTTTTGTGAGTTTCATTATCCTTCATATAGTAAGGTGCTCTGTATATTTTGTTCCGTTTCATAATTGTTTTGTCAAGAGAGCAAGTCCATCATCAGTAGTCTGTCGTGGCCAGAAGCAGATTTATGATTCTTAAAATACCAAAAGGTATTCTTTTTTCATTTTGTGTGGATTTCCTGAGGATGTTAACCTGGGTGTAAACACCTTCACTGTGAGAATGTGCCTTTCACTTTCATCCCTCATTTCCTGTCCTCCACACATGCTACTACTGCCTTTTCTTGGTTTCAGAAGTAGGTAACAGGTAAGAGTAAACTTGGGGGGCATTCTTTTAACTCAACAACCTAGCTTTCATAAGGCACTTGAGTAGAATTATGATAAAGAGCAAGAAATGTGGAAAGATTTCTGGCTAGGGGCTTATGAGATATGGAGTCTAGCCCATGCTTTATTACTGACATGCCTTATTATGTCCCTGGGCATTCACCTCCCCACTCTCCACCCTGGACTCCTCCTCTGTTCGATGCAAGGACTGGCTATGTTAATAATTATGGATTGCAGGTACAGCACCAATCCCTAAATCAGTTGGGTCAGGGCAATAAAAAATGTTGGAAAAATAGGATAGGAGCTATTGGCAAAGAGCAATTTAGTGAGAAAGTTAAGAAATGTCCTGTTTTGTGTTACTATAAATTGAGCTCAGCACCTCCTATATTGTTTAGGATATAGTAGGTATGAGGTACATGTTGACTGCATGAATGGATATATGAATGAATGAATGAATGAATGAATGAATGAAAAGGAAGGACACTAAATCTCACACGGGAAATTAAATGCTAAGGCATCTGGCTCTGGATCTTGAATAAAGTAAATATTCAATAAATGACAACTAGATTGACTTGAATTGAAAGAGGCGTTTTCCATGTGTCTAGAGTCCAATGGCAAAGAATGGCAGGAAACGGATCAGGGAGCTATACTTAGTAGAGTTACTTATCTTCTTTTTCTGTAAAAAGATACTCCTCTCCCCCTTGGTAGGATATTTGAGCATAAAAGGGTCTATAACTAAGAAATATAAAAAAATTATGTTTATATAATACTGGTTTTTCATGAGAATTTTCATGACAAGGTCCTTGTGTCTTAGGAGTGCAACAAAAGGGAATGGAGAAATGGCTACACAGAATTAGTTATCATCACTGACACATTATGAAAACCAATTTGGGTTTGCCCTTCAAGACCCAATACACTCATCACCTCTTCACTGAAGTGATTATTAAACCTCAAAGACAGATAAAATTATTCCTACTGCTGTGTTACTTCTGTTACGACATTATCAATTTAGTTGTCACAGATCACTGACCTTTAGCTAGGGGCTACCATGTTTTAGTCATTTCAGAACCAATCGTGCCCACCACAATTCTTGCTACACAGTGGGTTTCCTTTTGGGGTGACAAAAATGTCCTAAAATTCATTGTGATGATGGTGGCAAACTGAATATACTAAAACCCACTGACCAGTATACTTTATTTGTTTTGATTTTAGTTAGTTAATTATTTTATCTGTACACTTTAAGTGGGTGAAGTTTATATCTCAATAAAGCCATGGTTTTAAAATGCCCCGAATGCAGACCGAAATAGGACGCTTTAAAATAGGTTATGAATTAACAGTAGGCCTTTGAGATTGTTGAAAAAAATCGTCCCACCATCCTTGCTCATATCAGATACTAGTAGAAAGGGAGGATGACAACTGTCAACTCACTTCAGTTCTAGAATGTGAAGAGAAGGAACGAAGCAGTGCACTCTGGCAGAATGCAGCAGCTACAGTCCAAGTGCTCAGGCTTCAAGACAAGCCTATGAACTTGACCCGAGAACTAGTTGTTTCTCAAGCTATATGTTGAGTACTTTAACGTTTCCAAACCTTTTGCCCCCTTTCAATGATTTCCAGTGGTTTTAGTCAGCATCTGAAGAAACAGGACACACTGGCTACTTTTGGTTAACTACAAATTAAGTAAAACCAAAGGAACATAATGAGAAACCAGTTTTTCATCATTCGAATTACAGGAGCTTTCTGTTTGTTTCTCAGAACTTTTGGTTTGGTCTGGTTTGATTGGATTTCATTTCTATGAATGGAACAGCTGGATGAATCTGGGTAACCACTACCACAATCAGAAGCTAAAGTCCATCACCCTCAAAACCCCCTCTAACTGTCCCTCAGGGGTCACACCCTCCCCCGCCACTCAATTCCAGCAACCCGACCTGTTCTCGTTTTCTTCTATAGAATATCATACTAATGGGATTATATGGGATGTAAACTTAAAAAAAAGTTTTTATTGATTTTTAGAGAGAGGAAGAAGGGAGAGGGAGAGAGAGAAAGAAACATTGATGAGAGAGAAAGATTGATAGGTTGCCTCCTTCATGGTCCTTATTGGGGATTAAACCCGAAACCCAGGCACTTGCCTTGACCAGGAATCGAACCAACGACCTCTTGGTTCAGGGTTTGACACGCAACCACTGGGCTGCACCAGCTAGACTTTCCTTATAATTTTAATTTGCATTTCTCTAATGAGTAATGGTGCTGTGTATCTTTGCATGTTTTCATGTGGGATCTGTATACAGTCGCGTTGGTGAAGTGCCTATTCAAGTCTTTTGCCCATTTTATAAAACTGGGCTGTTTTCTTACTGTTAAGTTTTGAGAGTTCTTTATACATTCTCAAGACAAGTCCTTTGTACCAGTAATTTGCAAATATTTTCCTGAAGTCTGTCTTTCGTCTTTTCATTCTAACAGTGTCTTTCACAGGATGACAGTTTCAATTTTGATCAAGTCGAAATTATATTAATTTGATGAAGTCCAATTTATCATTATTTTTTCCCCCTTTTTATAAGGGAGGGAGCTTTTGCTGTCACATTTGCAAACCCTTTGCCTAGCCCTAGGTTGTGAAG
Organism: Plecotus auritus; assembly: GCF_963455305.1. NCBI lineage: Eukaryota > Metazoa > Chordata > Mammalia > Chiroptera > Vespertilionidae > Plecotus > Plecotus auritus. The sequence continues at coordinate 9,361,368 of NC_137770.1, read as the reverse complement.
ATTGTCTCAAATTTTCTTCCAGAAGTTTTATATTTTACATTTATATTTAGAATCCATTTTGAGGTAACTTTTGTATAATGTCTGGGGATTAGGTCAAAGTTAATTTGGGGGCATATTTTGCTTAATGTTCCAACTCCATCTGTGGAAAAAACAATGCTGAGTCCATTGAATTGCCTTTGCACCTTTGTCAAACATCAAGTGACATATCTGTCTGGACCTACTTCTGGACTTTTGACCCAAGTGTCCAACATCCCCATAAGTCATCTTGAAAAATCATGAGGCCAGCTTGTTGGTGTCATATACATGTCTCATCATCAAAACTCAGAACCTGGATCAGGAACGGTGATTGGGTACCTGATTCATTTATTTTGTGATTCAGATTGTAGAGTATGTAATCCATTCTCTCTCCAGCCTGGACCACACATAGAATACTGAGATCAGTTTTTGATATTTCAATACCAGAGGTACTGGCAACCTGGAAGCATTCTGAGAGGGTGACTAAGATGATGAGGCAAAAGGAATCATAAGCCACGAGGACTGACTGAGAATCCGGGCTGTCCAGCCTGGGAGATGAAAGGGGGATGTGAATACTAGTTCTGAGCCTGTGGAACGGAGCTTGCTGGAAAGAAAGAATCCTTTGCCCTGACTGGTTTGGCTCAGTGGATAGAGCGTCAGCCTGTGGACTGAAAGGTCCCAGGTTCGATTCCGGTCAAGGGCATGTACCTTGGTTGCGGGCACATCCCCAGTGGGAGGTGTGCAGGAGGCAGCTGATGGATGTTTCTCTCTCATCGATGTTTCTGACTCTCTGTCCCTCTCCCTTCCTCTGTGTAAAAGAAAAATCAATAAAATATATTTTTAAAAAAAGAATCCTTCTTTATGTGATCTCCTGGGAGCTGGTTAGGTCCAGTGCTGGTGTGGGAGCCCATGGGGGACACCGCAGGCTTCTTGCTTTCAGAGGAGAAGCCATAGGGACGATGATCTTGCTGTGACAGAGGCCACCCTGCCGACTGCAGGTATAACTGAGTCTACACCTGCGTTAGTAGAGGGTTGGATCTACCATTTGCGTTGACTGATTTTGCATGGTTGCCAAAGACGGCCCACAACTCTATTTTGTACAAATGACCTGTTTCTGTCTTTGGGATTAATGGTCTCATGAAGAGCCTGAGGTCATGTGAAAGAAAGGTATTTGCCCAAGGTCTCAAAATAGTGGTTGCAAAACTGAATTTGGAAAGCAAGCCTCCTGAAGCTTGGTCCAGGCCTCCGCTTTATTCTGTTTGCTGAGGAACAAATAACCCAATAGCTCCTTCTTGCAGGCTCTCCAATTTTGCAGGCTCACCCACGTAGAGGCCTTTAAAGACAAAGGCAGCCTCTTATTAGAAATGTTAACACTTTTTTTTTCCAATGACAAGATGGGGGAAAAATCGTATCAAATCAGACCAGTCTTTCTGCTCTGAGCTGTTTTGGGGTGACCTACTGCTCTAATTAGGCTGGACAAAACCTGGCTTTCGTGAGGTTCGGAATATGGCTGGAGGAAAAATTGTCAAGGCTGGTTAAGTTCATCAGTGCCCCGCTGGCCTCAGCATTCCAGGAATTCATCGATTCATTCCACTGGTGAACCGCAGACACAGACATGCAGGGACAGCAAATACCATAGCTGAACTAGTCTGACTAATGTACCCAGGGCAGCACAGAATAGAGAAACAGTCACACTTCATTCATTGCTGGCCCCTCACCCCACACCTCAACCCCCCAAGCTCCTCGGATGATGGGGTGGGGGCGGGGGGAGAGAGAGCTACAGAAGGAAGTCAGGACCGAGGTTCATAGTCCCCCCTCTTCCTTTCTAATGTGTGTTCACCTACAAAGGGCAGACACAACACCGGTCCTTTCTTGCTGACAGAGTTCTGGTGAAGAGCAAAGTGGACGGCGGGTGGAAAAGTGCTTGGCAAAGTGGAAAACACTGCCCCTGCGTGAGGATTTATTCGTTTAGCAAGCATGTGTTGGGCACGTGATAAAAGACACACGCTGTGCTAAACACCACGCGTACACAGCTGACAGGCCATGCCACCTGCACCAAGAGACAGCCCGGTCTGACAGCGCGGCAAGGCTGAGGGTGGGAAAGTGTAGGTGGCGGCGCCCCCTGTCCTGATAGCAACAGAACCACAGAATCACCTTAAGAGCACCCCCTGCTCTGAAAACAGGGTCCTTTCTATTTAAAGTTCTCTTTTCCTGAAGCCAATAATACTGTCCTCAGTATAGCCAGTGAAAACTGTTCTTAGGAAGGCAGCTGGTACGGCTTAGTTCCTTAGTCTAGGTCAGTGGTCGGCAAACTCCTTAGTCCACAGAGCCAAATATCAACAGTACAACGAGTGAAATTCCTTTTGAGAGTCAAATTTTTTAAACTTAACTTCTAATGCCACTTCTTCAAAATAGACTCGCCCAGGCCATGGTATTTTGTGGAAGAGCCACACTCAAGGGGCCAAAGAGCCGCACGTGGCTCGCGAGCTGCAGTTTGCCGACCACTGGTCGAGGTGGACAGGAAATATAATTACTTTGTTAATGAATTAATTTTCATAAAAAACCCAAAACTAAATCCTTAAAAAAATCTTTGTCCAAGTTTCCTGACTGCTGTTTCAAGCAAATTCGCTGCCAATCTTGGCAGGAATCGCACAGAGATGTGTGCCGAGTGGCACGTGCTAGACGGACATGGCACTGAGCTGGGAGGCAGGAGACAAACGCCACCTGCTCTCGGCTCCCAGGCAATCAACTTCCCTTTCGGGCCTTAGTGTCCTCATCTGTGCAGTGAGAGACTCAGCAGGTCACCCAGCACCCCCAGCCCCACAGCTGGGTCTCGCTTTCCTCATTTCTACTCTGCTTATGAAGGTTAAGTTTAAAATGACTGGGAAAGACTGCTGAAAAGCAGAATATCCCACTTGTCAGAGAAGCTTGCCAGGGGGGTGTGGAGTTCAGCACATGCCTTTATTGATCTATTTATTTTTTGTTAATCCTCACCCAGGGTATATTTTTCCCATTAATTTTATTTTATTCATTTATTTAGAGAGGAAGTGAGAGGGAGAGAGAGATGGAAACGTCGATGAGAGAAACATCGGTCAGCTGCCTCCTGCACTTCCCCTACTGGAGATCAAACCCACAACCCTGGCACCCCAACCAAGGAATCGAACCTGCGACCTCTTGGTGCACTGAGCCATTCCAGCTGGGCTGCCATTGCTTTTCAGAGAGTAGGAGGGAAGAGGGGGCGGGGCAGGAACATCGATGTGAGAGAGACACATTGATTCGTTGTCTCCTGCACACACCCGGACCAGGGTTGGGGAGCAACCCAGGTAACATGCCCTTGCCTAGGAACTGAACCTGAGACCCCCTCGGTGCATGGGCCGATGTTCTAACCCAGGGGTGGGCAAACTTTTTGACTTGAGGGCCACAATGGGTTCTTAAACTGGACCGGAGGGCCGGAACAAAAGCATGGATGGAGTGTTTGTGTGAACTAATATAAATTCAAAGTAAAGGAGCAGAGAGGAGAGCAAGAGAACCGGATAGAACAGCCGGATCCGGCCCGCGGGCCGTAGTTTGCCCACGGCTGTAACCACTGAGAAACATTGGCCAGGGTGCATGTGGCCTTATTAATAACATAAAGGACCACTGGGACTGGTGCCAGCTTCCTCATGCCCGGGGATTTCTAGCAGTGGTTTTGACTAAGGAACTGCAACTCACCTGCGTGTAGGAAGGGTCTACAGAAAAACTGCACTGAAAGTAATTACTATGAAGGATCAGCGTTTGCACGAGTTCCCTTTCCCATTGCAAAGCCCAATCTCTCCCTCCAGAGGCAACTGCTGGTACTAGTTTTGAGTATATTCTTTCCCTGCTATCCCTCACACATTCAGGCAGGTTTGAGAGGCTCCCAGCCCTTTTCTTCCCCATAAATGGGCGCACCCAGCCCCTCCTGTTCTATACCTGAGGTGCACAGGTGGGCTTCCACACAACCCATGACACTGCCTGCAGTGTTGTGGTTTAGAGCATGTCGCACTTCCAGGGGACTGTTAATAACTTCATTAGTATTTCAAAGGTGCTCTTGACCTCCAAAAAGTGACTGTCCCTCCACAAAAAGCACATGAACTGCCCTGAGCCCAGGGCTCGCTACTAAAGCCCTGTCACAGGTGCTCCCCTGCTGGGGGTCACGGGGCTCACAGCTGAAGGGGCTGAAGGAGGTGCATCTCCACTGGTCAGCAACAGAGGAGCTAGGAGCAATGCAGAGTATGTGGAAGCTTCCGACATCAATGCAAATTGAAAACAGAGCCAGGAATATTGCACACATCTGAAAATTCTAGAAAAGTGAAGGCAGTGTGAAAGCCAGGTTTCAAAGACCTAATACAAGAAAGTCATCGATAGCTCATTCATCATTTTCCCATTGATTACATGTAGAAATTACAATATTCTGGATATAGTTTAAATACATTATTAAAATTACTTTTACCTGTTCTTTTTACTTTTCTTAACAGGGCTGTTAAATATTTAAATTCCCCACGTGGCTCGCATTGGTGGTTATGGCAGTCCTGCTCTGGGGAATGCAGCACCACTATTCACTCTCCTCTGTTCTCCATCACTGATGACTGACTGAGCTGCACCTTAGAAATGTTCTCTTCTTACTCACGGATACAGAAAATAGTTGGGCCTGATCGCCCCTAACTGCCTCTGCCTCGGCCCCTGCCACTGTGGCTTTGTCCGGAAGGATGTCCGGTCTAATTAGCATATTACCCTTTTATTAGTGTAGACTAGTGGCCCAGTGCACGAAATTCGTGCATGGGGGGGGGGGTTCCCTCAGCCCAGCCTGCACCCTTTCCAATTGGGGACCCCTTGGGGGACATCCCTCTCGCTATCTGGGACCTCTGGCTCCTAACCACTCACCTGCCTGCCTGCCTGATCACCCCTAACTGCCTCTGCTGCCTAACTGATTGCCCCTAACCCCTCTGCCTGCCTGCCTGCCTGATCGCCACTAACTGCCCTCCCCTGCCGGCCTAATCTCGCCCCCAACTGCTCTCCCCTGCCGGCATGATCTCTCCCAGTCTCTGTCTCTCTTTGTTTTTCTCAGCAGTCCTCCAGGCCTCCCTGCCTCCCTCTTCCTCCAGTGGGGGCCGCTCCACCCTCTGCCCACCCTCCCTTCCATCCAGGCCTCTTCAGGCCCAGTCTGTTTTGTTTCCTCATTCTGAGAGAGACTCTGAGAGTGAGCTGGGAGGGAGGGCAAGAAAGGGAGAAAAGGCTGTGAGCTGGTGGGCACTGTGTGTGTCTGTGCGTGTGTGCAGTTGTGAGTGCGAGTGCTGGCCCCGCCTCCCCCATCCCCATCTCCGCTGCCACAAGTCCCCACCCACCAGAGCCTGCTGCGCGCGCAGCCTGGGCGTTAGGTCGAGCCTCTGGTCGTTGTGGTTGTGATGGACCCAGGGTTTTTATATATTAGGATAAGCATACAAATTCAAAGACAAGTGAAGTGCCACTATTTCTAAACACATGTGACTGCACATTATATATTCATATTAGAGGCCCAGTGTATGAAATTGTGTGAGCATAATTCACCACTGCTTGCCGCCCTGCCCACCGCCGGCCACCGCAAGCCGCCCCGCCTGCTTGCTTCCGCCCTGCCCACCACCGTGAACTGCTGCTCATGGGTCAGGGGTCAATGCACCTCATGGCGACTGGTAAGCGATCGTTCTGGTCGTTATGCTCATGGTCCCTGGCCTTTTATTATATACCAGAGGCCCGGTGCATGAAATTCGGGGGGTGTATCCCTCAACCCAGCCTGCACCCTCTCCAATATGGGACCCTTCAAGGGATGTCCCACTGCCTGTTTAGGCCCAATCCCGGTAGGATCGGGCCTAAATGGGCAGTCGGACATCCCTCTCACAATCCAGGACTGCTGGCTCCCAATGCTCGCCTGCCTGCCTTCCTGATTGCCCCTAACCGCTTCTGCCTGCCAGCCTGATCACCCCCTAACCACCCCCCTGACAGCCTGATTGATGCCTAACTGTTCCCCTGCCAGCCTGATTGTCCCTAATTGCCCTCCCTTGCAGGCCTGGGCCCTCCCAACTGCCCTGTCCTGCTGGCCATCTTGTGGTGGCCATCTTGTGTCCAGATGGGGGCAGCCATCTTTGACCACATGGGGGCAGCCATCTTCTGTTGGAATGACGGTCAATTTGCATATTACTCTTTTATTAGATAGGATGAAGTAATAGCACCATAAATTTATGTTGTGTTATTTTATGGGCCAAACAAATTAAACACACAGGCAGAGGTAGTGAAGGTAATGAAAACTTAAACAGAGAAGCACCATGGAGAAACCTGTCCACTTGGTCTCTAATGGCCCAGGGAAGGTATGTGCTGGAAGGTAAACCCTCTGGTCGGGAGGGGAAATGTAAAAGCAAAGGGCAGGAAGATCACACAAAGGTGAGTTCCTCGGGAGGGAACTGCATTCGCTGTGTAGGAGTCAGGCGAGTTTTGTTGAGGCGAGTTTTCTAAGGAGCAGGTGAGCAGCCACACGCTACCCATTCTCTGCCCTGATGTTGAAAGTCAAAACCTGGGGACCAGTGAGAAAGAGACATCATCCACCCACAGAGGAGGAAGAGGGGCCTGCGGCAGGTCAGAGAGAAGGCCGGGCCAGCCCGGAGGGAGAGGTGCACCAACCCCACGGCCTATGAGGAACAGGGTAAGGAGGAGTTCAAAAGAGGAAAAACACAGTGATTTTCAAAGTGCACAAAAGCAGGGAGGAGGGAAAGCAGAGCAACAAAAGGAGCTTGTAAGAAGGTGTGGAAGGGAGCATCGTGCTAGCCACACAACCGCCATGCACCGAGCCCCTTGCCGAGTCGTCTCGGGACCAGGAGCCAGCACGCAGAGGGGCCGGGACCGGTGGGAACAAGTGACACCGCCGCCTGGACACCAAGCCAGGGAGGACAGAGTGGGTTCAGATGCTGACCAAGTCCAGGCCAGGAAACCACCCACCACCCCCTTGGTCTGGGGGGATGGACTGCAGGTGTCGTGTAGTTAGAACTTTGCTGCGTGTTCATTCAATACCGGTAAATCCAATTCTTTTATCCCACTGTGCGCCCAAGTCATTCATTTTAAAGTTCCACTTTAAGAAGGATTTTTAATATTAGGGAATGACCGAACTTCATCCTAACCAATGGTGGGAAAGTAGGAAAGCTGCGATTATGGGGTAGCTCCATGAGGAGTCATGTGTGGAGCTCTGCCCCCGCAGTCTCCTTACCATCCTTCCCCTTCAGGTCTCCTGCGGCTCGTTACCTGCAGTCAGTCCAGGGCCGCCTGGGGAATGACTGGAGGAGATGGCCCCTGCGCTTGAGGAATTCAGCTTTTGGGAGAGGCAGCCTATATTCAAGAGAACCCAAAGGAAGTCATAAAGGTGATCAATAACCCAAACCTTGCCACTGAATTTCTAGTCTGTCAGTAAACAAAGCCATACTCTCTCTTTACAGCATCACACACACACACACACACACACACACACACACACACACACACAATATCCCAGGTTGTATCTGAGACCGTCTCAGGTGGCTTCCTACCTGAGTGTTTAAGGATCTTGAAGTTCTATCATTGTTCTCTTGAACTTTTTATTATAAGCAGTTATTAATTTTTCAATGACTAAAACCAGCTTATTGAAAAACAAAACACTTAAGGGTGCAAAGGGACAAGTGAAATGAAAATGGGGCCCGGCCTGCTCTCCACGTTAAGACAGTCACTGATTGTGTCTAAGGCCCTGGCCATCCAGACGCTTGGGCATTCAATACAAGGGAGGAGGTGATGGCCCACCACGCCTGCCCATCTGGGTCCATGGCTCCTGCCCTGAGAGGGAAGGGCGGGGTCCTCACAGCCCACCGGAGCTGAAGTCTGTCCAGAGAATGGCATGATGAGAGCAGTTGGTCTCAAATCTGCCATATTTGCTTTGCATGTGCTTAACAATTCTCTCCACGTGCCACAACTCCTTTAGATTTTAATTTCTTTTCTTCTCCTAATTTTATGGGGCATGGCCAATGTGGTGCTTCATTAAACCGCAGTGCTTCCAGCTCTCTCAGTGTGGAGCCAGGACCCATGGGCCACCTTCAGTTCCCCATCCGCTGGCCCCCACGCAGCACTGATTTCTGTGCCAGCCTCCCGCCGCCCAGGGCCAGGAAACAGGAGCAACAGAACAGGAATCAGGTGCCTTGAGCCCTAGAGCAGGTCCTGGGGACCAGGACCACGTTCTGACCCTTTCTGGGTTTGTTTCCTCATCCGTAAGGGAGTGTATTTCTAATTTGCTGAGTGCGATGTTAATTAAATAGCATATTGTAACTAGAGCTCTTGGCACTTAATAGCTGAATTAGACGGAAGCTATCTGGCTGGATCCCTAAGGTCTAGCACTGAATGAATGAGAGAGAACAGAGGGTGTTCAGTAAACATTACTTCCCTTTCCCGTTGGAAATGCCTCAAGAGACCCTGACACGTCTGCTTCAGGAAAGTGAGAAATGCTGTGTCCAAAAAAGTGCCTCCTAGAACTTGGAACCAGAGGCTACCGAACAGCTGTTTCAGCGCTGACACAGCCTTTTCTGCTTCTTTAAAATATATTTTTATTATTATTATTTAAAAAATATATTTCTTTACTGATTTCAGAGAGGAAGGGAGGAGAGAGAGACAGAAACATCAATGATGAGAATCATCGATTGGCTGCCTCCTGCACGGCCCCCACTGGGGATCGAGCCTGCAACCCAGGCATGTGCCCTTGGCCGGAATCGAACCTGGGATCCTTCAGTCCGCAGGCTGACCTTCTATCCACTGAGCTTAGCCGGCTAGGGCTATATTTTTATTTATTTATTTATTAAAATATATTTTATCGATTTTAGAGAGGAAAGGACAGGGAGAGAGTGATAGAAACATCAATGATGAGAGAGAATCATTGATTGGCTGCCTCCTGCACGCCCCCTAATGGGGACCGAGCCCGCAACCCAGGCATGTGCCCTTGGCTGGAATCGGACCTGGGACCCTTCAGTCTGCAGGCCGATGCTCTATCCATTGAGCCAAACCAGCTAGGGCTATATTTTTATTTATTTTTTATTTTTAATTTATTTATTTATTTTATATTTTATTGATTTTTTACAGAGAGGAAGGGAGAGGGATAGAGAGCCAGAAACATCGATGAGAGAGAAACATCAATCAGCTGCCTCTTGCACACCCCCTACCAGGGATGTGCCTGCAACCAAGGTACATGCCTTTGACCAGAATCAAACCTGGGACTCGAGTCCGCAAGCCGATGCTCTATCCACTGAGCCAAACGGGCCAGGGCTATATTTTTATTTAAAAAAAAATATGTATTTTATTGATTTCAGAGAGGAAAAGGGAGAGAAAGAGATAGAAACATCAATGATGAGAGAGAATCATTGATCAGCTGCCTCCTTGCAGGCCTCCTACTGGGGGTCAAGCCTGCAACCTGGGCATGTGCCCTGACCGGGAATCGAACCGTGACTGCCTGGTTCATATGTAGACGGTCAACCATTGAGCCACACCAGCTGGGCCTGCCTTTTCTTCTAAAAGCACACAGCAAGCCCTCCATGGACTGTCCCACAGATAAGGTCTCAAGTCCCCTCGCCACCCTCCTCTCTTTTAAATGTGCCTGCATTCGTCAGCTCGGGCTGCCATAACTAAATACCAGTCCGGGTGGCTTAGCCACAGAAATGTACTTTCTCACCGTTCTGGAGGCTGGAAGGCTAGGGTCAAGGCATCAGTAGGCTTGGTTTCTCCTGAGGCCTCTCACCTTGGCTTACAGGTCCACTTTTTCGCTGTGTCCTCACATGGCCTTTTCTCTGGTGTCTCCCTCTTCTTGTAAGGACACTGGCTCTGCTCAGGCTCCCACCCTCCTCACCTCATTTAATCTTCATTATCTCTTAAGCGTTATCTCCAAATATGGTCACATTGGCGGTTACGTCTTCCATCTATGAATGTGGGGGACACAACTCAGTCCAAACCAGTGTCCCAGGCCACAGTGCTCTGTTAAACACCAGGATGAAACACAACACTGCAATGTGGTCTGACGATTCTGACGACGACAAGTGTGGTCACCTCCAGAGGAGGAAAAAATGGTACAAGTGATAAGTCTGGTTTTTCTTTATCCTGCGCAGTTTATATTATTTGGAATTCTTTAGGTTGTAAGTGACAGATTCTGATGAGAAAAAAGTGGAATTTGTTATTTCATACAGAGCAAAAACAACTACCTTCATGGCAGGGCCGATGCCTTGAAGCCCAGGCTCAGTGATGCCATGAGAAGTCGGTTCCTTGGCCATCACTGTACTCTACCCCATCTGCTGGCTTTGGTACCAGAAGGCTACCACCAGTGACTTTAGGCTTTCATCATCCCACACAGCTCTTGATCCCAGAAAAAGCAGCATCTTTCCTCACAGATCTAGCCCAACACTCTTCCCTTAAACCAAGCACGTCAAACCTGTGCCAGTGGGCTGCGAGTTTGACATGTTTGCCTTAAACCAGTGGTCGGCAAACTCATTAGTCAACAGAGCCAAATACCAACAGTACAACGATGGAAATTTCTTTTGAGAGCCAAATTTTTTTAAACTTAAACTTCTTCTAACGCCACTTCTTCAAAATAGACTCGCCCAGGCCGTGGTATTTTGTGGAAGAGCCACACTCAAGGGGCCAAAGAGATGCATGTGGCTCACGAGCCACGGTTTGCTGACCACTGCCTTAAACCAATCACCACAGCCAAGGGATTGAGTCATGTGTCACCTCCAAAGAGGGGGTGTGGGGTTGGGCCAGGTCAGATCACTGTGGAATGGACTGCTGGTTCTCCCCTGCTTATCCCTCCTCTCTAAACTGGCTGCTGGGCAAACAATATCTTTCTAGGAATAACAATGCTAGTAGAGGAAACAGATAGGCATGCTAAAAGATTACCTGCCTCTCTCTTTTTAAAAAGTTCTCGATCTTGGGACGTTTTACTTATTGGAATGATCTCAAACTCATTCTCTGCCCAGGTGCTAACAAAAGACTGATCCAAGGCGGGTAAAGAATGTCCTCGCACATCTCAGCCCTTTCCATCAGTGAGAACTGCACGGGTGTGGGAAATCGCAGCAGTTTCTCCTCCTGGCAGTGCTGAGAAAGAGTCCGATTTATCATGGACACATCAAGAGTAATTATATCAAGTCCGGCCTGTGTAGCTCAGTGGTTTAGCACTGACTTATGAACCAGGAGGTCACGGTTCGATTCCCGGTCAGGGGACATGCTGGTTTGTGGGCTCCATCCCCAGTAGGGGGTGTGTAGGAGCCAACTGATCAATGAGTCTCTCTCATCATTGATGTTTCTATCTCTCCCTCTCTGAAATCAATAAAAAGATATTTTTAAAAAATCCACTGCCAATTATCCTATATAATAATAGAGGAATATTCAAACTGTCCGTTACTCCGTAATGTCACAACCGATAGCAGGAGGCCGCCTGTGCATGTGCAGCGGGACGTTGCTCCGGAGACGGGGTGGAAGTGGGGAGGCGCCCGGAGGAGGTGGGGCCATCCTGTAGTGGGGAGGGCGGGGGTGAGAGCCCGTAGCACCCCAACCACCCACCTGCCAGGGAAAGGAGCACAGCGCAGCAGGCGGGAGGCTTCCACGCTCTCCTCCCAAGCCATGATGGGGTGGAGCCACCGCGCGTTGCTCCAGAGATGGGGTGGAAGCTGAGGTGCCCGGAGAAGGCGGGACCAGCCCGAGGCGACTCGAGGGACTGAGGCAGGGCTTTAAGCGGCCAGAGAAGGCCAGAGAGGTCGGGGGCTGGGCCAGGCGTGCTGGAGCTCTGTGTGGAGAGGTTTGGGTGTCAAGGCAGGGCAGGGCCGCTGATTTCGCGTGCTGGGCTCCTAGTATCTTTTTTTTTTTTCTTTCTAATTTTTATTAAGGTATTATATGTGTACATTGGGCTCCTAGTATCTTAATAAAACTGGAAGAAAAATATTTTCAGTTGCAACAGACCAATTACAGAACCCAGAGATCAGTCATTCATCCAACAACCATTAACTGCCCTTCAAACAGCTGGAAGGTGCTGTGCTAGGTACTGGGACAGACATGAACAACTCAAAAAAAAACTTTCAGGGGGGATGAGAGAGGGGGAGATGGAAGGGGGCATAGAGAGGATAAATGGTAATGGGAAAAACAAAATAAAAGACAACTTTCAGTTGTACTGCTTACAAAGCATTTTTGCATATATAATCACACTTTCCCTCACAATGAACCAATTTTACATATTAGGCAAGTGAAACCCAAAAAGAATGAACAATTTGCACCAAATTACACAGCCAATAAGAGCAGGAGTCTGAACTTACCCTCCAATGAGATTTCGAATCTCACACTCCTATCTTCTTCCATTATGTATTTTGCCCAAAGATTCTCTTCTTCCCCATTTCTAATTCTCACACTCAGATTACCCTTCAACTACAGCAATATTTTCCTGAGCGTAACTAAAAATTAAGTGTTAAGCAATAAAAGTTCCTTCATCAAACAGATGTGGGAAGTTCAGGGGCAAAATTCCTACCCTCCATCTTCTACTTCTGTGAGATTTCTCATGCTCCCACACTGACCTTGCTCAGGAGAGTGGGGTGCACAGTGTTTCTCAAACAACTGACTACAGCCCTCCCACTCCCCATGCCGCCTCCTGCGTGACTAAGAGCCGTCCAAAGCACAGGCCCCAGGGTCGGGTGGAACTGGGTTCCAATGCCGGCTCTGTGTGACGCTGGAGAGGTTAAGCCAGAGCACACCTTGCTTTTTTTTTTTTTAAATCTGTGAAACAGATATGACAGTAACAGCCGCTATCTCCTAGGAATCTTATGGGAACGACAAAATCAGGGTCAGAGGCAGCTACGGAGTGGCAAAGGCAAGCATGGACTTTTCAGTGAGAAGACCGGTCCAATTCCCAGCTCTACCAATGAAGCAGACCGTGTCACCTGGGGAGCGACCTATTCCCGGAATCTTCTCAGGCACGTGCCTGTCAGGTGCAACGGTAAGAACAGTACCGAGCCCCCAGACTGATGTGGAAACTGGAAGTGATAACAGGTCCTGGAACATGTGCCTACACTTGCAACGTGTCTTGTTTGTATTTGAATCTAGAAGAACCAGAAAGTTTACATTTTAATACGTAAGGACTTGTGAAACTTCATATTTGGTGCTAGCTCAAACCCTTTTGTCAGTCCCTACAGCTCTGAAATCTACCCTGTGGCCCTTTAGTCCTTGCTGCTGACCTGCTGCCTGGACCAGTTCTGCCCATGCGAGCTGCTCGGCGGACTCATTTTCCCCAGAATCCCAGGCGTGCCTCATGTGCTGAAATGAACAGACACCCAAGAGGCAGCAACTGCCTTGTTTCCTGCCATTTCCCCTTCCAGGGCCTATTAATGGCGTGTGGAGGAGGTTTGAAAGAAGTTCATAAAAATGAATAAAAAAGAAGTGCCGGGAAGCCACGATGCATCCGGCTCTGTTCAAGTGTGACAGGTGGAATGACAAGGTATCAAACCTTCTTTCTGCCTTCAAGTAACCCTCAATCAAGTCAGGAAAGTACGACAGAAAAGTTAAGTACTAGATTATTTTCTATACGTCCGTGTTGTATGGAAGTTCAGAAAAAAGAGACATTCATGTGGGCTAGAGTGGGAAAAGGCTTCCTGAAGAAGTGTGCACAGTGCTGGGTTCTGCAGGGTTCCACGGGGAGAAAGCACAGGCTGTGCGCTGACTAAATCAATGTGGAGCGGAGGGAAGGCTCCTGCGACGGAGGTCCCAGAGAGCGTGCAGTCAGGCCAGGGAGGGCTTTGCTGGCAGGGACAGGGCTTTATACTGCCACCTGGTAAGGGACTGGGAGACGGTCCTCTCTTGGCCACCCTTCTCTGAAACAAGCTGTGTTCAAGTTTTCACCCAGGGCAGGATGAGCGGATTCGCGCTTCATTCACCCCTGGGATCTGGTTATCACCGGGGTCCCTACCAAGACCAGGACAACGATTCTGTCAACTGTAGCACGTGTGTCCACCTCCCTGCAGCCTAGGACCTCTACCTCCCTCAGTCTTCAACAAGGAGGAGAGTAACGAAGGTGGAGTCTTCGCTCTCTGGCTTTGGAAGTGCTCCAGTCCACCTGACTGGGAGAGCATCCTCTCCGGGAAAAGGGATTCCATAGGATCCCTCAGTGGCCTCCCCTGAAGTCCAACAGAACCGCCCGGAATCACCCATCATGTCTACAACAGCTGCTTCTGGATGGAAGGGTGCTCACCACCGAGCTCTCACTTGTAATTCACTTCGTCCCCCTCCCTCTCCCCCTCAGTGGAACAGACCTCACACATCAGACTGTCAATGCAGTCCACACAGTTCAACAGACATGTATACCCTGTGCCGGGCTCTGGAAATAAAGAGCGGTGAGGCCAAGGCATGCACTGCTATGCCGGCCCCGGGGAAATGTCGGCACTTGGAGGTGGGCTCTGGCTGTGTCATCGTCATTAGACGGAAAGCACTGAAGTCCCAGTCTGTCAACTGCAAGGAACTTAATTAATCTCTCAGGCCAGTGTATCTGCGTGTCAACCAAGCCCCAATCCAAGCTCTCAGCTGATTAGTCACATCACAGTTGGTTCACTGTGTCATGAAATTTCAACAAGCAGGACTGTCATCTGAGGACTTCGTCTGAGCACCTAGGAAGACGGGAGTCCAGGGCGCCCCACCTGAGTGTCAGGCCTCTCTCCTGGCTCCTGTGCAATTTCTAATCAGGATTAGATTGGAACAGGATTTCATTAGTCTAATTAAATGCTTTGCTGCTTGAGGGAAATTAAAGGAATTAATTTATTGAGTATCTACTAAGTGCTAGGCACCTTGCTAGATGCTTTAGCAAGTAATCTCATTTAATCAACGCAGCAACTCTGGGAGGTGGGTAATACCCCATTTCACAGAGGCAAACTGAAGCACAAAGAGCTTAACCAAGCTGCTCAGGTAACAAGGCCAGTGGAAAACCAAAGGTGCCAGCGTTGCAGAGCACCGAGCAGTGTGTCCCCGACCACGTGGTCCCCGAAGGTGAAGTGCTTACCACTGCAAGGTAGTGAACTCCAGGGCAGAGAAAGTCACCAATCATGAGGAAAAGGCAAATCAGACACGGGTAACCTTGAGGAGAAGGAGGGAAGTTGCTCCTCCTTGGGCTTTATCAGCCCACTCTTCTGACTCAGCCCCTACACTGCTCCCAACAGCCAGCCCTTCCCTTTATTTTCATCCACCCAAATCCTACGCTTCCCCAAGACTCAGATCTTCCTGAAAGTCCCCGTACCCCTCCATACCGCAGAACCACAGCACCGCTAATGGGATCTACCTCACCTCACCTGCGTGCCTGCGCCTTGGCTGCCCCACCCCATGCTTTTGGTGCTGGCTGAGGACAGCAAATTCCTGAAGGCGAGGCTAAGGATCACACATATTTGCACCTTTTACTACGGCTTGTAGTTAGTAGACGTCCAGGAAGTGTTTTTTGAATGAACGTTCTGCTATCAGCAAAAAGGCCCTCCCCACCTCTAAAAAGACATAGACAAAATTTCCAGAACCTACACAGCGGGTGCGACCTTTGCAACTATCCTAAGTAGCGACAAGCAGCGTGCTGACCCAGGCTGGTATCCTGTTCTGGACTCATTCCTCGCTGAGTCCAGTTAAAGTCTCCCCTCCCCTCCCTTCTTTCCTTCCTTAAATTTTATTGGGGTGCCATTGGTGGACACGAACATACAGGTGTCAGGTGTGGGTTTCTATGCTACAAGGTCTGTATATTGCACCGTGTGCCCACCACCCAAAGTCACAGCTTCTCCCAACACCGTATATTAGGATCTTCTTCTCCCCACCCTCTTCCCTCTGGTAGCCACCACTCTGCTGTTTGTGTCCACGAGTTTCAGTTTTATATCCCACATAGGAGTGAACTCATATGGTTCTTAGCTTTTTCTGACTTCTTTCACTTAGCATAATGTTCTCAAGGTCCATCCATGTTGTTGCAAATGGTGCTATTTCATCCTTTCTTATGGCTGAATCCATTGCGTAGATGTACACATCTTCTTTATCCAGTCCTTTATCGTAGGACACTTTGGTTGTTCCCATGTCTTGGCCTTAGTTTTCTTTTGATTCGTTGTTTTTAACATGAGATGACTACTGTGCTATGCGAAAAGTGTAAGGAATGGGAATGAGACCGAACTGGTTAAATATTAACTGATTAACCTTCCACTAATTCCAAACTATAAGTACCAGCATTATAGAAAAACTTTGTAATTTATACACTTCTGTCTTACATATTATCCTCAAAGTAGCCTTTTCCTGTAAGTGCAGAAACTGCGGCCTGGAGAAATAAAGTGGCTCACCATGTCACAGTTTAAGTTTACATTGTATGAAGTGTATTCAAATCTTTGGACTCCAATTCCCAGCACTGCCTCTCTTTGAATAAAACTCAACAATAACTGTAACACATTTAATAATAGAGGACAGACTGGTATTTTAAAATATATCCACTTTGCCATCCCAAGAGCTAAATTATTTGTTTCCCAAAATAACATTTTGCTTGTGGCTTGTCAGACAAACAGGCGGAACTGCCAAGTCCATGAGATGTGTCTGTCCTTCCCCGCCACCTGCTCTGTTTTTCTCCTTCAGCTCTCCACCCGCTGCCCACTTCCTCCAACCAGGTGCTCCTGGGATGGGTCTGGGTAAAGGTACCATTTGGGGGCTGTCTGTGTCCCTGAGCCTCCGTTTTCATTTATAAGACGCGACGTGGTTAAAGTTACCAGGGGCAAAGCACCTAGCAGTGCCTGGCGCATAGTAGATACTCAACAATCAAGTTGTGGACCTTCCCCATCCTGCCCAGCCCAGCTTCCATCTCCCGTTGATCTGAGCTGTATTTCCACACCACAGTGGAACGTCACTGCACAGAAACATCTGTTTCTTCAAGGATTGCAGGACCCTGGGGAACGGGAGGGTGGGCTCTCCTTGCTTTCGAACTTCAGGTGTTCCCTGAAACCACTTATTTTAACTCGTTTCAATATTCCAGTGGGAGGGCAAGAAAATGTACATCTTTCCCCAAAACCACATATCAATTTGCATGAATAAAGATAAAGCTAGTTGGAGTTTGAACCTTAACCGGTCCAGAACATTTAAAAATTAAAACAATTAAAACAGACTCAAAGTTGTAACTTCCCATTTTCATGTGACTGATTCATTCCACCTGTGGATTTGAGATCTGGAGTTGGTATATCCTGGAAGCAAGCAGGAGTAAGTATCAGGAACTTTGAGAAACAGTGGTTTCTGATTTTGGTTCCATTCTCACTTGAGGGTTATGGAGCCAAAATCACACGGAAAACTACGTTCTGGGGATGGGAAGGACATTCGGTCACGGCTCTGGGTCTCGCGGTGGGAGGAAAACTCCAGTATTCGACAAAGCTGTCTCCAGTGTGCTCAGGTGACGGTCTCTGCGGTGGGGAGTAACAGGTAAATGTTTGCTTAGACCAGTGGTCAGCAAACTCATTAGTCAACAGAGCCAAATATCAACAGTACAACGATTGAAATTTCTTTTGAGAGCCAAATTTTTTAAACTTAAACTTCTTCTAATGCCACTTCTTCAAAATAGACTCTCCCAGGCCGTGGTATTTTGTGGAAGAGCCACACTCCAGGGGCCAAAGAGCCGCATGTGGCTCGCGAGCCGCAGTTTGCCGACCACGGGCTTAGACTATTAGTTCAGTACACTTCTCGTCTAAGAAGTTTCTTTAAAAAGGCAAAACCACAAGAAAAGTGTGTCTATCACAACAGCCAGCTGGGACAGCTTGCCTGGTGTTAGAACGATGCAGACTGTCGTCAGTGGGAAGCCAGAACCCCTGACCGCTGGAAAATGCTGGCTGGACCTCTCACGCTCAGGGTTCGCCAGCTCTCCAGGCTTGGGCCCCAGGTCCCAGCGAACCATTAAACCAGAAGCAGGTGGTACAGTGAGGCCACTGCAGAGTCCTCGGGCGATGTGGCCGGAGCTCTCTGGTGCTCCAGCAACTGGGATGTGCTGCGGACATGTCACCTCTTTCTCTGGAGGTCAGTGCTCAGCCTTCAACATGCTCTTCTAAGTGAGCACACCAGCCGGCACCACGGCACCATGAGGCCTGCACCGAGCTGGCTGGAGAGCTCGCTTGCTTTTCCTTCCTTGGTAAGTCCTTGTGAGACAAACAGTCAAGTGCTTATTAAGGCCTTACTGTGTGTCAAGCAGCGTTAGGCATGCAGGACCCAGAACACATGGACTCACACTGCCCTGGCTGGTTTGGCTCCGTGGTAGAGCGTCAGCCCATGCACCAAGGGTCCCGGGTTAGATTCCAGTCAAGGACATGTACCTTGGTTGCAGGCTTGATCCCCGGCCCTGGTGCATGCGGGAGGCAACCAATCGATGTGTCTCTCTCACATCAATGTTTCTCTCTCTCTGTCTCTCCCCCTCCCTTCCACTCTCTCTAAAAACAACAAAATACCCACGATTCACAAAAGTTCTCAAGACTCCTAGTCCAATAGGGAGTCAGCATGTACACGTGTCCATGTCAAAATCTGACCTCCTTTTAACAATGAGTGTGGGCCTGTGCTCTTGAGTTGGGGTGTATGGAGGCCTGTAAATGTGTGTGGATAAGAGGATGGAGTCACTCACGGCGCCCTTTCCTCCCTTAGGTACATGTAGAAAGAGTGCTGTAACTTATCAAGCAAGTTTATGTTCTCATTTAATGCTGACAGCATTACAGATCTGCTTGTCGAGAACTGCTATCCCCATTTTCCAGGTGAGAAAATGGAGACAAAGATCCAAAGACAGAACATGGCAGAACCAGGCTTACAGCCAAGATGATAATCCTAAAATCTTCACGTCAGTATGCTCTCCACCCCTCTGAGGCCTCCCGGGAGGAGGAGGGCTGTGACCCATGTGGCCAGTTTAACCTCCTATGAGCGTATGGCCCGGGTCCACCTGCCTGTATGCTGCTCTGGCTCCTGATTCCTTTCCTACCTCTACCTCCACTCTGCCTTTGCCTCACACTTCCCATCTCAAAGACACTCTCTGCCTGCTTCTCCCAAGCCAGTGGTCAGCAAACTGCGGCTCGCGAGCCACATGCGGCTCGCAAGCCGCGGTTTGCCACTCTGTTGACTGAGTTTGCCGACCACTGTCCTAAGCCAATGGTTCTCTGGTTCCAAGACCTACAGCATCGGAATCACCTGGGAACTTGTTAGACATGCACGTTTTAAGCTCCAACCGAGACCTACTTACTGGGTCCAAACCTCTGGGAGGGCGCCCAGCAATGAGTTTTCGGAGCCCTCCAGGTGCTTCTTCTGCCTGTTACAGCCTGAGAACCACGTTGGCCTCAGTTAAAAAGCTAAGCTCCTCTGTAGTGTCTGTGCTGCCCACTGTGATCACCTGGCCCCACACATGCGGACCCGGTGACTGGAAAAGACGGCCATTTGTCTGGTGCTGTGCAGCGGTCACAAAATGCAATCACACCCAAAATGCAGCGTGCTCAGGGCCAGCTCAGGCAGGAGCCTGAAACAGGGGTAAGAGACTTCTTCTTTTCCGGCTTCTGGTACTTTCCATAGAGGGCCCCACTTTCTCGGGTCAGCAGTGTGGTGGCCTTTCACTCTGACCCTTTTCACCTCTTCAGACCCAGCTCTTGGGCTAGGAGCCCTCCGCAACGGGAATGGCTTTTCTGATACACATCCCTCTTCAGGAAATGTAGGGAAGGGCTCCGAGCTCTGTTCAAGCTAAGGCTTACTCCATCTAGCATACATGCTAACAATAAAATATGAACTTAACAGTCTTACTACTTTCTACAATTCATAGAACTCTCACAAGGATCAGAGAAGCTAATTTTGAAACTGGGATTAGAACCCAGAACTCCTGTTTCATTCTTTTTTTTTTTTTTTTAAGTGTTTTTATTGATTTATTTAAGAGAAAGAGAAAAACATCAATGTGAGAGAGAAACATTGATCTGCCGCCTCCTGCATGCGCCTTGACCCAGGATGGAATCTGCAACCCGGACATGTGCCGTGACCAGGAATCTAACTGGTGGCCCTTCGGTGCATGGGACAACACTCAATCAACTGAGTCTCAGCGGCCAGGGCTCCTGTTCCATTTTTAAAGGACAAATCTACTGTAACCTGTGCAGCATTAAATAAATTCTTGTTAGTTGTTAATGGAGCAATTATAAAACAATAAGTCTGGTCCCTATGTAAGGGCACAGGCCCCATGTCACCAGAGCATATTGCCACATGGAAGGAATATCCCTTTCACAAGCCCGACCCATCAGGAATAATGCAGGGGCACACTCTTAAACAAAGGATAACTTCCTAGATCCAAAGCCCCAAGCTTACAGGAAGGGCGGGGGACCTGTGTGCACATCTGATGATTCTCTCAGCTACTCCCTTGATTTTGATTAAAAGGTCTCTAGTTTCCTCTTGCAAATAATGAAAAGTGGTTATTCTATTATCATTTTAATGTTTGTTGCAGCAACATTTGGAGGGAACAAAAAGGGCCTAAAAGAGACAGAACTGAGGTTCCCACACAATCTTTGCCCATCAACATGGCACTTATGCTCAGTTCTAAGATACACAGAAATCCCAGGTGAGAAACGAGAAGCTGTCCGAGGTCAGAAGCAGGCACATATATGCTCTCCTCCACATGTTCCACATGGAAACATGCACAGGAATGACTGATGGCCCTCCCATTGCACCTTCTTTATTTTCATTTCTTAGAAACTCTATTGGAACATCCCTTCCCACATTCACCCCCAGACACAGATTCCCGGAGAAGAGATGGAGGAAAGAGAGGGAGTAAGATTCACAAAAGGCTCCAATTTGCAGCATTAATAATTACAGAGCTGAAAAGCTTACAAAAGCAAAGAAGGCTCCTGTTAACAGGACATTATCAAGGCACTTCCCAGAAAACCGCCCAGCCATGAGATTACTATCGACGATGAGGAAAATCAGAGCCAAAATCAAATCTCAACTAAGCAGACACACTTGCAGAATTTTTCACCTTCACTGCTACCACTAGCATTTTTTAAAAGAGAGCAGTCGACTCCATGAGTTTGACAAAGGAAGAAAAACAAAAGATAGCAACAGACTCCTTCTGGATAAACAGTTGCTATTCTGTATTCTTAACTCTACACCTGCAACAGCAGCTCAAATGAGGCACAAGGTGGGGTCCTCCGCAAATTTACACACCAGCAAACAATTACCCACGCTGCATCTGTGCATGCAGCAAACACCCTGACCAGCACCACCATGCACCTCCGACCCCCGTGCCTGGAGAGACCCCACCAAATGCAGAGAAGAGCCCTTTTTGTGTGTGAGAACCAGCCAGAACCTAAGCTGTCATTACACAGCAAAAACCCAGCGAGAACAAAAACCCAGCGGCAGACAGATGTACGAAACCAGAACATACCTGAATTCTTCAAATGCAAACATGACCTAGACAGAGACAATTTCCTTAGATTGTCTGGCAGCCTTTTTGGTTTGGAGGACAACCATTTAGTCAGTCATATGGTGCAAAGTGCAGAAAAAAGAGGCGGGGTTTCCACCCCCCCCAATATTCCGAAGTAAAAGGCTTTCTGCAGACAGGAGCCTGCAGCCTCCAGCTCCGCCAGCTGCTGACAAGCGGCAGCTAACAGGGGAGGCAGCGAGAAAACCATGTGATCATTACAGCAAGTCTGATTAATGCAGTGTGTGCTCAGGCTCCAGGCTGGGAGGCGGATTAGTCCAGAGAAAAAAGTGGAAACCGGGTCCTGGGTGAACCACAGATCACATCCCCCCTCCAGACCAGGATTTCGCCGGGGGGTAAAAGCTTAAAGGTATGAGAACACAACCTGTGCCACTGTGACCTGCCTGATTACCTCATCTTCCTGTGCCTGCTGCTGCTGAAATGACCAGGTGTGACCAGTGTGGTCAGTGAAGAGAGTGGACAGTGCTACCTGCCTCCATTTCACTGACAATTCTGCAGAATCCCTTATTATACCTGTCCACTACCCAACACTACTTTATCACAGATGCATACACTGCTGTGGAATCAGAAAGGCATGTGGTATGCCCACCACTGTCCCATGAACAATATGACCTTGCAGTCGATTGTGATGGTGATCTCATTTCTTTGATTATTCATTTATTGAGTACTTAATATGTAACAGGCTCTTACCAATTCCTTGAAGTACAAAAATTAGTGTAATAATTTTGGAAGTTAAAAACAGTAAAAAAGAACGAGATGTCAGTCAAAAAAAAAGAGCAATGTTTTCCAGTTTGTAAAGCCCAAGTTGGTAAAATCTGGCAAACGAGCTGAGGCTGTACTCTAAAACCTGCTGTGAAGAAGAACCTTCAGCACTGGGGCTGCAAACCTTCATAAAACAAGGGGGACAGATCTCCAATGAAACCCTGAGTCGCTCTTGACTTTTTTTCTCTCCCTCACACCACAAAGATAATCAGTCACTAATTCAGATTCTACCTCATGAAAGTTTCCTTGAACCTGTCCCTTTGCCCGCTCCCTGCCCACCGCCTGAGCCCCCACCTTCAGCGTCTCTCACCTGGTCTGCTGCATTATAAATGGCCTTCCTCCATTCCTTCTCACAGATTCTGCCAGAGCAGTGTTTCTAACTCTGATTCTCATGCCCCCTATGTGAACCCTGCATTAGTCCCTCAGTGCCCATAGTGTTATGGAAAACCCCTCAGCCCAGCATGGAGAATCTTATTTCTCCAATTCCCTTTTTCCATTAAAACTCTTAATAATCCCCAAATCCAACCAGACATTCCTAGTTCCCAAAATATGCCAGGACCTCCTTTCTTCAGACCAGGGGCCAACTGCCTAAATTATTCCTTGCTCCCTCTGTGACCTGCACCCTTCCACGCGCCCACACTGTTCCCTCAGCTGTCCGTCCCCAGGAGCCTGAGCATCCCAAGGACAGCTGCTCTCCCCGCGGCCCCTGAGGACAGGGGGTGAGTGAGAGGAGTTACTCAATAAGGGTTTGCTGAATGAACCTCCTTCTGCCCCAGCTTTCCGCCAGGGAGAAAGGGACCTCGTCCTCACATTAGGTGGCCTGGGATGAACACACCCCTCTCCTTATGTTATCCCTGTCTGAAGAGAAGTGAGCGTCCAGAACTTCCCTCAAAGAAATGAAGTAATAACAGCCAACCGGGGCAGACTGATTAGTAAGAAATTTGGGTGAATCCTGCGGTCCCTCAAACCATATAGCAATCAGCAACTAAGCTAATCCAGAATGCCTTCCACGACGTTCCTGAGCAGTCTTCGCCCGAGACACTTTCCTTGGCAGAATCATGGTATAACAGGAAACACAGGAGCGTCAGTCATGCGATAACCCGCTGGAAGTCCCAGGTCTGCCACTTAGGGCCTGTGACCACAGGCAGCTGCTCTAGTCCCGCCTTCTCCCCACAGTGATCATGGGAAGTGTGCTTCTGTGTCCAGTCTACTGTCCCCCTGGGAAGCCTTGGACACATTCTCACCCGTGTAAGCTTCAGTGAGTGGGGGTGCTCCACAGACGAAACCCTGGCATATGGAACCACCACCGATGGTAGCTAATATCACATACGTTTCAAAACCCCATCCAGTCCCGCCCCTGACCAAAACCAGCCAATGGTGATCTCTAAAGCTCCCGAATTCCTAGGTAATCAATATCCTATATAATAAAAGGCTAATATGCAAATAGACCACGTGGTGGAACAACCAGAACTGAACAACCTATCGCTATGATGTGCGCTGACCACCAGGGGGCGTGTGCGGAACATGTCAGGCGTTGGCCACAGCAGGATGGTGGAGGCAGTGAGCAGGGGCACCAGAACAAGGCGGAGTGCCGGTTGCTGTCATCGGGGCGAGCCTCTGGTAGTTACTGAAAATTCTTTGCTCCTGCGCGCCGTGGTCCCGCCCGGTTCAGTCCCACACAGTGCGGTACTGCCCAGTGCTCCCACCTGCTGCTGGCATCGGAGCCACTGCTCGCACCCGCTGCCGGTGCCTGGCACTGGTCCCAATCACTCAGCACCATCAGTGGGTGTGAGCGGAGGCTGCCGGCCCTGATCGCCCCTGAGGCTTCTCCACCTCCCCCTGCTCCTGAGGGGTGATCAGGGCAGCAACCACTGCTCGCACCTGCTGACAGCACTGGCCCCGCTTGCACCCACTGCTGGCGTGGGCCTCAATCGCTCTGCACCGTCAGCAGGTGCGAGCAGGGCCGGTGCTGTCAGTGTGTGGGAGAGGAGGTGGCGGGAGTGGGTCTGCTGGCAGATAGGGGACTGGGGGCTGCGGCGGATGGGCTGAGACCCGCCCACAGTTCCTATCAAGATGCATGAATTCATGCACTGGGCCCCTAGTGTATATATACGCACACACACACATATCTATACTAATCAAAGGGTAATATGCTAATTAGACTGGACATCTTCCAGACATCTTCCAGACATCTTCCGGACATCCTTCCGGACAAAGCCACGGTGGCAGGGGCTGAGGCAGAGGTGGTTAGGGGTGATCAGGCCGGCAGGGGGGAACAGTTAGGGGGCGATCAGGCTGGCAGGGGGGAGCAATTAGGGGGCTATCAGGCCGACAGCGGGGAGCAGTTAGGGAACGATCAGGCCGGCAGGGGAGGGAAGTTAGGTGGTGATCAGGCCCGCAAGGGAGGGCAGTTAGGGGGCGATCAGGCCAGCAGGCAGAGGTGGTTAGGGGCAATCAGGCAGGCAGCCAGGAGAGTGGTTAGGAGCCAGCGGTCCTGGATTGAGCCTAAACTGGCAGTCGAACATCCCCCGAGGGGTCCTGGATTGGAGAGGGTGCAGGCCAGGCTGAGGCCCTCCCCCGACCACATGAATTTTGTGCACCGGGTGTCTAGTGTGTATGTGTGTGTGTGTGTATGTATATATGTATATAGATAAATATACATATACATATTTAATCTCACATATCATCTTGTGCTGAGGAGTAGCCTTTGTCCATTCCACGTCTCAGGCCTCTAACCAGGTGGGTCCCTGTGGACAGGGGCTGACAGGACTGGCAGGAGGAAACCTAAAGAGTTTAGCTCCTCATGACCTCCATCAGAAACACTCTAAGTAAAAACAGCATACTTGCTATGCAAACACAGCTTCAAGAAAAATAAATTATAATTTTGGGCCACCATCCCCAAATTCTTCTATTTTGTAATTATGGGGGCCTCACTACCAGTGACCTTCGTTTTTAGTCCTTTTTAAGCCTTCCCCCACGCACAGCACACTCCTGGTACATAGTAGGTCTCTGGTCAAAATATGTTTTTATTGATTTCAGAGAGGAAGGGAGAAGGGGAGAGAGATAGAAACATCAATGATGAGAATCATTGGTCAGCTGCCTCCTGCACCCTCCCTACTGGGGATCGAGCCCGCAACCCAGGCATGTGCCCTGACTGGGAATCGAACCGTGACCTCCTGGTTCATGGGTCGATGCTCAACCACTGAGCCACACAAACTGGGCTGGTCAATATCTCTTTTTATTTCACTCAGTGTGTTTTCATTCCAATTGAATTAACTTTTCCAAGAATTAAAAACAAAAACAAACAAAAAAATGCTTCTTGAATTGATAAGAAATATGTGAGTCCTACACTGTGAACTAATTCTTTCCCTCAGATTACATAATTCAACTGAGCTTCTACAGTGAGGTTTAACTTTAAAATAATTTTAAATAAGCTACTAACCGCAGGCTAACCCCCAATACCGTAAACCAAATACAACTGCAATACATCTTTCAGTCTACCGCTTCTCAAAAGCAGGCGTTTACTGCTATTCATTTCTGCATTCCTGTCCAAGTCTATCTCCCCAAGTAAGTGCTCTCTAAATAGCTGCCCAGGTCATTGCCTTCACCCGGCAAGTGCTCGAAGGGCTACCATGTTAGGTGCTGTTCTAGGTGCAGTGAAAGCCCTGAGCTTCTCAGTGCATCTGCTCTAAGGAAGGAACTCAGAGACTGAATGGGTGAGAAAAGGATAATAAAATAGGGCAATGTGTCAGAGAGTGACGGGGGCTGTGAAGAGGTGATGGGAAAGGCCCCTCAGGTAGTGATATCGAAGTTGAGATGTGGATGATAAGAGGACAGTTATGCAAACATCAGGGAAAGATCACTGCAGGCAGAGGAGACAGCTGGCACAAAGGCCCAAGGTGGGAGGGCACCAGCCTGGCATCCCTCCTTCTCCTACCGTGGTGTGGCTGGCCTAGAGCGGCCAGCAAGAGTGGAGGGAGATACGACAGAGCTAAGCAGGGCTTTATCAGCCAGGAAAGCCCTGGAGAGTCTGAGAGGGCAGTAACATGACCTGATTGTCACTGTTGGAAGGAAAATGAAGCGGGAGACCAGTCAGAAGCCGCTGCAGCAGTCACAGGAAGTGACGGGGTCTGGACTCGGTGGCACCAGGAGACAAGCCGGAAGCTGATGGGTTTTAGGTAGTTAGGATTTAGAGATGGTCTTCCTCACAACTCGGTTGTTTCATGCGGTTCTTAGATTACTAGCAAAGCAGAACAAAGGTTAAAATACTTAAACAGGAACGCTGTGGCCACCACCAGGACCAAAGAAGAGTAAGGACCTTTCTCATCTTTATCATTCTATCCCAGGGTTTGGCCGAATCACTCGATAAGTACCTGCTGAATTAATGAATCAGCAGTTTGTGGATTTAGAGAGAAGATGTCATAAAGAGATGAAACTGGATTAGGCCAGCAGTCCTCTTTCTGGTGCAAGCATCCAATAAAGGGCAGATTATCCTTCTGAACAGACACATGCAGCTGCTCCAATGTCACTCAGATACACAGAAACGGGCCAAGAAAATCTTACCAGGAATAGAGGAAGAATCAAGAAGATAAAAGCACGTGAAGCAAATTCCCATATTCAATCAAGAGAGATTTCCTGGGCACCGGCCAGGAGTCCGCACCACTCTATCCCTGAGAGGGGAGGGAGGTCCAAGGAGACTCGGGCCCACTTCAGGCCTTGCCAACAGTCGGGAACAGACCACACACTCCAAACACTGAAACAAGAGTCCAGATGGTGCATCGGCAGGCACCATGTCTGAAGCCGTGGCACAGGACTTTATAGTTACTCTGTCAGCATTCGGTTGTTGTCCCACTTCAACTCACTGTTCTTATCAAGGCCCCCTGGAGTCCTGGTTCCGCCATGAGGTGTCCATGAGCGTGGAGGGTAAAGAGCGGGCAGTCTCGGCGCCACTCCTCACCAGCCGAGTGCCCTTTGGCAACTGATTTTACCTGCCAGAGTCTAGAGCAGGGGTGGGCAAACTTTTTGACTCGAGGGCCACAATGGGTTCTTAAACTGGACCGGAGGGCCGGAACAAAAGCATGGATGGAGTGTTTGTGTGAACTAATATAAATTCAAAGTAAAGGAGCGGAGGGGAGAGCAAGAGAACCGGATAGAACAGCCGGATCCGGCCCGCGGGCCGTAGTTTGCCCACGGCTGGTCTAGGGTCTCAGCTTTTTCATCTAAAAATGAGGATAATCATTCCTGCCCTGCTCCCTCACAAAGAAACGGTGAGGGCCAAATACAATAGCAGGTGTGCCAATGTTCTGTAATTACAGGTGCTTTATAAAGAAATAATTGTACTATTACGAACAACGAAGGAAATGATCCTTTTCTACTTTGTGGCTCTGAGATTTTGATAATGCAGGAATTTTAAGGATTCACCCGGGCCATATAGTTAGATGACCCATAAATGCAACTTATTATCCAAGTGAGGAAGAGGGAATTTAGATAAAAACCTATAATTGTGGGTATGAAGGGCTAAGATGACATTAAAGGCAAATTACTCAAACCCTACTCAGCCTAGCCACCTAAGACACTTATTCCTCTCTATGTACTCATCCTTGTAAAGTGTAATTAAAAAAAGCTAAAAATGTAACTCCTACACAAACAGACAGTATGTATGTGCCAAGGATTGATGTAACTCATTGGTGAGGGAACCAGCAGGACGCAAAGCTGGTTCAAAGGTAATATGCATATATGCAGGACCAATGGACACAGACAATAGAGTGGTGAAGGCCTGGGAGGGGTGGGTACCGAGTGGAAGGGGTCAATGGAGAAAACAACAACAACAAACAACAAAGAGGACATTTGTAATACTTTCAACAATAAAGATAAATTTAAAAAAACAAACGAACAAAAACAAAGGTAATATAGAAACACACATAGTCAGTGGACAAAAAGAAAGCTGTGATCATCTTTAAAGTTAGATACAAAACTGGTTAATGTACCATAGAGCAATTAAACCAAAACTTTTGAGGTTATCTTTTCTACTAAACAGAAATCAATTTTAGATCACCACTGGACAAAAAACCATTTGTAACTTACCCATTTTCTACAAGTTAACATTTAACTTGACAAAAGGAAGTGTCCAAGATTATCCCTTAGATGGACTTGCTGAACAATGCTCCGGAATGATACTGAAAGGCACACAATAATCTTTTTGCTTTTTCTCCCAGTTTTAGATACTTTTCCTAAAATACCTTTTAACTTTCTGATCCATCCCAGTGAACTGCATGCTAAGAAGTTCTTTCCTATCTGGTCCATTTTTGCTTCTGCCTTATTTACATCCTCTTAATTTCTGAAAATCCTTCAAATGAATGAAGTTGATTCTAAATTACTGCTTAGGCTTCCTGAAATTTGGGGGGCCCTATTTTCCAGAACTTCCAGTCTTCAATGTTTCTCTGAATTCTAATGATCATATGCACGGGTCTCTTAAGGAGGAGAAAGGAACGTGAATGTCTGATTCATAGAAGCTGATTCACAGAGTCCCCTCCCCCAGACTCTGGCTATTCTGAGGCAGTTACCACAATTAACTCTAATTTCCTAACTTCACAAATCCACCCCTATCACCCCTTCTTTCCAATATATCCCTGCTTGAAAGTCACAAACCAAACCCACAACAGAGTCACATATAAACTCAACCTACACTGCCAGGTGCAATAATATCAAGTCAAAGAGGAAATCTAGTGAATCAGAGAATGTCTTGTTCAAAGTCTGCATTTCCCACAGAGACTGGGAATTGGAATGAACGGATGCACAAATCAAGTGATCTAAAGAACTGAAAGATGACTCAGTTCCAAGGGCTTTGGCATGCTACGTGTCTTTCAAGAAGCTAAGTGAGGAAGGGAATTTCTGGGGACTAGTCCCATGGGAGCCTTCAGAAATGGAGCCTGTTAGTCCATTTGGGCTGTGGCACAACAAAATACCACAGATTGGGGGCTTATGCACAGTTATTTCTCACAGTCTGGAGGCTGAAAGCCTGAGACCAGGTGAGGGCCGCTTCCAGGTGGAAGACTTCTCACTGTGTCCTGACTTCCGGGAAAGGCCTGGGAGCTTAGCCCGGTCTCTTTGATAAGGGCACTAATCCCATTCAGGAGGGCTCCACCCTCATAATCTAATCACCCAAAGGCCCTCACCTCCTAACACCATCACAGAGGGAGTTAGGATTCCAAAACACCAACTTGAGGGGGAGTGGAGCACAGCATTCAGGCCATAGTAGAGACCAAGTGAATGGACACTGGGAATTCCTAGCACCGACTGGCAAGGCAGGAATGAAGGTATTTTGTTTTGAAGGTAGGGAAGTAAAGGAGAGGAATAAATGTGTATTTCTAAAATCAAACCACACAGGTCCAAAGGCACCTCTGCTGCCCTCCAAGGGAATGGTTGTCCCTATTTGAACCTAAGGCAGAGAGTCTGGGTCCCAATCCCGTCCTCACAACCTGTTCCCAGCCTGCAACCGCACTGCAACACACTAAAAAGGAAAACCTTCACACACACATCTGCTGACTGGAGGAGGAGTTAGAGGGGAGCCAGAGATGATGCTAAAGCAATTGCGTGAATATATGCCCATGAGAGTTGTAATGTGAGAAGTCCTGCTTTATGTAAATGTATTTTGTTCCCTCAAAAAGCTAGTTTTTCTTTCTCACATTTTATTTCTGAAAACCAGGCTTTTTCTATTTCTGATTTCCTACTAAAATGTACAAGGGTGGTGTCTTTTCTCATCCAAAATAGCACTTCGCCTTAGTTTCCAAAAGAGTTCCCATTTGCATGAGTCTTGCATGTGTTTATATTCTTTCTTACAAAAAGCTCTGACCCCAGCAGGTAACTCTGGTGTGTGTGTGTGTGCGCGCACACACGCTCATTTTCACTAGAAGCATTGATCTGAAACACCTCGTTCACCATTACTGGAAATGGCAGGTCTCTCTGAGTGGTTTTTAAAGACCTCTAACCTTTAATCACATCATGGCACTCTAGAAAATGATACTATCTGTTTGCCACACTAGGGAATTGGATGAAGTTGCTTGCAATGGGAGTGACTGGCCTCGGGGCTGGGGCTCTGGCTCACAGGTGGTTGAGGGACCCAGATGCCAGCCCACCTTCCCTGGTGGTGGAGGCACACAGCTTGAGAGGATGCACTAACCCTCCACTCGAGGGGACAGGCACTGAGAGCGACACTGACAACTCTCCGCTCTCCTCTGCCCGCCCAGCAGCAGGGTTTCTGCACCTCCCATATCGACACTGGGGCCAGGTAAGTGTTTGCTGTGCAGGCTGTCCTGTAGAGAGCAGGGTGGTTAGCAATATCCCTGGCCTCTACCCAATAGCACTCTCTCACCCCCAGCTACAACAGCTAAAAATGTCTCCAGTGCAGCATGTCTGGAGGCAGGGTGCAGAATGCACGCCCGTCCTCCCCCCCCCCCCCGCCCCGCCCCTTGAGAATCACAGGTATCCTTAGAGCAGCCAGCGGTCCTCAAACC
The DNA here is from genome assembly GCF_963455305.1 of Plecotus auritus. NCBI lineage: Eukaryota > Metazoa > Chordata > Mammalia > Chiroptera > Vespertilionidae > Plecotus > Plecotus auritus. The sequence goes on along the minus strand of NC_137770.1, from coordinate 9,330,582 downwards.
TGACCGTGCATCACAGGCCCCTGGAGACCCTGTCCAAGCACAGAGTGCTGGGCTCCATTTCCCCCAAGTCTCCTACTCAGTCTGGGGAGGGGCTGAGAATTCTCATCTTAGATAAGAAATCTCTCAGGGGATGCTGAGGCTGCTCGTGGAACCCACTCTCGAGAGCCACTGGCGTGAAGGAAAAGCATCAACTTAGAAATCAGGAGACTCCGCCCTGTTCCATCTCTGACAGCAGTCGTGTGACCCTAGACAGGTGCTATGTTTTTCTCCTTTGATCAAAATGAGATTGGGCTGACATTTTTCGTAGGTCGCTGCTGCATTAGGGAACGCTATGCAACCTTCGGAAGCCCCCGTCCTGGGTAATACGGCGGTTCCTGAAGTTCCGTTCATTCAGTGCCCGCCTGCTTTCGCTCTCTCTTTTCTCTTGCCTTTGTTCAGCATTTTCTGTGGGACCGAAGGAAGGTAGTATCGTAGGAGAGTTGAAGGTTTCAGAATGATATTTAGAAAATATCCAAGTGCTCATTTCTCTCATGTTATCAAGTGTACATCTCTTAAAAAGTACTCTAGTTCCAAATTTAACCAGCTGCCTACCAAATCCCAGCTCAGCAGCAGCCATCCCTGGGAGGTCTTAGTCACTTTGTCCTCATACCTGTTCACGAACCCAATTTATTTTTTTCTTTTATCATTTGTTTTGGTGTCATTTCTAGGAAACCGGTGCTTAACCCAAGGCCATGAAGATTCGCTCTTGTATTTTCCCTGTAAGAGATTGAGAGTTTTAGCTCTCATATTTAAGTTCATTATCTATTTTGAGGTAACTTGTGTACGTGGTGTTAAGTAGTGCTTCAACTTCATTCTGTGGTAGGTGGATATTCAGTTGTCAACACTTGCTGGAAGGCTGTTTTCCCCATTGAAAAACGATGTCCTTGAAAAGCCAGTTGCCTATAAATACAGCGGGAGTGAGTTCGGTTTTACACATGCTGAACTTGAGCTAAATGTGTAGGAAACCATGTCCTCCACGTGGAGCCCAGGAAGCAGCAGAGTGAGCTCAGGAAATGCTCGGGGAATGACTCTGCACCTGTGTGTCCACAGTGGCGCTGCCTCGTCACCCGTGGATAGACGCGGCACTCTGCAGCGAACCACTCGGGTTCTCTTTCTAGAGATGCTCTTCTGTTGGGGACCGTTTCTCTCCCTGATTCACTCTGTTGCTTACAGTTCCATTTGCGTAGTGACACAAATCCAGGAGAGCATTTTCCTTCCTGCCAGAAAGGAAGTGTTTATAAACAGTGCCCTAGAGCTGCTCAGGGAGACATCTCAGCGGGTCCAAGAAAGTTATGCCAGTGCACATATCTGATTTTGATCTGTCCATAGGCACACAGGCTCCAAGGTGTGGGGTGTCTCTATTTTGTGTAATGGGTTTCATTTGTTTGCCAGGCCCAGCAAGCCAAAGTCAGAGAATTTAAATGTTTTCACTGCTAATGGGCTTCGGCGGGTCAGAGCTGAGAGAGAGGAAGGCCCTTAAAAGGGCCACTAATTAGAGCTATACCATGAGTAACTGCAAGAACCCAGGACGTTTACGTTAGGCGAGGCAAGCCTTTCTGAAGACCGCTGTCTTCAAGGAACTGAAAAGCCAACTGAAGAGAGAATAAGCCAGGTCCAAGAAGTGCAGCAGGGAAGACCCGGAGCAGAAGGTAACATCCCCTGGCCGCGTCCGCCGCAAACTCAAATCAATCTAAGTCAAAACAAATAAGTAAAACTTGTTGCTCAGACCTCTTTTCTGGCACTTCCATCTCAATGCCCTTCTGGCCTCTGGACTCCTTAAGGCCCAACTCTCACTCGTGTCTGTAGTTCTATCTCTAGCCCCACTGTCTTGGTAGGCACTCAATATACATCTTGCAAAGTCAACATTTAAGCAGATATAATACATGAAAATATACATAAGTAATGTATTTATAACAAAAGTCTACACTTTAAAAAAATTCAGGTTGACTGTAGTAAATTTAAATTTTTACAGTTTTTAAAGTATTCACATTTATTGAAATTATGCTAACATTAACTACTTCACACTACCTTTGTTGTGTAAAATAATATCAACGTGCTGACATTGCCTAAACCAATCACAATGTACACTTCTCTCAAAAACAAAAGCAAAATAAGGTCAAAGGGGGCTCTTCCTGCTCAAAGATCTAAAAGCCTGTGATCACTCCAATTTATCTCCTGTCCCAACCTCTAAGCTACCCACTCGGGGACTAAGCAAAATGTTTACAGCCGTGCAAACACACCGAGGACGCATAGCAGACACGCTTGGTCACACATGTCCACCACACACTATAAACACTCTTGTCTGAAGTCTAGTCAGCCTCTCAGCTGGGATGGCCGTGGTGAACAAGAAAAGGTTCCACATAATTGATTTCCTTAAACATACTACTCTCAGTTCTTTTAAAATCCAAGTCTGGTCATTTCCTTTTGTCCTTTCCTAGTGTTTGTTTTCTCCTGGTTTTTAAGTCTTATATTCCCAGAGATCGGATCGTTTCTGAGTGCCACTGGCGGTATCTGAAAGCTCTACAGACAACTTGTGGCTCTTCAGAGATGATTTTCTTTTGCTCTGACGCAGGTAGGTCAGGGATAAACACAACTCCAGGGCACCTTAATGTAGTCAGAGATCCGATGATTCAAAGCAGTGCTCCAGTTCTGGAGAGGCCCCTCGCCTTCTGGTTCACCCTCGTCCCTAAACAAACCTGGGGTGTTTACTAGGGCTCCTCCTCCTGGCAGGTTCTGAGCACCAAGTTGTTATTTTTTCTCCTCATCCAAGGACATGTTTTTTATTTTTATTATTTTTAGAGAGAGAAACATCGATCCATTGCCTTCTGTATGCGCCCCAACTGGGGATCGAACCCACAACCTGGGTATGTCTCCTGACTGGGAATGGAACCTGCAACCTTTTGGGGGATGGGACAATGCTCCAACCAACGGAGCTACACTGGCCAGGGCCTAAACACCAAATTTTATCTCCCCAGTCCCATGAATCTGCCTAAAGCTCTAATCTTCTCAGCTGACAAGCTTCATGGGAAGAAATGGTGCCAAGTGCCAGGCTCACTTGTCCATCCTCTTCCATTGAAATAAAGCATTAATCAAACAGTGATGTCATCATGCATTCCGATCTACAATCTAACATGCTTTACTGCTGGGAATGGGGATGCAGGACTCCGTTCAAAAAATGTGGGAGCAGGAAACCCCCAACTCGCACAGCAAGTGCACAGCAATGTCTGCTTCCTGTACTGCCCCTCCCCCCCCCAACCAGTTTCAGCCTCGTCCAATGATCTTACTACCTTCTAAAGCTCATGCCCAATTTCTGCTGTGCTGGGTAGGAGCTGGGGTAAAGCCACAAAAATGGACAACACATGAGTCAAGAGAAAAAATGCTCTTGCCTATTTCTGCCCATAACTGAAGAGGAAAATATGATGGAGGAGAGTGAAAAAAGACCAGTCAGAGACAAGGAACCGGACCGTCATGTCCCTGTTACCCCACTGTCTGTGCACCTGAGGCAAGCGACCACTGGAGTCCGTCTGTTTTCTCATCTGAGCAATGAGGAACTCGTGCATCATTCAACACAATGAGCACTTCCTTCGTTCCAGGTACAAGGCTAGGTGTTGAAACCACAGTGCTGAGTAAACCAGCCCTGCTTCTGGCCTCAGGACTAGGTCAGCAGTCCTCAACTCTGACTGCACATTTAACAGCCTAGAGACCAGTGGTTGGCAAACCGCGGCTCGCGAGCCACATGCGGCTCTTTGGCCCCTTGAGTGTGGCTCTTCCACAAAATACCACGGCCTGGGCGAGTCTATTTTGAAGAAGTGGCGTTAGAAGAAGTTTCAGTTTAAAAAATTTGGCTCTCAAAAGAAATTTCAATCGTTGTACTGTTGATATTTGGCTCTGTTGACTAATGAGTTTGCTGACCACTGGCCTAGACATTTTGAAAAGACAAGACACCTCACTCCAGATTAATGGAATCTCTGAGCTAGGGTCCTGGCACTGCGGTGGGGGGGGGGGGGGCAGGGAAGAGGGCTTTTCAAATGTTTTTGATGCCCAGTGAGGGTTAAAAACCACTGGACTTAGAGGATTTCTAAGTTTCTGAATCTAACTTCCTATGACTTTACAAATAAGTACTTTTCTACTTTTCAAAAACCTCCAAAAAAAAAAAAAAATCCTGTGGCTTCATTAATAATTTGGGGGAAGGGTGACTAAGGGTAGGAGGTACCTTGCTGTGCCAACAATCCTATGCTGAAAGGTCAAACTGCCGTGAGTCACCTCTAGTCTCAAGCATGCCTCCTGGGAATCAAATTCAAAAGCTACAGGCATCAAGTCATAAATGAGATCCCCCCCAAGGGGCCACAGATGCCTGCATCTTGTCCTTCTGGATGTGTTCCTCTGGGTTAAAGTACCACTTACCAAACTTTGGTCATTCACAAATTTTTCTCATGTCAATGCTGTTACTTAACCTTTTTCTTTAAAATCAACTCACTAGACAGGGGTGGGCAAACTTTTTGACTTGAGGGCCAAAATGGGTTCTTAAACTAGACCAGAGGGCCGGAACAAAAGCATGGATGGAGTGTTTGTGTGAACTAATATAAATTCAAAGTAAAGGAGCGGAGGGGAGAGCAAGAGAACGGACAGAACAGCAGGATCCGGCCTGTGGGCCGTAGTTTGCCCAAGGCTGCACTAGAACAATAAGAGTATTAGCCCAGCTGAATATTAAAACATAGTACAGAGCCTCTTTAATTAAAAGTGAGATGTTGGCACATGAATAAACACAGACCATAGAAAATCCAGAAATAGGTCAAATTAATTAAATATGATAAAAGACGGCATCTCAAAACACTGGGAGAAAATGGAATTTAATTGATTGACTGTGAAGACCTAATTGGCTTTATGAAGCAAATCATGAATTGGGCAGCACCTCATCTAGGAACTAGAAGGGTACTCCCAGAAAATGGAATTTTATTGTTATTATTATCCTCACCTGAGGATATATTTTTATTAATTTTAGAGAGAGAGGGAGGGAAGGAGAGAAAAAGAGAGAGAGAGAAAGAATGATTGGTTGCCTCCCATACTCAACGCAACCGGGAATCGATCCTGCAACCTAGGTATGTACTCTGGCCAGAATCGAACCCACAACCTTCGGTGTATGGGATGACGCTCCAACCAACTGAACTACCCAGCCAGGGCGAAAATGGAATTTTTAAAATTTTAAAATATTTTTAAAAAACTGATTTCAGAGAGGAAAGAAGAGGGAGAGATAGAAACATCAATGCTGCAAGAGAATCCTTGATTCTGCTGCCTCCTGCACACCCCAAATTGGGGACCAAGCCCACAACCTGGATGCGTGCCCTGATCAGGAATTGAACCACAACCTCCTGGTTCATAGGTCAACACTCAACCACTGAGCCACATCAGCAGGGCCGAAAATGGAATTTTTAATAAGTGGTATTGGGATAACTGAAAAATTAGATAGAAAAGGATAAAATTGGGTCCAGCCCTCAAACTATATATTTTATTCCACAAGGATCAGGAAGACAAACAAACACCCCACTATGTAAGGAAGTACCAGAAAAAACACAGGTGAATCCAACCTAGAAAACTTTCCAGCAAGAAGCAGTGAGTAAAGATCAATGGGTCCAGGCTACCTGTCACTACTTGAGCAAATTAAGCAGAGACAGGGTTGAATCCAGGTTGAGCGTTTATTCCAATCCTGCTGGCAGTATGGGAGAGCAGCAGGTCATCCACAAACATCTGCTCTGCCTCTCCCCATAAACCAGCTGCTTATATTGGGTAGAACAAAGATTAGTGGGGAAGTAGGCTAAAGGTTATGCCAAATGGGCAGTTAACAGATAATGCAGGCTAAAGATTTGCAAAGGCAGGAGCGGTGGGGGGGTCTTCAAAGGGCTGGCAGCTCTGGTTTTTGGAACAACGTTGTTAATCTTTCCATGATAATGGGCCGAATTTCTGGTGAGCTTCCAGGTCCCAGGTGCAACTCCCAGCCAGGTTAGAATGTGCTTTCTTTAACCAGAACCAAACAATTACGGTTAACAGAGCATGATTGATATTTCTTACAATTATAGCTGGACCCCAATATCCTATTTCTGCCCCTATCAAAGAGACTGGAAAAAGAAATCTACTTCCTTTCTATTTAGTAACAATATCCACAAAATCACACGCATCAAGAATCCCTTCTGCATCATTTCGGTGCCACCTCTGCAGAACCACTTTGCCCAGGCTCTGACCTGCTGCCCAGGGGATGCCATGCGAGCCCTCTCAGGACCCACCTGGGAACTCCTGTAGTGAGGACAATCCTTTGTCACACAAGACGGCAGTATGGAGAGATGCTTCTCCCTTCCTCCCCGAACATCAGTCCTAACCCATAATGGACACCTGTACTGGCTCTTCCCCCTCCACTCATCTCCCCTCTCCCCATTCCTGCTCCCAGAGGCCACATGCCTTCTAAAACGCCTCTCCCAGGAGCCTTCATCTTGGGTACAGCTTCCTGGAGAATCCAGGTAAAATTAGTGGAGTTAACACACTAACTGTTTCTAATACACAGAAAAATACTTCGTTATTAAAATTTAAAAAGCATTCCTCAGGCGAGTAGCATGCCTCCCTACTCCCTGAGGGAGGGCTGTGAGTAGAGACTTTCCTGGGGAGAGGACAGTATGATGGGGGATAAATGAGTGACATTCTAGCGATGACACCTCAACAGTCATAAATCCTGCGGTAGTATCTCCCTCTGTATGTGATGCATGGGACCTCATCACGGTGTCTTCCTTCCTAAAAGGTATCACCCCAGTCTAATCATGAGAAAGGCACAAGAGAAATTCTAACGAGGGGCTCCCCACAATATGCCTATCCAGCACTCCTCCAAATCGTTGAGGCTACCAAACGAAGCAAAGTCTGGAAAAGGACCACAGCCCAGAGGAGCCTGAGGAGGTATAAACTACCAGTACATGTCATGTGCTGTCCTAGATGGGGCCCTGGGACAAAAAGAAAAGGAGGAAACCTGAGTCAGGGATGGACTTTGATTAATAATAATGTATCAATATTAGTTCACTAAGTATAAAAAATGTTACTATGTAAGATGTTCACAGGGGAAACTATATTTGGGACGGAGTATGGAAACTCTGTAGTATCTGCTCAATTTTTCTGTAAATCTAAAATTGTTCTAAAATATAGTCTATTAATAAAAAGAGAACAAAAGCTTTTAAAAAGCTTCCTCCACCTCTGGCAATGGGGCCTGGGATCTGCATTTTGGAAGGAGATACAGTGATTCTTATGCACAATGAAGTTTGAGAAACACCTGGGACGCTGAGAGTTATCTATAATAATAAAAGCGTAATACGCTAATTAGACCAGACAGCTGAACGACCTTCCGGACGGACGTCCTTCCAGACCTCTGGAAGACAACTTTCTGGACGAAGCTGGGGCTGCAAGGGCTGAGGCAAGCCGTCGTGGCCGCGAGGGCTGAATCAAGCTGCCGCGGCTGCGACCGACCAGCGGGCTGCGGCGGGTGGGCAGGGCCTCCCTCTGCGAGGGAAGCCCGGGGCCCAGGTGCCTGCTGGGGGCCGGAGGGGAGCCTGGGTCCCGGGTGCCAGAGGGAAGCCGGTGCCGGCAACCGGAGGAAGGAAGGCCTACTCTTGCATGAATTTCCTGCATCAGGCCTCTAGTAGTACATAATGTTCTTACAAAGAAGTAACGGAAAACACCCTCCACATCATGCCTCATGGCAGCGGTATGGAAACACAGACAAAAGCACTGTCCCCCCAGCAAGGCATGAATCCATTAAGCAGGTAATGAAATGGCTGTCATCCTGGACGCCAGCTTCAACTGCTAGGGGTGGCTGCCCGGAATGTTGCACCTGGAGGGACCCATGCCAAGCGGAAACAATGGCATGATTTACAGTCCATTTTACGGCGCCAGTGTCAATATTTACTAAGCAACCAGCAAGTGCCAGGCACAGTGCTAAGCTCTAGGCATCCAACAGAGATCGATACGGCCTAATCCTTTATGAAATACAGGAGAAAGTGTAATTACAAAAACAGCTACAGAAGAAGAAATATGGTTTGCCATAGCGACAAATAACAAGGAAGGGCCCCTCAGGCAGCCTAGAGGCCACGCACTGCCTCCCTGAGGAGGTGGCATTGAAACTGAGATTTGAAGGCTGAGAAGTGAGCAAGGTGAGAGGAAAAGGAGGTGGACTCTGGTCAACGCATCTATTAGTCCATTAGATCTTTTCTTAGTGAAGGGTTCCTGGAGAGAGAACAGAGAAGAGAAGACCAGAGCAGCAGACACAGCTCCTCAAAGAGGCCAGAGTGGAGGGCAGGCCCTAGAGAAGGTTTAAGGGTTCTGGGAGCCTCTAAGGAAGGGACTCCGGGCAAATATATCACGAGGGGGAGAGGACGGGAGCAGGTGTGTAAGAGGCTTCCAAATCCAAGCTCGTGTAAGCTCTTGTAAGGTAAGCTGTCCAGTGTCTCTAAAGATACGGGAAAAGGTGTCTCTGGAGCTTTACAAAGGCATGTCTGTTTTACTGTAGAACAGTGGTCGGCAAACTCATTAGTCAACAGAGCAGCAAACCGCGGCTGGCTCGCGAGCCGCAGTTTGCCGCTCTGTTGACTAATGAGTTTGCTGACCACTGGACTAGACTAAATGTTACCCTGTAGTTGGGAGGCTGTGAGGATTAGGCAATTGTGGCATATTGTGTGCAAAGAGGTAAAGGGTAGTATAGGACAGTGGTCGGCAAACTCATTAGTCAACGGAGCGGCAAACCGTGGCTCACGAGCTGCGGTTTGCCGACCACTGCTCTAGAATGAGAAACACACACATCGGCTCACGTTTCCCCTTTTTCCATGGCTTCCATGAATTTCACAGCTAAATGCACTCAATTACATTAACTTTCTTTTTTAAAAAATATTTTTTATTGATTTCAGAGAGGAAGGAAGAGGGAGAGAGAGAGAGAAACATCAATGATGAGAATCATCGATCGCTGCCTCCTGCACACCCCACACTGGGGATTGAGCCTGCAACCCAGGCATGTGCCCTGACTGGGAATAGAGCCATGACCTTCTGGTTCATAGGTCAATGTTCCACCACTGACCCACACCGGGTGGACACAGTCACGATTTCTTAATCTAAATACTCTGGTACAATGATCTCTACCCCAAAGTAGCATGCCTCCAGTTTTGTCTTTATTTCAATAGTTCTATTTTGTGTCTCTCAGAGAGAATGTCCCTGAATCTTTTTCAGAAGTTGAAGCATCAACAGCAGCTGTGGTTTCTAAACCAAATACTAATGGTCACATATGATCGGTCAGTCATACAGTGATCCGACAAAAGGGCAGAATATTGGAAATCAGAATCGTGCCAGGTTCTCCTTCCCCACAGACACAACAGACTGGGGTGGGGAGGCAGATCACTAACCTCTGCGGAGCACTATAAGCCAAGAACCTTCGATGTGTCCTCATTTGACCCTCACAAAACGCTGAGAAGGTGGAGCAGCTCTCCGAAGAGCCCTACAGACACGTGCTCCGAGGATCTTCGGAGACCATGGACAGCCCACCTAACGCTTGGATTCAGGAGCCTCTCACACACCTTCTGACCTATGTTTGAGAAGGTTACCAGTACGAAATCTGCTCCAGGTCAGCCAGCCGTACGGAGTGGCTCTGGGGCAGAACCCAGGTCTGTCTGCCTCTAAAACCCAGCCCGCTTAGAATACAGGGACAAAATGTGACCTACACCAGTTATAACAAACACAAACTTCATCCACAGCTACATTATCTCCAAAGCCAGGAGTAGGCGATGTCTTTCGCACGGCCTTGAAGACAAAGACAGTGCATCTTCCAACACAGCAGCTGGAGAATTCAGGAACAGGGCTCCCTCCACTGGTGAGCACAGGGAGCCACGCCACTTCCTTCCTTTGAATCCTTTCCTAGTCCTTTGCCTTATTTTGGGGGGCGGGGGGAGGGGGGGGCGGGGTTGGAGGGAAGCTCTAAGTTAAGACCAGGATTAAACTTCCTTTCATTAACTTTCTCTCTTTCTTTCTCTCTTCTTTGTTTAAATTTAACATTCTTATAATAATTGTTCAATATTTGAAGTCCTAATGGCTGATGACCTCACAAAATAATTTGTTTGAATTTAACACTCAGTAACTTTAAAAATGTTTATACCCTTTGGCATCAGTAATAATACTATTTTGCTAATTTACCTTAAGAAGAGAATCAGAGAAGCATGCCAAGATGTATGTACGCAGGCATTTACCGTCATGGTATTTTAAATGATGGCTTGCTAAACACAAGCTAACTATCCTGAAACTGGGATACTGGTAAATAAATTACGGTATATCATGTGATAGACTATTATCAACTATTTAAAATGTTTTCAAAGAATATTTATGGCAAGAAAATGCATACATGTTAAATGCAAAATTTCCAATACAAATGCATAGTACAATATTGTTTGTAAAAATGTTACACGTACACATGAAAAAATTAAAGAAACGAAGTCACATGTTTTACGGGATTATCCCTAACCAGCAGGATCAATGCTGATTTTAAAAAAGTGGTGACTTATGCCCTCGCCGGTTTGGTTCAGTGGATAGAGCATTGGCCATGCACTTGACCAGGGTCGATTCCTTCTGTATACCTTTCTGTGTTTTTTAATTCTCTACATTCAACATATGTTCCGTTTAAATCAGAAAAAAAATATTTTTTACAAGTAAGAGAAAACTGCCCCCAGAAATGATCATCTCTATGGGGATCTCCTTTGGGGCTAGGAAAGAGAAAACTGTGCCCTCGATGAGGGACCGGGGCCCTCCCCGCGTCAACCCTGAGTGCTGGGCGTGCTCCTCGCTAAGGTGCCAGCGCGTTACTACTGCACATCTGATGCTCACCCGATAACCTGGAGGCATCGAGCGTACAGTCCACCGCAAGGCTGAAACCTGGGTAGCATACATGTTCCCTTTAAAGCGAAGCAATCTTTATGTGAAACAATGCCGACATCATTTATTTTCATGTAGCTTATTTATGTACAATTATCAACTAGGTCTAAATTTTTGTTTTACATAACTAGACACAAACAACCAAACCAGTAAGATTCAAAATGACATTACTTTAAAATAAAAGGATGAAGTCGCTCAAATTAAACATCATCACCCACAAGGTAAATACGGTAATGACACTGCCATAAAACAGGCAGACAGAACAACAGAAGAGAGCCTAGAAGGATGCACACACACAAGTCCCAAAGACCCTAGAGCTGGCCTTCCTGACGTGACTTCTAAAGACATCGGGAGGGATGCTCCTCCCCGGCGCCCCCCCCCCCCCCCGCCCTCATTCTGCAGCACTAAGTTCAGAAATGTACTTGGACCAGCTGTGAGCGCGGGCTACTGGCGATAAACAAGGGCTGTGTTTGTGCCTGTGTCTTACGCTGCACCTTGTTATCACGCTGCACTCTGTCGGTACTCCAAGACTGATGAAGTGCCCTTGGCCCAGATGAGGCAGTCCCCTGGCACATAACCAGACCTCCAATATGCCAGTCTGGCCATGACTTACATATACAAGGCTGGCTTGATGGGGGCAGGTAAGCTTTCTGAGCATCGGAGGTGATCCTCACTCAGATGTTACCAGCTGCGACTATGTACCCCCGAAGAGGATTTTGGGATCCAGGTGTTTGTACAGCCATTCAACTTAGAAAACATGGCTGATATAGCTGCCAGGTATCTACTGATAAAATCAAGTATCTGATCAGCAATTTTGAAGAAAAATGTAATTCTGAATTTTATCTTATTCTAATCTGAAGAATAACTTTAAAAAAATTCTTACATATAAAACAGAAAAATAACTTAATATGTAACCAATCTTCTAGAAGAATGCTGTACTAAACATAGGAAATGATGGAGGGGGGGTAATTATAGAGAAAATTATTCAGTGACATAAAATTATCAAACTTCTTTATATCAAATCTTTAAAAGATAAAAGGGAGATAAAAGTGGGAATGTTCACAGAAGAGACTGTACCAACAAATGACTAAAGCATATAAACAGAAATATATTCATATACTGTGTATGCGGGGTTTGTTGATGTTTTGGTAGAAGGGGATTCGGTAAATGTCTGTAAATCTTTTAGGGATGGGGGATGCTTGGGGGAGAGGGAGTTCTGGTTCCTTCCACCTCCTTACCCATATAATCCAGTACCATGGGACAGTAAGCCCTCAAAAATGATTTCTGAAAGAAGATATGAAAATACATTAAAGTCTGTTGGAAAAAGGTCCGTTACAGAAAGAATTCAGGCAGTAGACTAGAAAATAATGAAAACCTCAGACACAGCTTCTTCTTTTTTAAAAAAATCCTCACCTGATAGAATTCTTTTAGGTAACAGTGGAAGGGAGAGAGGGAGGGGGAGAGAGAGAAAGATCGATGTGAGAGAGACTTATTGGTTGGTTGCCTCCTGCAGATGCCCCAACCTGGGTGGGAATAAACCTGCAACCCAGGTACCTGCCCTTGACTGGGAATTGAACCTGAGACCCTACGGTACATGGACCGATACTCGAACCACTTAGCTCACCAATCAGGGCAGACACAGTCTTTTTTATCCGAGTAACTGATTCAACAGGACTTTTTTGCTAAAATGTGGACCAGTGCCGCAAGTGTTCAGCTTATTGGTTAGAATGCATCTGCAGCCAATGCCTTTCTGAGATACTCCTTCGAAGGGAGAGTTTGGAGACTACGACCTTTATCATTGGGTCACATCTAGGTTACCTAGGTAAAATGACGTGTTATTTTCATTTTAAAAATTCAGGATTGAACAAAAAGGAAAGTGCTTTTCGTGGATGAAACAAATTGCTTATACGCATCCAAATCAAATGAGCTGACAACAGACGTGATGAACAGACATAATGAATAGACTCCCTTGACATTAGATCCATTTGAAAGAGCCAAGTATTTGAGGTCCATGTAAATATACTTATATAGATGTTTAACTATAAATAGTCTGCAACAGAAAATCATGTTAAACTGTCAACAGCATTTTAAAAATGTGTAAAAAACCAATGACTTAAAGGAAAAAGAGCTGACTGACTCGTTTTGGAAAAAACATTTAAGAACTTCCATTTCTATGTCCATGTCTTTTTTTAAAAGATCTGATCAAGCCCAGCTGGCATGGCTCAGTGGTTGAGCATTGACCTATGAACCAGGAGGTCACGGTTTGATTCCTGGTCAGGGCACCTGCTCAGGTTGTCAGCTTGATCTCTAGTGTGAGGTGTGCAGGAGGCAGCTGATCAATGATTTTCTCTTATCACTGATGTTTCCCTCTTTCTCTCCCTTCCTCTCTGAAATCAATAAAAATGTATTATTTTTAAAAAATCTGATCCAAAAGAATGGGACCTAAGAATGCTATTCCACTATTGTTGATAAAAAAAATTAAATGTTCTATTCAAGAGGACCAAATAAACGGTAATTTTTATCAAATAAATAATAAAGGAAATCAAGACAGGAGAAAGATAGATCTATGGAAACAAGAGAGGAAAGCACCCACTTCTAAAATCCTTTGCTTCACAGTAATAATCTGAATTAAATTACCATATTTTCAATTAATTATATATTAAGAGGAACTAAAAATGTACTCTTAAAATTATCTTGAATCCAGATCTTTTCACTAACAGAGACAACCTAATATAGTTCCAACAGAACACAAGAAAAAAGTAATATTATTCTCTGCAGCTTCTGAAATCTCCTCCAGAATTGAATATAGACTCAAACTGCCCCTGAAAATGCAAACATCAGGGCTTCTTATTTCCAGTAACCATGGACTAAGTAAACCTGAACAGAGAACTAGAAAAGCAGGGAGAAACAGAAAAAATATCTGCTTGGAGGCTTCAGGGAGGAAGGCACGTCAGAGGCTCCGGGAGGTGAACACAGTTTTGGGGGCTACTTTTCCTGGGAGGGTGAATGCTAAAAGCTGGGCATTGGGTTGGGGGTGAAGGTGCTGGGACGAATTGAACACGAGGAGGCTGAACAGAATGGTCTGGCTCTCAGAAGGACTGCAGCTCCACTTAGGAACATCTCAGTCCCTGCAACTGCACTGAAGTGGCTCCAGATCTTAAGTGCCCCATTTGCCTGACAAAAGCAAATGTGAGTTATCACTAAAAGAGAAAAACATCATCTTAGGCCTCTAATTATTTCCACAAGCAATTCTGCAAATATGATGTCCAGCACACAATTATAAAACAAAACAAGGCACATAAGACAAGACAATATGAATGAAGACCAGCAGAAGTAGACACTGGAAATGACTCACACATGCTACCATAATCAAACTTTAATTACACACACTGTAGTCAAGGAGATAAAAGACAAGATTGAGTGTTTTGCCAGATAACTGGAAACTATAAAATGAATAACAAGTAGAAATTAAAGAATAAAAAATATGTGCCTGAAATTAAAAACTCCATTGATAGGTTTAATAGCAGATTATTCATAGGAGAAGAGGAAGAGGTAAGTGGGATTATCAGAATGAAGGACAGAAAGACAGACAGAAAACATAGAAGGTTAAGAGACACAGAAGATACAGTGAAATGTTCTAACATGTGTAATTGTAGTCCCAGGAGGAAATGCGAGAGAGAATTGGGCAGAAGCCATATTTGAAGTCCTAATGGCTGATGATGTCACCAAATAATGAAAGACATGAAGCCACAAATAAAAGAAGCCCTAAAAACCTTAATTACATATTTTTAAAAATTGCTGAAAACCAAACACAAAGAAAACACTTAAAAAACAGTTTGATTAAAACAGACAAACAAGTGCTCGCTTTGGCAGCACATATACTAAAATTAGAACGATACAGAAAAGATTAGCATGGCCCCTGCGCAAGGATGACACGCAAATTCGTGAAGCATTCCATATTTTTTTACCATTTGTAGGAACCTGGATGGAATTAGAGAACATTATGCTAAGTGAAATAAGCCAGTCAATGAAAGAAAAATACCACATGATCTCACTCATTTGTGGTTAATAAAAAACATTATAAACTGATGAACAAAAACATAGATACAGAGGCAGTAAAGCATCAAACAGACTGTTAAATTACAGCGGGAAGGTTAGGGAGAGGTGTGGGAAATAAGAGATCAACCGAAGGACTTATATGCATGCATATAAGAATAACCAACGGATGCAAAACATTGGGGGGTGAGGGCATGTATGGGAGTTGGGTGGGTGGGTGGGGCAATGGTAAGATATGTACACATATAATACCTTAATAAAAAATAAAAATAAAAAATAAAAAAATAAAAACAAACAAACAAAAAACAGACAAGTGATTTCTCAACAGAAACAATCCCAGTCAGAGATAATATCTTTAAAGTGCTAAAAGGAAACAGTGGCAAATCAGGAATTCTGTAACTACTGAAAAACCATTCCAAAACGGAGAAAAATGTTCTCAAATTAGACTGTGGTGATGGCTGCATAATTTTGTGAAAATACCAAACACCACTGAACTGTACACTTTATTTATTTTAAAAAAAGTTTTTAGCCAAAACCGGTTTGGCTCAGTGGATAGAGCGTCGGCCTGCGGACTGAAGGGTCCCGGGTTCGATTCCGGTCAAGGGCATGTACCTCGGTTGCGGGCACATCCCCAGTAGGAGGTGTGCAGGAGGCAGCTGATCGATGTTTCTCTCTCATCGATGTTTCTAACTCCCTATCCCTCTCCCTTCCTCTCTGTAAAATATCAATAAAATATATTTAAAAAAAAAGTTTTTAATATCCCAAATGGGAATCAAACCAGTGACCCTTTAGTGCACGGGATGACGGCCAACCAACTGAGCCACAGGCACCAGGACACTAAAAACCACTGAACTGTACATTTAAATGGGTAAATTTCATAGTATGTCAGTTATACTTTGATAAAGCTGTTTTTGTTTTAACTGAGGGATAAATAACGACATTTGCCAATAAGCACTATAAGAATCTGTCACCAGCAGACCTGCACTGAAGAAATCCAGAAGGGCATTGTTCTGGCGGAAAGAAAATGACCCCAAATGGAAGATGACAAATGTGCAATGCAGAGCTATGGGTAAAAGATGACCATTTTGATAAACAGTGCTCTGAAAGGGTTAACTGGAGAACATAAGGCTTGAGCCTTACAAAATCTAACAAATGTCAAAGGGAAAGCTCGTTCTGTTAGCCTAAGCCCGTGGTCGGCAAACCGCGGCTCGCGAGCCACATGCAGCTCTTAGGCCCCTTGAGTGTGGCTCTTCCACAAAATACCACGGCCTGGGCGAGTCTATTTTGAAGAAGTGGCGTTAGAACAAGTTTCAGTTTAAAAAATGTGGCTCTCAAAAGAAATTTCCATCGTTGTCCTGTTGACATTTGGCTCTGTTGACTCATGAGTTTGCCGACCACTGGCCTAAGCCTTGCACAACACGCTCCCCTTGAGTGGTTAATTTACAGAAATCCCTGAAGACCATCACCCCTGCACAGCCCCCCGAGAAAGGACATGGCCATAAAACTACGAGGGGGGCACGGTCCTGACACCTGGGTCAAGCCGAAGCCCAGTCTGCAGCTCTCCCGAGCGCCTAAAAAGCCTGCTCCCTCCCCAATTCACCGCTGGCTCTTTCTCGAGTCTGACCACCTGCACCCAGGTGCCTCGAATAAACATCATTTTGATTATACTAAACCTTGAGTCCGTTCTGTGTGACCTCAGCCCAACCCCAAACCTTTCATGCTCAATAAGTGGTGCTGATAAGACATAAAATTTGGACCCATTTTCACAAGTTACACAAAAATCAATTCCAAGTGGACTGTAGATCTTAATTTGAAAGACAAAACAGTAAGATTTCTAGAGGTTATAGAAAACTATCATTTTAAAAAAAAATACGTTTTTATTGATTTCAGAGAGAGAAAGGGAGAGGGAGAGAGACAGAAACATCAATGATGAGAGAGAATCACGGGGGATCAAGCCTGCAACCCCAGCATGTGCTCTGACTGGGAATCAAACCCTGACTTCCTGATTCATGGGTCCACACTCAACCACTGAGTCTCACTCACTCAGGAAGCTATCTTCTTGATCTACAAATAGAACTCTTACAAATTAGGAAGAAAAAGACATGTAAACCCCAAAAGAAAACTGGGCAAGACATTTGAACAGGCACTTTATAAAAGAGGATACCAAATAAACATGAAAGATGTCCAACATCATTAGTCAGCAAGAAACTGCATTTTAAAACCACGCACCAGGATGGCTAAAATTTAAGGCTGACAATACCAAGTGTAAACAAGGATGTGGAGCACAAGAACTCTCATACACTTGCTGGTAGGAGTGTAAATTCGTAAAAACACTTCAGCAACTTGGAACAGTATCAGCTACGGAAGTTAAAGATATTGCATATCTTGTGAGTTAGAAATTCCACAGCTAGGTATATACCCAAGAGAAACGAATGCACCAGGAGACACATAAGAGTCGTCATAGCAGCATTAATAGCCAAAAGTTAGAAACAATTCAAATGTCTACCAACGGTGGAACGGATAAATCGTGGTGCATTCATACAATGCAATACTATCTATAATAATAAAAGTGTAATATGCTAATTAGATCGGACAGCCCAATGGGAAGGCGGGGCTCGGGGGAGGCAAGCCCCCTTGGCTGCGAGGGCCGAGCCCCTTGCACTAATTTCGTGCATCCGGGCCTCTAGTAGAGCAATAAAAATGAACAACTACAACAGAATAAATGAATTTCAAAAACATCTTGAGTGAGAGAGCCAGACACAAAAGAATACAGATTGTATTATTTCATTTAAATAAAGTTCACAAAATAGGCTAAGTGAAACTACAGACACTATAGTTTATATGGTACATGTGTTTAGAAGGTAAAATCACACACACACAAAAAAGCAAGAAAGTTATTATCTCCCACACGTCGGGGCTGGGTTGCCGCTGGAGCGGGAGTTCCGCGCTGCTGGCAATGTTTTAGTTCCTGACCTGATAACCAGCAGACCCCTGGCTGGCTGATACACACCATTTAGGTCTCGCACTTCATGGGCGTTCAGAAAGGAAGGAAAAGGGAACGAGGCAGGGGAGAGAAGAAAAGCACCACTTCACAAGTAAACCGAAAGGCGGCTCTGAGCGCCGGCACCGGCGGCTTGGCCCCGGGGTACGCAGCCCGAGAGACGGAAGCCAGAGGGGCTTCGGACCGGTCTCCTGGCGGCTGCAAGGCACCCATCCGGGCTTCGGCCACCATGTGCCACCGCGCGGCCGGCGCGCGGCCACACCTGCCTGAGGCGTCGACACCCCGCAAGGCCGGCGCGCCCGCTCCCTCCAGCACGCCCCCACCTCGACACCCCCGGCTGCTCCCACCGTTCTCGACGCTCCCACGACTCCCCCGAAGCCAGCCCCGCGCCCCGCGCTGCCCACCGTGTCCCCTCCCGCCGAGGCATCCGCGAGGCTCACCTCATTGTCGCTGCCGGGGCGGGCGCGCGGGGCCGGGCGCGCGGCGCGGGGCGCGGGGCGTTAGCGGGGGAGCCGGCCCCGGGCGCGGCGGCTCCGCGTCTCGCTGGGCTGCGGGGGGCAACGGGGGTTCATCTTCTCGGGGCGGGTGTCCGGGCCGCTAGCTGCGAGGATGGGCTGCGGCCGCGGCGCCTGACAGCTGGGCCCCTGCCCCTGCCATCTTGGCGGGCGCGTGCCCGGGCCGGCGTGTGCGCGCGCCGCCGGGGAAGGTGGAAGGAGAGGAGGGGGCGGCGGCCCCCAGACCCGCTGACGGAGAGGCGAAGGCGAATTCAGCCCCAGGACCGAGACGGAGGGTGCGCCCCTCCGCCCGCTGAGGGGGTGCGCGCGCGGCCTCTGAAAGGAGAGCGCGCGCGGCGGTCCAAGCCCGACACAAAAGGCGCGGGGCCCCACCGCCCGCGCCTCCGGGAGACGGGAGCGGGGAGCTGCGAGGGGCGGGGCCTTGAGGGGCGGGGTCGTGATAGGTGGGGCGGAGCCGTGAGAGGCGGGGCGTGATAGGTGGGGCGGAGCCGTGAGAGGCGGGGCGTGATAGGTGGGGCGGAGCTGTGAGAGGCGGAGTCCTGTGAAGTGGCGCGGGGCTTTGGGAGGCGGGGTCGTGGGAGGTGGGGTGGTGAGAGGTGGGGTGGAGCTGTGAGAAGGGGATACCGGAGGGGCGGGACTTTGGGTAAAGGGTGAGCGATGAGGGGCGGGGCTTAAGGGCGGATACGGGAGGTGTGGGGTCGTGGGTGGGGCGCAGCCATGGTGGGGCGGGGCCTAAAGGAAGTGGGGCGTTGGGCCCGCACGTGGAGCGCTGCGCCCCTCCCCGCGCTAGGCGCTCCTGCACAGATGGAAGCCGGTGAATGCGCCAGCGTCGGTGCGCGGTGGCTGGAGGATGCCCGCCACCTCCGGCGCTGCAGTGCGCCCCGCCTGTGCGGACGCTGTGGGCAATCCCGAGCCGAGGGGCGTCGAGGTCACCGACTCCTGACGCCTCTCTTTCTAAATAAAGAGCCACGGCTGGGACTGGGAGTCGCAGCTTTTGGGAAATAGCACTTGAAGGATTTCCTGCGGCCCAACAAGAGCCCCACCCAACGCCCCAAACCTGTGAAAAATCACATCAAAGTAGGTCAGACAGGTTTTCTCTGGTTGTGAAATCCCCATCCTTCCTAAAGGTTCCTCAAGGTCTTACTTCCCATATCCAGGTAGACATTGCTCCAAATCCCTTTCCCGTCTGTCGCAGCAACATTGACATCATGTCTACCTTTTAATAAGAACCTCTCCAGCGTTTGACAGTGCCTGGCTTACAGTAGGTGGGCAGTGAAGGGTCGCTATTTTACTCGGGGCCCGGATTGAGAAGAGCCTCTGTGAGTGCTGTGGTTTTGCCCAAGATAGGGAAGTGGTGGAGCCAGTTCTCCCGCCAAGGTTTTTCTAACTCAGAATCCTAGTGCCCATCCAATGGTTTTCTGCGCTTGAATATCATTCTCGGGTGTTGCAGGTTGGTCTCTACATGTTTGTCCCCCTCCCTCACCATCTACTTGTCAGTGTTCCTTAGTGATGGGTAGTCACAGCTCCACTTTCCTTCTCCTGTTAGTTTGAACCTGAATCTTTAAACTCAGAAGGGCACCTTGGTTCCCTAGTCTGGTTAGCAGCCCCAGAGGGCAGCAGCCCCTCCCAATTTGATTTGTCCCTCTCTTCCAAGGGTCAAGATCGGTCTTTCTTGACCTGTCAGAAGAGACTTGTTAAGCCCTAAAAATTACTAAAATGGACAAGCCCAGGTCACTTGTTGTCATTTAGGCGTGCTCTGCAGAGGCAGGGTTACCCCTGGTCAGTGCATCTCAAAGTTCTCTGAGAAGATTCCCTGGGATACTGGCCTGTGTATTCCCAGCTTGGTTTGTTGAAGCATGTGGCCCACTCTGACCTTCAGATCACGCACTTTTCTTGCTGATTTGGAGTCTGACAGGTTGTTACTCTCCGGTAACTGGAAGGTTTGCTGGGAAATATTGCTGGTAGAGTTGCTATAGAACTCTAGTACCAAAGGCGAGGGGTACGTACCCACCCCCTCCATCAAACTTTCCTGCTAACTACCAATCCCCTGGAACCGTAGTCGGCAAACTGTGGCTCAAGAGCCACATGCGGCTCTTTGGCCCCTTGAGTGTGGCTCTTCCACAAAATACCACGGCCTGGGCGAGTCTATGTTGAAGAAGTGGCATTAGAAGAAGTTTAAGTTTAAAAAATGTGGCTCTCAAAAGAAATTTCAATGGTTGTACTGTTGATATTTGGCTCTGTGGACTAATGAGTTTGCCGACCACTGCTCCTGGAACAATAAAGACATTCACAATCCTTTTTTTTTTTTTTTTTGGTTAATCCTCACTCGGTATTTTTCCCATTGATTTTTAGAGACAGTGGAAGGGAGTAAGAGAGGGAGAGAAAAAAACATCTATGTGAGTGAGAGACACATCAATTGGTTGCTTCACGCACACGCCCCAACCAGGGTCGGGGATTGAACCTGCAGCCCAGGTACGTGTCCTTGACTGGGAATTGACCTGGGACCCTTTGGTGTGTGAGCCAACGCACTAACCACTGAGCAAGCCAACCAGGGCAAGACATTCACATTCCTTTTAGGGGGATCCGAGAATGTTGGTGCTAGAAGGGACCTGCAGATCCTGCCGGTGAAGGGTGAGGGCACAGCGCACTGAGAAAGGGAAAGGGACTGGTCCAACCTCCCTCAGTGCATTCATGGAAGTAGCTGCGCTGGGCTCCCCGAGAGGTCGTTCCTTGCATCTGATGTATGTTCCTCAGGGCATCACGAGCAGCAGGAAGGGTCAGGGAGGACAGGGGACCGCTTGTGCCCTAAGCTGAGCTCCGATTCCCCATGAATGGGTGTTGGTCTTTGTCTAACCAGCCCAAGGAGAGGAGAGCACGCAGACCCAGCTGCAGACCTCTTTGAACCTCCATTCTCATTCAAGAGAGGGGACACCCGATTCTGTCTTGCGGGCCCTGCTGAGAATCAGCACAAAGTAAGCTCCCGAAAAGCAGCCTTTCCGCCCTTCTCCAGCACCTCGCTCCTGTCTCCATCCCCTTTCCCCTCACTATGCCTCTTCTGAAACATGTCTTTTTAGCGTGTTTCCCTTTACTGAATAAAGGCGTTCTTCCTTAAAAGCACATGAATTCATGTTTTCCCTTCTTCTGATAAAAAGGAAATTCACATTTTGGGGGAATATGTGGCCCCCAAATGATTTGTTTGTGGAGGTCACCAGTTTTTGGATTTGAAAAATAGCTCACCGAAGTCAGTGACTTTGTGACGCAACAGTTGTTTTCTGGAAATACAACACAATTTGTATTCATTCATTCATTCATTCATTCAGTGTTTATGGAGCACCTACACATTTTTGCCTCCTCTCACACCCAGGCAGGCTGCTGCCTTAGTCTACGTGGCAAATCATCTTCAGACCCCACCCTCGTGATCTTGCTCCTGGAACCCTGAGCCCCTGCATGCACCATTCTCCACGTTGCTTCAGGGCAGGGGTCCTCAAACTTTTTAAACAGGGGGCCAGTTCACTGTCCCTCAGACCATTGAAGGGCTGGACTATAGTTTTTTAAAAAAACTATGAACAAATTCCTATGTGCACTGCAGGCCCGGGACGCGTCGGCTGCTAAGCAGGACAGGCAGCGGCACTCGGCGGGCCGCATGTGGCCCGCGGGCCGTAGTTTGAGGATGCCTGCTTTGGGGCTTTGGGCTCAGCCCATCTTCCCTGCCACGATGGTCTTAGCGGCTGGCTCCGCCACCAGACTGGGAACTTCATGAGGGCAGCAAGCATGTTGTATGCCTCTTTGCCCCGCTGCGAAGAAGAACCGAAGACACCCTGCTGAAGCATCCTCCTCATCGAGGCGGTGTCTGCGGGGGTCGGAGCAGCCTGTGTGCACAGGCATCACACGTTGGGAGCAGGAGTTCCTGCCTGTATCCTGGTTCCATGTGGCAGGAAATACAAACGGCCTCTAGCCCATTTTGCCCTCCTCGTGCTTGAGGATGGGTCACAGCTGGTGCTTCTCATTTGACTCTGTCTCATGGGCTCTTTGGCTCAAAATACAACTCTCCTTAAGGTTATGTTTCACCCACTTTGAAGACTCAGGAGGGGGGGGCTCTTGGGAAAGGAGCCTGCTGGTGTCATAGCGGGGGGGGAGCGACCCCAACTTCCTGATGGGGTAACTCAAAGACCTGGGCCAATCAAGGGGAAGCTTGGCCAGATGTGGAGGCGACCTTGGGTACTTGCCCGGCAGATGACAACTTCTTAGTGCCGTTGTTGGCAATAGGAGGAGGGCTGAGTCCCAGGCTGGAGCAGGCCTGCCTTTCTGGAGGGGTCTGAAGCCAAGTCCTGCTGTCCCAGGCTGCATGAGTGTTCCCACTTCATTAAGCTAAGAAAACTACGCCAAGTACATGCCTCAGGCCAGCCTAGCGGGGAACCCAGAGGAAGCTGCTGACTCCACGGGAGCCTATGCCCTTTCCCAGGAGCCCAGGACTTTGGGAAGGGATGCACCCTGACCCCCCGCGGAAAGCCCCCCTCTCTCCAGTATCCCAGCCTCAGTCATCAGGTCTCAGCATGGCCTGTGTGTGTGTGGGGGGGGAGGGAGCGGGACGAGAGATGGAGGGGGCAGAGAGGAGCAGTGGGGAAGGGAGGGAGGGGGGAAGAGGTGTCAGCCATGGAGAAGAACTTCCTGGTCACTTGTCCCTGTTGGCTGTCTCACACTGGTCTCGGCCTTGGAGACCCTGACAGCCAGGCCTTTGTGGGGGCCGATGGAGCTCACTCCCACGTGGGGCTGGAAGCGCTGTTTTAAAAACAGTATGTGCTTTTAAAATGTAAACTTTAATTAGGGGCAGTGAGAGACAGAAAACACACTGATCTAAACTCGGTTGGCACACTTTCTGCAAAGCACCAGGGAGTACATATCTTTGGCTTTTTGCAGGCCATTCAGTTTCTTTTCTAACTATTCCACCGGGTCTTACAGTTTGAGGGTTGCCATAGGCCATGTGTAAATGAGCGGGCATGACTGTTCTCCCATAAAACGTTGTTTATAAAACTAAGAGGCAGGCTGGATTGGGCCTGCAGGCCATCGTTTTGATCCGGGACCTAGAAGATCAAATGAAAAAAAATTCCCTCACAAAGCAGAGTAAAATAGGAGGAAATGGAAATGATCATTTTGACAAAATGAGACACGTAAGTGATAGATTCAAGGGGCCCAACTTCTCAATAATAGCAGTTCCAAAAGGGATGAAAGAGCAGAAGCCATAATTGAGGACAAAACGGAGTTTTTAAGTTAAAAGAGCTCACCAGAAGAGTGGGTGTTTCCCCCTAAGATCAGAAACAAGACAGGTTACCTAGCTCACCGCTGCTTCTCCATGTTGTACTGGAGGCTTGTCAGGGCCATTAGGCAAGAAGACATTACTAATGGAAAGCAAGTAACACTGTTATTTGCAGATGACGTGACTTTGTGTATAGACAATCCTAAGAAATCCAGTAAAAAACGATTTAAATAAACAAGTTCAGTAAGGTTGCAGGATGCACAATTAATGTACAAAAGATACACTTGCTTTGAACATCCGAAAATAAAATGGAAACAATTTTATTTACAGTAACTTCAAAAAGAATAAAGTACTTAGGTATAAATTTAACAAGAGAAGTGAAAGACTTATACACTGAAAATGACAAAACGTCATTGAAAGAAATTAGAAACCTAAATAAATGGAGAGACATCCTTTCATGAATTGAAGGGTTGAATATGGTTGAAATAAAAAGAATCCCCAAGTTGATCTACAAATTCCACACAATCCCTGTCAAAGTCCTAGCTGCTTGTTTTTTGTTTTTGCAAAAATTAGCAAGCTGATCCTAAAATTCATTTGGAAATGCAAAGGACCTAGACCAGCCAAACAATCTTGAGAAAGAAAAACAAAATTGGAGGAGTCATATTTCCTGATTTCCAAATTTATTGAAAAAACAATAGTAATCAAGACAGTGTGACTGATGGAATGGAACTGAGAGTCCAGAAATAAGCCCTTACATTTATGGTTAATTGAGGTTTAACAAGGGTGTCAAGATAATTCAGTGGAGGAAAGAATAGTTTTCAATAAATGGTGCTGGGACAACTAGATAACCACATATTAAAAAAATGATGCTGGATCCCTCTTTACATCATATACAAACATTACCCCCAAGTGGATCATAGCCTTAAATGTAACAGCTAAAACTATAAAACCCTGACAAGGAAACATACAGGGTGTGGCAAAAGTATGTTTACAGTTGTTTGTATGGAAAATGATACAATAAACCTATATAATAAAAGGCTAATACGCAAATCAACCAAATGATGGAATGACCCGTCGCTATGATGCACACTGACCACCAGGGGGCAGACGCTCAATGCAGGAGCTGCCCCCTGGTGGTCAGTGTGCCCCCACAGGGGAGCAGCTCTCAGCCAGAAGCCGGGTTCACGGCTGGTGAGCACAGCCGCAGTCTGACATCCCCCGAGGGCGCCTGGACTGCGAGAGCGTGCAGGCCGGGCTGAGGGACCCTCTGAATGCATGAATTTTGTGCACTGGGCCTCTAGTTAATAAATAATAATACAAGAATAAACTCTTGTGTTTTGTGGGCTCATAGCTGTAATCCTACGTTCGCCCACCCTGCATGTGGAAATCTTCATAACTTTGAGGTAGGCAAAGTCTTCCCAGGTATGACACCAAAAGCCCAAGCAACTGAAGAAAAAACAGATAAAGTGGACTTCATCAATGTAAAACACAGTTGCTGGAAATAGTACCATTAAAATGAAATGACAAACCACAGAATGGGGGGAAATATTTGCAAATTATGTATCTGAAAAGGGAATCCAGAGTATACAATGAACGCTTGCAACTCAATAATACAAATACAAGAAAGCCAGTTCGAAAGTGGGCAAAGGATCGGAATAGCTATTTCTTCAGAGAAGCTATGCCACTGGACCACAAGCACGTAAAAAGGTGCTCAGCATCATTGGCCACCAGGGCAGTGCAAACCACAGCTACGGTGAGACGCCACTTCACGCCCACGAGGTTGGCTGTGAATGTGATTCCACCTGAATTTGTGATTCCTTTGCCGTGGAACCTACATATGGTTATGAGGATATCATGGCAGTTTTATTTCAATACATTTGAGGAGCCATGTGAAATGGATAATTTTTAAAAAACACAAATAGGTAGAAATGTTGGTAAGAGAAATTGGACCGAACCTTAAAACCAAAGATTTTCAACCTTTCTCACCTCATCGCACACATGAACCAATTACTAAAACTCTGTGGCACACCAAAAAATATATATTTTTTTGCCGACCTGACAAAAATGTAAGTATAATTTTGATTCATTCATACTGGACAGCTATTGCTGCATTGGCTGTTGTCATTTTTTATTTGACGACCTTAGGGGAAAGAGGCCAGTGCCCCTGGCTAGTCAGTATTGTATGTTTAAAAAATTTTTGCGGTACACCCGTGTGCCTGTCATGACACACTGCTGGAAAATCGCTGCCTGAAACCAAATTGGTAGCTGGGGACCCCTGGATGGTGAGCGCTGGGAAGCCAGCCAGCTCTGGGACCACCTTGGAGAAATGTTATACGCTGTGACCGCACCACCAAGCAGGCTCATGGCCAGACCGCAGGTAGACAAGGCTCGGAGCCCAGCAGGTGACCCTGCTTGGCCACCACTCAGTGTGGCCTTGCTGGGCTTGGTCTTTCTCGAGTTGGATTCTACAGGGTAGACTTTGGTGTCACTGGGGCAGCTGGAGGTGGCGGGGAGGGCTGGGGTGTTGAGGGGAGTGGCGTGGGCGGGAGAAACGAACACGGGATGAGAGTATTCGTGGTTACCTCCACCCCGACGCTTCAGCCAAAGCAGCGGCATTCTCGCTCACATCACCGAGAGGATTGTCCTGCGCGATTTTGTCTGAAGAAAGCTTTTGCTGCTAAAACAAAGTTTGAAAGCCAGCGGGCCCCCCAGCCCCCAAGCTGCTTTCCCTCTCATCGTTTCATAACATTCACCTGCCACAGTTCATCGGTTCTGCCTTGATGACTTCCTGGTCTGTTAGCGTTTGGAAGAAGTTCATAACGTGTACGTTTTTCTCCTTTTTACAAAACCGCTGCTTAATGTGGAACATCATTTAAACTTGCTTTTCCCAAACGACCTAGAACTAGGCTAGTGCGCAGGGCTGACGGGCTGGGGAGGCGGGTACAGTTTCTGTACGACGCCCCACTCTCCTCTGAGAGTGATGAGGTTTACAGCTGTTAGGTAAAAATAGCTTCGAGCAGCTTCCGGCAGGAAGACACAAAGGGAAAAAGGATTCATTTGCTAAAAAAAGAAAAAGGCTCCCAAATTGCTACCATAATTTTGGAATTTATTTTTGCAAAATGTATCAGGAGGCAGAAAGATAATCTTGCACTCAAGTCAGCCAGTCCACTCGCCCTGAAGAAGTAAACCTAACTTAAAAAAAAAAGCCCTTGCCCTCACCGGTTTGGCTCAGTGGATAGAGCGTCGGCCTGCAGACTCAAGGGTCCCTGGTTTGATGCCGGTCAAGGGCATGTACCTTGGTTGCGGGCACATCCCCAGTGGGAGGTGTGCAGGAGGCAGCTGATCGATGTTTCTCTCTCATCGATGTTTCTAACTCTCTATCCCTCTCCCTTCCTCTCTGTAAAATATCAATAAAATATATTTAGGAGTGGCCCCACAACACTGCAATATCTCGTCCTTTACCCTTAAATTCTGCCCACACCTTTGTAAACACTGTAGACCTTTATTAAACCTGCCTCAGACTACCCCGGTTAAATGTGCTTTCTGGTTCCTACCAGGGCCCTGGCAAAATGTATGAATGCCCCCCCCAAAAAAACGCATTTACATTTACTCATTTAATCATAACAATGACCCTGCCGAAGTCAGTCACATTGCTTTAGAGATGAAATAAGCTATACAGTTGCCCTGGATGGTCGGTCAGTGGTTAGAGCAGGGGTGGGCAAACTTTTTGACTCGAGGGCCACAATGGGTTCTTAAACTGGTCCGGAGGGCCGGAACAAAAGCATGGATGGAGTGTTTGTGTGAACTAATATAAATTCAAAGTAAAGGAGCGGAGGGGAGAGCAAGAGAATCCTCCGCTCTTTCGGCTCCGCGGGCCGGATAGAACAGCCGAACGGGCCGGATTCGGCCCGCGGGCCGTAGTTTGCCCACGGCTGGGTTAGAGCGTTGGTCAGCAGACCGAAGGATTGCAGCTTCGATCCGTGGCCCTGATTGGGGTGCTGGCTGTGTGCGGGAGACAACCAATGGATGTGTCTCTCTCACACTGGTGTTTCTCTCTCTCTCTCCACCTTCTCCTTCCCTTCCATTCTGTCCGGAAAAACAAAACAAAACAAAACAAAAAAAACCCAAGCTGTTCTCGGCAGTGCTGTGGGCAAAGGTGAAACAGTGAAGCAGGAAAAAATACTCAGGGTTGAGGGCGAAGGTTTCGGAATCTCATTCATTCATTCATTCATTCTCATCCAACCAACACCTACTGGCCACCTGTCCACACCTGGTCCTGTGCGAAGTGCGGGAGGCAGAGCATTGATGCCTCAGGGAGCTTCCGGACGTGAGGGCTACACAATGCTTACAATTCAACGGGATCAGGGAAGCACAATGAGCGGGGACACAAAAGAAGGACAAGAACTCAAGGTTAGGTACTCAAGGAAGGCTTCCTGGAGGAAGCGACTTTTCAGCTGGGCTATGCATGTTGTGGTGGCTGGCAAGGAAATACGGGAGGAAGAGTGTTAGGACAGAGTGCGTGGTGGCAGAGAGCAGGCTTAGTGTCAGGACAGACAGCTCGGCAGGGGGAACCGAGCCGGTGTTGCAGGGACACAGCCCACCGAACAGGCCCTGGGCGCCACGTGAAGGAGTGTTCCCTGAGAGCCACCCTAGGGCTTTAACCAAGAGAGGGACGTATTTCGAAAGCTCGCTTACTGCCAGCAAGGCCTGTGCAGCCAGGCCAGCTGTGACAGCGGCTGGCCGGGGCAGAGGCAGCGCAGATGGGGGGAGCCCACGTAGATGCAGACGACAGTGAGTGTTGGGGAGGCAGAATGGTGCTGTGGTTCCTGAGAACTCAGCACCCGACTCCTCAGGTTCCCATCCAACTTCCTCGCTGTGTGGCCCCTCGAAGTTCAGGGTCACAGTCAGAAGCCGTCTCACGGGCTTGCTGAGAGGATGGAGGAGTGTGTCAGACACTCATGGTGCCGTGTGGGGTCACTGCTGCTATTCCAGTCAGTTACTGGCAGCCGTTGATACGGGCAGCGGGTCAGAGAGAGGGCGAGACGGATGCCCACAGGGCTGGTCTGGGCACTCGGGAGGACCGAGTGCCGATGTGGGGGGAGAGGTGGGTGCAGTGGTTTGGGGCATGAGACTGAGGCACCAGGGGGACAGCAGGGGTGAAGCTAAGGAAACCGAGTCAAATACAGGGATTTGGGCCTTCGAGAGGCCTGCACAGCACAGAGGGCTAAGCGACAGGCGGGGGGGGGGGGGGGGGTTCTTTTTAATGGGACAGAGTTGAGCTGCCTCCAGGCTGGTGGGAAGAGCCTGGGGAGAGCACACTGAGGTGTGGCCTTTACGATTCTTCTTGCCAGTGTCATGGCCGTGAAAGGCTGGGACAAGGAGCCACGATATTCATCACAGCCGCCTGTTATGCTGCTAACAGGAGTTATTTATAACGAGGTTATAATGACATGGAAAATGGCTTATAAAGTGATACGAAAAAAGCGATATAAAGCATTGTATAGGAATTATGTCAACCATGGAAACACACCCAAAAATGTTGGCGTAGGAAACCATGCAGGGAGCGATGCCTAGAAGAAGGGGTGCTATTTCTGGGTGGTAGCGGTCGAGCAGGCCACCCTCGGAACCTGCCAGAATGGGTGTATGTTAGCTTTTTCGTTAAAAAGTCAAGTCAACTTTATTTTATAAAAAGGAACCAGCTAGGGTGGCTGGGGGCTGCCCCTGCCAAGGTCACCAGGGCAGATCCTTGTTCTCCGAGGGCTTTCGTTTCTACATCTATAGAAAGAGGGGGCTAAAGAAGAGGTTCCCCAACGTGTTTCTGGAGATCCTGCCTTTGGAGATGTCCCAGGAAGGAAAGGCCGTGTAGCCAGGCTTTGGGAACTCTGTGTGCTCACAAATTCTGAGAAGATCCATCCGGAAAAAAAAAAAAAAAAGGCCCTGATCAAACCTGTTTAACTGTCAAACACACAAGGTCTATTAACGCCCTGTGGAATGGTGTTCCAAGGAACACACTTTGGGAAACACTTCCCCAAGTTCCCCTGCAGCTCCACCATTCTACAAGGCGTCCAGATAAACATCCTTCTGTGGGGTTGGCAGAGCACCTGGGGGATCTGGGGGGAGGGGAGACTGCGGTAGCTGCTTGGCTGCCCTCCTGGACCCCGCATTACCCCCCCTCCCCCACCAATGGCTGTCCTGAGCACCTGTGTTCTCCCAGCCTCTGCTCCTGGCTGATGCCTGAGTTCAGGTGTTGCCTCGGCCTGGGAAGGAGACACAGAGGAGGGAACATGCCAGAACAGGGAAAATCCTCTCCTTTTTCATCTCTGCAAACTGCATTTCTGAAAATGCTTTCACATTACCTGATGTCATGATCCCCAATGACTGATGTGAGGATGGGGCAACCTGAGGTTCCCCCAGGCCCGGAGCTCTGGGATGGTGCCTGGCTCCTCCCCCAGTGGCCAGGGCCATTGCTTGCTATGCTAATGAGGAAGGGAGTGAATGATGAATACCCACAAGGCTAATCCTGGGCTGTTTAAAGAATTTCATTTAAATGCAGGCAAGTAGGAAGATAGCAATAATGGTTTACAATACCCTTTTTCTATTATTGAGCTTAAGAAATAGTGGAAGTATACAGAAATAAAAATAGATCTTATAAGTAAACTAGAGGACTGGTGCATGGATTTGTGCACCGGTGGGGTCCCTTGGCCTGGCCTGCAGGGATCGGGCTGAAACCAGCTTTCCAACATACCCCGAGGGGTCCCAGATTGCGAGAGGGCGCAGGCCAGGCCCAGGGACCCCACTGGTGCACGAATCTGTGCAACGGGCCTCCGACATCCCCTGATGGGCCCTGGGTGCGGGTGAAGCAGATTTGGGGCTGACAGTGCCCCAGCAGCAACCTAACCCACGGCCGATTCCGCAAGGAATCGGGCTCCCTCCTCTACTGGTCAGAGCATCTGCCCCCTTGTGGTCATTGCGTGTCATAGCTACTAGGAGAACGGTCGGACTGTCGCTTAGGCTTTTATATATATAGATAATGGTTCCCTTTTCCTTCCCTGATATGGTTATTCCCTCAATTATCCATTTGAGAATGATTATTTATACACCACATGCAAATTATAGTCCCTAGGTGAGGAAAAATATCTATATATGAAACAGAATATAGTGTGAATCATAGCTAATTTTAAATATTTTAATTTATATACTTTCATGATTATAGGTCAATAAGAAATCCACTTTTCAGATTTTATTTCATTACAGAATATATTTGATAAGGATACATACAAACAGATTCACCTTTAACACATGTTCACTGGCGCCCTGTCCACAGCAGCCGGGAGCTGTCTGTCATCACAACGCTTCGCAGCGTCGTGCCCAATCGGCTGGCGGAGCAGCCAGGGCTGAGTCCAGACAGCTCAACTCATTTACTTGCCTAGAACAAGTAAAAATCTTAATATTTGTTTTTAAAGTCTGCTTATTACTCTTCTATTTTAAAATCTGAGATACATTCCCCAATGTAAACAATACATTTCAGTCTACCTCACAATCGAAATGGATAAGGCCTTCTTGACAAATGGACGGCGCCTACGTTTTACTCATCAGAACGCAATCTTATTTCATCGCCAAGCGAGCCGGCCAGGCACAGAAGACAGGAAAGAAGCTGCCTTGTGTACCTGGCGGAACCTCCCAGATGCCCCCCAGCGGGGGCTGCAGGTTTGTGGTGTCTTTTTGACTTGGTCTACTTGGTCTTAAGGTACAAATATACAATGTCCATAAGCATAAAATAGTAAAGCCTAGCCTTACGTATTTATTTTGAATCGCTAAAATCCTATACAAGTACAATACCATATCATGCCAATTAATATACAGAGGAAGGTGGCCACATGTCTCCACTCATGGGGCAGGTGGACGGGGACCACGGGGGGTGGGCATTCACGAGGGTGTCAGGGCTGACTACATGGGGCTCGGCGGGCAGTCTAGCTGCAACTCTGAGATGCCTGTGTCCCCGGCTGAACCGTTAATCAACCCCCTTCCCACCTGCCTCCCCGAGGGAGAACTGAATGGAACCGTAGACAATGGAACCAAATAAAGTCGTAGCTGCATTTCCTGACTCAGCTGTGCAGTCGGTTCTTCCCTCTACTCAATCCGTGAGTCCCTTTAGGACCAATTAACAGTGATCGTGATTCAGTACCTCGTTCTCATAAATATCCAGCCTCGCAGGCTCCACGGTGAACGAGTCAGCCTACGTACAGGATCTGAAAAGGCATTCTGTGACTGTTTCGAAGAGTTCATAGAAAAGGTAGGAAGGATATACCAGTTAACCTGTTGACGTTGCCGTGCTGTAAACCTTGGCTTTTTTTTTTTTTTTAACATTAAATGTGTTTTATATATTGTACAACGGAGAAACCTGAACTGCTGATCCGACGTGGCGCTTACTGATCCACTACGCTAAGGTAACCGGTACAGGGAGTGGTTTTCCTGAGGTTTGTGAGAACTTTTCAAACAAAACAGAAATCACAGTGACCGAGTAACCGAGTCCGTGCCTCGGGGCCTGCGCTGCTCCCGGGTCGCCGCCGGCACTAAATGACCCGCCACTG
This sequence comes from Plecotus auritus, assembly GCF_963455305.1. Classification (NCBI taxonomy): domain Eukaryota; kingdom Metazoa; phylum Chordata; class Mammalia; order Chiroptera; family Vespertilionidae; genus Plecotus; species Plecotus auritus. The sequence goes on along the minus strand of NC_137770.1, from coordinate 9,298,191 downwards.
CATGATGCTGGTGTCTTTGCCGCCCGTGGAGATGAGGTGGCTGTCATCACAGAGGAAGTCAACGTTGGTGACGTGACTGCTGTGCCCACTGTACACGTGGCTGGGGGCCTGGGAAGAAGACAGGGAGGGAGCTCAACGCAAAGCGCACGCACTGCAGCCGAAGGTGTGAGAGTGCTGTGCGCGTTCCCACATTCCTGCATCCCCTCACTCGGCTGTGCTAGTCTGTGCAGTGCTCTGCACAGCTCAGGCGGGACCCAGACACAACCATTGGGGGACAGACAGGGGCAAGGGACTGTCCTGGGCGGATACATTCAATCCCAGAGATGCCAGGGGTGGAGGGAGAGGGGTGTGCTGCTGAAGGAGGGTCAGGGAAGGGAAGGGCCAGGAGGGGCGTGCTGGGCAGAGGTGCTGGCTCAGCACAGCAGGGCTGCAGCAGAGGGGCTGTGGTGGAGGGGAGAGGAGTGGGGCCCACGAAGGAAGCCACAGAGGTACGGAGCCAAGTCTAAGGGCTTCCTGGGGGGCGGGGGAGCCCCTGAAGTGCCCAAGGGCAGCGGGTGACAGGGTCAGGTCTGCACCTGTGACAGGTGGCATTCACTCACGGGCCTTTCTATGTAAGTGCCAAACGCGTCCCGCGAGGGGTGAGATTTGTGAAGACCAGTCCTTACCCTGAACTGCGAACAAGGGTAAGAGAAGAGGTGGACTTTGCCGAAATCATCGCCTGTCGCCAGGACTTTTTTCTCGTGGGCCCGACAGACGGCATTGATGTCGGTCCCGTCCGAGCCTTCTGGCCACACTCCTAAAACAAAGACCACAGACAGCATTGGAAATACCAGAAACACTGGCCACGCTGCGGGGGGGACTGCTTTAAACTCTCATCAAAGTAAAATCGCCCACGCCCCGGGCTCAGACCAGGGCCGAGAGAGCGCTCTGTCTGGTTTGGCCTCTCCCTGTTCCCGTCAGCGGCTCACTCCAGGCCTCCCAGGAGCCCCTCAAGGCTTAGCCCGCTCTGTGGCAGGGCAGGAGCAACAGCAGGCTGGCTGGGCTCCGACCTTTGGGCGGGGGGGCTCTTCTTTTTTGTCCTTTTTTGGGGGAGGGGAGTGGCTTCTTGACAATACAGCACCAAGTGCGCCAGAAACCCTGCTTCTGGACACAATGCCTTTCTTTTGTCCCAAAGTGTCTGATGGGAAGCTGACTAGTCCTCAAGCATGCCGTTTCCTAACTTTTCTTTTTTCTAGGTAACTCTTTACATGTGGAAGTCTCTCCCAAGAACTTTCTAACCCTGACTCTGAGTGTGCCTTTCAGACATTTCTTGGGGTCAGCTCTTTGTGGCTGCTGCTTGCTTCTGCCACCGGGCAGGTGTGGTGTCTGCCTGCTGTGGGCCGGGGGAGGCAGCAGCTCTGGCTCTGGTGGGCATGAAGCCTGGTCTGGGGGTGGTGTCTCCTGACCATTGCTCCAGGAAACCCCTTGGGTCCCAGTCACTTTGGCTCTGAGAGAGCTGTGTGTGCATCAGTTTCTCAGCTGGAAGTTCTGCAGTAAACCCGGGGGTCCTCGCTTTTAATACCAGAAAATGGTAAAATGCCAGCTCTAAGGAGATTTGTGAAATTCTGACCAAATGACTGACCTGTAGTCTTACAGAAAGAGGTTATAAATACTGCTTTTTCTTTCCTACTGCACTGTGGCAATTTAATTTAGGGCATTTATGAATATATTCCTAATCTGAACTTCGAAGTGAACATTTGAGTTGAAGGACCAAGAAGATGGAGTAAGAACGAGCAAAGGGTGAGTGAACTGACTGAGTGCCATCGGCTCCATCTAGCCAGGAACTCGGGCACAGCCACATGTGAGAAGATGCTAGAGCCTTATCCCAGGACCCCCTTCCCACACCAGGAAAGGGCGGACACATGTCCTGGCTCCTCTCGCCCGGCCCTTCCCGGCGCTGCAGGGACTGGGTCCCGGGGGCTCACGCAGCGGCACAGCACGCTGACGGAACTGGCGACGCCGAGCCTTCCTGACCGTTAGGGAGACCGTTAGGGAATGTTCTGAAAGCGGACGCACTTACGTCCGAACCGCGTGAAAGCGGCGGGGACTTACCGAAGACGTGGAATCCCAAAGTGCAGGTGTAGGTAGCCCATTCGATGTCTCGTGTAGTTTCCACACTGACCACTTGCTTGCATGCAGAGGGAACCCCTGGGAAAAGCACACGCAGGTGTGGTGACACCTGAGCATCAGCCCCCTCTCCTTCTGGGGCGAGGCAGGGCCCTCAGAGCCTCATCGGCGACAGCCCTCAGGACAGGGACCCATCCACCTCCCAGCCCAGCGCAATCGCACTCCTGGCCGGCACTGAGCCCAGCCCGGGGCCTGCGAGGGGCTCACCTCTTCCTCGCTGTCTTCCCACCCCCCGCTCTGGGCCTGTTCCCCCCAGTCTGGCTTCTTTTCTTTGACCATCCTCTGGCTCCTAGGCCTCTACCTGCTCCTGTCCTCCCCGGAGCCCTGAACACAACTTGAGCTCCCAGCCCTCCCCCGCCCCACATACACATACACACACACACACACATACCCCAATCCCTTTAACTCCAAGCTTATGGAAACCAGTCGACCAAGTACCTATGGCCTCCCAGGTGACTGGTTTGTTCCCCACATGAGCTCTTACCAGTCAAGTGTGAGACTGTGTCTGAGAAGAGACTAGACCAGGGGTGGGCAAACTTTTTGACCTGAGGGCCACAATGGGTTCTTAAACTGGACCGGAGGGCCGGAACAAAAGCATGGATGGAGTGTTTGTGTGAACTAATATAAATTCAAAGTAAAGGAGCGGAGGGGAGAGCAAGAGAACCCTCCGCTCTTTCGGCTCCACGGGCTGGATAGAACAGCCGAACGGGCCGGATCCGGCCCGCGGGCCGTAGTTTGCCCACGGCTGGACTAGACCCAGGGCCTGCCCCTGAAAACCTTCCCGTTTCTGCCCCGCATCAGGCAGGACCTTGGAGAGGGCGGGAGGGCTGACCCTGGCTGCCTGCCCTGCTGGAGGGGGCATGGTCCTGGCCCAGGTATCTTCTCCTTTCCTCCACCTCCAGCTGCCCTGCCTGTCCGGGCTCTTCGACAATTGGGCGATCACCCCCCCGCCCCCCGCCCCCCGCTGGCTCTTGGTGCCTATGGCCTCGTGTCTGGGCCCCGATTTTCTTGTCTACAAAAGGGGATGAGCCTGAAAGGGCCGTGGCTCGTGGAGGAGATGGAGGTCAGAGCAGCACCCTTTCTAGTACCTTCCAGCAGGTGGAGCCCAGGCCCTCATGCTCTGTGACCCGTGTTTAGCCAGAGCTGGGCATGCGGCAGGTGCTTGGCAAGTGTCTGCAGAAGCAGAGCACGGCACGCACCCTGTGCTCAGTAAGTGCCAGCCATTATGACCCTCATCACTCCCAGGTCCTGCCTGGGCACACACACTGAGCAGAGGGTTTGGGAGAGGAGGAGGAGGGGTGCCAGGGGGCTTCTGTCACCCAGCGGGAGAGCCTTCACGGTCTGCCTCGGGGGGATGACGTCCCCACAGGGTCCCTCTCCCTGTGACGGCTCTGACCCCATGCTCTTCGGCCACATCTGGCCCCGCCAGCCTCTCTCTGCAGAGCCTGGCCTTCCCTTTCTCGGGGCCCTTATCTCCTCACCAGGGCCATGGTCGGCCCGGTCTCAGGGGTCTCAGCGTGGGGAAGGACTTGAGAGGTGCCCAGCACACAGTGGACAAAGCCGAGGCCCAAGATGTACGGCAAGTGGGTTTTTGTAGGAGGCCACCATTGGTCTCAGGGCAAACGTAACCCTGGGTGCTACTCACAGTAAAGGATTTCATAGTCTCCGGAATTTGACACGAGGAACTGTGAGTTTACAGACCAGTCCAGGTGAGTAATGAAGCTGGAATGACCCTGAGAGACAAACACATCGTATGAGGGTCCCTTGCCTTATGAACTCCTGACCAGCAAGTAATGACCACCGACACGGGCATGAGAAGTAAGTGGGCTTACCGAGCATTTGCCAACTCGCGTGTACTTCCTCCCATTGTCACTGACTCCGTATATATAGATACAGTTGTCATGGGAGCCTATTGCTAAGAAATTCCCATCTACAAAGATATGACAGATTATAATTCAATTATTAAAAATAAACACTTGAGCGCATCATAGTGACCGGTTGTTCCACCAGTCCTTCTGCCATTCAGTCGATTTGCATGTTAGGCTTTTATTATATGGGATAAAAAAATAAAATTTTTTCAAATTGTTAAAAAACAGCCGAAACCGGTTTGGCTCAGTGGATAGAGCGTCGGCCTGCGGACTGAAGGGTCCCAGGTTCGATTCCGGTCAAGGGCATGTACCTTGGTTGCGGGCACATCCCCGGTAGGAGGTGTGCAGGAGGCAGCTGATCGATGTTTCTCTCTCATCGATGTTTCTAACTTTCTATCCCTCTCCTTTCCTCTCTGTAAAATATCAATAAAATATATTTTTAAAAAAATTGTTAAAAAACAACAACAACCCCTCCCCCCCAATAAAAACACTTGACCAATTATAAGGGCTAATGCTAGTTGCCATCACAGATTTAGAAAACAGCCAGATTAATGAGTTATTTCAAAAAGAAAATGTGCGCTTGAATGACTCCTCAACCACTTCTAGAACTACCTCTTGAAAACCGCACCTGGCCAGTTCCTCTCCTTATAAAACCCTTCCCCACTCAGAAACTGAGGGACCGAGGCTCCGTTTGTACGTGGGGCCCACAAGGCCCCCCAGGATGTAGCCACTCACTGCTCACGGAGCTGCAGGTTCTCTCAGGCCTCTGAACACCACCTCCTCTCCTGCCTGGAAGGCCCTTCCCGCCTCATCTCTGCGCACACTGCCCCCCGCTGCCTGATTATTTGAAAAGATAAACGAAGTTGACAAATCTTTAACTAGGCTGACCAAGAAAAAAGGAGAGAAAACACAAGTTACCAGAATCAAGAACAAAAGAAGAGACTTCACTACCAACTTCAGAAAAATGAAAAGGATTAAAAACAAATGTTATGAACAACTTTATGCCAATAAATTAGACAACTTAGATGGAAAAACCACCAAAACTGACTTAAGAAAAAAACCAAAACATCTGAATAGATCTACAAGAAGCTGAGAAATTGAATTAGAAATTAAAAACCTCCCTACAAAGAAAAGCCCTGATAGCTCACTGAATTCACATGAATTCTATCAAATATTTAATAAAGAAATAACACCAGTCTTTTATAAACTCTTTCAGAAAACGAACAAAGAAGAAACATTCTCCAAGTTCCTCTATAGGCCAATAGCAGTCTCATAACTAAGCCAGACAAAACCATCACAAGAAAACTTCAGACCAATATCCTTCATAAACATGGATGCAAAAATCCTTAACAGAAGATTAAACAGAATCCAGAAAAATATAAAAAGGATTAGACACCATGATCACGTGAGATTTATCCCAGGAATGCAAAGATGGCTTGACATCTGAAAATTAATGGAATGCACCATATTAATAAAATAAGGGATAAAAACTACATGATCATCATGATAGATACAGAAAAAGCATTTGGCAAATTCTAACACCCATTCATAATAAAAACGAAACAGGTTAGGAATAGAAGGGAATGTCCTCATCCTACTAACCAATTAATGACTGTTTTCACCCTAACACTGGGAGCAAGGCAAGAACCCACTTTGCCACTTCTGTTCATCGTCATGTTCAGGGTTCTAGCAAATGCAATAAGGAAAAAATAAAGGCACCCAGATTAAAAAGGATGAGTAAAACTGTCGTTGTTTGCAGATGACATGCTCCCGTATCAAGAAAAGTCCAAGAATTTTACACACAAAAAAACCTACTAAAACGAATAAAAGAGTTTAGAAAGGTCACAGATATAAGATCTATGTGCAAAAATTTTTTATTTCTCTATACTAGCAAACTACATTCTGAAAATAAAATAAAAAACAACTTCATTCACAATGGCATAAAAAGCAACTTAGGAACAAATTTAACAACGGAAGTATAAGACTTGTGCACTGAAAACTATAAAACACTGCTGATAAAAATTAAAGATCTAAATAAATGGAGAGACATTCTAAGTTCAAGGATTACAAGACTCAATCTTGTAAAGATAGCAATTCTCCCCATATTGATCTATAAGTTCAACATATTAAAATCCTGGTAGGCTTTTTAAAATTAGAACTTGACAAGTTGATTCTAAAATTTACATAGACATGATAAGGACCTAAAATAACTAAAACAATTTTGAAAAAGAACAACAGAATTGTAGTAATTACACTATTCAATTTCACAACTTACTTCAAAAGTACAGTAATCAAAATTGTGTGATATTGGTATATGGATAGTTATATAAATGAATGAATAGAACCGAGAATCTTGAAATAAACCTTTAAATTTATTGTTAATGGATTTTGTTGTTGTTGTTAATCCTCACCTGAGGATATTTTTCCATTTTTTTTTTTTTTTAGAGAGAGTGGAAGGGAGGGAGAGAGACACAGAGAGAGAAACATCAATGTGAGAGAGACACATCAATTAGTTGCCTCCCACATGGGATTTGAGCCAGCAACCCAAATATGTGCCCTTGACCAGAACTGAATCCAGGACTCTTCAGTCTGCGGGCTGACACTCTATCCACTGAGCCAAATTGGCTAAGGTATGTTAATGGACTTTTGACAAAAGTGTCAAGATAATCCAATAGGGACAGAATTTTATCTTCAACAAATGGTGCTGGGACAAGTGGACAGCTACATGCAGAATAAATAAACGTATACTGACTTCTCACCATACACAAGCATTAACTCAAAATGGATCACAGACCTACATATAATGGCTAAAACAACAACCTTTCTAAAAGTAAGCATAGGAGAAAATCTTCGTGACTTTTGACTATGACACCATAAGCAAGATCCATATCAAAGAATAAAATAAACGGGACCTCATAAAAATTAAAGTGTCTGCTTCAAAAGACCCCATTAAGAAAATGAAAAGACAAGCCATACACTGAGAGAAAACATATGCAAATCATATATCTGATAAAGAACTCATAGACAGAATATAGAAAGAGTTCTTATAACTCAGTAATAAGACAAGCAACCCAATTAAAAATGGGCAAAATATTTAGATAGATAGTTCATCAAAGAAGATACAGAATGACTGGTAGATACATGAAGAGATGCTTAACCTCTGGGATAGTCTTTATGGAAATGTAACTTAAAACCACACGAGAGACCACTACACCTCTATTAGGAGGGCTCTACTGAAGAAGACAGACTATGGCAGGTGTTGGTGAGGATGTGGAGAAATTAGACCCCTGACACAGTGTTGGTGGGAATGTAAAATGGGGCAGCCACTTTGGAAAGCATTTTCATCAGATGTTAAACATAAATTTACCCTATGATCCACCAATTACACTCCTAGGAATTCACCCGAGATAAATGAAAACAAATGTCTACAAAAAGTACATATCATGATTGTTCATAGCAGCCTTACTCCTAATAACCCAAACACAGAAACAATCCTAGTGTCTGTTAACTGATAAATGGATAAAGAAAATGTGGTATATCCACAAAATGGAATTCTATCCAGTAATTAAAAATATATAGGAGGGATAAATGGCAATGGAAGGAGACTTCACTTGGAGTAGTGAACACACAATCCTATCTAATAAAAGAGTAATATGCAGATTGACCATCACTCCAACACACAAGATGGCTGCCCTCATGTGGTCAAAGATGGCTGCCCCCATGTGGACACAAGATGGCCACCACAAGATGGCCAGCAGGGAAGGGCAGTTGGGAGGGACCAGACCTGCAAGGGAGGGCAGTTGGGGGGCGATCAAGTCTGCAGGGGAGGGCAGTTAGGGGTGACCAGGCCGGCAGAGGAGGGAAGTTGGGGGCGACCAGGCCTGCAGGGGAGGGCAGTTGGGGGGGACCAGGCCTGCAGGGGAGGGCAGTTAGGGGCAATCAGGCTGGCAGGGGAGTGGTTAGGTGGTGATCAGGCTGGCAGGCAGAAGCAGTTAGGGGCAATCAGGAAGGCAGGCAGGCGAGCAGTTGCGAGCCAGCAGTCTAGTAGGATCGGGCCTAAACGGGCAGTCGGACATCCCTCGAGGAGTCCCAGATTGGAGAGGGTGCAGGCTGGGCTGAGGGACACTCCCCCCGCCCCCATGCACGAATTCTGTGCACCAGGCCTCTAGTACAATATATAGTTGATGTATTACAGAATTGTACACCTGAAACCTATAATGTTATTAACCAATGCCAACCCCAAAATTCAAATAAAAAAAGGAATAAAGTACTGATACATGCACAATAACACAACTAATCTAAAAAAGATTATTCTAAAACAAAGAAGCTGATGTAACAGGCTACAGGTTGTATGAATCCACTGATATAAAATGTCCAGAACAGGCCATTCACAGATCAGCACAGCGCATTAGAGGGTGCCCAGAACTGGGGGTCGAGGCGGAGATTAATTGCTAACAGGCAGGAAGGGGACTTTTTGGGGGTGCTGAAAAGGTTCAAAAATTGTGGTGATGGTTGCACAACTCTACTAATTCACTAAGAATCAATGAGTTATATATTTATAATGGGTAAATTATCGTATGTAAACTGTACTTCAATAAAGCTGCTAAAAGAGTCGTCACCTTTTTGAGACTCAGCGATATTAACGAAAGGATAAGATGTCTGTGAACTGCTTCAAAATAACACGGGGGGGGGGGGCAGTGGGGCTCTAATAAAAAAGATGAATGAGACTGGCTGAGAGTCCGTAGTACTGCAGCAGGTGACGGATACACGGGGGCTCATTATGCTCTCTGTCCAGTTTTGTTTGTTTAAAAATTTCTATAATAAAGAGTTAGAAAACAACACGAGCATAGGGAGCATCCTGGGAGGCGTGTGAAACTTTCTGTAAAGACATCTGCACAGAACTTCCCGGGGAGCGGTGCGCGCTGACCTGGCGAGTACCGCATGACGGACAGCTGCTCGTTCCCATCCGTGTGCACGGTGACCAAGTCCTTTGTTTCTGTGTCAAACACAAACCACCTGGTGCCAACATGAGAAAGGGACAATATGAGATTTAGTGGGAAGTAGAGCAAGACGATTACAATAACAGGAAGACAATTAGAAACTTTAACCCAGGGGCTTAATAAGTACTCTGTGTTTACTTAGCAAGAACACTTAGTCCCAGCTTTCGCGTACAGAGAAGGTCCGACCTCTGAGCACACCCTACCACCAGAAACGGTTCGGTTACCAAGGCTCTGACGGCTTCCTCAGGTCTGAGTTCTGCCACTGACATGTAAAGGGAGGGACAGCTCTGGGCAGCGAAGTGGGACCAACACCGAACTCGGGGTTGTGGCCACAGGAAGTGGCAAAGGGACCCCCTGCATGGCCCCACCCCAGGGTGAAGCGGAGCAGGTGCCGGAGGTGGGGCTGGGACACCCTTAGGGGTGGTGATGTGCCTAACTGGGTGAAGTGTCTGACCTCTGGGAATGCTGGCGTGCAACTAGCCGGGTGAAAGAAACGATGGAGGGAACGGAAGAAGAGCGAGCAGAGGGCTGGTGTTTGAAGTTAACCCCTCTGGGCTGTTTCCTCAGCTGTCAGGTGGGGGTCAGGGCCCAGAACCACCAGGTAGATCCAGCGCTAAGTCAGTGCAGGTTGTAATAGATGCAGAAATGATTCGAATCCCTAATAAGGACAAGGCACTTGGCAAATGTCCAAGAGCGGAATGACCACACTCTCCAAGCGGAGAAGCGGGAGCTCCAGCACCAGTCTGCTGCCTGGCCTTCAGAGGCACATGGTCAGGAAGTGTGAGCCAAGTCTGAACATGAGGCTCAGGATTGGGGCGGTTTCTAAAATTCTGAAAGGGCAGCAAGAAAAGCATTTTTAAATTCTCAGTGCTGTGAAACGCTTCCTTGCCCAATTCTGAACTGAGGTTCCTCCCACCACGGGCAGCAGAGGCCTCGAGGAGGCACACATCCTGTGAAACTGGATGCAAGGGTGTGTGTGCCTGTGTGCGTGTGCACGTGTGTGCATGTGTGTGCATGTGCCTGTGCATGCATGTGTGTGGGCACTCCTCCAGGAGAGGGGGCCACAGCTTCCCCAGGTTTTCCCCAGGGCTAAAACGTGAAGGACCCTGCTTCGTTTCCCTGTGGGGTTCTGGCCTAACTTGTAGGTCACCAGAGGCTGGGGCTGCAGCCGAGAGCGCCGGAGCCCACCCGGGGAGACACTCCCTGAACCCCGAGCACAGCGCGCTGCGGTGGGCTTACCTCCCAGTCAGTGTTCCAACCGCAACCACAGACCCTGAAGGATGAAAACCAGAAGACTGAGCTGGATCCTAAAACATTTTAAAGGAAGTGTAAATTGATGGCCAGACAGCACTGCAGCATAAAAACACAGCACAGCCCAGTCCCTCGGGGCCGTGTGGCCCCATTTTAAATCTTTCCTCTACAGGGAGGACACTGTTTTCCTACTTGGACCAAGCAGGACTTCCCCTTTCTGTCTTACACCTTTCACAGCTACAGTAGTCAGCTGACAGGCAGGAAGTAAGCGCCTGTCCTCCAAGTCCTGGGAGCCGGTGCAGGTGACCCCAGGCTGCAGGGTGAGCGCCATCTGTCGGGACGCATGACCACTGCACCTGTTCCGTGAGGTGGACTCTGGATGAGTGCGGGACAGCCCGGAGCCCTGGAAGGATGGGAGACGAGCAAGGCCCGTTCCCATTTGGGTCTGGGGGTACACACACGTGTTCAGTGCTAACTGACACAAGATGGGACGCGGTGGATGAAAAGCTGTGGGGTCCCAGGAGCAGGGAGTCAGACAGGGAGGCTGGGTGGAGGCTCGGTGGAGGCAGACGGCCTGACTCCGCCTTCCGCCACAGGAAGACCCATCGGTGGTGAATGTGGAAGTAGACACACCAGTATTTTGGGGGATCAAGTGTTAAGGGGACAATAATGTGATAAAAAAGGTGGAAGCAATGTAGTTTGGGGCCCAGCTGAGAAAGGGCAGTGGGTTTACAGTGCAGAGTTCACGGGGTGGGGGACGGGGAAGCGTGCGGGTGACACTGGGAACGGGGCTGCGTTGCTATGCTAAGGACTGTGGTCACTAGGAAATAACACAGTGAGTGGTTTTTTTCTTCCAGTAAAAGGAGTGCGTGATCGAGTCTGTGATAGACAGAGGGTCACCTGGCAGGGGTGTTTAGGACAAACTGAAGTGAGAAGAGGCTAATCCCGGGAAGACAAGAAAAGAGCAGCGATGGAAACGGAATTAGGAGACGGAGAAACTTCTGGATAAACTAAAAAGATGAGACCAGAAGCTCTTCAGGTATTGATTCTATTACCGCGACGCTTTTTCCAAAGCGGGAGCTGTAATGAAGCTCAGGCTGCCGCGGACACACAGACAGAGGTCACGGCCACTGGAGGCTCCAGCATATAATTCCTGAGATGAAGACACCGAGGTTCAGGGAGGTCTTGTCCAAGGTCACATGGCCAGTGGAGAAAGCCGGTAGGACTTAACTCTGGATGTTTCTGGCGTCCGGGTCAGTCCCTACCCTTACGCAGGTGGAGGGAGCCCACAGCCTGGGGCAGGAGTGGGTGCGTGCCCGGACTGCTTACAGCAGGGCTGCCGTGCTGGCCGGGGCCTCAGGGAAGGCCACCCTCCCGGACTGCCACTGTCCCTGCTGTGCCGGGGCATGTTGTCAGATCTGCACAAACCCCTCATGTATTTTTCACACGTGAAGCCCCTGCGTGGGGACAGGTACAAGGCAGAACCTCCGATAGCCATGCCCTGCCACCTCAGGCCACACCATTCTCTCCTCTGAGCAGCTGGGCCACCCCTCAGGCCCTGGCATCCCATGATCTGCTCTCCCAGCGACCTGACCTCTGAAGGCAAAATGCAGGTGGCTGAGACTCAGACCCAGCGCATTGGGGCATGCTGGCAACTGTGCGGGTTGCAGGGCGTGTGGGCCACAGGGGAGCCCCCTTACACGGGGCCCTGCCGGATGTGGTCCTGGCCCACCGCAGTGGGAGCGGTGGAAGACCCCGGGTTTGGGGATCAGGCTGAGCTGGGTGAACACTGGCTCTGTCACCAACTCAGTGATCTTGGCAAGCGATGTGACGCCTCTAAGCCTCAGTGCCCGAATCAACAAGAGCAGGGTAAAAACACCTCAATTCGCAGGCTGCACCAGGGTGAAGGGTATAATTAATGCACGCACGGTGCTTGGTATGCAAACGGCCCTCAATACGTGCAGTCACGGCGGCCTTAAGCGTCGAGGACAGTTCGGCGCTGTGCTCTGTGAACTGAGGCCTTTCATAAAAATCACAGAGATGCGGACTTTAAAAGGAAAGCTTTGCCGTTGTTGAGTTGTAGAGAGAAGCTATGCTTTTAGAACAGTTTATAATTCTCATTCCAAAGGTACACTGTGAACAGAATGCAGGCTCAAACAAGGGCTTCTCAGCACTAAGCCGGTGGACGGGTGCAGTCAGGACACCCAACCACCGACTCAGGGGCTGACTTGCTGTCAAAAAGTTCAACAGTGCCCAGCCGGTGCGGCTCAGTGGTTGAACATCAACCTATGAACCAGGAGGTCCTGGTTAGATTCCTGGTCAGGGCACATGCCCGGGTTGCAGGCTCCATCCCCAGTGTGGGGTGTGCAGGAGGCGGCTGATCAATGATTCTCTCTCATCACTGATGTTTCTATCTCTCTCTCCCTCTCCCTTCCTCCCTGAAATTAATAAAAATATATTTTTTTAAAAAAGTTCGACAGCAACCTTCACAATTACACGGGTGAGACCGCTCAGGAATGCTTAAAGCAACACAATTCAAATCGAAGGTAAATTAAGTGACATTTGCATCGGGACAATTTTATATCTATCCATTTCATGCAAATAAAAGAAGAAACATGTTCAGATGAATTTCTACAAGGAAAATGGATGCAACGTGCACATCTACCTCTATTATCTTGTCCCAGACGGGCCGGTGACAGACGGCGTCCCAGAGAGTGGCGTGTCTGTCGTGCCCACAGGTCAGGAACTGGGGTTTTGAGGCGTGGATGGCCAGTCCCCAGAGCTCATCCGTGTGACCCTAAAGAACCAAGACAAATGCACGCTCTCTGAAACACTACAAACAACACTCGGGAGCTTTCCTTTATTTTCTTTTTAAAATATATTTTTATTAATTTCAGAGAGGAAGGAAGAGGGAGAGATAGAAACATCAGTTGATGAAAGAGAATCATCGATTGGCTGCCTCCTGCACTCCCCACATTTGTGATCGAACCCTCAACCCGGGCATGTGCCCTGACTGGGAATCGAACCGTGACCTCCTGGTTCATAGGTCGATGCTCAACCACGGAGCCACGCTGCTGGGCCCGGGAGCTTTCAAGGATTACAAGGTAGGCTTGCTGCAGTTAACCTCATCAGTCTCTTCCTCCCCAACCTCCGTCAGGACAGCCAACGGGAACTCCCGCAGTGCAGGCAGGCTGTGCTGGTATAAAACGCAGCGGTAACCCCCTCTTTGTGGATCGTTATCAGCTTCCGATATTCTGTAACAGGGACGCGTGGGGTGGGCCTGCTGGGACGCACCTGAGTGATGGCGGAGAAGTCCCCTGACAGCGTGCCCTGCAGAACAAAGTTCCTGGTGGTGCCTATCAAGATCACGTCGCCTTTCCCCTCGGCCACCGTCCGTATCGGACCAAACTGTTCCGGAATCTGCATTGAAAAGAGAAAATGTAAGGCGTCATTAAAAATGCTTGTTTATATACCATGACGACAGCTCCTGTCACAGTCTCGCACACACACGCACACATACACACGCAGGTGTACACGGAGAGACAGGGAAAGGTCCACAATCAAATGGTTGAGTGAATGATCAAAACCCCAAATCTTACTTTTAAACTCTGAACATTTTATAAACCTTAAAAAACCCACAAGAGTAAAGCTGTTAAAAAAAAAAAAAAGAATAAAGAATAAAGCATTTTTGCCTGGCTGATGTGGCTCAGTGGTTGAGTGTCAACCTATGAACCCAGGAGGTCACAGTTTGATTCCTGGTCAGGGCACATGCTGGGTTCTGGGCTCGATCCCCAGTAGGAGGCGTACAAGGATGTGTCTCTCTTACATTGATGTTTCTCTCTGTCTCTCTCTCCTCTCTCCCCTCCTATCCCCTTCCATTCTCTCTAGAAAAACAACAACACACAACTCCGTGAAGGGGAAAGTGATTTCCAAGTTCAGATGAAAGCCTTCCTTTATTAAGAGCAATCATCAGAAAACCAAGTTCTTCCACAGCCAAAGCACGGTGCAGTGGGGCGCTCTCTGATGGAACTCGAGCTACAGGATGCAACGAGTTTGAGAATCTGCCTTCCAGGCAGGAAATGCTTTACAGCGTGTCCACTCTACGGGAGGGAGAAAGACCATCAACTGTCAGACTGACGTGGCATCTGTCTGCTCATAATTTCTTGGGGCCTGGGGGGGAGTGTGCGGAGGGAATATTAGATTTCTCGCCTCTGGCTCCTACCGACTGCAGGCTGCTAACCAGGTGAAAGGAGGTGAAAGAGATGGTCAAGGACTCAGAGCTCACGAGAGAACATGCTGGCACTCAGCCAGGGGCAAAGTAGCTACTCAGTAAACATTAGCTCAAAGCGATAATGTCTCCAAAGTAACACCCTGGAGATTAAAGTGAACAAAAGGAGAAAGATTTTAATGGTAAGTAAAAACGTAGACAATATTCCCTTGGAAAAGTGAGATTGTTTCTATTATAAAAATATTCTAAATGTGAAATATGTTACCACCTCAGATTTTATACGTCGAATCCCATGTTACTAGCTGTATTTAAACTGCCTCCAGGATTTTAATAAAATACTACACTACTTAATAAAATTTTATCAAAACAACTTCCAAAACTGTAGGCTGATTTCAAATCAACAAGGAAACTGGTTAGGACAACAGCTGAAGGTTCAAAACGGATGTCAATAGTACTGTTTGCTGTCTTACCTCGGTTTTATGAAGTTTCTGATAGTTTCCATTCCAAGAAATGAGCTTCCGGTCCTTCCCGCCTCCCGACACCAGGGTGCCGTCCCTTAACATACAAAGTGCAAAAATACCACCCTCGTGGGCCCCTTGAATGGCATAGCTTATTCGATTCGTACCTAGACACACCAAGAAAACCATCCTTAGTCCCTTGCGAAGAGGCTCACCTCTGCCCGTCGCTTCCACTCTCGTTTTAAAGTTGACACTGTCGGTTAGGACATCACTGATGTGTAAGTCTCTAAGGGTCTGATTGGCAGCTGTTCACAGAGCACCAGGCAGACGTGGGCAGGGTTACTGCACAGTTAAGGAAACGTGCTGACGCGGGGGCAGTGTGATGAGAACCCAGGGACCCGAGCTCAGAACGGGGACTCGAGTCCGCGGAGCTGTGTCTTCGGCCAAGCGACTTAACCTGCCCCACCTCAGTTTCCCCTTTGCTTATCCACAGGCCTGTTCTAAGGGGAGAGAAAACACTGCAGCAAGCACCCGGCGCCCGGAGGAGCGGGGACTCCACAGAAGTCACCCTACTGGCCGGAAATAGCATCGATGGGTCTTTCCCACCTTTCCCACCCAGACCCTAAGGTCCTGAGCCAGGGATGGTGTATTTTTCCTTATTTCCTGGCACGTGGTGAGTGTGCATAGCTGCTCACTGAACAGAACTGAATGGATGTTTTCTGAGTGACGGCTCCTCCGTACCACAATGTTTGCTCACTGGGACGGGGGACTCGGGTCTGACTCATCTGTATGCCCCGGTGTCTAGCAATGCCGCCTCTCACATCCTGGTGATCGTTAATGTCTGCCAAATGCTATGAGAACCAGAATACTTATTAAATATTTCACAGCTAAGCAAACAGTCGTGGATGACTTCATCCTTACGATATGTTACTAGATCTTCTAATAAAGCTATTATTCCAACATAACATCTGGGCTTAATGAGTCTTTTAGGATGATGGAGGGTCACTGACTCTTCCCCTCCCTTTTCCTCTGCTCCTGTGTATTGTGTACCTGCATATGTTGGGATTTCACAGTCATCCCGTGGACTTATTGGTAGACAATTCTTACAGAAGTCGCCTTTGACTTCTCAGAGCACCGCCAAAGCCAGTCAGCTCTGGGAGCAACCAGGCGTTACCTTTTCCCCAGACCAAGATGTTGCCACTCGAGTCTCCGGTAATGGTGTCGCCGTTTTCAGAAAACGTCACACAGAGGACAAACTTTGGCTTCTCCTGCTTCTGCAAATGTTGTAAAGATACAAATACAGTCAGTCAAGGCTGCTTTTCGTCTGTATGAACACTCTCTAGACTCCCGATCATCCCAGCTGGATGGCGCCCCGCACTGATGCTTTCCACGTTCATCTACCGTCGTGGTACTTACGCTGTGAGATGATCTGCTCTAACAGAAATTCCTGGGATATATCAAGTTGCAGACAATTAGAGCGGAGGAAGGTGTTGGAGGGGGCTAAGGGGCGGGTGGTGTTGTCATGACTACAGTCTGAGGAGCGGGGTCCTGGCCCCAGAATAAAGAAACTCTAACTCCACCTCCTGGTGTGGCAGCAATTGTCCCCACAGAGAAGGTGTGCTATTCCCGGGGCTCTCACAAGGCCCCGCGTGGCCGGACTAAAAGGCACAGAGTGGCTACCACCCTTGGCAAAGGTGGGCTACCCAGATGACCCCCTAAGTGCCTTCTTAGCTGCTCTTGGCCATCATGGCCGCTCCCGGGCACCCTTTCCCTGTGTGGCCCATGTTGGCCCACCTTCTCCCTCGGCATCACCACTGTCATCCCCATGACACAGGGGCTCCCCAATCCTGTTAGGGATCTGGATCTGGGAATAGTCTTTGTCACGACACCCACATTGGCCACTGAAAAAAATGCTGAGACCGGATGCCTGACAGCTCCCTGGTCACAAGCAAAGTCAGGTGATCACCAGACACTCAGTGAAAACAAACGACCGGTGTCACTGAACTTTACCTCGAATAATCCTTGCTTCTTAATGAGGCAGTTTCCTTCTAGCGTCCAAAAGTAGAGGTGTGATTTTCCGCAGGTGACTATGATGTTGGTGTCCGTGGGGTGGAAGTCCACGGCAAACACGGCTTCATTAGAGCACTGAGTGAAACAGGAGACTCAAATGTCTCGGATCTCGCAAGACCCCACAAACAAACCACCCCCTCAAACTAAGCCCCAGCCTCTCCATTTCCCCCACTGAATTTAGCGTCTATAAACACCAAGCCTCTGACCTTGACCTCTCCTGTCTCTCTCCCCCACTGGCCCGTGGCCTGAGGGCAGGGCAGGGCCCCCCCTCTGTGAGGACCCATCACAGGAGTGGGTGCAGAGCAGGCCTGGCAGCGGGCATTTGCTGAAGGAGGGGTCGGGGCAGCAGGGGACTTCACGGCAGGCATTTGCCCTCCTCGTCCAGGCATGGATCCCAGCCCCAGACGAACAGCAGAATCAGCTGGGGTGCGTCTCGTGCAGGTGCCAGGTCTTGACCCCATTTAGTGAGGGACCTCGAGGAGGGCCTAGGAGTCTGCATGTTATACAGCCCCACTGCTCCTGGACGCTTCGCACCACTCGCCCTGGGAGTCCCTCCTGGTCTCATTGCTGGGCCTGGGCCGGTGGGTGCGGGAATGCAGCTCTTTGGGTTACCCTTCACCCCGTTATCTGGCTCCTATGCACCCTGCCAGAGGCACGAGACTGCCTGCTCCCTCCGCTTGATAAGCAGTTACACCTCCTCACACCTGGATAACAACTTGCCTCTGGTACTGCCCACCTAGCAACGTAGTAGGAATGTCAGCGCTGGACCAGATACTAGGCAGCCTACAGCATGAACACAGGTGCCAGGAACCATGAGATTAGTATAAGGACCTGCCCCCGACTCGCAAGGGAGGAAGGTGCCCAATGCTGTCCTCACGTCAGGTGAGTAGGTGCCCAACGCTGTCCCTCACGTCAGGTGAGTAGGTGCCCAACGCTGTCCCTCACGTCAGGTGAGTAGGTGCCCAACGCTGTCCCTCACGTCAGGTGAGTAAGGTGCCCAACGCTGCCCTCACATCAGGTGAGTAAGGTGCCCAACGCTGTCCCTCACGTCAGGTGAGTAGGTGCCCAACGCTGTCCCTCACGTCAGGTGAGTAAGGTGCCCAACGCTGCCCTCACGTCAGGTGAGTAAGGTGCCCAATGCTGCCCTCACGTCAGGTGAGTAAGGTGCCCAATGCTATCCCTCACGTCAGGTGAGTAGGTGCCCAATGCTGCCCTCACGTCAGGTGAGTAAAGTGCCCAATGCTGCCCTCACGTCAGGTGAGTAAGGTGCCCAGTGCTGCCCTCACGTCAGGTGAGTAAGGTGCCCAATGCTGCCCTCACGTCAGGTGAGTAAGATGACTCAATGCTAATATTAATGTGAGGGAAGCAAGGTTACCTAAGGTTAATTGATGCCAGCATGAGAAATATGAAGTTGATTCTATGAAAGAGACTGACCCATGACTTAACAGGGGAAACATAAGGGTTCGGGAAGTTCACCGCTGTTTTGTGTGGAATGGATCAAAGGCGGGAGAGAGAAACCCTAAGGGCACCAGCACGGTGATCCCTCGGGAGCCTGGGACCCGGCGCGGCCCCTCCTTCCCCAGTGCTGACCTCTGGGCCCTGGGCTGGCGGTCAGACCTCCTCCCCGTCTCCTCCCCCCATCGGCCCCTCCCCGCCCTCCCTGCCTGGAACTCAGTGTCACCACACCTCCAGTGCCTCCTCAGCATTTGGGCACACAGGGGACACTTGGCATTGGTGGAATCAAAGCGAGGAAAAGTGAACAAATGAATTTAAAGGGCCGTGGCTGTACAATGAGGTCGGCAGACCCTGGTAGACATTGTGAAGAGAGGAAGCAACTCTGCCAGGCTTGCGCATGGCATCCTGAGAGGAGCGGGGAGGGGCGGGCCACAGGGATGCTGGGGCAGGTGTCCCCCGAGGCTGCCCTGGGATGGGGACCCGCAGCCCTCTGAGAAGCGGGGAAGTGGCCAGCGGCCCGTGGCCTGAGAAGGCTCCACATGGAGAATGACAGCGTGGCCAGTGCCAGGCTGGGAGAGAGACCTTGACGTCCGCCAGCCGCTCCTCCCGCTGCCAGTCCCACACCGACAGCACGTGGTCGTTGGAATCGTCCACAGCACACAAGTTGCTCCCTCCATTCTGAAAAAGAAAAGCATTCCCGGGAAGACTACATTTGAGGATAAAGTGGGTTGAGCGTGATTAGAAATGAACAGTAATTTTACTTTTAACGGAGTCTGCTGCATGTCGGCTAAAGAATGTGGGCCGACTGCCTTTGAGACCTGCTGACTTGGGCGGATAGACAAGGAGAGACGGTGAAGGGGGGCTGATGAAGGGACAGCAGCAGGAGAGGGGTTTCGGGGGGGCTCCCTACCAGCAGGACCAATAAAAACAGCCTCCTCAGGGCTGCAGAACCCTCCCCGGCACAGCACAGGCCTGGTACTAACGGGGTTACTGAATGGTTGTGCCACGACGGAGAGCATTGGGGTGAAGCGTGTGCTGCTTGGATGTGGACACAGGCATGCGCCTTGGACATAAGTCTCTGAACTGGATGAAGACGTGGTTGACAGGGAGGATCTGGGGGAGACCCTGGCGCCCGTCCAGCCCGTGTCAGACAGTGAACCAGCCTGTGAGGACAGCAGGGGCATGCTGGGGTCCCCTAGGGAGGGGCAGGTGACATTTAAGGCCAGAGCAGGCAACGGCCCGCGGGCTGGAAGGTCTGACTGGAAGAGGGTGGCCTCTGAAGGTGGGGATGGGGATGTCGGCGGGTTTCAGAGTCAAATCTGCACACACACCCAGGAGCCACCCCGGCGTAACTCTCTCCCGCTTTGGCCACGAGCTGACTCCCTGTGGAGAGTGCGCTACCCGCAGAGCTCAGACTTACGGATTTAGAGAACGCGATGCAGGTGACGGCTCGGTCAAAAAACCCGGTCCCAATGACGTGCAGGGTATTCAACGTCACGGAGTCCCAGATGCGCACGTGTGGGGGCAATTGCTGTTGAGAAAAAAAACACGAAGTCACTATTTGTGAGAGTTACGCAAGTTTACCTTTACCTTGAAGCTACAAGATGACTTCAATTTTGT
Organism: Plecotus auritus; assembly: GCF_963455305.1. NCBI lineage: Eukaryota > Metazoa > Chordata > Mammalia > Chiroptera > Vespertilionidae > Plecotus > Plecotus auritus. The sequence continues at coordinate 9,278,075 of NC_137770.1, read as the reverse complement.
CAAGACAAAAGGTCTTTTTCTGCATTTGATAATTCTGTCTTTTAACATAAATGACAGATTCCCAATGTCTTCAAGGGATCACAGCCTCTGTGCCATTTAACCTTAGGTGAGGTCTGCCAAGTTTTAAATTTTGAATAGCCAATTCTTTTTTTTTCTTTTCTTTTTTTTCAAAGATATATTTTATTGATTTTTTACAGAGAGGAAGGGAGGGATAGAGCGTTAGAAACATCGATGAGAAAGAAACATCGATCAGCTGCTTCCTGCACACCTCCTACTGGGGATGTGCCCGCGACCAAAGTACATGCCCTTGACAGGAATCGAACCTGGGACCCTTGAGTCCACAGGCCAACGCTCTATCCACTGAACCAAACCGGTTAGGGCTGAATAGTCAATTCTTGATCACACAGGAATTGATATTCTAATGGATACATCTGGACGCAACTGAATTTTAAAATTAAAAAATGACGAGAATGGAATCTCGTATAAGGATTAGTCTTACAAAGTTCATATTGTTATTGTGTGTGTGTGTGTGTGTGTGTGTGTGTGTGTGTGAATTCATCAAGACGGTCACCAGCAAACCATTTTAAGGACTCTGTGGGGCCCGTAAGAGCAAAACAGGCAATTCATTATGCACAAATAAAATGCAGAACTGCTGTGATGCAGTACAACACCCTCTCAATTGTGTTTCAACGTGCTTTATACTAATTTTCTTCTTCCTCAACAGAGAAAAGCAGCCCATCACTGTCAGCAGACTTGTCAAGAAAAGGCCTAGCCGTGCACCTGGTGGACACGGTGGGGTCAGGCGAGTTAGGTTCTAGTGTGGACTTGTCTCTGAGCAGCTGGGCGGCTGCAGGCAGTCACGTGACCTCCCTGGACTTCGCTGTAACTTGGAAGGAGAGGCTCAGATAGCCATCACATTTTCTCTGGCTGCAAAGTTCTAATTTCAATGCCAGAAACGGAAATACACGTTCAATCCACCAGAGGGAGGAACAAATGGCTTACTACTAATTTCAAAGAACTTCTAAGGTCATTTAACATTTAGCAAAAACAGGCGACTCTGTTCCACACATGTGTGTTTACATAATGGCGGTCTGATTTACTGTTCCTGCTACTTCAACTGTAGAACTTCAATGGAAAATAGAAAAGTTAATCTTTAAAAGTTGATGTTATTGAAATATTTTCCAAAAAATGGTAACACTTGTGTTTGCTGGAAGGCAATGTTGATAAAAATGGAAGTATTTCATGTGGTAAGTATCAGGCCATCTATTGTTCAATAATAAGCTATCCTAAGGCAGGTAACAACAAAGCTACAGGGAGCCCTAGCCGTTTGCTCAGTGGTAGGAGCGTTGGCCTGAGGACTGAAGGGTCTCGGGTTCAATTCCAGTCAAGGGCACATACCTCAGTTGTAGGCTCAATCCTGGGCCCTGGTCAGGGCACATGCAGGAGGCAACCAATCGATGTTTCTCTCTCTCTGTCTCCCCCTCTATAACAAACAACTATCAATGGAAAAATATCCTCTGGTGAGGATTAACCACAATTACAACAACAAATAAAAGGTACAAGGAGTTTTGGATAAGACATGGCAATGACCACAGCCTGCAGGAAGGAAGGAACAGACAGCCAGTTCTGAATTTTTCTCTTGTTGAATTCCACTCGCTCCCCCTCCAACTGCTGACTCGACTGCTGACGTGCTTACAGAACTTGTGCGAAGGCCCGGCGGTCTCTGTGCATCTCACACAGATGCAGATTCCAGGGCTGAGGTCTTGATTACAGGGATTAAGAGAATGTGCCTGAAATCACCGGAGAGGCAAAAGGCCCACTTCAAATGATGTCATGACGATTTTAACTTTACGCATTAAATGTGTACTTGGCATTTTAATGTTTATCATGTATGTAAAGAATTAGTGAATTCTTAGGCAAGAATGATGTTATTTAAAAATTGGCTGAAATTAAGGTGAATTTAAGGAGTTTTTTAAGATTACTGTAAAATTTTAAATTTGCAATGAAAAGTTCTAATGAGAGATTAGGAAGTGTTCAGGTGCTCTATATCTAAGCGGCTTGTTCATCAGCACAAGGTTATGTAATACAAAGAGGAAGAGATAACGTAACTCACCTTCCCATCCTTGGACGTGCCCGCGACTTGTCCTGTTGCTATTGTAATCTTATCCGGATGAACTGCTAGGCTATAAAAAAGATACTTATAAATTCTTACTCTTTAAAGGTAAGCTTTATTTTTTCCTTGATCCAATATAATCTAGGTGACAATCCTATATAATAAAAGTGTAATATGCAAATTGACCGAATGTGGAACGACTGGTTGGTGGGGGGTGGGGCCGGCGAGCAGGCAGCGCCAGATCAGCCAAGGTGCATGCCAGCGGGCAGTGGGAGGGGACGGCGATCGGAGGCAGCGGTGATCAGCAGCAGTGGAGGGGTGATCGGGGGAGCAGGGCCAGCCGCTCGCCGCCGGCGCCTTCTCTGATCGGCCCGCCGGTTGCCTCCTACAGAGGGAGCCCAGACTAAGCCGTCAGTGGGACATCCCCTGAGGGCTCCCAGACTGCGAGAGGGTGCAGGCCAGGTTGAGGGACTGCTCCCCCACCAAGTGCACGAATTTTTGTGCACCGGGCCTCTAGTCTATATATATAAAAGGCTAATGTGCTCAGTGTCTGTCCGACTGGTAGCTATGATGTGCACTGACCACCAGGGGGCAGACACTCAATGCAGGAGCTGCCGAGCTGCAGTGACTTGGCAGCAGCGGTTCTCGGGTGACACACCCTGAAACCAGAGAGGAGGGAGCCTGATTCCTCGTGGGGCTGTGCGATTCCACCTTCAGCCATGGGTTATGTTGTTGCTGGGACACTGTTGGCCCTGAATCTGGTTTACTGCACACTTGCATTTGCATTCCACACCCTGTATGACAGCAACTCTGCAGAGTGCTCTCTCGCACTCCGGGACCCCTCGGGGGATGTCAGAGAACTGGTGTCGGCCCAATCCCCACAGGCCAGGCCGAGGGACCCCACCTCCTGGAAGGACCCTGCTCGCTTTGCAAACGCCCTTCGAGCTACGGCACCACCCCAGGTGCAGTCAGCGGGGAGGAACCACGGGAGGTTGGCTCCAGGATGTGTCTGGCCCGTCTCACCCAGTCCCGCCCCACCGGCCACCTTCTAATTAATTTCCTTTCAATGTGCATAAATCTGTGCACCGGGTCCCTAGTTCAAATATAAAAATATAGAATGCCTAACTTCTTACAGACTCTCAGTAAATCATCCTAGCACTCCAATGGCTTTAGACAATTAGCGCCTATTTCATTTCATCTTAATTCCTTCATCTCTAGAGAATTTTTAACTCAAGGAAAAAGCATTTTTTTTTTTTTTTTGCTGGAAAATATTTTAATCTCAGAACTACTTAATTAGTAGTCTGCAAGCTTTTTAAAGAAGTCATTTTGAGTATATCAAATAGCAAAGACATCACTGTTTTCAACAAGACTTTTATAATGGACTAGGGATCTAGGGCAAATAGAAAAGCATAAATCCATCGCTTCATCCATCCATCCCTCCAAGATACATAAAACCCCACCGAAGGCTGTGAACAAATTATGGGAATAGCAGAGCCAGCCCAAAACACGAGGCAAAACATTTTACTTTTTATTAAAAAATGAAGACCCAAATTAGAAGCCGTTAGCATGAGATGTGTTAAGAAGGCTTCTAATCAGGGGTCTGTTAGAGGTATTGGTTCAGGTAAGGTGGTTGGTTAAGAGTATGGGTTACAAAGATAGAAAACTACAGAGGTGCCTTGGAGAGCCAGGGAGCTAATGGACAGCACAGAACACGAAATGCTTTTCTCAGGTCCCTTCTCGTTAGGGATGTCCCGACATGGAGCCCTTCCCGCTAACGGTGCTACCCAGGTGCCCCTGCCTCAGGGTGTGGGGGACTCACCACTTCACGTCGTCATTGTGGCCGGCGTAATGCCTCTGGAGCTGCTCCTCCACGTTGTACAGCACGACCACGGACGCGATGAAGTACACCGTCTCGCCCGTCGGGAGCAGGTACAGGTTATTCCGACAGTCCCGGCCCCTGTACCCGTAGCTTCGTGTGTGTCAAGAGAAAACTTGTTTTCTTCTGAAGAGCTGACAAACATCAGCTTTATCTAACAGGCAAACAATTCTACATGACTATTACCATCAATTTCACAACGTTAAATAATGTTGGGTTGCAAACGGGGCCGAATACATCTCCCTCCCTAAATAGGAAGGCAATGAAGTTGGAAATGGCCATTGATTTAATGTGAACACTTATTTTTAACAATATGAAGATTTGGTTTTATTTTAAGAATGTGTATATATATATATATATATATATATATATATATATATATATTTAAAATTTTTACTTTTTAATTTTATTGATTTCAGAAAGGAAGGGAGAGGGGGAGAGAGATAGAGACATCAAAGATGAGAGAGAATCATGGATCAGCTGCCTCCTGCACGTCCCACACTGGGGATCAAGCCTGCAACCCAGGGATGTGCCCTGACCAGGAATCGAACTGTGACCTCCTGGTTCATAGGTCAATGCACAACCACCCAGCCACACCGGCCAGGCAAAAGTATGTCTTATATTTTGAAAGCTGAATTGTTTAAGCTTGATCAAAAGTGGTGATTTATCACTTTATTACTAAAGGTAACTAGGTCAGACATTCGTGACGTCACCGGCAGATGAACTCTTTCTGATTCAGCCTATTAACCCTGGCTCTGGGAAGCGACAGCCGGGGCACGTTTTCATGTTGAGCTGTTGGAATTTTACGTGGATGCCTGTCTTCTTTGCACCTCGTCTCCCTTTAAATTTGGCCAAACTGGTGTTCTGAAAGGCTGACAACCGTGACATCCTGCCTCCAGAATTAAAACCACCTGAAGCTGTAGACGCTGCTCTCACAAGAAAGCTGGAATACTTGGCAGCCCATTTTGCCTCTCGTTCCTTCCTGCTGCCTCACTTGCGTAACGTTTATCTCCAGTTATCACACGTGCTCAGATCTGCTGGACCGTCGCCGGGGCCCCTGGGGTGTTCACGTTCCCTCGGGCGCCTCTGCTCTTTACAGGTGAGGGCCTGACGCTGGGAAACAGAACCAGAAGGAGCAACGGGGCCAACGGAGCCTGCCCTCGTCCACGTCTCCAGGTCACTGTCGTCCTGAGACACAGACCTACAACGGGGACCTGAAATGGCCATTACTCTGGGTTAATGAGAGAGAAGGCCTGGTTCCAGAGTCATGACTGGGAAATTAATCAAATTCCTATTTTAGTTTGTGTCTTTTGTAGCTTGTATGGAAAACAAAATACATCTGAAAATGGTAAGGGAGGTTATCAATCCTACCCCAAGAAAAAACTTGGAGCTTTGATAATTCCTTATGTTTTAGAGCAGTGGTCGGCAAACTCATTAGTCAACAGAGCCAAATATCAACAGTACAACAATTGAAATTTCTTTTGAGAGCCCCATTTTTTAAACTTAAACTTCTTCTAATGCCACTTCTTCAAAATAGACTTGCCCAGGCCGTGGTATTTTGTGGAAGAGCCACACTCAAGGGGCCAAAGAGCTGCATGTGGCTCGCGAGCCGCAGTTTGCCGACCACGGTTTTATTTAAAAAAAGTTGAGATGCTGATAATGGACTTTAACATACTACGGTTATTAAGTCAATTATGGGCTTGTTTCTTATTGTAACCTTGGAGCTCAATCTTTATAAAAGTACTTGTAAAAGGTGCAAACCACACACACTCTCACACACACAAATAAAAAGTAAAATATTTAGGTCCTTCCTCCAACCGCTCCCTGCTGCCTAGGCTAATACCACTGAGATTTTGGCATGAACACTTCCAAACCTTGAAAACTATTTTGCGAGCAAAGCATGTGAACTTGGATGTGAAAAAGTAACCTGGAAAAAAAACAACACACCACTTATTGGGAGCAAATTCCAGTGTTTTCTATATTCTGCAATATAGACAGGGAGTAGGCTGAGCAAATGCGATGTTTCAGTAATGCTTTCCAGATCTGATTTAGCCAATTTAACAATTACTGACTTAAAGAACTCCAATTCCATGAGCCAGAATGGATAGAAAAATAGCGGCAGGGAAATGCTTATGACATTGAATCTGAAAAATAAAAAATATCTTTTGGCGGGAGAAATTTAGGTACAGATGCTAATTCTAAAAACATTCCGAAGCATATGATTCCGTAACTTCAAATATAGTAGCAATTCTCGTAAGTGAAACTGCAACAGCGTCTGCTTAAAACTGCTTCGTATAACCTGTGCTTAGGGCTTTGCATTAAACTGAAAAGCAATTAATAGCTGTTTAAGGGGGAGGAAGGATTTTTGCTTTGTCTTAAAATCTGTGTGGACTGGAAGGTGGCCTCTGCAGGCTTCCTCTAAAGCACAAGGAAGTACAGTAAAATAAAGTAAAATAAAATGCCAACATTTAATTCAGCCCTTCCACAGGCTCTCAGCGTCTCCCATTGGGAGCTTCTTCCCTTTCCAAATCTCACCCCACGAAGGGTGGGCACCAGCTTTATTTCAAGGACGGTAGTCATGTGGCCGACCGGCATTTTTGTGGCCTCGATTTGGGGGTGGGGGAGAGATTTTCTGTAGTGTTTAGGTGGTATCACAGCTATGCCACGTGGGGGTTCCATTTAGGACTGGGTATTCGCCGACAGAAGCCCTTCAGTGAGGCCGTGTTAACCCGCAGTCAGGCTCCGCGGGGGCCGAGTCCTGCTGGGTTGGAGGGGGTATCCGTCCTTCCTTCAGTGCTCTCATTTTCATTAGAATCCTAATCTTGACCCATTGAGATTATTTTTGCTAAATTTGCTTTTCGAGGAGTTTTTAACTAACTTTATTCTGTCAGAAAAATTAAAATACGGGCCAGAAACTAGTGATGCATTTTCCCACAACTGCCCAAAAGAACCATTCAACCATGTAACATTTGAATATTATCTCTTCAGGAAGACGATGTATATGTATTTGAGTGAGGACCACAAATACTGACCTCAGGAATGACAAGTCGGCGTCCTTCATCATCGCTAGCTCTGTTGGAACGACTTTTCTAGTCTACGGGGTGCTGACTTACGGCCAATCTTGTTAAATCAGTGTTACATGAGAGATTTTTTTTAAAAGACGCTTAAGAGAAATTAAGCTTTAAGAGTTTCTACCGTTAAGCATCAAGCCCAAAGCGTGACCAGCGATGGCTCATGTGAGCCCTGTGCGGGGGACGAGGATACACCCACTCCAGCTTGAGCCTCTTGGTCGGAAGGTCCACCTTGGCTTCCAAGTTGTAGGACTCCACCTGGTCCCTGGGCATGTACATGGTGACCGGGCGGCCGCGGAGGAACATCTTCACGTAGCCCTCTTCTACAAGAAGAACAGATGCCGTCAGACAGCTCGCTCGGGCCAGGGCCCTCTAAGCCACGGCCCTGCTCTAGCCTCTCGATGCAGAGGGAAATCTCCGCCCTTTCCTGTCACTCCTAACGAACGTCTAATTTCGCCTTGTCCTCTTTCGACATTCTGCTCACTGAAGTACATGAAGTATACAGAGGCTGTAAAAAGCAGGCAGGAACGGGATTCCATTATTTTTTCATGGGAGATTTTAGTGCTTACGTTTTTTATCATCAGGAGGGGAGAGAATGGTACTCCTCCCATATTATAACTAACACAAGAAATCCAATGAAACTTTTGGAGCTCAATGTATATATAATTTCCAGATCGAAAGTCGTAAGATATCCTTCAGTGTTTAAATTGGATGGTTACAGTGCAATGTAAAAATGTGTCTCTACGTGTCTTTTACGTTGAACAACTCCGTCCCCTGTAAAGAACCTCAAGGCGGAAGTACATGCTAGGATGCATGCAAAAAGGGAAATGCTCCAGGAAAAGCTATAAATGGAAAACAAACGAGCCAAAGGCCCATCGAGAGGGAAATTGGGAAATAAAACTTCCCAGAGCAAACACTTTCATAATAAAATAACTTTCGATGTTTTCATAAACAGTGGGTACAAAAGTAAAACCCGGGGATATATCGACATGGGGATCTCCTGGACTTTGGAAGAGAAGTAACTTGGGGTCTCTAGCGTTTTCAGGTCATGCTAAGACCGAAGGAAGTTCTGCTGTGCTTCTGAAGAATGCGGTTCCCATTCAGCGCTCACTGCGCTCGGGTGCGAGACTGCGGATCAAAGGACCAGCCGAGAGGCACTTACATCGGGGAGTTGGACGGGGGCGATCTGTGCGTGACCCCACACAAAACCATCCGCAGGAGGAGGGTGGTGAGCAAACAGGAAATCACTCCAATACCGCCAGATACCGCAGTCACACATTAGTCTGTCAGTCTTAGTCCCAAGGGTGTCAAACAACGCCGCATGCAATGCTGCCCAGCAGCACGAGGCCAGCTCCACGCGTTGCCGTGTGCGTGCCCCCAGGCCTGACGCATGCACGTGACACACTCTTCACTCGGCACGTGCAGCGGGACTCTGAGGTCAGAGCAGCACGCGTTCATCACGCACAGGGTGCCGCCGCTGGGCTGTGGCTCCTGCTGGGATGCTTCACTGGGCTCCGTCCTCCCGATGCACTGGGACCAGCCCGCCAGGCTCTCCTATCGGTCCCCTAGGCCAGTGGTCGGCAAACTCAGTCAACAGAGCCAAATATCAACAGTGCAACGATTGAAATTCCTTTTGAGAGCCAAATTTTTTAAACTTAAACTTCTTCTAACGCCACTTCTTCAAAATAGACTCGCCCAGGCCGTGGTATTTTGTGGAAGAGCCACACTCAAGGGGCCAAAGAGCCACATGTGGCTCGCGAGCTGCGGTTTGCCGACCACGGCCCTAGGCCATCTCACATTCTGTGGCTGAACCCATGCAGGCCCAACCTGGACTTCACTGAGTCTCTACCCCGAATCCTTCACTTGTCTTTGACGTGCTGGATGCCAAGGTCTAACTGCCCGGCCACAACCACCCACGTGGGTTCTCCTCCCTGGCCAGCTGCGCTTCCTGGCCACCCCGCACACCTGTCCTGCTCTGGACTCCGAACAGGCTCTTCTGGCCTCAAACCGCTTCCCTTCCTTACTCCCTCGCCAACCTCTGAGCTCATCAGACTGCAAGGCTCCCTAAAGAACCGGAAGCTCCCAGCAGGCTGACAGCCGTGCAGAGAGGGGCCGGCATGACAGAGCTTCATGTCACCTCGGGATTAATGAGTCCGCCCATTCCCCTTGTGAGAGAGGAATCGGACTCAGGCCAGGGGCCGAGGGAACGCAGCGACACTCCTGCAGCACACGCAGAGCCCCGTGCTGTATTTAATCAGTGTCGGAATGTGATCCAGTATATCTACTTGCACATCCTGGAGTCGGTGCTCCTTACGGAGGCCTTACAACTAAGGTTTACTTCCTGCACAGATCTCAACTACTGTCTGCACCCTACTGTCTGCACCCCACTGTCTGCACGGCCTTGGCATGGTTTTGTCCTGGGAACTCAGGTGTCCTACATCTAAAGCCCAACGCGGCAGGGAAGCAAGGTTTTCCAGGCATGTTAGGGTAACAGCAGACAGCCACCACACCCAGAGGCGCCGGGGCAGGCCAGCAGGGGTGCAGGGGCCATCTCACACAGTGGGTGCCCAGGCCTTGTCCTATAGCTCTCTCAAGGCTTATCCAGATTTTTTTTCGGAAAGTTCCTGTCATCAGCCAATAATCGACCAAGACCCAAATGACGGCTACTTAGTCAAATGCTCAGGGGCTCAACTTCCAGCCAAGTGGGTGCGTCGCAGAAACGCTTTCACACGGGGAGAGGGTCTGCTCGGCGTATGAAGAGCGTTTCCGGAGCCGGGGCCGCAGCTTCGCTCGGAGAGCTATGCGGGGCAGACAGGCGGCCTACCTTGGCAGTGGGTCACCCGGCGCTTCCCTTGAGATTTCGGAGACAGAGACAGAAGGGCTAGATAAAGAGACGTGGAGTACTGAGGGGGCCTGCCTGCCTGGGCGAGCGCTCCTAGCTCTCGGTGGGAGAGACTCCCTGGACACATTTCAGGGACTCGCGCTCTGCAGGCTCGTGGTCATTACACGGTCAGGAGCGACCTCACGCTCCCTGAAACGCAATGAACACGGCAGCACTTGCTGACACACCTGGAGCTCTGACTTCCGTGCTTCAATTCCAGGAGGAAAACACGGGGAAGGCGAAAATTAAATGAGTGGATTTACCCAATTACTCACGTGCCCATTTTTCTGCATTTTAAGTGCACGTTTAAATAAGGTTAATGCCCTATACGTAGCGTGTACCTTACTATGGGATGTGTTCACAAAAGACCTGCGGAAAGGCCCACACGAACTGTTTGTTCGCGGGTTAGGAAACCAAGGCAGCAAGAGGAAGAAAAGCTCCTTGTGGACAAGTTACAACTTGGTGTGTGGGAGAAGCTCCTTTCCAGGAAACGCAAACGCTGATGCCGGGAAGCCCGCGAGCGGGAAGGCGGAGGCGGCAGGCCTGAGGACCCCAGTGCCCTGCGCTGCCCGCGCGGCATCTTCCTCCTCCTGGTGGACGTGTCAGAAACCAGCTCTTAACGGGGCCAGGGAAGGTTTCGTCTGTACGATCTGAGCAGTGGGCCCCCCGGGACCGGCCGACCTCAGCCTCGCCACGCAGACACCCAAGTGCTGGTGTGGACAGCGGCCCCGGCCCGGCGGCGGCTGAGCTGGGCCCGGCCCCGAGGGCAGGGAGGGCACCGGCAGGGGCACAGACTTACCCGCGCTGAAGACGGGCTCCTTGGGTTTGCTGCGGAGAAAAGAAAAGCAGATTTTAAAGGGAGGCTGACCCCACGCCCGTGAGACCCCACCGCGGTCAGCTGGCTTGTCACACGCCTGCGGCGTGAGGGGCACGTGTTAACAAGGAAAACAGAACCACGCGACTGAGAAGGAGCAAGCGTGAGCAAACGTTTCCCGAGCCGGGGCCCGAGGCTGCCATCCGCCTCCTCCCGAAGCGGTGCTCCTCGTGAGCGGGTGAGGCTGGGGAGGAAACATTGGTTCGTCGAGGTGGGCACGGCCCTGCTAAGGGTGTAGGAGGCGTGTTTTCCTGCCCGTGCCCTTCAGAATGGCCACTTAAAGAACCTCTTTAAGACGAGCGGGTTCCTGGGAGAGGGGCTTGGCGAGGAGTTTCAGAGCCCGATTCCGCAGGGAGGCCACGGGGAGGGAGACAGGAGGAAAGAATAGTGAGGATTGGGGGGCATATCATCGGAGATGTGGGGACCCCACTGTGGACTTCGGCCAGGCTGAGGCCATCCCGTGACTGCACCCTGGAAGCAATCCTCCGAAGCCTTCAAGGTCGGGCCACCCCTGGGCAAGCTCCCCACGGCGAGCCCCCGCGAGGAGTCCGAGGAGTCCGGGTGCCAGGGAGATAGCCCGCCTGTGGGGCAGCCCCTGCCGGTACAGAAAGGGAGCTCAGGCCGGGCAAGAAGTGCACCTGTTGAGACCCCGAGGCCGTACGTGAGCCCAGGTCAGCGAGGCTCCGACACCCGAGCGTCTTCCCCGGCCGTCAGCCCCCTGGTCACGTCCCACTTTCGGGTGCAGAACGAGACACTGTGAAGGAAGCCCACCCAAGGGGCCTCGGGGAGTGTGAGCCCGGGAGGAACATGAGCTCACTGATTCTGAGTGTTCCTGAGCAGACATCACCCTAATGAGACTTTCCTCCTTCATTTTAAACTTGAAACATCAGCCGCGGAGTTGCCCTCGCCCCGCGATGTAATAAATAATGTCCTGCATTTCCGGGAGCTGCATGCAGTCGCAGGGCCTGCTGATGCTGCAGGCTGAGCACTCTGCTCATGGGCTTTCAGGGGTGTTACAGGGTCAGTTTCCTGACCTCTGACCTCTGGCCACTGAAAACTCCTCACCGCATGGCACACCCACGAGGAAAAGCCATGTCTGATCTTGGCCTAAAGGTCCCGAACCACCTACTGCCCTTTACATGCTGCCAACGTCACTGAGTCCAGCCACGCGGCCCGCGCCGCCCTCACTCGTGCCAGGAGCCCCGTGTCAGGCTCTGTCGTAGCTGCCCCGTCCTGGCGGCCAGTGCCGTGGCCAGTCCCAGGCCGAGTGGGCTCTGTGCCGCTCCACCTGCAGGCACCTCAGGCCCTGCTCCCGGGCCCCCCAGTCCATCACCCTCATTTTCCTCTAATGCCCTATTCGCCAAGCCATCCGTTTTGCTTTTCCCGCCAAGAGGTAAGTGCAGGGGGGTAAGTGCAGGAGGTAAGTGCAGGAGGTAAGTGCAGGGGGTGGGGTCTCAGCGCTGCCCCTGCTGCGTTCAGGCCAGGAAGTTGGTGACCTCTGGAGTCGCAGGGACTTCCTCTCCGCTGTCCCTCCTCAGACTCCAGCAGCCTGTGGGGCTGTGCCCGGGTCGGGGTGGGGAGACACTGCTGCCTGGCACCTGGTACCTGGGGTGAGGCCCCCTGGGGTGGGCCTGACTCCACTCTGCCTGCACCCCGGGGCCCCTCTCTGGGCCTCCCATCCCTCCCCCGTGGATGGCCTGGCTCCCTGCTCTGTCCCCGACCTGCCCGCAGTCTTCCCCAGTCCCCGAGGTCTGTGGGAGGGGGTGTGGTGTGCGGGGCCCCTGTGCCCAGGGCTCCAGGAGTCCAGCTGCCCTGCGGTCCAGTCCTCCAGGCCGCACTCCGCTTTCCGGACTCCGAGCCTCCAGCCGCCCTCCTTCCTCCCAGCACCAAGGCTCCCTCTGCCTGCAGCTCCGCGGACACAGGCGGCCTTCCCGTGACCCTGGTCGGGTTAAAGCAGCTTGATTTATAGGCTCCCCGGCGTGTCCGCTTGTGGCGGGGAAGCACCAGCCCTCGCTCCACATTTTCTAAATGATGAGATTAGATTCGCAGGCGGGAAAGGACACAGGCGGAGGGGAAAACAGATCACAGGCACCCCCCACAGGGACCCAAGGGCAGGGGTGCAGGCAGGGATCTGAAGACGGAAGCTGTTCTGTCCAGCACGACTTTGGTCACAGAAACAGAAAAATCCGAGAGCCACGAGCACAGAAGTAAGCCGCCCAGCGCCTTTCCGGGGAACGCGACAGCAACCACGGCCCGTGTTCCTCTTAGACAGGAAACCGCAGGGACCGGAGCGCGGCGCAGGGCGGCGGGGCTTCCGACGCCGAGGCAGCGCAGGAGGAGGAATGAGTCTCCGCAAAGGGTCAGAAAGGGCGGCCTGCGCCACGCCGGACGGGCACCAAGAGAGGCACCCGGCAGCGCCGAGGTGTTCACGTTCCTTTACGTCTTGCCCTAAACTCTGCGTCACTTTTTTGGCCTACTGTATTTAGAAAGCAGACTGTCGCTATGTTGCATTATTTTAGAAAGTTAGATTTTTATAGAAAAAAAAAATACTACATTGACTTTAGATTCCATTATCCCTGCCAACGCACCAACTGTCCTGAGAGGCGAGAAGGGCGCCCGGGAAGGTAATTCCACGCATGGGTGCACGTCTCGCTACCACAGACCGAGAGCACGGCCATGAGCAGTAGGTGAGGCCTATGGGATGGGTGAGGAGGCCAATGACCCAACATCAAGGACACTGTGGCCTCTCGTCAAAATCCGTGGACCCGCGTCCTTCCAGACCTCGCGGGCAGGGGAGCTGGGCGTGGGCATCAAGCCAGCACCACGTGAGACCTGCGTGGCCGAGTTCACTGGAGATCGCCTCTCAGGTGTCATGCATTTGTCTCTGATTACCATTCCTTAGTGGGGGCTCACGGAAAGATGAAGTGGGTGACAACACCCTCTCGGGCGGGGGACCTGATGAGGCCTCGTCCATCTCTGTCCGAGCATGGAGGCGACACAGGTGTCACCACCCTCCTGAGAGGCCCAGGAGAGAGTTCAGCCCAGAGGGGAGGAAGGATGTGCCCACTGGCAAGCGACCCCTCACCTCTTGGCTACCCCAACGATAGGCCGCGGCCAGTATCTGCAGAATGAACAGTATTGCAATCCGGGTGGTTTTACTGCCGTGCTCTGGCAGGAAGGAGGTGGGCTGGATGAGCCTGGCTTACACTCCCTAGCGCTAGGGGGTTCAGGAGACTCTCCCAAGGCTTCTTACGTGCAGGAGCTGGGGGCTCCCAGCAGGTACGGGGAGCCTGGAGCCTTCCCCAGACCCGGGCTGGGTTTGGAGGCAGCTGATTTGAAAACCAGGCAGTTGGGTCACGGTTTGCACTCCCACAGAGCAGCTACAGCTAAGTCATGTTATTACCAAGTCCCGGGAAACGCTCTGTGGCCTTGGGGCGCAGGGGCTCAGTGTGGCCGGCTCCCTTTGCAGCTGATAAAACTCACACTTGCCACCTGCAGCCTGGGTGTTTCTAAGGAGAGAGACCGGCAGGGACCATGTCCAGACTCGATCCACCGAGTGTTCACTGCCTCCTCCTCCGAGTGGGTTCGCACAGCACTTTCGTATCTGCTCCCTGATTTACCCCAAGTTCCTGGAAGGGGCTCGGGCTGCACTGACAGGGCCAAATGCTGTTTGAGCGGAGATACTGGCTTTTGAAAATGACTGATAAGGCTGGACCAAGGAGGAGACCTCTGCAAAGTCAAACATCTTATTTCCCTGTGACTTACCACCTGTAAAAACTTCAGCCCTCAGCACACATTCCATGACTCCTTTTCCAAAGATTGCCCCTGATGAAATAAAATTCCTGCTGGAAGTCAAAATACTATCCTATGCAAACGGAGATTCTTTACAGAAATAGCCCCCACCGGCTAGAAATAGGGTCACTGAGGAACCCGTCTATTAAAAAGGTTAAGAAGGCACTGAAGACCTTATTGGGGACAAAAACTGCTGCTTCATAGACACTTCCCACCACTGCTCCCAGTGTGCCATGTGGGCGGAGCACGGATGGTGAAGTCAGCTGACCTGCGCTCCAGCCGGGACAGTCACTTCCCTCCACAGGCCTTCGTTTCCTTCGTCTACAAAGCGGATGACACCACCGAGGGACATTGTCAGAATCAACTAAGTCGTGACAAAGGGCCCAGTGCATGGTGACCAGTTACCATCACTTCCCTCTTCCTCCTGACGTCACCGACACGAGTATATGCCTTTCTGGGCTCTTCACCTAATCGCCTCAAAACTAAAGCAATGTAAGAAAATCAGCATTTACTATTTTAACATTTATTAAAGGATAAATGACCCCGGGGGTCCGAAGAATGAAACAATCTCGTCAGTTAAAAAAAAAAAAAAGCCAAATTTTAATCACTTAATGTCAGTGCAAAATGTTCCAGAATCTAAAATGTAGTGTTAAAAGCATCTGCCAATAGGTGGCGCTGTTTACACACTTCTTAAATGGTTTTAAATTAAACAGATAATATCCTTTCATTCAGCGAATATTTATTGAGCAGCTACTGTGAGCAAGGCCCTGTGCAAAGTGCTAGAGATGCAAGAACAGTAAGTGATGCAGCTTCTGCCTCCCAGAGCCCCGGAGGGCGAGGGGAGCGGGGAAGGAGTTCCAGTTCCGGACAGAGTGAATGGGCTGCTCCAAAGCCACCTGACCTGCACCTGGCTCCGCCCCGAGGGCCAGGGAGGCTTCCCAGCGAAAGGGGCACCCTGCTGGGACCGGAAGGACAAGCTGGAGCTCCTCCACACATCCCCAACACCCTCTCCCGACGAATTCCCAGACACACATATAGGGTGTCCCCCAAAATGCATGCACACACGTTAACAGCTGGTCTGTTAAATGAAGATGAAATGTATTTTAATAAACACTGCCTTATAATTATTCGAAGTGTGTGTATACATATTTGGGGGATGCCCTGTACATATATGTCACTCAGGAGAAAGTTCTAGAAAGTTTAATTCATTAAGCTATGCATTTGTTTGTGTGTATGTGTTTTGTATCTGTATTTTATAATAAAGATTTTTCTAAATATACTGTCTTCTTACTTAGGTTTGCATTTCTTCAATTAAGACTTGAGTTTTCCCATGTTTTCATTAGTTGGTATTTGTATGTCTCAGAGAGAACCTGTCCCAACCCTTTACCCATTTTTCTAGTGAGCTGTTGTCCTTTTTCTCACTGGTTTGTGCGGAGTCCTTTGGAAATGAGGGAAACTGGCCCTTTCCAGTTACACGTGTCACTAGTGTCTGTTGAGAGAATGAATCTTTGTGTGCAAATCCTTTCATTTACCACCACGCCTTGCGCTGTGTTCTGCACATAGTAGGTGCTCAGTAGGTTAGGCAGTGCTATGGAACTGAATGAGTAAGGTGACAGAAGTATCCAGAACTTCTGATGCCTCCCTTTCCCCGTGGGGGTGGAGGGGTGAGGGCTGAAACAGGAGTTGGAAGATTCCAAAATGTCCCAACAAGGAGGGGCCTCAAGACGGGGGAGTGGAGCTAGCAAAGGTGTGCACACAGCAGCACTCACACTTTGGGAGAGAAAAGTAGGAACTGCAGCTACCATTTACCGAGGGCCAATAGTAGCAAGCTCCATGCTAAGGGTTCCACGTCCAGGATCGTATTTAATCCTTACTTCAGGCCCGGGAGGCAGTGCTGTTTTTGCTGGCGCTGAGGAAAAAAGCCCAGAGCCACCGAGAGTTCTGTCCACAGTCCCACAGAAAGTGGCGGGCTGGGAGTGACGCTGGGTTACGGCTGTATCGCCTGTCCGTTTAACCTGTTTTGTTATATTGACTGGGGTGAAAATATACACTCAACAAATGTTTACTGAAGCCCTACTATGTGCCAGGCAGTGTTCTAGAGGGTGGGCTGGTCAAGTTGGATTAGAAAAACCTTGTTGGTAACTAAGCGTGAAACTACAGTGCATTTGCCTAGAAAAATGATGATCCACATCTAAAATAACGTTGGAAGAGTATATTTACTGACACAAAGACCTAGTCATAGAGCAAATAAAAAAGAGGGCTACAAAACATATGCTGAAGAGTATAATTTTTGTCAAAATTATACGCTACACCCCAGAAACAAAACCAGATGGAAATGTAATAAAATGTTAAGTTATGAGTTCTCTGAGTGGGTGAGATTATAGGTAATTTCCATTTCCTCTTTTTTTTTTTTTTTACATCTGGGTTTCCTAAAACACATGTTACTTATGAAATAAATAAGTTTCCTCAAAAACAAACAAACAAAAAATCCCACAAACACACACACACACACACACCCACACACACACACACACACACACACACCACACACACACACACACCAACACACACACCACACACACACACACACACCACACACCACACACACACACCACACACACACACACACACCACACACACACACCACACACACACCACACACACACATACACACACACACCCCACACACATACACACACACACACCAAAAAACAAAAACAAAATAATCGAAAAACAAACAAACTAACTAACAACCTTGCTGGGGAGAAGTGAGAGCTGGTGCTGAGAGGCGTGGCTCCCAGGCACAGGGATGACGAGGCGTCAGGAGGTGGCTGGAGGAGGAGTGAGGCTGCACCATCGGTGATGCTAAAACACACATCTCAGGCCTCCCTGTGTCACTCCAGGATGGAGCTCGGAGTGTCCAGCCTAGTGGTCTGGACCTTCCAGTCTGGATAACACGGCCGGTTCAGGTGCACAGGATGTGCAAGGCAAAAGGGCATTAGGGGACCACGTCCACATGTAGAGATCTTTGTTATTATTTAAATATTCTTATTGATTTTTAGAGCGAGAGGAAGGGAAAGAGAGAAACATCTATGTGAGAGCAAAACATCGATCAGCTGCCTCCTACACGCCCCCTCCTGGGGATCGAGCCTGAAACCCCGGGCATGTGCCCTGACCGGGAATTGAACGGGCAATCTTTCCGTGTAGGGACAACGCCCAACCGACTGAGCCACACCAGGCAGGGCAACATGTTCATTATTTTGAAGTTTTTTCCATATATGTTGACTCTGAAGAAGGACAGCTTATATGTTTATTACAACAAGGTTTCTAGCAGATGGTTGAAACATTTCTTAAAATCAAACCATTAGAATAGCTTTTTGATGGAAACAAAGTATTTTTTTTTAAGTTGCGATGTCTCATTCCCGGCAGAATTATAAAGGGGGAACCAGTTTTATAATTGAAACAATTTAACAGTCTAACATCTAACATAAATTGTGCGTTCTAAATAGTAACTTTTTCAGTCTGAAATAAAAGACTTAAAAAAAAAATCCTATTGGATTGATATACTGGCTACATTAGATAGTCCAGGTTGTTCATCAGGATGTTACTGTTGATTCTCTATTTAAATTTAATAAGCACTTCACTGTGACATGAATCACTATATAATTGTTAGTATTTATTGCCATCAATAATATATAAAGAAAATATTACATTGCTATATATTGCTATTGTTTTTCTGGAAGTCTTGTCAGTGCAAAGATTAAGTGCTATTAAACTTTTGTGGCTTGCTACTACCAAGTATTATAAAAATGTTAAGCATCCTATATAATAAAAGCCTAATATGCTAAGTGTCCGGTCGTCCATTCATCCAATCAAACCATAATATGCTAATGATATGCTAAGGCCTCTCAACCTCTCTCTATGATGTGCACTGACCACCAGGGGGCAGACGCTCCAACCGGTAGGTTAGCTTGCTGCTGGGGTCTGGCCCATCAGTACTGAGTGTGATGGGCCAGACACGCCCTGGAGCCTTCCTGTGTCCCTCCCTAGCCCCGATCCTGCACCGGTGGGGTCCCTAGGCCTGTGCTCTCTCGCAATCCGGGCTGAGGTACCCCCTTCTTCCCCGAGTGCACGAATTTCGTGCATCGGGCCTCTAGTTCTAAGATAAAAGTCTACAATGTCTCACAGAAGACTGTCCAATCCAGTGACCATTTCCAAAGAAAATGAGAAACAGAAGCAAGAAGACGGACACTGCCGAAACCGGTTTGGCTCAGTGGATAGAGCGTCGGCCTGCGGACTGAAGGGTCCCAGGTTCGATTCCGGTCAAGGGCATGTACCTTGGTTGCGGGCACATCCCCAGTGGGGGTTGTGCAGGAGGCAGCTGATCGATGTTTCTCTCTCATCGATGTTTCTAGCTCTCTGTCCCTCTCCCTTCCTCTCTGTAAAATATCAATAAAATATATTAAAAAAAAAAAAAAGAAGAAGACGGACACTATTGTAAATCAGAGTGTCTATGAAAGCAAAGTGGAGCGACTTTAACATGAATTATATCTTAGAAAATGTGAATGTGGAGCTCTCAAGAACACTATTATTTTAGGTTCAACAGTAAGATTGGCCCATATGGACCGGCTTTTCACTTGCTGTAATCATTGTTATTGAGAACTATATGCTTGATGTGCAAAAAAGCCTCCTTTTTCTCGAGGAGGAGGAGCCTTTTTCTAATTTTCACTAAAGTGTCACACGTGCTAACGACAGCTTGCATATGGCGTGTGGTGACTGTGAGCTTTACAGCAACTAACCAGTGACTGACACCGGTTAAAGCAGCGCCGGTGAATGACTTGTTTGTCCTACAGATCGGGGCAGATCCAGATTCTCCTTCTGAGAGCATCACCTCACCCACCTGCATTCTGATGAGTGGTCCTGAGTCATCAGACCTGCAGACCAGCTCACCTCGCCCCCCCCCCCCCCCGCTTTTTTTTTAAGATACACAGTCTTCCAGCCGCCCCAGCGCTGAGGACCAGGCTAAAGCTGAGTTTTGAGCTTCTAGTATATGTGACCTATTTTCTTTGGCTTCATTTTCCATTGTCAAAGCCTGGCTTCAAGGACTGGCACCCTAAGCCCAATGTCAAGGTATCTTGGTTTCTTTTTTTAAAAACTTTCACCCATGTCCCTCTTCCCCCTCTGACAACCATCAGCTTGTTCTCTCTATGGGTCTGTTTCTGTTTTGTTTTGCTTATTCAGTTTCGTTTGTGTGTGTGTGTGTTGTGTGTTTTTTAGATGCCGCATCGAGGTGCAATCATACAGCATTTGTCTTTCTCGGGCCGATGTAGTTCCCTGAACACAGACAGATGTCTCACTCTAATGTGACATTAACGGCCGTGGGAGCCGCGAGGATTACCACACTTGATTCCCCCCTAACCACTTGGATTTCGTGGTCTCCTACCCAGCGCTCACTAGTACTTGCCCATGGTCCTGGGATGCGGTCTCACCTTTGAAAAGAATGTCCTGTTCGGTTACTGCCGGCGGCAGGACGTGATGGAAAGGGTACAGGGCTCCGGAGGGAAAGGAGGGTCTGGGTTTGTACATCAGCTCTGCCGCTGACCGGCTCTGGGCCTCGCTGCTTCCCTCTGTGAAGCAGGTATTTTAGAGCTAATGCCCTTGAGTCTTACCAATTTATAAGAAACAGTAGGAAAACACCCAGCCCGGTGCATGGCGTCCTCCTGGCAGCCGCTACAGTGAGACCTATGTGGAACACGAAGGTTCTACTGGGACAGGGAATTATTTTTAAATGGACACATTCGGTTGCTTACATTATTTTGAGAACATGACTAGTAAATTTACTCAGACCCTCATTTCCAAATCAAAATGTCCTACTGTGGCATTTATTTTTTGAAAAAAAAAAAAAAAACAAAAACCCTTTTAAAATACCTTTTATGGAAATGTTTACCCAGCATATTCACCAAAGCCATAGGATTTAAAAGATAAAACCGATCTGGAGTTTGCACAACGCAGATTCCTTTTGGAAATTCTTAATAAAATGCAGATGTGCATAGAAGGGGCCAAGTTTTCAACAGCTGCCAAACCTAGACCTCTCAGGTCAACCTGCAAGCTCACCCGGAACTCAGAGGCGCCCACAGGCCGCTGTGTGCCTGCTGGACTCGCCCTCGGTTGCCATTGTAACCACTTGGCCTTATTTCCAGGGTATTATCACCCAATTAACATAATCTTCTGATAAGAAGCACTAATAGTCTTCATTAGGAGACAGAACCCCTGTCGGTGGTTTCGAGAGACTGTTAATCGGCCATGAACTTGGCCTGCTGAGGATGTGAGACGTGCTCGCTTCTCTTCTGCAAAAGATATCTTTCAGAGATGAAACGGGAAACGGGTTAAGCCTTTATAGGACTGAATCGGGACGGATTTACACACTTGGAATTTTTACAGACTGTGGGTTGGAGTCGATGGCTTGATGACTAAGCTTTTTCCTTACATGAGCACTTGCAAAAACAAAAAGAGTTTTTGCCTCTGAAGCTGAAATTCCTCCCTAAACCTCGCTCAACAGAGAGAATAAAAATAAAGTACAATGTTTAAAAAGGCAGACCAAAGTACATGAGGTCGATATACACAGAGAAAGGGATCTCATCTACATGATACATTCTTCAACATGAAAAGCCATTAACAGGCCAAAAATGGGCTCTCACTCACAAAATGTTTCTATTCGTTTCATAGTTATTTGTCCTCATCCATTACACACTAACCGCAAAGAAAAATTCGAAATTAGGAGTAATCGCATTTCCTGAAACCAGTAAATAAGACAAACCAGACTGCTTCCGGCCTCCGTTCAGTACTGCAGACGGTTCCTGACAAATCATGAAAGTACCACTTTCCACCCACCCGACCTGAGAAAACACTGCTTCAGCAACGCGCTCACACTACCTTTCAGGGTGTGCTGGAGGCACAGAGCGGACCAGCCCCCCAATTCCATGAGCTGGTGCTATCGGCTTCTCAGGAACGGCTGCGAGTCCCCGGGGAACTCCCACCCGGACAGGAACTGCCGCAGCCTGAGCGGCCCCGGCGCCCCCGAGGGCCCTGGCTCGGGTGCGTGCTCGGGGTCTCTGCTCATCTCTGGGGGAGACAGGGACCCAGCGGCCTCGGCGCCCCCGAGGGCCCTGGCTCGGGTGCGTGCTCGGGGTCTCTGCTCATCTCTGGGGGAGTCAGGGACCCAGCGGCCTCGGGGGGCCCCGTACCTTTCGCTGTTCTTTTTGCCGCTCGAAGAGCTGCTGGTGGAGCCCGTGCGGTTGCGGTTGCCTTTGGAGTCCCCGTAGCTTTCCCTCCGGCCGCCGGGGGACACGCGTTCCGAAGAGCTGGTCCTCTTGATGGTGCTGAGGTGAGATGCAGAGGACAGTGAGAGGCTTGCCGGGTGACCTTCTTTACGGCCGAGTATAACAATATACGCCCAGGACACCCGTTTCCACGAGGATGTGCGAAGGACAGATCGCTTCCCACGTCCTGACTATACAGACGGAAAACCACTTTTCAGAGCATGACCGGACTCTGCCTCTGCTCACTGTTTTGTGACCTTAGCAATGAGTCGCGCTCAAAGGCATAGAGGGAACTGAAAGGAAGAACCCCACAGCACCAGGTGAGAGGACCCCAGGGCCTAACGGGAGGCCACCTGTCCTGGGGCAGCTTCCGATTAGCCCCGGGTGCTCAACTCGCTGACTCTGCCCCGGGACACTGGGCCATGTGCCAGATGCTTTTGGTTGTCAGGGCCGGGTGGCGGGGGGGGGGGGGGGGGGGGGGGGGGAGGGGCGGCTACTGCCCACATCTATTCCAGGCATCCTCAAACTACGGCCCGCGGGCCACATGCGGCCCGCTGAGGACATTTATCCGGCCCGCCGGGTGCCGCTGCCTGTCCTGCTTAGCAGCTGACTCGTCCCGGGCCCGCAGTGCGCATAGGAATTTGTTCATAGTTTTTTTTTAAACTATAGTCTGGCCCTCCACAGTCTGAGGGACAGTGAACTGGCCCCCTGTTTAAAAAGTTTGAGGACCCCTGTGAGGCCCCGGACGCCGCTCAACACCTGACCGTGTCCAGGACAGCCCCCAACAAAGGCTGTGCCAGCCCCAAACGTCCATGGTGCGGATACTGAAGAAGTCTGGTCGGAAGGCACACGTGGGACCAACACGAACAGACGCCGCAGGCTGTGACGGGGAGAGCCCACCCGTGTCAACGCCGGTGCTTAGCCCATGGAAGCACGAACTTCCTTTGGAAAACCGCGGACTGAGTGGAGGCGGGGTCGTTAGGTGTGAGTAGAATTTTTGACAAGTGAGAAAAGGAAAACTGAGATACTAGTAGATGGTTAGACAGATGGGGCCAAACAACTGGAGCAATTTACAGCCAGCTAGTAAACCGCCAGATCCCATCTTCCCCAGCCAAGGGCACGGGAGCAAATGGCTCCACCTCTCTTTTCTCGCTGGAAAGTGAAGAGCTTAGGTCACCTGGTCAGGGAGGTAGATACCAGAGACCCAGTTAGTGCCCTTGGTGCCAGCCACACCCAAGGGCGGATTAAGTCAGGGGAATAAATAACAACAAACCCAATTAGAACCGAGCACATCCAAAACAGAGGGAAAGCGGACCCGAATGCGGCCCCGGTCCCTCTTTGCACCGAGGAACATTCTACAGAGACCCTCCCAGGGCAGGGACCTCCCCTGGGTCCCCACCTTCGGAAAGTAGGTAAGAACCCCCCAACTAAAGGACTTTGCGCAGGCTCTCTCTGGAGCATGCCCACGCCTCCCCCCCCTCCTCTCTCCTAACCTCTAAGGGTCCCACAAGATTTGCACCCAGGGGAGCAGCGGGCAGCGGCAGCTCGTCCCCAGCTAACCCCCGAGCCTGTCCCCAGGCCTCCTTTGCTCGGACTCCCCAGTGAGCTGGCAGCAGCCGGGGGCTCCCTTCTCTCCCACGATGTCTCCAGAGCCCGGGCAGACTGCCTCGTCTCTTTCCTGTCGCTCTTCTCTCCTAGGCCCTTCCTGTCCCACGGTTGTTCCGGGATTTAATAAATGTCCTCTCAAAACCACCCGGGCTCGTGTGGAATCGTTCCTGTACAAAGCCAAGAAGCCGCACGTGGGGCCAGGTCCCTTTCTGGTGACGGAGTGGGGGGAGACTGGGGGGATGTGGGGGAAGACGCCTGGAGACTGAATTTCTGGGGGAGACAAAGGGCTTGAACGAAGTGAAATGACACCGTGGGGAAGAGCCTGCACACAGGTAACCCACAGGCACGTCCCAGACTCAGGAAACGCACAGGCGGGGTGGAGGGTGGGGGGGGTAAGGGGGTGGGGGGTACCCAGGGCCAGGCAGGGGGCGCGCGCTGACTGCTCTGCTCTGGGTCATGTGACTCTATCACAGGTATCCCTGCAGAGTTTTAAAATCACCGCCAGCGGCCACACGTTTCTTGAAATCTTCTCTCATTTACCATTCTTGTATACTTGTTGGCACTGAAGCTGGATAAATATTTATTACAGGAAAGGGTGAAACAGTGACCAATACAGGGGAGCCCCATGCTTTGCCCCTGTCACAGGTTAGCACCTGCTCTAGCAGAACGAGGGGCGGAGAGGGCAGGCTGGTGGGGCGGGCCCAGGACTGGGGCAGCGGGAAGAAGTGGACTTGGGGGGAGTCAGGTCTAGCACATGTGGAGGTGCATGGGGGGGGGGAGCGGGGGGGCGTCATAATGCAAGCCCGTGACCACGCGGTGCTCAGGGCAGGCACTGAACCCCAGCCCTGGGGAAACCACTGAAGGCGCTGAGAAAAATCCAGGTCAGAGTCAAGTTTCAGCTGTGGCCTGAGAAACTGCTCAGGAGCCCGAGGCGCAGAGACCCCCGAGGGACAGGCAGGCAGGAGCGAGGAGAGGGAGGCCCGACAGAGGAAACGGGGCAGGACTGGTTCGGGGCTGGCGCTGCGGGAGGGAGGAGACAAGGTCTGCGGCTCAGGATGCAAGCTCCAGGGGAGGGTGCGAGCCGAGCCCGCCAGACCAGACCGTGCCCTGGGCTGAGCTGTGCTGTCCTCACTGCTCCCGGCTGCCCCTCCTCGGCTCCGCTCTGTCCGTCCTCCCTCCGGGCACCGTGCAGTCCTCCTCCCTTCAGGACTTCCATCCTTCCGTGAGGAGCCTCAGCACGTTTTTAAAACCGCACGGTGCACCGGCGTTTGAGAAACCCCTCCCTCTCTGCGTGAGCAAACGGCACTCAAATGAGCCCAGTGCTCGGGTCTGAATGCTCCCTGCACCGCCCTGCTGGGGGCAGAGGAAGCTCTGAAGGCACAGCCCAGCACCGCCCCCCCCCCCCCCCCCCGCCCTGCGGAGCAGCAGGAGTGGGCGGGCCTCAGGCCCACGGGAATTTTTAGAACGCACAATTTGGGGACAAGGAAATTACAGATCTTAGGGAGAGCATGACATTTCTGAAATGTGGGGATTGACGTCTTAAAATTATAGAAACCTTTGTGCCTCAAGTTCAAGATCTTTCGATGAGGAAAAGCACAAGCTGATGTGACGTCAGGGGTCATTCCGTGCCAATCACCCGTAGCAGGCTCTTAGGCCCCGGGAGGCAGGGAGGCAGCCTCCGCGGGGGTCCCTGTGGGAGTTCACGGCAAGTTCACAGCAATTTATGGGGGGCGGGGGGAGAAATGGTGATGGAAGGATACCTGACTTGGCGTGGTAAACACACAGTATAATATACAGACGATGTGTTATAGAATCGTACACCTGAAACCTATCGAACTGTATTAACCAAAGTCACCTCAATAAATTCAATATAAACAAAGGAAGAGACTACAGCACTGTGGGCCGTCGGTCAGGTTGGTGGCAGAGTGCCCTGCTCGCTGGCTGTCGCTGTTGTATGGACTGCGTCTCTCAGGGGCGGAAAACAGGCTGGCTTCCTGCAAGCCCTGGTGGCAGTACTGATGGGCGGGGGGACCTTGACCTTGGATAGGTTCCCGAAACTCTAGTCTCAGCCTCCTCACCCAAAAGAGTAAAATAAAAAATTCAACCTCTCAATGGGATGAAATGCCCTGAAAAATGCCTGGAGAACAGATGCGCGCTGGGCAAATCTGAGCTTCCCATCCCTGCCCTTGGTCCCTTGCACAGATGGGCTGTCTTGATTTGCAAAGTGGAGAAAGTGGTGATGGCCTCTAAGGTCCCTCCCAGCTCAAATGGTCTATGAGGAGCCTTTGAACATAGAAGGTGCTGGGGGAAAATAAATAAATAAAGGCTTGCATAAAAACACCCTTAAAGAGCTGAAACCCCAATTTTCTGGTAATTAACACTCAACCTGGTGGCTGGAAGCGTTAACAGGAATATTAATGATGGAAACCAGAGCGGCAGCAACAGGTGACGTACACTGAGTGGCCAGATTATTATAATCTCTGAACGCATAATAATCTGGCCACTCAGTGTATTTGTATCTCAAATGGGTACCAAAAGTATTCTAGACTTTTGCTGCAGATCAACCACCTATTTGCCCTGAGCTTTCTATCAGCCAGCGCAAAGGGGAAAACTGATCAGGTGCACGATTTATAGTATCTTTGATAGCAAATCAATGAGGTACTCAAGAGAAGTACACTGAGTGGCCAGGTTATTATGCGTTCAGAGATCATCATAATCTGTGTATATTAAGGACCCTGCCTTTTACCTGTCACCTAATTCAGACCTCACAAAGCCCCTGCAGAAGCATCACTACCCCATTTCACAGGTGAGGCGACAGATTCGGGCACAGAGCCACCCGCTGCAGGTCCTTCACCCCTGCTCTCTCTCCCGAGCCCCCTTGTGACGCCCTGCAGT
This sequence comes from Plecotus auritus, assembly GCF_963455305.1. Lineage (NCBI taxonomy): Eukaryota > Metazoa > Chordata > Mammalia > Chiroptera > Vespertilionidae > Plecotus > Plecotus auritus. The sequence goes on along the minus strand of NC_137770.1, from coordinate 9,251,646 downwards.
CCATGAGAGCCTAGCACAGGGGCTTTGAGGACCTGCTGAGTTACATGATCTGAGACCTGATGAACGGGAGGCACTGGCGAAGATCTCTCAGCTACTGTCTAACAGGGAGCTGAGCCCGGCCGGTGTGCCTCAGTGGTTGAGTGTTGGCCTATGAACCACGAGGTCAAGGTTCAATTCCCAGTCAGGGCACATGCTGGGTTATGGGCTCGATCCCCAGTAGGGGGTGTGAAGGAGGCAGCCAATCAATGATTCTCTCTCATCATTGATGTTCCCACCCACCCACATTTAAAAAAGGGAGCTGAGGTTACAGGGGAGGCAGCCAGGGTTACCAAGTACAGCTGAGTGGCCCTCGCCTGGATGGTACCTATTCAGTTTGCCTGCACCGAGGAGACTCACAGACCGTTTAATCTATGCATAAGGGTGCAGAAACGAAGCGGAATAAACGTGAGTGCCATCATCAAGGCTGGAGAAATAGCTCGGTGAGCTTCCATAAGTTACAGAACTCACACCACAGGCTGGAATGGGAAAACACGCGGTTTGCATATACAGACGTGGATATAATCCACCTCAACTCTTTCTGCATACTCGTCCTTCGCGCATTTGCATTAAAATGTAAAGCTTTTATTTTTTTAACCTACCACTGTTGTATGCCTAGAAGAAACAAGACATTTCCTTGTGAGAGCCAGGAGCTCTTATGAATGCCAGGATTTACTAGGGCCCAGAGTGAAGGACAGAAAATAAAGCGGGAAGACGAGACATTTGCAGAAACCAGGGCAGCCAGAGGGAGTAAAACTGTATCCGCACTAGGAGGCGCCTCTGTAAGCAGCCGGCGGGGACCAGCAAAGCAGCTGTGCTCCCTCTGGACAGCAAGTGGGAGGAATGCCCTTTATTCCGAGAGTCCGAGACTGGCTTGAGACACAGGCGTCTTTTTAGTGCCTAAGGCAGGGGTGGGCAAACTTTTTGACTCGAGGGCCACAATGGGTTCTTAAACTGACCGGAGGGCCGGAACAAAAGCATGGATGGAGTGTTTGTGTGAACTAATATAAATTCAAGTAAAGGAGCGGAGGTAAGAGCAAGAGAACCCTCCGCTCTTTCGGCTCCGCGGGCCGGATAGAACAGCCGAACGGGCTGGATCCGGCCCGCGGGCCGTAGTTTGCCCACGGCTGGCCTAAGGCCTGTAAAGGCTTTCTGGTGCGGAGATACACAGATGCCATCCTTTCTTCTTTTTCCAATATAAATACCTAAGTTCTGAAAAGATAACAGCTCTCCAGACGTCACACTTATATATGCCTCCAATGGTGTTTGCCAACCTAATGAAATTTCCGCCAGGGAAGTGGGAGACCAGAAAAAAGTGGCAATCTTCTTTCTTACGATCAGATAGGTAACTCTAAACATAATAAGCTATCATTATGTCTGTGTGTGTGTGTGTGACTCAGAACTGAGAACTGGTTTTACAAACTTTTGCAAAATGACCCCACATTTCTTACAGTAGAAAAACCAGAAATCTGACAGGTAGCTATTATGCAAGACCAGAGGTTCTCCGACGGTGTCATGGCGGCCACGACGCTAACCCTGGATTAAAACGATCATCCCCTCCGCAAACCTTTACTAGGCATCGGCCTTATCCTGGGCGCCGTGCTGAGCACTGGGGAGTCTACGTGGGGCCACAACATGGCTTTTGTGCTATAAAGTCTGAGCAATGCCCTAGCCGGTTTGGCTCAGTGGACAGAGCGTCGGCCTGCAGACAGAAGGGTGCTGGGTTCGATTCCGGACAAGGGCACATGCTTGGGTTGTGGGCTCGAATGAATAAAAAACATGTTTTTTTAAAAAAAGCCAAACAAAAAGAAAAAAAGCCTGAGCTAAAGCTGATAGTCTGAGGTCACTCCTCCAATGATTAAGAACAGCTCTCTCTCACTGTCTAAAGACATAACTTTGTGGCAAAAATCAAGTGATTTCCTAAGAAGGCTGGTGGCCTTGCCCTGGCCGGTTTAGCTCAGTGGATGGAACATCGGCCTGTGGATTGGAAGATCCTGGGTTTGATTCCCGTCAAGGGCACGTGCCTCGGTTGCAGGTTCAATCCCTGACACTGGTTGGGTTGCATGCGGAAGGCGACCAATCGGTGATGTCTCACATCGATGTTTCTCTCTCTGTCTCTCCCTCTTCCTTCCACTCTCCCTAAAAAAATCAATGCAAAAATATCCTCTGGTGAGGATTGACAGCGACAACTACAACAAAAAGAAGGCTGGTTTTCTCGGAGAATCGGCAGATCAAAGGAAGTGCGGGGGGGTTTTCTGCCAAGTACCTGAGCTCAGAGAGAAGACGGGATCACGCCTGATAAAGGGTAGGAGCCAAGTGGTCTTCCTCGGCTGACAGGAGAATATTTCCATCTCTATTCTGCTGCCGAGAACAGACCCAGAGCACGAATTCAACGTCTACATTTCCATGCACCTCAATGATACAAATAATAGTAGAAGTAAACATTTAAAAACAAACAAAAAGCAGATTTTGTTTTTCTATTCTTTAAGTCGTGCACGGCCCCTATCTGGCTTTGGTGCATCTATAAAAGATGCATTTCTAACAAGTGCGACTACCTTTCCTAAGGACCGTCAGCTGCCTGTCTGGAAGCAAGCGCGTTGACCGTCCTGCCTTCCACCCCGAGCGGAGTGATTTTAAAATAATGCTCTCTTTCTGCACCAGCTTTGTTCTCTCGATCTCTCCTCTCACAGCGCCGGCCCATTGTAAAACCCCACTTCGGAGTGGGAAGAACGAGTGACGGTCTGCGTTGAACCCGTGGAAGTGTTACTCTATTGTCAGCTTCAGCACTCCCACTGAGCAAGGTATGACCTACAACATCTTCCCGGATTCTCTGCCTTTTTTCCTTTGACTAATGGAAACAAAGCTTTTCCCAAGGAGGCCAAATCCAGCCCCCCCCCCCCACCCGTCCGTGTCTTAATTGACAACACAAAGCACAACCACTGGGTCCTGGACAGTTTCCAGGGGATTTTGTTCTTTAGCGCCAGGCTGAGCCCCGAGGAAGAAAATAAACAGACCCATCCGCACACCACAGATGCTCCAACTCGGGTAATTTGGAACTCCGATGACAGGAAAATTTCTACATGGTTGTAAACATATTTGAAGTGCTTGGAAGTTGTTTTAAATCCTAATATTTACAATACCCGTCTTTTTTTTTTTTTCTTCTTTGTTTTCAAAATTCTCTCCTAATGAGAGACTATAGGAACTTTACAAACATGGAGTAACCATCAGACGCTACTGTTTGGGTTTCCAACTTCCAAACGATGGGAACGCACATCCACAGAAGCCCATAAAAGCCAGAGAGAGAACGTAAGTGAATCCCTACACTCTACACAGAAACCAAGAGTCTTGGACACTCAATCTTAGAAAACTGTATTTCTAATTGGCAGCTAGATAATAACTTATACTTTTGTTTTTAAGCTCTGAAAAGAATTTCTTTTAAGTTCCAGGTATATAAAAGAGGCATAAATTATAAAATTGTATTTTCTTCAAGAAAAAAGGGAATCTCATTTTTCCCCCCATTAACTATTTGGCTCCTTAAAAAAAGTCAATCTAAGGCCGAAACCGGTTTGGCTCAGTAGATAGAGCGTCGGCCTGCGGACTTAAGGGTCCCGGGTTCGATTCCAGTCAAGGGCATGTACCTTGGTTGCGGGCACATCCCCAGTGGGAGGTGTGCAGGAGGCAGCTGATCGATGTTTCTCTCTCATCGATATTTCTAGCTCTCTATCCCTCTCCCTTCCTCTCTGTAAAATATCAATAAAATATATTTTAAAAAAAAAGTCAATCTAAGGATTAAACAACTCACTCTTAAACAACCAGTGGGTCAACAAAGACATCAGTATAGAATTTAGAAAATATCTGCAGACAAATAGAAATAAAAACAAAACATACTAAAACTTATGGGATGCGAAAAAGCAGTATTAAGAGGGAAACTTATAGCCATAAACACTTACACTAAAAAGAAAAAGGATCTCAAATCAACAACCTCATTTTAAGCCACAAGCAAATAGGAATAGAAAAACACAAAAGTTAGCAATTGTAAGGAGATAGTAAGGAGTACAGCAGAGATAAATAAAATAGAGAATAGAAAAACAAACAAAAAAAATCAGTGAAATCAATAATTTTTTTAAAAAGTTCAACAAACTTGACAAATCCTCAGCTTGACTAAGAAAAAGAGAGAAGACACAACTAAAATTAGAAATAAAACTTATCATAGAAAGAAAAAGGACTATAAGAGACTACTGTGAACAACTATATGCCAACAAACTGATAACCCAGAGGAAATGGATAAATTCTTCAATACATGCAACCTACTGAGACTGAATCATAACAAATAAAAATTCTGAACACATCTATGATTGGACGGACACTGAAGCAGTAATCAACTCTCCCAACAAAGTAAAGCCCAGGGCCAGATGGCCTCACTAGAGAATTCTACCAAATATTGAAAGAGGAATTAATACCAATCCTCTCCAAACTCTTCCAAAGAATTGAAGGGGGGAGGGGTGGGAGGGGGACACTTCCAATTTCATTCTATGAAGGCAGCATTATTCTGATACCAAAACCAGACAAAGACACAAGAAATACTACACAGACTGATATTCCTGATGAACATTGATGCAAAAATCCTCAACAAAGTAAGACCAAACTGAATTGAACAGTACGTTAAAATAATTATATATACCATGACCAAGTGGGATTCACATTTGGAAAGCAAGGATTGGCATATGAAAAGCAATCAATGTAATACACAGCATTAACCGAATGAAGAACAAACAACAAATGTTTGTCTTGATTGATGCAGAAAAAGTACTTGACAAAATTCAACATCCTTTCATATGAAAAATACTCGACAAGCTAGAATAGAAGGAAAATACCATAACATAGTAAAAGCAGTCTGTGAGAACCCCACAGCTCACATCATATTCAGTGCTGAAAGACTAAGAGCTTTTCTTCTGAGGACAGGAAAAAAGCAAGGATACCCACTGTCCCCACTACTACTCAACACAGTCCTGGAGGTCCAACCGGTGCAATTAGACAAGAAAAGTAAATAAAAGGGATCTAAATTAGAAAAGAAGACATAAAATTACCTGTTTGCAGAGAACATAACCATACATGTAAAAAACACTAAAGATTCCACACACAAAAATATTTAAAATGAATAAACAATTTCAGCAGTTACAGATAGAAAAATCAACACACAAAAATCAGTTGCATGTCTATGCACTAACAACAGCTAATCCAAAAAGGAAATTAAGAAAACAGTATTTGTTATAGCATCAAAAAGAATAAAATACTTAAGAAAAATTTAACCAAGGAGGCGAAAGACTTGTACAAAAAAAACTACATGGGAGGAGATAGAAGAGGGTAAAGGGGGGATAAATGGTGATGGACGGAGACTTGACTTGGGGTGGTGAACACACAACTCAATACACAGGTGATGTATTATAGAATTGTACACCTGAAGTCTATATAATTTTATTAACCAATATCACCCTAATAAATTCAATTAAAAATAAAGAAAATGACAAAACATTGCTAAAAACAATTGAAAAATGATAAATGGAAGTATATCCCATATTCATGGATTGGAACTCTTACTACTGTTAAGATGTCTATCCTACCCAAAGTAATCTATAGAGTCAGTATAATCCCTATCAAAATCTCAATGGCATTTCTTTGGTGAAAACAGAAAAAAAAACTGTAAAATTCCTAAGAAATCTCAGGAGACCCCAAATAGCCAAAATGAACTTGAAAAGGAACAAAGTTAGAGGCCTCACACTTCCTGATTTCAAAACATACTACAAAATAACAGTAATCAAATTGCTGTGGTATCTTCATTGGCATAAATACAGGCCAATGGAACAGAACAGAGAGCTCAGAAATAAACCATTGCGCATATGGCCAAGTGACTTTTGGCCAAGATGCCAGGACTACACAACGGGGAAAGGACAGTCTTTTGAGCAAATGGCACATGGAAAAGTGAGTATCTAACATGCAAAAGCATAAAGCTGGACTGAACCATTAAGGTTGTGGTGACCTGAATTTTGCCAGGTGCTGAGTGTAGACCTGGGAACAGCATTTTCTTTTTCACCTGGGTTATACCCTCATTTCTCCCCCAAAAGAGAATTGTAAGTAAAAATACAAGACGGTACAGTGTAATGTTAACTAATGGGTTTTTCAAATGTACTACGATTAAATTTTACAGGGATGTGAAATACAGCACAGGGAACAGAGTCAGTAACATTGTAATAATTATGTATGGAACCAGCTGGGTATTGGACTTATCAGGGGAACATTTCGTAAATTGTACAAATGCCTAACTGCTAGGCTGTACACCTGAAACTAATATAAAATAATACAGAATGTCAACTGTAATTGAAAATGTAAATAAATAAATAAATAAATAGCAAAAAATGTGATTAAATTTTAAAAAGCAGAATAATAAATCTATATGGTTTCTGTTATGGCAACACACCAAATATTATACTTTTATAAGCTTTAATCAGAGGAGAAATTGTAAAGTGTCATATAAGAACAGAAAAACATTTTTTAAAAGATAGCCTTTTTAAAAAAAAATTTTTTTTATTGATTTCAGAGAGGAAGGGAGAGGGAGAGAGAGATAGAAACATCAATGATGAGAAAGAATCACTGATTAGCTGCCTCCTGCACGCCCCCTACTGGAGATTGAGCCCGCCCTTGACCGGAATAGAACCTGGGACCCTTCAGTCCGCAGGCCCACGTTCTATCCACTGAGCCAAACAGCTAGGGCAGGAATACATATCTAAACACCTGAGATGGATCTGCTTTTAGACTTCCTGTAAGTCACTTTGTGCCTACCTTTTGGTTATTGCCGGCATAGCAGTTTCTTTCCTGGTCCCGGAGGGGGACGGCAGAGAGCCACTAGGTTTCTTTGGTAACACGGTGCCGTTGTTGACGGTGGTTCTTAAAGGCAAGGTCTGCACCAGGGGTCTTGCTGTAAGACAAGCAGAAAAGGAAATCAGAACGTGCCCCGTGTCAAGGTAACTCTTTAAGATACGTAGAAAGGAATCGACGTTTACCGATGCTAGCAAAAATGAGCAAAGTTGCAAAAGCAACTCAATGGGCATTTTTAACAAGTGGTGCTGGGACACACAACCTAGACACCAACCTCACACCTTACTCAGAGACGAACTCAAAACGGACCACAGAGCTAAGTGTAAAAGGCAAAGCTATAAAACTTCTAGATGAAAAAATGGGAGAAATGTGACCTGGGTTTGGAGATGACTTTTTTTTTTTTTTTTTTTTTTTTTTTTAGATACAACACCAAAAGGGCAATCCATAAAAAAAAAATTAGTAGCTTGGACTTCATTAACATTATAAAAATGTTCGCTCTGTGACAGACACTATGAAGAGGATGAAAAGAGAAGTCATAGCCTGGGAGAAAATATTTGCAAATCACATAGCTGATAAAGGATTTGTACCCAGAATATTTAAAACAAAACAAAACACCTCTAAAAACTCAACAGTAAGCAAACCAACAGCCCATTTTAAAAAAAAAAGGCAAAAGATCTGAACAGACCCCTCCCCAAAGAAGATGCACAGATGGCAAATAAGCATATGAAAAGATGCTTAGCATCTTTTGTCACTAGGGAAATGCAAATTAAAACAATAATGAGATATCTCTATACACCTATTAGGATGGCTAAACTCCAAAAAACAGACAGGACACCAACTGCTGGTCAGGACACGGAGGCACAGGAACTCACGCCTTGCTGGTGGGATGCGAAAGTGCGGTCACTGTGGGAGACAGTTTGGCAGCTGCCATATATAGTTTACCGGACAATCCAGCAATTGAGTGACACGAGGTATTTACCCAATGATCGGAAAACTTATGTCTATATAAAACCTGCACTTAATATTTACAGCAGCTTTATTCATAACTGTCAACAACCAGAAGCAACCAAGATATCCTTCAACGGGTGAGTGGATAAGCAAACTCTGGTATGTCCATCCAATGGAATATGACTTGGCAAAAAGGGCAATGAACCCATCACAGGACAACATGGATGAGCCCTATTTCTGTGTTGCTAAGTGAAAGGAGCCAGTCTGAAAGGCTACAGGCTGTAGCCTCACATGACGTTCTATAAAAGGCAAAACTACAGGGAAAAAGACCAGCTCAGAGGTTGCCAGAGTTTGGCGGTGGTGGCTGTGTGGGGAGGGGTAGACCAGGCAAAGCATCAGAGACTTTCTAGGGGGGTCAAACTATTCTGAATACTACTGTGGTGGTGAAATGCGACACCATGCATTTGTCAAAGCCTAGAGCAACGGTTCTCAACCTGTGGGTCACGACCCCTTTGGGGGTTGAACGACCCTTTCACAGGGGTCGCCTAAGACCATCGGAAAACACATATTTCTGATGGTTTTAGGAACTGAGACACCGCTCCTCTATCCGTCTCCAGGTGGGTACGCCCACATGCAGATACGCCCACATATGAGTACCCGGCGTGATGACATCATCGCACCAACCCCATCACATACACCCCGTACAAATACAGGTGTATGTGACAGGGTTGGCGCCATAATGTACTCATGTGGACCAGTCACACATGTGTAGAGAGCAGCTACTGTGTACAGAGCAGCTACTGTGTAGAAAGCAGCTGCTGTGTTGAAAGCAGCTACTCTGTTAAAAGCAGCAGTATTGGAGGTAAAACGACACTTCATGAATTATAATTACTGGGTAAATGTAAAATCATGTACTGTAAAATCATCAACTACTGCAAAAAAAAAAATCTGTACCATGGGAACTTAATCTGGATGCTGATCGGTCTTTTTATATTCAGCTGTGGTTGATGTGAATACTGCCCCTTGTGATAGTAACAGGTATGTAAAAAAACAACACAGAGAATGGTAAATCATAGGAAACTTCAATGAACTGTATTGACTGGACTATGCCATGTATCATGTTTTGTATTATTAAAGCTATTGTTATATATTATTTTCATTAGCAAACCATCCCATGATAATGGATCGTGTAGAGAAGAACGTTAAGAAAATATAGTGAGGATTTTTTACAGTATGGTTTTACCTCAATAATTACAGCAGGAATTGAGAAACCACAATGTGTTATTTGTTGTGAAGTTCTATCAGTTGAATCTATGAAGCCAAACAAACTAAAACGCCATTTTGATAGCAAGCATCTGAGCTTTGCCGGCAAGGATACCAACTATTTTAGAAGCAAAGCTGATGGACTCAAGAAAGCCAGACTTGACACTGGTGGCAAGTACCACAAACAAAACGTAGCAGCTGTTGAAGCTTCATATTTGGTGGCACTCAGAATCGCCAGAGCTATGAAACCTCACACCATTGCTGAGGATTTACTGTTGCCAGCGGCCAAAGACACTGTTCAAGTTATGATTGGAGACGAATTTGTTACAAATTTGAGTGCAATTTCCTTATCTAATGACACTGTCTGCAGAAGAAAAGATGACATGTCTGCTGATATTCTTGATCAGGTAATCCAGGAAATTAAATCTGCTCCACTTCCAATATTTAGTATCCAGCTTGATGAATCTACAGACGTTGCAAACTGTTCACAGTTACTGGTTTACGTGAGGTATATTAATGATGGCAACTTTAAAGATGAGTTTCTTTTTTGCAAACCTCTTGAAACGACAACTATTGCGTGTGATGTATTTGACACAGTTGGGTCATTTCTGAAAGAGCATAAGATCTCTTGGGAAAAGGTTTGTGGTGTTTGCACAGATCCAGCTATGCTAGGATGTCAATCTGGATTTCAACATTTGGTACTGAGTGAGTCACCAAAAGTCATCGGAACTCACTGTATGATTCATTGGCAAATATTAGCAATGAAGACGCTGCCACAAGAGTTACAAGAAGTAATGAAAAGCGTCATAAGTTCTGTCAATTTTGTAAAGGCGAGCACTTTAAACAGTCGACTGTTTTCACAACTGTGCAACGAGTTGGATGCGCCGAACAATGCTCTGTTATTTCACACTGAAGTGAGATGGTTGTCGAGAGGAAAAGTTTTAAAACGTGTTTTTGAGCTTCGTGATGAACTCAAAACGTCTTTTAATCAGAAAGCAAGACCGCAGTTCGAAGCACTTTTCAGCGATAAACGTGAAATGCAGAAAATAGCTTACTTGGTTGACATCTTTGCCATCTTGAATGAGTTAAATTTATCACTGCAAGGACCAAATGCAACATGCCTCGATTTGTCTGAAAAGATCCGATCATTGCAAATAAAACTTCAGCTTCGGCAAAAAAAAAATTTAAAAAAATGGATGAAAATAAAATTTACATGTTGCCTACCTTATCTGCTTTCTTTGAGGAACATGACATTGAACCAGACAAAAGGATTACGATGATAATTTCTGTGAAAGAACACTTGCACATGCTTGCAGACGAAATTTCGTCGTACTTTCCAAATCTACCTGACACCTGAGATAGCACAAGAGGAGTTCATTGAACTTATTAACAGCGATGCAGCGAGAACTGATTTCTCTACAATGCCAGTTACAAATTTCTGGATCAAGTGTTTGCAGTCATAGCCTGTTCTGTCTGCGACTGTGTTGGGCCTTCTTCTTCCATTTCCAACAATGTATCTTTGTGAAACAGGGTTTTCCAGCTTGTGGGTTATCAAGTCTAAATACAGAAGTAGACTTGTTGTGGAAGATGATCTTCGTTGTGCTCTTGCAAAGACTGCCCCGAGAATTTCTGATCTGGTGAGAAAGAAGCAATCTCAACCTTCGCCCTGACGTTGGCTTTTTACGCATACTGTCGCAAAATGTAGCAATGTAGTTTACTGTTGTTATATTAAGACTGTTACCCATGCTACACCATGCTTCAAGACAAAATTTCATTTATTTGTAATTAGAAATAAACATTTCACAATATATAATTACATATTGTTTTTGTGATTAATCACTATGCTTTAATTATGTTCAATTTGTAACAATGAAAATACAACCTGCATATCAGATATTTACATTACAATTCATAACAGTAGCAAAATTACAGTTATGAAGTAGCAACGAAAATAATTTATGGTTGGGGGTCACCAGAACATGAGGAACTGTATTAAAGGGTCGCGGCATTAGGAAGGTTGAGAACCACTGGCCTGGAGTGAACTTGAATGTATGCAAAAAAAATCGATTAGGAGATGGGGGAACCTCAGGATGGGATGCAGATTGTGACAAAAGAATGTAACTTACTACAAAGGTATGTTCCAGCCTCATGGATGGGAGTGGAGAGGAAAGGTGCTGACAAGTGATTCTGGGAGTGAGTGGAGGTTGTAAGATTACCGAAGGAATCGCCCAGAAGTTGCTCCCCAGGGGGGCACAACTCTGAAACCACTGTACATAAACACTGGATTGAACAACTGAGCAAATGCATGGAGGGTGGCTGGAGGCAGCTTCTCGCAGCCGGGGAGGGCGGTAAAGACCAGCAGGGGGCAGGCTGGAAGGAACAGGTGGTGATGGGGCAGACGAGGAGACGTGGGATGAAGCCACGTCTAGCTGGATTGAGCTACAGATACAAGATCGTAGACACGTGTGTGTACACAGGCTAGTATAAACACATGGATTTCCCAGCTGTCTGCTGAGAGCCTAAGGCAGGGACACCCAGTGCCCAAACCTTGGTTTCTAATATCATTCTACAAAAGACGAGTTAAAGGGAGGCGGGAGCCAACAGAAAGCTCCCGATGGCCAAAGCTGGAACAATTTGAGCAACGAAATAAAGCTGCGTTGAACTGTAGCCCCAAGTTTAGAATAAACGCCTTGAGTCCACACTGATGCACGTGAGTGACTGAGTAAATGACTACATGGGGAGAAGAGGTAAAAGTCCCCTGTCTCTTGGCCTGGCTATCTAGATTGGAGGCTCCGGGAAGTGGCACCCGTGAGACACCCCCACCCAGGAGGTATTTAACCTGTGTTTGTGGACCAGGCTGCATTAAATTCTGCTAACAAAACCCCTGCTTCAAAGAAAAGGCATTATGTTGCCACTTCTGGGTCACTCCCAGGTTTTGTCCCTTCGGGCCCAGTGCGCCCAGCACACCCTGATGGGCAGTGTGACCGCAGGCAAGACCCCTGGGCCCGTTTTCCTGATCCATCAAGTAGAGGCTTTAGTCTGTACGTGCTCCAAGGGCACGTCCTCCCGCTCTGAGATCTATGATACGAGCTCATGTGAGAACGGGCTCTGCAAAGCAACACTCTGGTGGGTTCTCTTTGACTCGCCACGCCACAGGAAGTGAAAGGAGAAGCATCCGAGGCGGAAGCGGACAGGCCCAGGGGGATGGGGTGGGGGAGGTGAGGGGGACGGGGAGCTGGAGACCCAGGCACAGGTGTGGCACCCGGGGCCAGCAATGACCGGGCATGCTATGCAACAGAAGGTCCCCACACACTGCCTGGAGTAAAACCCTGGCACACGAACTCCACAGGGTGGGGACGGCCCTCTCTGGCTCTGCGTTATTCCGAATGTCAGGTCTCAAACAGGCACCAGCAGGCCTGAGGGGAATAAGCTTCTCATCCTTCTACGTGGTAGACTGGAGGAACCAGACTTCACAAAGCACTGTCCATGGGAACACATTTTCAAAACTACGTCGATGCAAATATGGAAATGCGAGGATAGCTGGTCACATCTACCAGTGCCTACTATGACATTGATATCAAGTTATGATCTAAGATCAGGAAACCCTTTGAATTGATATTAACAACTCAACGTGCAACTTTCAATACGTAAAACTTTCCACTAGGCCTAAAAATAAATTTAATTATGCAAAGCATGACTATGTATGTGATTACATGTGATATCTAGTTTAACTTTAGCATATCTGACCAGTATGGACTTAGAATTCCCAATTATCCTTTTAAAAATTTAAAAATGTCTATATTTGGAATTGGAGAAGGCTACCTGCTTTTGCTAAATTGTAAGACAAAGTAGATAACTGATTAAGTGCTGGGGACGATTCCTGTCACCAATACCCAGGGAAATTGCAGATGCGTCTACCTTTGATCCAGTAACCCCACTTCCAGGAATCCACCCTAAAGATGTACTGGGATAATACAACATGCCATATGTACAATTATTTTTAAATTATTTGTAAAACAGCCGAAACCAGTTTGGCTCAGTGGATAGAGTGTCGGCCTGCGGACTGAAAGGTCCCGGGTTCGATTCCGGTCAAGGGCATGTACCTTGGTTGCGGGCACATCCCCAGTGGGAGGTGTGCAGGAGGCAGCTGATCGATATTTCTCTCTCATCGATGTTTCTAGCTCTCTATCCCTCTCCCTTCCTCTCTGTAAAATATCAATAAAATATATTAAAAAAATTATTTGTAAGACAAAGGCCCATCGACAGGGACTGGCATCAACTATGGCTCATCCCCGGGGTGGAGTACTCGGCAATGGTGTGAAAGGAAAGAGGAAGGCCTCTATGCACGGCAGTGAAAAGAGCAAAGTATGGGCTGGTGTGTAAATATGTTACCTCCTACCTACTGTGCCAGAACTCCGCAGGTTTAAAACGCTAACTCTTGTTATATCTTTTGGAAAAGATTTTGAAATTACCAGATGCACATGAATCAAGTTTTAATACACTTGAGGCTATCTATGGTACCATGATTATTTATGTGACTTCTCAGGCATAGGGCCAGTAGTGCAAGAATCCTGTAACACTGAAAATTCAAGGTAATGGAAATATATATGGGGGAAACATTAATGACTGGTTGCAAAAAGTCATTCATGAACATGCCAAGTTTCCATCCACAGATGAGCAGATAAACAATGTGTTGTATATCTGTACAATGGATTACTCAGCCACAAAAAGGGATGAAATATGGATGCATGCTTTGACATGCATGAACCCTGAATGCTGAGTAAGAGAAGACAGCGGTAAAAGGCCTCATATTGCATGAAGTGTCCAGAACAGTGAAACCCATGGAGACAGTAAGTTCACGGTTGGCAGTGAGGGTAGAGGGAGGGAGCAAGGGGGAAATGAATGCTGATGGGTGTGGGGTATTTTTTGGGTGGTAAAATGCTCTACAATTAGATAGTGAGGATGGCTATACAACTTTATGAAACTAAAAACCAATGAATTGTACACTTTGAAAGGGTGAATTCTATGTTATGTGAATTATATTTCAACTAGAGGCCCGGTGCATAAAATTCATGGATGGGGGTGGGGTGGGGGTGTCCCTCAGCTGGCCTGTACCCTCTCCAGTCCGGGACCCCTCGGGGGATGTCTGACTGCCTCTCGCAATCCAGGACTGCTGGCTCCTAACCACTCACCTGCCTGCCTGCCTGATCACCCCTAACCCCTCTGCCTGCCTGCCTGATCACCCCTAACCACCTCTGCCTGCCTGCCTGATCGCCCCTAACAGCTCCCCTGCTGGCCTGATCACCCCTAACCACCCCTGCCTTGCCCTGCACCCGGGACCCAGGATTCCCTCCCTCTGGCCAGCCGCAGGCACCCAGGACCTGGCCCGGCCTCAGCCGCAGGGGACCGTGGGCGGGCAGCTTCGCCCAAGCCACAGCTGCAGGCGCCTGGGACTATGGGGCAGGCGGCTTGACCCTCTCCCAGGCTGCAGGCACAGGCGCAGTAGCTGGTGCCCGGTACTGTGGGGTCTGTGGGGTGTGCGGCTTGTCCCTCTCACGTGCCACAGGTGCAGGCACAGTCGCTGGCACCCGGGACCGTGGGGTGGGCGGCTTGTCCCTCTCCCAGGCCACAGCCTGGCTGGTCCCCATTCCTCTCTCGTGAGCTCATTTGTGCCTGGCTAGTCCCCATTCACCTCTCCCCAGTGTTGAGTGTCTGAGCCATTATGGTGTGACGACCACTGGCATATTAGCTCTTTATTATATAGGATAAGGCTGCTATAAAGAAGTCATTTATTAGATAACTGGGAAAAATCTGAATGCTGACTTGATATTAAGTAATTGTTCTTTTTAAAATGTAATAATGTTATTATGGATTTTTAAAAAGAGAATCCTTATATCTTAGAACTACATAGTGACTTATTTACAGATAAAATAATGTAATGTCTCAGATTTGCCTTTAAATAGTCCTAATGGGGTGAGAAGTGAATGGGGGTGGTGGTGGGGAGGAATCCTATTTAATAAAAGCCTAATACGCAAATCAACCGAACGGCGGAATGACTGGTGGAACAATTGGTCACTATGACATGCACTGACCACCAAGGGACAGATGCTCAACACAGGAGCTGCCCCCAGCCCGCAGGCCCCAGGCCAGCCAAGGTGGGTGCCAGCGGGGGCCCCCCAATCACCCCACCGGTTGCCCCACAGATCAGCCCTGATGGCTGGCCAAGCCTAGGGACCCTATCTGTGCACGAATTTCGTGCACTGGGCCCCTAGTAATAAATAAAACAAAATTGACTACACGTTGATATATAATGAAGCAACTAAAAAGTAAGGTATTTTTTCTTTCTACTTTTATATACATGTGAACGTTTTCATAAAACAAAGTTTAAAAACAATCTTTCTTAGTCTCTGAAAAAGTGACTATACCTACTAAGCCTTTTCTATAAATCACTAAAGAATTCCTCCCTAAACTGGGGAGGGAGCTAGTGAGAAAACGGAAGGAACTGTGGTGTGCGCTGCGCAATAGGAAGCAGAAGTGATTTTCTCTAATAACTGGCGGGTAAGGCGAGAGAAAAGGAGAAAGCACAGTCGACGAGAGAGAGAGGAAAACTGCACTGTAACTGTGGTTAACCAGGATAAAGAAGGAAGTTAATTATTCGTTAATGCAACTCCCTGCAAATTTGCTGGTTGTATCTATCTAATAAGATTTGTGAAGGGACCATAACATAGTATTTCACACAATTATGTGCTGAATATGATCTACTGTGCTTGGGATACTTTGCAAATCAAATCAGTTCTTGAGAAAAGAACCCTCATTGCTAGTCATATAGTTATTCATTTATTAAATATTTGACTTGATTTGAATAATGCACATTTAAATAATATTGCCAAGAGGTGAGCGCAGCAAAGCAGCATGGATGGTGGAAAGAACCCCCTCATGTGTCCAGCGGGCCTTGGGGTCCAGACTCAGATCCCCCCCGCCCACTAGCCGTGTAGCCTGGGGCAGATTATTCAGTCTCTTGGAGGCTGCTTCCTCCTCTGTGAAATGGGCATGTTAATACCTCCCTCAAAGGACTGTGGGGAGGTGAGACGAGCTGGTGTACCCAAATATCTACCGCAAAGCCCAGCCCCGGGCTGGCTGATGAGCGGCAGCTACGGTGACATTTTAAACACCAGGAGAAACGTCCGGTAGCAGAGGCTACATTGTTAAAGATCGCCAGCACCGCCGACAGGGCTGTTTGGTTATATTTATTAAGTCTCTGATCATCAATGAGGCTTTAATAAAAAAGCCTGCAAAGGCACATGAAGGTTTTACAAGAGGCAAGCTGTCCAAATCACAGCAAAATTAAAATGAGCAACAGGAGCTACTCGCTGGTTAATGTCAACAAAGCCCACAACCCAGATGCTGGGGCAACAAGGACATTGCAGCCCACATTTTACACGTAAAACCCCACGACGCACGACGCTCTCCTGGCACTGACGTGAAGTTAGCCGAGCACGTGTACAATGGATCCGTTATTCATTTAACAAATTCGTGAGGCTCGGGAGCCACCTCCAGGCCCGGAAGTCAGCCGAGAGCCTGCTGCTTGCCCAGAGCACTGAAGGTCAGATTCGGTGAGAACGGAGTCACTTTTAGACATAAATGTCTTTTGCTTATGAAGGAATAGACTCCAAAGAACATTTAGAAGCCAACTAAAAGTAAAAAAAAAGAAAAAAAAAAGATCATAATCCTACCACTGAGGGGAAAAACCAGTAATAACTGTTGGTATAGCTCTTTCAAATGTTTGCATAGATTTGGTCTATGCCGTCGGAACGATACAGTGTATACAGTTTGACATCCTGCTTTTGACTCCTAACATAAAAACATAATACGTGAGCATTTTCGCTGTTGTTACCCATCAGGTATTTTTAAAGATACACAGCGCTCAATCAGGAGGTGCCACAGTTTTCTGGCCATGCCCTGTGCTTGCTTCCCCCTATTGTTTCCCATCCAATTCCCCTTGTGCATAACGCCACAATGAACCCCTTTATTCACCAGCATGTTCTGTATTTACACTCACAACAGCGACAGATAAAGGGTCAGTTCATGTGATTCCACCAGCAGTGAGCACAGCCCCACTGCAGCCACAACCCTGAGAAAACCTGAACGTTAGTGTGCGTTTTAGAATACAGGCCCACAAGCAGGTGGATTCTCTCTTCTCTGCTCTATGGTAACCCCAGTTCCGCAAATCTTCCCGTCTGCCCGGGGATCCAACGTGGACAAAGCTAACTTTGCAGGCAGGCATTCTCTACAGTAAAGACACAGGCGAGGGCAACCAGTTCCTAGTATTAAAAAATATATGAAAGGAAAAGGAAGAAGAGATAGCACGGCGTGGGGGGCTTGGCTGAGTCTGGCTGTGAGCCAGTATCGCTGGGGGAAGCAGCGTTGGAGGATGAGTGCAGGAGGCCATTCTGAGGACAGGAGACTATTGTAAAAGAAGAAGAATAGCCCGAGACACGCTCCCTCTCTTAAACGAGGTCCACAGGCATTTGTGGGGTGGCTGCAGCCTCCGGTCTCAGGAAGCCTGGCACTTGATCTGAGTGAGGAACTGTTGGGAGACCGCAGTTCTCACTGTCACACTAGTTTCAGGGGTCCTCAAACTTTTTAAACAGGGGGCCAGTTCACTGTCCCTCAGACCGTGGGAGGGCCGGACTATAGTTTAAAAAAAAACAAACTATGAACAAATTCCTATGCGCACTGCGGGCCCGGGACGCGTCGGCTGCTAAGCAGGACAGGCAGCGGCACCCGGCGGGCCGGATAAATGTCCTCGGCGGGCCCGCGGGCTGTGGTTTGAGGACCCCTGAGTTAAGTCCCACGAAGAAAGACCAAGCGAGTCCCAGCTCAGGCGGCCTGCCTTTCCTCCAGCAGGTGCAAAGGAACCGGAACCATCCTTGACGGCCTTGCAGGCCACGCGGAGGCCACAACCGGGGACGGGACAGCGCAGGCCACAGCTCACCCTGCACTTGCTCTGAGCGCTGGATGCTGATGGCGGCCCAGCCACCATCCCTGCCGCTGCGAACAGCACGGCGATGTGCACAGGGCCCTCAGCTTTGACCACTAACCTTGGGGTGGAGTGGGGAGGGGGGGTCACTGAATATTTAAAAGTTAGACTGCCCTGTGTCCAGTCTAGTTCAGGCCTGTATGAGGACGGCCAGCCAGTGTAACGTGAAATAATGTGGCCTTTTAGAAGCCAAAGGAGGTTTGTCTAAACCCATCTTCTCTAAAAGATTCCCAACCAAACCAGGGCTACGAGTGCCAGCTTTCCGGGCAGAGGGGCACGTGTGGGCCAACGCGGGCCCTTGGAAGCAGCAGCACCCGGCGCCGGTGAGGGACACCCCCTCCCCTGCTCCAGTGTCCTGCGTGGAGGGAGCAGCAGGGGAGCAGGGAGAACCAGGCCCCCCTCAGGGCTCCTCCCTGCACTGACCTCTATGTCTTTCTCCATTTCTTGACCAGACCTTCTGGCTGTTCCGCTTTGGTTTACGTTCACTTGTAGAAAGGATGGTACGAGAAACATCAGCTATAACCATGAAAAAAGTGATTTCTCCTAGGAGTTTTATAAAAATCAGACTTCACTTTTTTATTTTCTATTTTAAATCCTCACTGGAGGATATTTTTCCCATTGATTTTTAGAGCGAGTGGGCAGGAGGGCGGGAGGGAGGAAGGGAGAGAGGGGGATATAACCTATAACCCAGGTATGTGCCCTTGACCGGGAATCAAACCTGAGATCCTTTGGGTGCGGGCAGGCACTCCAACTGCTGAACCCCACCAGCCAGGGCGAACTTCACTGTGATCAATCAAGAAAAGGTAACTCCTGGACAGCCTTCTCTTATGATCACCCCCCTCCCCCAATTTTCTAAAAATAAAGACACTGCAGAAGTTTTACATGAAGCAACTACCTCGAATGTACCCTTTAGGATACAGTAGTCATCAGAATTATTTTTGGAAAGCTGAGTAGGTCAAGAAGACCTAAAATAACCCGGTTTCTATTTAAAACGCCCAATTGCTTTGCCACTGGGAAGGAGAGAAAGATTACTTAAAAGAATTATTCGAAATGTAGACGTTGCCAGCGTGCGTCTCTCACAGGACCTGGCGGTGATGACCCAAAGGACAGGGAAATAGACTTCCTTCCACAGAAACGTGAACAGAGCCAAGTCCTCGAGGAACAGCTCGCACCTGCGGGAGACAGGGCCCCTCCTGACTCCAGGAAAACGGGGGAACTGTGAGTCACCTGTCAAGTCCAAATGAAATAAGGAAGTCCATTTTAAAGGGACATTACAGCCTGGCCGGCGTGGTTCAGTGGTTGGGCATCTCTGTCTATGAACCAGGAGGTTAGGGTTCGATTCCCGGTCAGGGCACATGCCCAGTGTAGGGTGCTCAGGCGGCAGTCGATCAATGATTCTCTCTCATCATTGATGTTTCTCTCTCTCTCTCTCTCCCTTCCTCTCTGAAGTCAATTAAAAAAAAAAAAAAAAAGAAAATAAAGGGACACTACAGGCCACAATCTCAAATGTTCTAACCGAAGGAATTCCGCAGACAAGAGGAATTTAATTCCGCTCCCGAGGGGTGGCCACGAGGAAAAGTCATTCTGGCCAAAGGTGAGCCACGCGTATGGGCTGGAAGCAGACGGCAGGGCACCAACTAGCCGGACAGAAGCTGTCAAGAGGCAATTCCCAAAATTTCAAAAAGAAGGTCCCTACCAAGTGACTTCAACAAAAATGCTGCTTTGGCCGAAACCGGTTTGGCTCAGTGGATAGAGCGTCGGCCTGCGGACTGAAGGGTCCCGGGTTCGATTCCGGTCAGGGGCATGTGCCTTGGTTGCGGGCACATCCTCAGTGGGGGGTGTGCAGGAGGCAGCTGATCGATGTTTCTCTCTCATCGATGTTTCTAGCTCTCTATCCCTCTCCCTTCCTCTCTGTAAAAAATCAATAAAATATATTTTTAAAAAAAAAATGCTGCTTTCTCATGTTTTGTCTCCAGTGCCCCGGGGAAATGAAACAAGTGTTTCAATCTGCCAGAAGCCCAAGGGGCACAGGAGCCTGGGGGAGGCTGCGCCCACGGAGAGCGGAGAAGGGGATTCAAAGGAAAGGGGGTGCCCAGAAGGAGCTCACTAGCCAGTGTGTGTGTGTGTGTGCGCGCACGTGCGTGTGTGTGTGCGTGCACGTGTGTGCGTGTCTGAGGGGACGAGGATGAACTTCAGGGCTCTGAGCTCCCCAGGGAGGGCCTAGCTCCAGGCTCAGGTGTAAGGTGAGCACTGAGAAGGGGCGGGGAGTTAGCAAACGCCTCCCAAGGGCACCCACGGGAGGGCGGGGTATTTTTTGCAACCGAGCTCTACTCCAGAGAATCTGGATGAACAGCTGTCCTCATCCCTCGGCCCACCGAGCATTTACTGGTCACCGACAGCTGTCCCCCTCTGGGCCGCATGTCACCGGCATCAAGGAAAGCACTGCCTGCTCCGCGTGGTGACTGTCCACGCTGAGGCTGTGCGTGTGGGTTCCCTGTCAGCATCACAGCAGTGCATCGGCCGGGCAGGGGCACCCAGGAGACCGGCCCTCGCGCCCTCCTGGTGACGCGACCACCCACCTTTGGTAGGTCCTTTCCTGCTGAGCACGGCCTGCTGCTCCTCCGTGATGTTCAGCCGCCGCACCACGTCGGCCAGAGCCGACTTCAGCAGCTGGATGTCGTCCTCCTGCATCTGGACCCGCTGCTCCAGGGAGGCGATGCGGTCCGTCACCTCCATGCTACTTGCCGCGGAGGCGCTGTCATCTGAACCCAAGGAAAGGAGCAAGTGAGTCTCACGTGCACCCCGGGGAAGCCAGCCCAGCACGCGCCCAGCCGTCGCCGTGACGAAGCAATTAAACCCCAAGGTGACGGCCTTCCTGCAGAATCACGCGGAGCCTTTCATACAAAGGCTACACTTCTTCTTTTTTTAAAATATATTTTACTGATTTTTTACAGAGAGGAAGGGAGAAGGATAGAAAGTTAGAAACATCGATGAGAGAGAACCATCATCGATCAGCTGCCTCCTGCACACCTCCCACTGGGGATGTGCCCGCAACCAAGGTACATGCCCTTGACCGGAATCGAACCTGGGACCCTTCAGTCTGCAGGCCGACGCTCTATCCACTGAGCCAAACCGGTCAGGGCAGGGCTACACTTCTTTCTACTACAGTCTTCCTCCGCCGTGGGAGTGCTCCTCATTGTTTATTTATTATTTTTTAATCCTCACCTGAGGATATGTTTCTATTGATTTTCGGAGAGCTAGGAAAGGAGAAACATCGATGTGAGAGAGAAACATCGGTTATCTCCCATATGTGCCCCAACGAGGAATCGAACCTGCAGCCTTTGGTGTACGGGATTGATGCTCCAACCAACCGAGCCACCAGCCAGGGCAGTGCTTCTCATGTTCTGAACTGTTTTCATTGCTGCTATGTTTTCCTAGAGGCAGGCCGCCTTATCTCGTCCATGATATCCGAGAACCTCGGAGGTAGCGGGGTGCGGGAACCTGTCTATTTCAGCTCCCCACACATGGCCGAATCCAGCGCACCGTCTTCCAGCTGTTGCTCCAACAGGTAGGTCAGATAGTCACGAGGCCACACCATCCACCGGGCAAGACGTTTAGGGACTGGCTACGCTGCCCAAGCAGCATGAGGCGTCAGTCTGTGCGGTGTGCGTGCCCGTAGCGCCAGGTAACCACATTTTCTTGTAGGGAATCGCTGATTCCCATATTCCCACTCCTCCGCAAGGTGCGCCGGGTCTGCGTGATCGTCCCTGCCTCTCGGACCCCCGTTGATGCCCTTCTCCCCTTGGGCACCACGCTGCGGTCGTGCTGACCTCCCTCCCACCGGAGGGCTTCTGTATCTGCTGTTGCCTTTGCTTAACACATTTCTCCACCAGCTTTTCCCATAACCCAAGTCCTCAATCTTTACGTCTCCACTCAAGTGGGAGCCCTTCCGAGAACCTTTTAAACAGCCTTACTAACGCTGCCACCTGGCAATACTTCAACCTTATGTCTTTCTTCAGAGCTTCACTACAAACTCTGACTGCTCACGTGCCTGCTTATTGTCGACGTCTCCTAGCTAACACCTGCACGTCACAGAGTCGCTCTGCTTCCAGGTACGACAGACCCTGTTGGACAGCACCCCCTGCAGAAAGCAAGTATTAAGCCTGGAAACACACACGACAGCTTCTTGAAGGTTCTAGAAGTGGGCCCAGCAGCACAGACACTCTGACGGGGCTTTACGCGTGCTTGGCGGAGGCAGATGGACAACGATGCCCTTTTCTGTGGTGTTCAGCCAGAGCCAAGGGCACACGATGGGGGAGGGTACGTGTGGAAAACCCGTCACAGTTTTATCCCTAAGGAAACCCAAAGTTAACTCCAAAGACGGTGAACACCGAAGAGAGTGGGGAAATCCCAGGAAGGAAAAAGCCAGAGAGGGGATCCCCAAACTGTCTATTCACATACAGGGTCCCACGGACTCAACCATCCAGCTCACTGACTACAAAAGCTCCGGCTGGGCCTGGAGCTGCAGCCTAGAAACAGAGCTCGCAGTTCAAGTCCAACGAGAAAGGTCCCCACTGGGACACAGGAAACAGTGCTCATTAGAGAGAGCAGACACCAGCACGTCCGCCACTGAACATTCATCACGCCCAGGCGCAATCCAAGGACACTCAGGACATCGAAGAATCAAGACACGGAACACATTCTCAAGAGAAGAGAAAATAAGCTGAGCACCAATCCGAAATGAACAAAACGCTGGCGCTAACAGAGAACCCTTGGCTATCCACTTCCTTCAAGAGCTAACAGGCCTATGAATATATGTCAGCAGCCAAGAGGAAGATGCCAATGAAACCCACAGAGAGATGTCACCACACACCTGCTGGAATGGTTCAAATACAAAATGCTGACAAAACCAAAGGCAGCGAGGCTATCGGGCAGAGGGGGCTCTGCTACATGGCTGGTGGCCACACATGATGGCCTGGCCACCCTGGAGGACGGCTGTGCCGTTTCTTAGAAAGCTAAACATACTCTTACCATGGGACCTAGAATCCCCAGGCACTGACTCGAGAGAAACGAACGCTCGCATTATAGTGGCTCCGAGCAAACTTGGTAAAGATGGGAAGCAATGCAGGCGTGCTCCACCTGGTGAACGGACCGACGTGGCACACCCACACCGTGGAGTACTGCACAGGGACAGAAAGGGTGATCGATGGATACAGGCAACAATCTGGACGGCTCTCACAGCATGATGCTGAGGCAAGGAAGCCAGTCTCCAAAGGTTACACACTGTATAATCCATGTATGGGATTTCCACAAGACAGAGCTCTAGGGAAGAACAGATCAGTGGGTGCCAAGGGCTGGGGGAGGGGCTCAGCACAAGGGAGATGGGGAGAGTATAGAAAAGCTCTGTGTCCTGATGGTGGTGGCAGTTACATGCATCAAGACTGTGTTAAAATACATAGAATTATCTCACAATGGGAATTCTGTTGAATGTTAAGCTAAAAAATAAAATAACTTTTTGAAGCTCTGGTAGGGTAACTCAGTTGGTAAGCGTGTTGTCAGGATATGCCAAGGTGGCAGATTAGATCTCCAGTCAGGGCACATACAAGAAGCAACCAAGGAATGCATAAATAGGGGAATAATAAATCAATCTCTCTCTCTCTCTCTCTCCCCCCCCCTTCCTCCCTCCTCCTCTTTCCTCCTCCTTCCCTCCCTCCCTTCCATTCTCTTTAAAAATCAGTGGAGCCCAGCCGGCCTGGCTCAGTGGTGGAGCACTGATCTATGGGCGAGGAGGTCATGGTGGGATTCCAAGTCTGGGCCCATGCCTGGTTATAGGCTCAGTCCTCAGTAGGGGGCGTGCAGGAGGCAGCTGATCAATGATTCTCTCTCATCATTGATGTTTTCATCTCTCTCCCTCTTCCTTCCTCTCTGAAATCAATACAAATATATATATATATACATATACATACATATATACATATATATACACACACATACATATACATACATATACATACATACATACATATATATATACACATATACATATACATACATATATATATATATATATATATATATACACACACACACACACACACACACACACACACACACATAAAAGAACTTTTCGAGAGTCCAAGCAACAGCAGGTCTACCTACTGGCTTCGTCAACCAGGGGATACTTTTGCTTGTTGAGGTTGGTTGCTATTATACCATCTCAGCAAAGGGCTGTTTTAATGAAAACTGAGCCCCTGTGGCTCATTTGAGAGAGGCCGTCCTTAAGTTCTATAGCACATCTCGTGGATGGACAGGTCCTGTGGGATTTCCCCACTTGTCCTTGGGCCAGCGTGGGAAAACAGGCAAGTCCCCCTTCATCACGTCAAGAGCGAGGGGGGTGAGGAGGACCAAAGGGCATGTTACATCTGTCTTCCCTCTGAGGAGCTGAACAGCTGGATGAAACCCTCCAACGTGTGAGCAAAAGACGGGAGGGCAAGTCTGTGTGACAGCTGCCACGGGGGATCCTGGGCCACCGCACGCCTCGCCAGGAAGGCCGTGGCCGCAGGAAGAAGGCAGGGAGGGTCCTCTTGAGCTAAGCCCGCCTTGGAGAGGACTTGCAGGAGAGGCAAATACTGTGGTCACTCTTAGCACGGACTCTGGGTTCAAGTCACCTGGTTCAAATCCGCCCACTACTTGCCAGCCGTGTGGCGGAGGGCACAGTATTCCATCCCCACGTGCCTCAGTTTCCCCGTTTGTAAAACAGGGACAACAGTCATCGAATGTTGTAAGAGGAAATGAGTTACTATATGTAGAGCACTGAGGCTATCCTTTTGCAGGTAGTAAGTGCTTTATAAATGTGAGCTATGATTAAGCGATTGTCGTCATTACTGCTGATAAAAATTACCGAAGTGAATTCAAGTTGAACATTTCCTGGAACATTCCTATATGCTGTCTAAACACCGACATGCAAAATAGTGCTGAAAAATTAATTGGAAATCGGTGCTTTATTAGTAGGAGGTGTTTTCCATGTCATAAAAAGAATCTGGTCACAGAATCCTACACGTTCCTGTCCTCTCCTGGGGTTGAGCAGACGCGGCCGGAGCGGGCGGCGCTGACGAGGAATGCATGGCAGCCTCTATCGCGCAACCTTGTGTTTTCAAAACCATCACAACAACGTAGCCAGCACGGGAGGCCTGCTCTGAGCTCTAAAAACTTAGGGTGCAAAGAGCATCCGGGTGGCCACAGTCTGGCCTGCAGACGGCTTTACTAAAACTGCACGCACCGGACTCTGCTTTCATTCTGTTGTGAAATTTATATAAAAAAAGGTCTCATTTTAAAATTTTACCAAAAAAAACCCACACAAAACAAAATAAAAAACAACCCGCACCCCAAACCCAACAAACAAAACCCGAACCACCTGAACACACCTGCCTTCCAATACAGGTGACTATAAACCGAACGTCAGCCCCGCTAAGAGAACCTCCATTTATGGGGCTGGCTGAGCTTTTCCCTAAGACACGACCCGGCGCTTTCCCAACGCCGCCGCCGCCGCCGCCGCCGCCGCGTGACCCTGGGAACTGACGGCTCCCGCAGGCGGTCCCTCTCCGGGCGGAGCGTGTGAGCGGCGTGGCCTTCTTCCCTTCATGTGCACAGCAAGGCCAGTGGTTCAAACGACCTTACCCTCCAGGGCAGCCGGGAAGAGGCTGACTCGCATAATGAAAACCAACCCCAAAGCCTGGTGTAACCGACACCCCCTTTCCCACCTCTGACCCGGCACAGGGTTCCACAGCACAAGACGGGGGAGTTCACCCGAGTTCCAACAAAGGAAACCTCATGGGACTGGGAATCCCACACAAAGGAAACCCTGGTTTATGTTCAAGTCATTTTCGTTCCTGTACCTCTACGGCTGATCCAAGGAGGTCATTAGGAGTTTTTACAGTAGAGTCTCCATCTTTTCCTCCAAGTTTCACATCCTTGTCAAGCATCCGAACTTCATGAGGAAGCCAAGGGGACCCACGTACACGCGTCAGGCAGTGTCCCTGCACCTCAGCATCGGGGACTATCTCAGTGATCAGGCTGTACAAACCGGTGCTATGGCAAGGGCAGGCAGGACTAAATCAGGGCAGGAACCAGGCGCTGGGTGTGAGGCCCCCAGTGTAGATGTCTCAGCGGCCACCGGCTCTGGAAGCGGCTCTGCCTCCCCCGCCAGCAGCAGACCTTCTTGGGGCTCAATGCCAGCCTCGTGGCATCTTGTCGAGGTCCAGGCTCAGCTCAGGAAACCAGTCCTCGGGAAGGCTGGTGAGCGGCGCCACCGCACTGGGCGGCCTGGGGCCTGGAGCCGGGGGAAAGCACTGACGTGGCGTCCAGATCGGGCTGGGCCGGTTCCTGGGCCTGCCGCTCATTAGCCGCGTGACCCTGGCAAGGGACTGACCTCTCCGGGAACACCCCCACCTGCTTTCTGAGGTTCCTGAGGGTAAGTGTGAATGTACATGAAACATCTGCTACAATGATGGTGGGCAGATGCTCAGCACAGGCGGCCGTGGGCGTGTGTCCAGTTCGTTGTTGTTACTATTATTGTTCATAACAGCGAAAGGCAAGCACGGACCTCCCGTGAAATCAACATCAGCAATAGTCACTGAGCACATTCTGCGAGAACTGTGCATGCTGGGCCCCGGGGAGGCCCGGACTGGAGCAGACGGAGCACCTCTGGTCGGTCCAGGAGATGTGACCGTGACCTTAGGGAGAGGACAGTTCCATATACCCCCCTCACTGGCAGCACGTGATTCGTGGGCAAAGGACGGACCAGGCCTCACATTCATGGCTCGTCTTAGACTTGGTGCTCGTGAGAACCTAGCCAAACGCCCCTTCCTTCCGAATGTAAAGTGATGTCATGGGTCCAGGGAGCACCTACATCACCTCTGGTTCCACAGCAAAAAGATGACCTTGAGGCTCTGCCCTTACCCTGGATCTGCAGGTGGCTACCGTGGCTATGACTTTTAAGTTGAATTACCATCTTACAGTAAGAAGTGGCACAAAAAGATCTTCCAGGAACCTGTCTGTTTCATTGTATTCAACAGGCAAGGGAGGTGCACTCTTTCCTCCATTCCCAAGACCGTCTCACTATCTAGAGATAAACAGCTCTTCGCCCTGCGGATCTGGTGATAGGAAGACCTGCGGCTGCCTGAGTGAGTCCCGGACATCCAAGGGGCCTATCCATTTAAAAAGGGTCACTTAGAATCTGCCCCTTCATCTTGAGATGGTCCTACTTTCTTCTCTCCCATCACTTAAAACAACAAGAGCTGCACTTTCTCCCCACTGTGTGTCTGACGCCTCGCCGCTCGGTGTCTCTCCAGGCCACACCGCACCCTCCCATCGCACAGATGACTCACGCAGCAGAAAGAGACAAGCTGGGGATCAGCGGCAGGTCTCAGCTCTTCCCACGGTATCGCGTGGTCCACCCAATGACGGGCATTAATTCCAGTGGGACTTGAATGGTACTAAGTAAAATGTGCACCATTTTACCTTTTCCAAAATATTAGACAAATGTATTTAGGGGGGAAATCTTACTATAGGGTTTTAGTATCTTAGAACCAATCAGGTGAGCAGCGAGGAATGACAGCCTTTCTCTCAGTGACCTGCAGGTGGACATCTCATTACAGCTGGCTTTCCATGTGGGCACTGTTGGCGGAAAAGCCGTGTTGCACTGTCACCCCTGGACCATCTGAAACAGAGAGGCCGTGTGGGGAGGCCCTACCTCTTCTGCTGTGTCAGGGTCTGGACCGGCCCCTCGGATGTGCGGCTCTGAGCCCCTGACCTGGCTGGGGGGCTGCCGCTGCCTCTCTCCTAAGACTCCTCGTTCTCCCCTGATCGTGTGGGTCCGTCAGGAACCCCGAGCCTCGTTCGTCCCTGGGCCGGACCTGCCACATGAGCGCCAGCCCTGAGATTCATCACAGAAAATCGCAAGAACAGACCCTACCCGGCGGTCAACCTGTCTCGACAGCTACCGTTCGCGCGCCTGACTGTGAAGGGATCCTACAACAGCCCTCGCCTGGAGCAGATGCGGCCTCTGCCTGTTGATGACAGGAACATCAGCAGAGCCTCTTGAACCGGGGGGTGGGGGTTGTGAGGGGGGGAGGGGAAGTGGTATGAAGACCTTTTCTGAGTCTTCGGTTGTGAAACTGGAGACCAGGAGAAACACATACATCACCTTGAGAAGCAACACGTGACTATGCTGAATTCAGATGACGTGATGTGGTTTAAAGCTAACACTTTTTCTGTTCAATTCAATAAAGTATTATTGAGCATCCTTCTGGGCCAGACCTCGTGCCAGGCAATGCAGTGACCGTGCAACCTTCTAAACTCCAGGGCGCTCAGTCCGCCCGGGGAGAGACTGGCCCACAGAGAACCAGCCCAGAAACAGAGGAACCAATGAGAGCGATCACACAGCCCCCACCGGCCCGCTCACCAGCTCAGCAAGAAGTCTGGCTCCAGATGCAACACGAGGACCAGACAAACTCAGATCAGAACACAGGCGGAGGAGGAAGAGCCGGGTTTCAGGTGAGCTTCTGAGCTTCAACGAATGAAGCAAGAATAAGAGCAATCACAGCAAGAACAGCCTGGGCATCCTCGAGTTGAGTATTTAGGAAACTTGTTAATGGCTTTATTTTGAAATCATGTACTTTCATTTCATTTTTGCCTGACAAAGACTTCCCAAGGAAGCCTGGGAGCCTTCAAAATCTTTGGAGTGTCCTTTTTATACCACGCACACACATGTGCGCGCACACACATGAGCACATGCACACACATGCACTAACATACACGCATGCACACACGTACATACACACCTCTACCTCTGCACACGTTATCTTGCTTCTCGTTTCTGTGAGAAACCACAAGACCCAGAAAAGCAGCCCCCAGTGACGTGTGACACAACATGCTTTACAACGTGGCCTCGGCGCTGGGTTCAGTGGCACCAGGAGCCACAGGCAGGAAGGGTGCATCCAGTGTCTGGGACAGCTGGGATGACAGAGGAAAAAGACGACAGCCTTTTAGCAGCACGCCTGGCAAGTCCGGCAGGGTTGCCAAGTCCTAACCAGAGAAGGAAAGAGGGAAATTGTGGAGGTGGGGGAGGGGCGAGCAGACAGAATAATGCGCGT
This sequence comes from Plecotus auritus, assembly GCF_963455305.1. Classification (NCBI taxonomy): domain Eukaryota; kingdom Metazoa; phylum Chordata; class Mammalia; order Chiroptera; family Vespertilionidae; genus Plecotus; species Plecotus auritus. The sequence goes on along the minus strand of NC_137770.1, from coordinate 9,222,333 downwards.
GAGGGTAGGACTTGAAAGAGATCTGGCCGCTGCAGTCCCCATTCTGTTTCACCGGGAGACCAACTATTGCAACATGTGCCCGTCACAGCTCTGGATAAGACGCCATCCGCTCCTAAACTGACCGAACAGAGTTATCTAAAAAGGCAGCTTTAAGAAAAGTTTGTTTGCTACATCGTTTCAAAACCTTCCAGCAAAAAGAACGCGCGCCTTGGCTGGTGCGGCTCGTTGGCTGGAGCATCATCCCAGGCCCCGAAGAGTCTTAGACTGCATTCTGATTGAGGGCACACACCGGGGTTGCAGGTTTGTTCCCCAGGCAATGGAGTGATGTTTCGCTCTCACATGGATGTTTCTTTCTCTCTATCTCTTCCTCTCGCTCTCAAATCAATAAAAATATATCCTCAGGTAAGGATTTTGAAAAAAGAATAAAATAAAAGCTATTATCTTAAATTTTTCTGTTAATTTCCATTAGTATAAAATGTTTCTGTTTGAAGTACTATGCAGTTGCATTATCACAACACTGACAGTCTTCGAGACCAGTGGTCGCCACCCGGTGGTCCGTGAGGGCCGAAAGGTTGGTGACCGCTGTTCTAGACCGAACAGTTCGGATTAGTTTCAGACAATAGTCCCTCGCATGAAAGTTTGTCCTTTGATAGCTGAGATGAAAACTCATGCCCGGCTAGTGTGGCTCAGTGGTTAAGCGTCGATCCATGAACCAGGAGGTCATGGTTCAATTCCAGGTCAGGGCACATGCCCAGGTTGCGGGCTCGATCCCCAGTAGGGAGCATGCAGGAGGCAGCCAATCCATGATTCTCTCTCATCGTTGATGTTTCTACCTCTCTCTCCCTCTCCCTTCCTCTCTGAAATCAATAAAAATAATTTTTTTTTTAAAAAAAGGGAGAGGAAAGCAGAACAAAACCCACACAAAAATACCAAATATATGTATGTAAATTATTTCAGAAAACCTACTCAAGTGTCACAAGCTATCAAAAACTCTTCATTAAATGAGACAGGATACAAAATAAAAAAATAGGAAGATATTCAGCTTATAGCATTTTTCTTAATAGTACTTAAAAATATTTTAAATCAAGGTCAGTGCTACATATTACAACAGTAATAGCAAAACTTTGTTTCCACCCCCACCCCCATACCCACCCCCACCCCCATCCCCACCCCCACCCTCACCCCACCCCTCAGTTTTACTCTCTTAGACTAGCTGAGAAAATCCCACTGGGAATTTCCAATTCCAAATTCCACAAAAGATACCACACCCCTACCCTCCCGCCACTCCCCCTCCTCCCCCGCCCCCCCCCCCCCCGCCCCCGTCACAGCTGCTGATGGTGCCCATCCCAGGGGCTGTAGCTTCCCCCACCCGCTCTCTTCCCCTTAGAGCTCAGAGAGTGAGGCTGAGATTAACCACCAACTCAGCCACTCAGCTGCATATTCAGATCTACCCAAGAGGACCTTTGCCTCTCTCCCTGCTTCCAACCCTGTGCAAAATGCATGGGGAAATACCACTCAGACTACATTTCCATACCATCACGTTTAAGGAGCCTTCAAACACCCTTTGAGAAGGGTACCTGGGCCCTGAAGCGGAGCGTTTCCCACGTGGCATTCTGCAGGTTGATTCTTCGAGGATCATTTGAAATTTAATTTGAAATGTGAATACAGTATGGGGGGAGGAGTGAGTGAAAGTAAAAAAGTGGGAGGGGGGAGGCACAGGAGACAATTACAATATCCTTGTCAATCTAGAACCCTCAAAGAAGCAGCTTCCTAGAAAGCCAGGCGTTACGAGGGTCCAGCCTTTTAAGGAGCCCACTTTTTAAAGTTCCAAACCTTTTGTTCAACGATGAAAAGATCATCAATTTAAGAAATGGGCAAAGGACTTGAATGGACATTTCTCCTGAGCAGATACACACATGGCCAGTAAGAACACGAGGAGATGTTTAACATGGTTAGACATTAGGGAATTGTAAATCAAAGTCACGACACACCCCCTCACACATACCAGGGTGGCTATAATCAACAAAACGGAAAACAGCCAGCTTTGGCGAGGATGCGGAGAAACAGGACCTCATACGTTGCTGGGGGGAAGGTAGGGCGGCGCAGCCTTGTGGAAAAGTGTGGTGGTTCCTTGGGGAGTTAAACATAGAATTACCATTCCATCCCTAGGGTGTGCACCCAAAAGAATGGAAAACAGGGACTCAAACAGACTTCCACACCCGTGTGTTATCACAACGGCCAAAAGAGGGACACACCCGAGTGTCCGCAGCTTATTCACACACCACAAACGCACGCCAGCCTACTGGGTTCAGGCGCTCTCCGAGGGTGGGCGAGCTTGCTAGGGCCTGTATGACATAACAAAGCCATACAGGCGGGTGGCATAAACAACGGAAATGTTTTCCTCGCAGTTCTGGAGGCTGGAAGGCCAGGACCAAGGTGTGGGCAGGGCTGGCTTCTCCTCAGGCCTCTCTCCCCCCTCACCACCTTCTCTGTCCTCACCTGGTCCTCCCTCTTTACGCATCTGTGTCCTACTCGCCCCTTCTTGTAAGGACACCAGTCCTACTTAACTAGGGCCCATCCTAGTGACCTCTTTAAAGACCCATCTCCAAAGGCAGTCACTTTCTGAGTTACAGGGTTAGGGCTTCAACATATCGGGGGGTGAGGGGTGGGCACAATTTGGCCCCTAACACACGGTGTTCACAGCACCCAGGCCTTACTCTCCGAGGGATTTGCACGCACTGCTTCCTCCTGGCTCCTGCAGCCACCAGGGTATCTGCAGTCCATGCGAGGCTCCCTGTTGCATTTATTTTGCACCTACTATGTGCACAATGCCTGGTGTTGAATGAATAAGGATGGGTGGACTTACGGACACTGTCCACGGGCTGAAACCAGTATCTGGAGCCGCCCTGACTGGTCTCCCCCAGTGTTCAGAGCCACAGTGCGGGTCTGTCTGTGCCACACGAAGGCCTTTGTTTGTAGAACGTTCCTGGTCACAACGGAGTCCTAATGCCCCTCTGTCTCCCGACTAGTTTCTTCCCCTGGCACCAAAGTGGACCTCAGCCTTTCCCTCTAGAATGGCACTGCATTTGTAACACTCACAGAGTCCTCAAACAGCCTAAGAGTCATTTTTTGCTCTGATTTTTTTAAAAAGAAGCAGGGTGATACTGAAATTGGACAGGACCCTGTGTTTAAGGTGGTGGAAATGCCGGATTCCGGGAACAAGGGAAAGTCTCCATTCGTGGCGGGACCCGAGCCACAGCGCTCATTCCCGAGACCGATGGGGACTGCAGGCTGGGCCGCTGGGGCTTAAAGTGACGATGCTGATGCTCCAGGCCAGTGGTCGGCAAACTCCTTAGTCAACAGAGCCAAATATCAACAGTACAACGATTGAAATTTCTTTGGAGAGCCACATTTTTTAAACTTAAACTTCTTCTAACGCCACTTCTTCAAAATAGACTCGCCCAGGCCGTGGTATTTTGTGGAAGAGCCACACTCAAGGGGCCAAAGAGCCGCATGTGGCTCGCGAGCCGCAGTTTGCCGACCACTGCTCCAGGCGATGCTCCCAGCGATGCTCTGGACGACATTGCAGGCTCCAGGAGGGAGTGGTCAGGTGGAATTCCTGCCCTTCTACAGCAGTGCTGAGTGCTTCCTGGTTCATAGGTCAACCACTGAGCCACACCTGTCAGGCAGGATGTGGTGCTTAACCCTGGCAATACCCTGGGCCACCAATCTGAGTCACTCAGTCATTAGCTCATTTTTTTCAGGTTCTAGCAAGACCTGTTCATCGACTTTGCTCACTTGTTCTCTGTCCCTCTCCCAGTAGGACAGGGGTGGGGAACCTTTCCTCTGCCCAGGGCCTTTGGATTTTATAACAACACTAGAGGCCCGGTGCACGAAATTTGTGCACTTGTGAGGGGGGTCCCTCAGCCTGGCCTGTGCCCTCTTACAGTCCGGGAACCCTGGGGGGATGTCCGACTGGTGGCGTAGTGGCCTAAGCCGTCAGTCGGACATCCTTAGCATTGGCATGTTGGCGGGAGAGGCCCCCACCACTGCTGCTGTGCTTACCAGCCATGAGCCCGGCTTCTGGCTGAGCGGCGCTCCCCCTGTGGGACCGCACTGACCACCAGGGGGCAGCTCCTGCGTTGAGCGTCTGCCCCCGCTGGTCAGCGCACATCATAGTGACCAGACATTCCACCATTCGGTCATTTGCATATTAGCCTTTTATTATGTAGGATACGCTGTAGATGAGGCCCCCTAGAACCATAAGGAATGCAAAACATTCACTGTTAACTCATTCTCGAATTGCCCCCACTTAAAGTCAAATTGTCTCCCTGTGGGGCGTGTGCTGCCCCTTGGGAACCACTGGGCTTGAAGCTTTTCCTCTCTGAGCTGCATTTCTGAATACAGACTCATATTCCATGGGAACTGTAATCTCTCCTCCGCCTGCCTCACTGGGTTGTCATGAGGAGGTTCTGAGCTAATAAACCTAGAAATGTTTCATCAAGTAAGTGATGTCTAAACGGGAAGGGACTGTTATTTTTAAGCCCACGGGTACCCTCACAGGTAGCAGGTGCTGATTAGGGGAGGAGGGCATGATCGTTTCCTGGGACTGTAGCTATGGAAGCTTTGCAGAAGGTTCCGCAGGCCTCGGAGGGGCGGGCTCTGGCCAGCAGCCCTGTAGCAGTGGTCGTCCCCGAAGGCGCTGGCAGGGGGCAGGGCGTTAGGGGGTCACTAGGGGGGCAGCAAGGCCGAAGGGGGAGTAACTGTCAAACCTTCCTGCTTGGCGCCATTCTTTAAATTGTATGTGGCTATTTCACAGCTCTACCTGCTCAGGGCGGGGCTCCAATCTCCTGGATCAGGGTGGGGGCCGGGCCAGGGTGGAGCCAGGTGGGCTAGGAGAGCAGGTTTAGCCACGCCCCCAGTGAGGTTCAGCGCGCTTCCACTTGGGAGACAGTGCTGCTGATGTGGGTGGGGGGGGGGTCTGACCCTGGGGGGCTGTTCAGGCCTGCCTCCACCAGGTCTGGAGTTGTAGGGAGGAGAGGCGTGCCCGGCCCCACCAGAGGGGGCCCGGCAGCGGTGGGCCGCGGGCCCCGTGTGCCTCTGGGGTGCTGACGGGTGGTCTCCAGTGGTGGGTGCCCCTGGCGGGGTGGCGGGGGAAGAGATCAGGAGTCGGAGGTGGGGGCTGCAGCTACCCCCTGAGACTGGGTCTTCTCCCCATCTGGTCAGCCTCCCCGTCTGGTCAGCCTCCCCGTCCCCCCCGGGGGTGCGGGGGCTGGGGTAGGGTGTCGGTGCAGGGGGATTGGAAGAGCTCCGTGGCCACTTCCTCTTCCTTCTTTGCAGTCTGGGCTCCTGTCAGGCACTCTCCTCAGACCCCCAGGAACTTGGCTCCAGCCACCGCTCCCTGCTGTGCGTGCACAGCCGCCTGCTGGTCTGTCAATATGCAAATTGGTTGTTACTGGGACACCGTAACGGCAATTAGCATATTGCCTCTTTATATGTATAAATTCATGGGCCATACAAAATCATCAACTCAAAAATTAGCCTGTGCCCAGCCAGTGTGGGTCAGCGGTTGAGCGTCGACCTGTGAACCAGATCACAGTTCACAGACATGTGCCAGCGGACTATCAGGGCACATGCCCAGGTTGTGGGCTCGATCCCCAGTGTGGGATGTGCAGGAGGCAGATGATCAATGATTCTCTCACATCATTGAAGTTTCTATCTCTCTTTCCCTTTCCCTTCCTTTTTGAAATCAATAAAAATATATTTTAAAAAAGAAAAAAACAAAAAATTAGCCTGTTATATTTGGTCAAAGATTTAATTAGCTCCCACCTAATGCCTTGGCAGAGCCAGACAGAAGGATTTCTCGGCCCTCATATAGCCCCTGGACTGGACGTCCCGCACCCCTGCATTAGGATGTAAGGCCTGTGTCCCCAGGGCCTAGAGGAGGGCGGGGCTTGCCGGAGGCCCTCAGGAAGCACACCTTGGAGGAATAAGCCAACTACCGCGTCTCCAGTGCCTGTGTGGTCCGCAGTGTGTCCGCATACATTGTTTCACTTGCTTCAGGAATTGTTCCATCACTTGATCCAATTTCATAGATGGTGGAAATCCAGGCTCAGCGAGGATCCAGACTCGAGGCCTCCTGCAGATCCCCTGAGGCCGGCCCTGACCCTCTGCCACCCCACACTACACGGGAAGGACTGGCCCTAACGCCCGAGCTGGGCCAGGCTCCCGCGGGGCCAAGCTCTTCTGCTGGCAGTAGGGGCTCCAAGCGGCAATGTTACAACAGGAAATGGAGCCGGGGTAAAAGGCGCTAGTTACCCTTCCTAAGCCAGCCCCCTCCGCAGCCCCTGGAACTGAGGGGCATGGCAGGATGGCAAGCCTCCGACTAGAAAGACAGAGGGGGGTCTTGGTCGCCTTCCCGAGGCGGCGGCTTCCCAGGGCCCGGCATGCAGGCATGCGGGACCCAGCCTGTCCAGGCGCTGACGCTCCACGGTGAATCCAGAAAGCACAGATGGACTGGACTGGCGACAGCCAGCATGTCTGGTAGGGCAACGCAGGCCAAGAAGAGGGAGTGTTAGAATACGAAAAGGCTAGAGAGAGGTGTCAGCTGCCTGAAACGGGGCCCAGAGGAATGGAAATAGGAGACACAATGGAAGGAGGGAGGAGAGAGCAGGGCTGGCCGGGCCATCCACCTGCGAGCCTCCACCCGAGCGGCACATTCAAGCTCCAGGGCCTTCATGAGGGACCCACAGGGCGACAGAAGGAAAAGAGATGGTGTTTTTAAAGGAAGCAGAGACGAGGGAGGCAGAGAAAGGAAAGGGAGGAGGGTGTATTATATGAATGAGTGTGAGTCAAAGAAATCCAACAGGAGGTAGAAGGGGCGAGGGGACGACCGAACTCTACCCGCCACCCCCCAGCTGGGGGCTCAACTTCCTCAGAGCCCTGATGGGAACAAGAATGACGTGAGCCCTGTTATCAAATGACGTCTGTGCGAGCACTCTGGAGAGTGACCGCACCTTATACCCACACGGGATTATTACCAGCGTCAACGCCAACAGCTGAGCGTCGTTACATGATCATTCATCGGCTACCAGGGGTCCCCACGCTCATGTGCACACAGGCTCCTGCCACTGACATTCAAAAACACCACTGAGAGACAGCGCTAAGGCCAGAAAGGTGTGTGTGTGTGAATGGGGGGGGCGGGGGGAGGGGCGCTAGGGTGCTAATAGTGGGAACCGCACCGAAGAGGAGGCAGCCCGCCCTCTGCGCAGATGCCAGAGCTCTGTTCGCCTTCGCCTGCAAGCACCGCACAGGCTGCGAAGCGCCTTCGTGCACAGAAGAGCAGCCGGAATCCGGTTGTGCGCGCCAGGCTGGCCGTCTGCTCCAAGGCGACGACGTGGCATCACTGGAGGCTGCACTCCTGACTCCCTGCCCCGGGGCGGGCAGCGAAGACGCTGGTTACCTAACCGCAGACACACTGACTAGCAATGGCTGTGGTTAGCCACAGACGTAATCAGAGACCGACAGACAGGCTAGCAAGCAGGAGTGCAATGGCAGATGCGGATCTGCATGCTTGTTGGAGCGGCTCCTGTTCCATTCGTCTCTTCTGTCACCTGGTGCAGACGGCCCGGAGTTGGCAGAGACCAGTGTCTCCTTCTTCCCACCCAGGAGGCGGCCAGGCGATAGACAGAGAGCCGGTTAGAAGACCCGGGCGAGGGTGCCGTTACCACAAAGAAGTCCTTTACCCCTGGACTCAGTGTCCTCATCTGTACAACAGGGACAAACGACCTGGCCTCACAGGGTCACTGCCGAGACCTCCCACATACACAGCTCTCACCGGGGCAGGAGCCACGTACAGTTCGTGAGAATCCCTCTGCAGGGACCATGTTCCTTATCACCGGCCTCTGCTGCAACCAGCGGCTGACACCGGGCCCGGTGCCTCCTGAGGCAGTGATTCCATGGTGAGGAAGTGTGCTGGTGTTTTAAAGATATGATTTTATTTACTTATTTACATATTTATTTATTTTAGAGAGAGAAAAAGGGAGAGGGAGACAGAACATCGATGAGATGAGAGAGAAACATCATCGATCGGCTGCCTCCTGCACGCCCCGCTCTGGGGACGGAGCCCTCCACCAGGCCTGTGCCCTGACCGGGAATGGAACCGTGACCTCCTGGTTCCTAGGTCGATGCTCAACCACTGAGCCACACCAGCGGGGCTGTGCTGGCTTTTTAAAACCCGCAGCTGAAATCCGCCCCGGGGCCTGTGAGAGGCGCCCCCACGTGCTGCCTCCCCACGCGTCCCGTGCCCTGTGACTGCTGCTCCGTTCGGTGGGAGGCGGCTGCCTGGCCGTCACACCCAGCACGCCGTTAATGGAGCTGGACCAAAGGAAGGCGCACTCACTCCGGGCCCACCCCCGGCTCCTGATCTGAGGTCGGGGTGCAGTGTTGTTGCGGGTAGGGCTTCGGGCCTCTTATTACAGGAAAACGCTGGCCTGGGTCACCGCCGGTGTGATGTGTTGCCAAGCTATCTGAACATCCACCCCGCCAGGACTGGTTTTCTAAGAATTTGCTTCAAGCCAAACGGTAAAACTACGATGCCACCATCACCCTGGGAAGGGGCTGCGGTGGCGGGGTTCTTCCTCTACATCCTGACAGTCCTCTGCCGGACAGCTGCGGGCCCGCCATGACAGTGACGGTGGAACCAAGAGCCGGGAGGTGCCGCCCCTTCCTCTCCCCCAGTGCGCTCCCCTCCAGCCGAGGGCTTATCAACTTCCATCATGGGCGAGCGCAGAACCGAGAATACATCAGCAAAGTAAAATACTGTCCACCCCTTTCCTCCTCCGAAAAGGAAGTGCAGAGGTAAAGCGAAAAAAGCTTTAAATACAAGTATTTAAGGGCAGGTCAGCCCTAGCTGCTTTGGCTCAGTGGATAGAGCATTGGCCTGCAAACTTAAGGGTCTCAGGTTCAAGTCCGGTCAAGGGCACATGCACGGCTGTGGGCTCGATCCCCAGTGGGGGGGCATGCAGGAGGCAGTCAATCAATGATTCTCTCTCATCATTGATGTTTCTCTCTCCCTCTCCCTTCCTCTCTGAAATCAATAAGAATATATTTTTTAAAAAGGCAGATCAACTTTCACAAGCCCCAACAGTTGCCTGAATCCCAGATCCTAACACAGAGGATGCCCCGTTCCTCCATCACGCACCTCCCTCCCCCGCACCTGGGTCCTGAGTTATGGGGGAGGGCCTTTAACAGACAGCCTGGGTGACCAGTGAATTGCCTGTGTGTTGCAAGTTTAGCGTTCGGAGACATTTTAACTGCTTACTCTTTTATTTGCCTTGATTTTAAAAGTACAAAGACACATCAGGAAAGATTTTAAAATGTAAAGAGAAATGAAAGTAACCATCAGCCCCTCCCCCCCAGGTGAGGCTGGCGGCTGGGCACCAAGCCATTGCTCAGGTGGGCCTGGCATCATCGGGGTGCCAAGGGGGCAGGGCTGAGCTGCCCGTCCAGACTCTCCTTCACGTTATCATTCCCATCGCTGGCCACCAGACATCATGAAAATAATAACTTCCAAAATCAGCAGTAGGCCTTATTAGTATAAAGAAAGCACATTCCTGAGAACTGTGAAACGTAGATGGGGAAAAAGCCACCCTTTTTTAAAAGCAAAATATTCAGGGGTGCGGGGAGGAGACAGAAACCGTAGCTGGCATTTTACCATAGTCCACACTCCATCGCTGGTGTCAGCTCAGGGACGGGATGTGAGTGAAACAGGCTGTGCTCTCAATATGCGTCCCGTTTAGTGTGGCGTTTGAAACACACTGGCCCATAACCAACATTTAGCTGAAAGGCTACAATGTGTAAATTTCTCTCTACTCCCTTCTATATGTGTGGGGACCAGGGAGACCTGGGTATCGGGTTTCCTTCCTCCCAAAGCTGGGGACCAGCAGAGGCCTCTCTCTGGCTGGAGCCATTCTCCCCCCCCCCCCCCCCCGCCGAGTGACCTTATTAACTCAGGGCTGCGGCGACAGCCTCTGCTGAGACCTGCAGCCCAGGGCCGCCTGAGGTTCCAGATCTGACTCCTCCGCCCGTTGCCCTTCACCAAAGACCTGGGTATGTACCAGGGTCTACACGTGTGTGTGCCCGTGTGCTATGTGGATTCCTGGGCTCCCTCACCTTGTGAGTGCACCCCTGCACAGCCCATCGGTAATCCACAAACTTCAGGGTATCTCTGACCGCTTCCATATTTCTCACCCTCAACATCAACTCAATCATCAGCTCCAGCCGTTCCAGATGTCTGAATACTCAGAACACGAAACACCTTCTCCGTGGCCAAAGATCCACGTCCATGGTCACCCTCTGGGCTCCTGCAACAGCCTTGACTGGCTCCCCTGCCCCAAGCTGACAGACCCCTCCCCACTCTTCTGCAACATGGCGGACGGCTCTTTCTCAAACACGGAGTCCGTCGCATCCCTGCTTACGTCCTGTGGCGGGTCTCCCTGTCTTGGGGACAAACACTCAGCACCTGCCCTCTGTACACCTCTAGCCCCATCGGACACCAGAGCCTCCTGATCCCAAGCCCTCCCTGAGCCATCCCTCCTCCCTCTTCCTCACCCGCTACAGTAGCAAGCTCCTGGGTCAGGGCCACCTCCTCAAGAAACAGCCTTCGTCGCCAGCACTGGAGAAGCAAGCTGGGTCTGCTGACCCTCTGACAGCCCTGTCATCCCTGGGGCTGACCATGACCATGGCACTTACTGCCAAGTCCTGCAGGCACCCGCCTCCTTGAGCCCTCCTCCCCCCGACTGTGAGCTCCTGCCAGCAAGGCCTGCGCCGTCCGTTCTGGAAGCCTCAGCCCTGGCACATTACCTGGCACCAGGCTGGGCCTCCCTGAAGGTGCCCACTGAGGAGCTGTTCCTCATTCTTCCAGCAGCAAGCAGCTCTTCTTATTTATTTATTTATTTTAAAATATGTCCTTATTGATTTCAGAGAGGAAGGGAGAGGGGGTGATAGGACATCAGTGATGAGAGAGAATCACTGATCGGCTGCCTCCTGCACACCCCGCACTGGGGATCGAGCCCATAACCCGGGCATGTGCCCTGACCGGGAATCGAACCTCAGCCTCCTGGTTCAGAGGTCGATGTTCAACCCACTAAGCCACACCAGCGAGGCAGCAAGCATTTCTTAACGTCTGGTCCCAAGACCCCTGGATATCCCTGAGCCCTTTCCGGAAGTCCAGGAGGGCAAAACGATTTCATCATAACACCGAGACGTTGTTTGCTCCTGTCCCTGTGCTGACGTGGAGCGTAGCCCGGGGGGTGGGAGGGCAACAAGAACCTGTGCTCTTCGCTGTCACTGACGGTAAAAAACGCCCGGCTCGTGTAAGAAGGTCTTTGACGAAGCTGCGAAACGTGTTAATTTTATTAAAACTCAATCCTTCGTATTCTGTGGGAGGAACAGACGCGCTCACGAAGCACCTTGGCCGGAGCGAGCCCACTGCCTCCGGGCGGAGCCTGCGCCCCGAGCTGCTTGGCGGCACCCCTTCCACTGTGCAGAGCAGCTCACTCCGCCGCGAGGCCTGCAATCGCTTCCCCAACCGCGAAGGCAGTGAGCCTGTCACTTCAAGAAAACAGGGGACAGAATTTGCCGCCAATGAGAGGATGGGAGCTTTCCAGAAAAACCAGGGCCTGGGAAACGGCAGCCCCTCCGGGAGCCGGATGCTGCCCGAGGCCTCCAGGCCCTTCGGACGACCCGGCGGTCATCCACAGCCCCCGTGACTCTGATACTGTGTACGAGCCACGTCGGTATTAGTGACACCTGCCCAGTGAGTCCCTGTTTTTCGAGCAAAATCACACGTGGGTCAGAGCATTCAAAGGCAGGATGGACTCCAAGGTTTGAGACCCCCTGACCTCCAGTGTCCACCTGAAGGACTCCAAGCAGAGAGAAGGGCACACCGCCTTCCACCAGAAAAGCCCTCCCCTCTCCAGGGACGGGCGCGGGCCCCGCGGTGAGAAACGGACGGAGCTGGGGCTTCCTCTCACCCCTGCCCCGCCCGAACCCACGCTTTCCTCGTTTCAAACGAAGCGCACAACTTTTCAAGTTGGACCGAACCAAGAGGCCCGTGAGACACTGCGGACCGGCATCCTAAGAACGACCCTCCCGCCGTCACCGGGGACACTGGTGCCAGCCGGCGGGCCGAGCGAAGTGCCCAGCCCACGATCGCGGTGTCCTGTCTGCGGCCCGAGGAACACTGTCCACCCACAGTGTGTGGGAGGCGAACAAAACGCGAGGGCGCCCCCCCCCTCCGCCCCGGTCAGAGCGGCACAGGCGCTCCCGGACCACGCTCCCGGCTTCGCCCGCAGGGTCTGGTCTCGGTGACCCCCGAGAGGAAGGGTGTGACAAGAGGAAGCACGAGGACCAGTAAAAGGAGGCCGAACCCCCCTCCGTGCTCTGCGGTGTCAGCGGTTAGCAGGTCAGAGCACCTGCCTCGCAGGGAGCCCCACCTTCCTCCTGGCGGGTCTGCCTTGCAGGAGCCACCTTTGACCTCTAAGCAAGCACAGTGCTCCGCTCGAGGCGTCTCCGCCACGGGAGCCACGCCAGAGTCACCCACGTGCTCTCCCTCTCAGGTCATAAAGAAGACAGAGAGGAAATGTCACAAACCCCAGAACTCAGCCGTGGGCAAACTACGGCCCGCGGGCTGGATCCGGCCCGTTCGGCTGTTCTATCCAGCCCGCGGAGCCGAAAGAGCGGAGGGTTCTCTTGCTCTCCCCTCCGCTCCTTTACTTTGAATTTATAGTAGTTCACACAAACACTCCATCCATGCTTTTGTTCCGGCCCTCCGGTCCAGTTTAAGAACCCATTGTGGCCCTCGAGTCAAAAAGTTTGCCCACCCCTGCCAGAGCCACTCACAGGGTCCCCCGTGATCACTAACGAGCCATCCATCGAAGCCGTCCTTCCAGACGCGGCAGCTTCACGGCTGCGACCTGGCATCAAAGTGAGTATCTCCTCATCCCGTCTCAACAAAGACACTCCCCTCCCAAAAAAATTCTCTACCACGAACCCATGTTAACCTGACAGTCGGTACCCCGTGAGAAGGTGTACCTCCTCATTCTGTGTCAGAGTGAGGGAAATGCAAGCTCGCATACCAGGGGCCGTGCAGGATGGCTCTGGAATCAAGGAACTGGAGCTGGAGGACTGGTTCAGCCACGCCCTGGCTGTGTGGCCTGGGGCAGGTCACTCTGCCTCTCTGAGCCTCAGCAGTCCCCAGCCTGCCTGCCACCAGATCGCCGGGAAGAGGAAGGAGAGCACAGACCCAGCACAGGGTCTGGCACAGGCCCTCCCTGGGGGTCTGGCTTCGCAGGAACGATGGCTACCGAGACACGCCTGCAGGGCGGCCTGGGAAAGTGGAAGGCCATCTCTGGGCCCTGAGCTAACTGGTCCATTGGGGGTGGGATCCCCGAGGGAGGGAGGGGACAGGAGGGGGCTCAGCTGAGCGGCGCGCAGCCTCTGTGTAACCCACATCTTAACGCACTCCACTGCGTAATCCCAGCCCCGTGACCTATTCATTCAAAAAACGCTTCATAATAAAATGGGCTCCTTTCATCTTCTTATTGATTCCTTTTTTAAGAAGCTGAGCTCAGCCCTGAGTCCCTTTAGGCCAGTGGTTCTCAACCTTCCTGATGCCGCGACCCTTTCATACAGCTCCTCATGGTGTGGTGACCCCGACCATAAAATTATTTTCGTTGCTACTTCATAACTGTCATTTTGCTACTGTTAATGAATCGTAATGTAAATATCTGTGTTTTCCGATGGTCTTAGGCGATCCTGCTAGCGGTTCTCAACATGTGGGTCGCAACATTAGAACCTCTAGCAGGGTCTCCTAAGACCATCGGAAAACACAGATATTTACATTCCGATTCATAACAGTAGCAGAATTACAGTTATGAAGTAGCAACGAAAATAATTTTATGGTCGGGGTCACCACAACATGAGGAGCTGTATGAAAGGGTCCCGGCATCAGAAAGGTTGAGAACCACTGCTCTAGGCCCTTTAATCTCCAGGTTTCTGTGAGAACGACCACAGCGCCACCCCCTTCCCTTTCGTGTTTGGGGGAAGAACAGGGTCCGCTCTCAGCGTTCGGTAAGGCGGACGCTGTGGGAGGCTACACGTGTGTCAGACACCTGGGCCTTCACGTCCGTGTAGGTCTTGGCGTGCGGTTTGCAGCACCAGGAAGCTGAGGAAGGCCCCAGGCAGCACGTCCGACTCGGCACCGGCCACCGCAAGGCAGGCGTGAAAGGGTGCCGGGGTCCGAGTGTCCAGAGCGTGACCGTAAGTGTTCCATTTATCTGCGTTTTAATTAATTTTGGCTGATAACTGGTCTTTAATTTGGATTGGTATAATCACAGTCACGCACAGCTTAAGGACGAGGGTACATTCCGAGGAACGTGTCGTTAGAGGACGCCGTCGCTGAGCGAACATCGGAGCACGGGCACCCACACCTGGGTGGCCCAGCCTGCGCCACACCTGTGATGCCACCAGCGCACCCAGGCGACGGCTGCGCACCACGTCACTGTACAAAACAACACACAGTTAGGTCACGCACGAGAGAATCGATGTGATGGGAGCTGGATGCAGCGGGGATGATGCAATCGCAGCCAAGGCCAGGCGTGCGGGGCTGCCGGGGCGCGGCACACGCTTTACAGAAACCTGCTCTTTCTAAGTAGGAAGAGCGCGCTCGGAACAGCCACAGAACACCTAACCCGGTGGTGGGGTCTCTTGCACTTGTTACCGAGCGCTGTGTTCTGTGCACAACGGCTTGGGCCCCCCTTTCATCTGAGTGGCAGCCTGTAGGTGCGCTCACAGCCTCATCCCCACGTGGCCGCAGGGATTTCCCAGCTCCGCTCACTCTTCTGAGACCACCTTGTATATCCGGTCTGTGGCTCATGACTGTGCATGCCAAGTTTACAGTCTTCTGACGTCTCCACATTTTTTTTTTTAGTTATTTTTGTCAGTTCTGATAATCTACCAGATTACCTGCTCTACGACCAAAGACCACATAAATGTCTATGCGAAGGCATTTAAGCTTTTGCCTTGAAGATTAAAAAAAAAAAAAGAAAAAAAGAAAGAAAGCTAAGTGACTGTTTTATTGCCCCCTCCCCCTGCCCCCAGCTTAACTCAAAAGCCAGCATTTCTCCTGCACAAGCTTGTCATGTGCTGCTCAAACCAAATCGACAGGCTGGTATTTCACAGCACCCAGAACAGGCTCGGCCACAACCCTTCTGCGGCCTAACAGCTCCATCTCCTTCCTCAAGAAAGGGAGCTCAGGAGATTCCTGGGCCAAGCAGGTACTCCGCTGCCAGGGCGGCATCTAGTGTAGTCACCCCTGAGGAGGAGGCTGGGGAGCTGTGGGCCGGATTCTTTTTGAAAAATACTTTTTTACTGATTTTTATTTTATTTTATTTTTTTTAGAGAGAGGAAGGGAGAGGGAGAGAGAGAGAGAGAAACATCAGTGATGAAAGAGAATCATGGATCAGCTGCCTCCTGCACGCCCCACACTGGGGATCGAGCCTGCAACCCAGGCAGGTACCCTGACCAGGAATTGAACCGTGACCTCCTGGTCAACCTCTGAGCCACACCGGCCAGGCTGGACCAGAATCTTGGCAGAGTAAACTAGAGGTCCTTTCTTTGGTTTACAGCCGCTCTGCCCACTCTCCCAGTGGATCAGAAAAGATAATTATTTCACTTAGAAACACTTTATCCCTTCACTTGCTTTTAAAACCATGTCATAATGTTTCGCTACAGAAAAGCAAATTGTAACAAAGCTGTTGATAACAGAGATGCTAGCCACTGGGAACTCCGAGCAAACTCCTATTCAGGAGCCTCTACTCAAAGGTTTAATGATTTCCTTGACCCTTGAACTTGCAGCCACCCTGCAGGGAAGCCTGCATCCCCCTCCCACCCCACCCACGTCAGAGGGCCCTAGATCTTGACTGACACTGAGCCTCTTGGGTATGGAGCCAGGCACCCTGTGGAGGGCCGATGCAGCCTGGGGCGCACAGTGCCACGAGGAGGGTCACCCCGAGGCTCCCGGCAGGGGACGGATTGTGAGAAACACCCAAGTGCTGTTTGGCTCCTCCAAAAGCCACGAGGGAGGGTCTTAAACCAACACCCAGCCTCGCACGGGCTGCCCCTCGTTGCAGCATCTCAAGTAGCGGCCACCGCTGGATGTTGCCTGAAATGGACCTTCCTAGGTTTAGGTGAAACACTCATTTGCTTGACTTTCTCCGACTACACCCAGTTGTTTGGGTGTCAGACACATGTGACTCGGGGGGTTAGGGGACCATGCCCGCTGAGGCACAGTCAGCAAGACCAGGCCACCACTGGCACCCCACCCACATCTCGGGGTGCGACTCCCAGCAGGCTCACTGCTCACTTAGCACAGAGGCTGCACGGCTCTCCGCGCCGCGTGAAGACAACAGAGGCCTTGCTCCGGAGGATGTCAGGGGAGACAGTGTGGAAAGAAGTACATGAGATGAACCCCAAAAAGACCTGGGGGAAACCAGGGGGCCCCAGACAGACTTATCTGGGTGTGGGGCAGAGAAGAGAGCGTGGGGAGCACTTCACGGCGTGGCCAGGCAGATTCTGGGGTTCACCAGGCACCCCTGACCGTTTCGCTAACAAGTACCCGAGAGCCCACTGCATGGCGGGGACACCGAGGCCCAGCGGCGTCAGCGATCTGTCCGGGCCTCGGAGAAGAGCCACCGCTTCACCTGACCTGGGCTTTGAAGAGCTGAGTCCTAGAAGGTAGAGACTTGGTCCTGATCATGGGGGCCTCGCAGGCAGCAGGAGAGGAAAGCACAGGCCTGGGACCTGCAGACGGAGAGGGGCATCCTGGGGAGCACCGGCCCTCACGCCTCTGCCCGGAAAAAGGCCAACCCAGTTACCACAGAGCTGCTGAAGGACAGAGGCTACACCCAATGGTGAGCTGCATGAGGTGAGGTCTCACCGCGCCCAACGCCAGGAACCCAGCCAATGCCAGTTAACAGTGGACACTCAAATCCTACGGCAGGAAGGGAGGGAGGAAGGGAGGAAGAGAGGAAGGAATGAAGAAGAAAGGAAGGAGGGGAAGGAGGAAGGGAGGGAGGGAGAAGAGAGGAAGGAGGGAGGGAGGGAGGGAGGGAGGGAGGAAGAGAGGAAGGAAGGGAGGAAGGGAGTAAGGAGGGAGGAAGGGAGGGGAAGGAGGGGGGGAGGGAGGAATGGAGGGAAGGAGGGGGGAGGGAGGAAGAGAGGAAGGAGGAAGAGAGGAAGGAACAAAGAAAGGAAGGAGGGGGGAAGGGAGGGAGGGAGGGAGGAAGGAGGAAGAGAGGAAGGAACAAAGAAAGGAAGGAGGGGAGGGAGGGAGGAGGGGAGAATTTAGCGAAGACAGCGGACTCTCCCTGGACTTGGCTTTCTCGGGACAAAGCCTGGCCCATCTGGCTGTCTGTGCTGGAGGCCAGGGCTGGCTCCAGAGGCGCAGTGACAGGTGACTGGTATGGCCTCATGTGCCCCAGGGCGCCATTCACCTACAAGCCGGGCTTTCCACTGAACGTCAATCAAGTGTAGGACCCAGGGAGGACCCACCATGGAGTCTCGTCAGGAACCACCCCGGGCACAGGGCCAGCTTGGCTACCGGGTCCACTCGCCCAAGAGCCTTCCCCAACCCCTTGGATACTCCTGAATTCCGGTTCTGACCTCAGAATGGAAGCATGGGGCATATTATCATGTGTTACCCCAAACCCCCAGAGGGCCTGGGGCGGCACGTGGGGTCACACTCGGAAACCCCTCCACAGAAAAGCAGAGGAAAGTTCGCATGAGAGAAATAAATGTAAACCATCAGAAGCCACATGTACCCATTCAGATGAGCTTCCTACCACCCCGGCGAGGTGATTTCAGACCCAGCCACGTCTGACAAATGAGTTACCAAAAAACACTTGGTTCTCAGAGCCTTCTGGAGTCTGAGACCCCAGATAAGGGGCTGTGGGCCGACCTGGAAGCTTGCTCTCCCGCGGGGCTGCTGAGTAAAGGCCACGCTGGCCGTGGGCACCTGGGTTCCGGCCCACACGGGCCAGGATGGGAAAGGCAGGAGGAGGGAGGGCCCACTGCATGCCGGCAGCTCCCACCTCCCATGCCCAGCAGGGGTGATCCGAAAACAAGGACTTTTTTTTTTTTTAAAAGAAGGCACTTTACCAGGATGTGCTTCTGAGGAAGAAGGTAAGTGTTTGGTAAATACATTTAAGCAGAAAAGGAAATTAACAGTTTTAAGAAAATGCTATGGGACCCTGTAAACACTCTTATCATGGCTTATATCTTATGCATCCAGATTCTTGAATGTTGCATTTTCTTAAAGCAGGATGCATCTATAAAAAAAATTTGCAGAACAAATGATGCAATTATCTTTATTTTTTTAAATATATTTTTATTGATATTTTACAGAGAGGAAGGGAGAGGGATAGAGAGCTAGAAACATCGATGAGAGAAAAACATCAATCAGCTGCCTCCTGCACACCTCCCACTGGGGATGTGCCCGCAACCAAGGTACATGCCCTTGACCGGAATCGAACCCGGGACCCTTCAGTCTGCAGGCCGACGCTCTATCCACTGAGCCAAACCGGTTTCGGCTATCTTTTTTTTTTTTTTTAATACAGTAGAGTGCTCTTGTAAAAAGGTAGGTTAGCAGATCAACAGAGAACTAATGTGAAGTCAACTAATGAAAGGCAGGTGGCACCATTCAAAGGGCCCGGGTTTTGCCAGCGGACCTGTCACTAATTGCAAAGCTGCGTAATGTCCACCAGTCCACCTGAGATAAAACAGTATTTTACTAACCCTGGGGTTCAGTTGTGGGAGGAAAGGAAGAAACAGATGGGAAGGTGCTTTTAAAGCTATGAAACATGACAGGGGAGATTAGTTTAACTGGGATTATGTGTCAAGTGAAAGAAAGTAAATGAAGTTAAAATAGAGAGTCTCAATATTACTCTTGAGAGTCCCAGTCAAGAGGGTGGAGTGGGTGAGCACTGTGCTTGCCACGCCCAGGGCCACATCAAATTACAAGCAAACTACAGGACCACCAACCTGGAGAGGCACCTGGAGAAGGGCTGAGCAGAGCCCATCGCTAAGGATGTAAAGAAGAAGCCGCGTGGAGAATGGTAGGAGAGGCAGAGACATGGGAAGGGCTGGCCCCACACCCATGTGTGGCGGCTGAGAATCAGGAGGGATAGCTCAGCTGCAGAGGCCCCCCCTGAAAAACGAGGGGGCCAGGCCCCATACCGAGCTCCCCAGCCGGGAACACCAGCACCGGGAAGAGAAGCCCACAAAACGTCTGGCCGTGAAGGTCAGCAGGGACTCTGTCTGTCCAGGTGAGATGACAGGGAGGGATGATGGAGACCTGGGTGTCCCTCCTAAAGGGCGCTCACAGACTCACGCTTGCAAGCACTCACCCTGGGCTCTGGCGGAAGGATAGCGGCTTGGCGGGGGGGCGGGGGGGGGGGCGGGGGTGTGCCAGAGAGAAACTGATCTGTGTGGCTTCAGGGAGAGGGCTGGAGGGACAGCTGCCATTGTCCCTGTGTTGAGCCCTCCTCTCACACGGCCAAATCTGAATCTGCATCAGACACCACTCGCTCCACCCTTATGGCTCTCTGAGACCTGCCCCACCCAGCTTTCGGACCACCTGAGGCTCTTTCATTGGCAGCCAGCCTGCGCCCACCTTACAGTCGTCCTTAAAAAAACTCTTGAGGAGTTCCAGTCAAGATTGGGAGGCGCCAGAGACATACAGGGACTATCTGATCTGTGTGGCTTCAGGGTGAGGGCTGGAGAGACAGCCACCATCGTCTCCATGTTGAGCCCTCCCCCGACACAACCAAATCTGATGCTCTCTGGGACCCCCCACCCCGTGACCAAGGTCCATAGGCCCGAGGCGGGTGGCGGCTGGCCACAGTGTACCCTGAGACTTTTGCTGAGTGGCCTCAGGCTCAGCACTGGAGCCAAATCTGAATCTGCATGGACCTGGTGAACACCACGTGCCCACCCTGGCTGCTCCCTGAGACCCTGCCTCACCCACCGGCACACCACCTGAGGCTCTGTCAGCAGCACCAGGCCGTGGCAGGGCTCGGTGCCTGTGCCTTCTGCTGGCCTGCCCCAGGTCAGGTACTGGTAGAAGCTGGTCTCGGTTCACAGGGTGGCCTCTCCCATGCACATCCAGGTCCAGCCAGGCAGCTATCAACTGCAGATCACTTTGTGGTTCCTAACAGGCAGCCCCAGGCTGGTCACAGACAGTGCCTGACATTGGCCTCTACTGGAGACCCTCCCAAGAGGCCCCAGAAGCAACACGCCCAGTGGCCAGCTTCAGACCACAGTAGAGCACCACCTGATGAGCTCCTCAAGCAGCCACCCAAAGGGTGGTCTCGGCTGGCACCGGTTCCCCCTGGTGGAATCCCCACTCTGTGGTCAGCCCCTGCACAGCAGCTTGTATGCTGTGGCCGTGGCCCATTCTCACAGCCAGTCAGCCTGTGGGTCAGTCCCACCCACTGACATGACAACAGCAATTAACACTCAACCACAACAAGAGAGCACACACAACCCATACAAGGGACCCTCCTGGTGCACCTGGCTCAGGTGATCAGGGAGGCTGTGCCCCTTGGCCCCTCAGGACACCTACTACTTAAGGCTACCCTGTCAAGACTAGGAGATGCAGCAGATCTACCTAATATACAGAAACAAATAGAGAGAGGCAGCCAAAATGGGGAGACGAAGAAACATGTCCCAAAGGAAAGAATAGGAAAAACCTCTAGAAAAAGACCTAAATGAAACAGAGGCAAGATATAGACCAGATACAGAGTCCAGAACTCTGGTTAGAAGATTGCGCCAGGGTCCCTGGCCAGGTAGCTCAGTTGGTTGGAGAATCATCACGATATGTCAAGGTTGTGGTTTCGATCCTGGTCTGGGCACATACACGAAGCAACCGATGGCGGCATAAACAAGTGGAACAACACCCTGATGTCTGTCTCCCTTCCTCTCTCTCTTAAATCAATCCATTAAAGAAAGGTTTGCTCAAGGAACTGAGAACTTCAACAGAGAGATAATAAGCATAAAAAGGACACAGAACCCACCTGGCATGACTCAGTGGTTGAGCATCAACCTATGAACCAGGAGGTTGTGGTTCAATTCCCAGTGAGGGCACATGCCCAGGTTGTGAGCTCAATCAATCACCAATGTGGGGCTTGCAGGAGGCCACCGATCAATGATTCTCTCTTATCATTAATGTTTCTATCTCTCCCTCTCCCTTCCTCTCTTAAATCAATACAAATATATTTTTTAAAAGACCATAGAAACCATAAAAAGGAACCAGTCAGAAATGAAGAATTTCTATAGAAGAACTCAACAGCAGATTAGATGAAGCAGAGGATCCAATCACAAATTCGGATGACAAGACAACTGAAAACACCCAATCAGAAGAGCAAAAAGAAAAAAAAATGAGGAGAGTTTAAGGGACCTCTGCAGAACCATCAAATGTAACAACTTTAGAATGGGTTAGCAATGAGATCAAGGAAGAAATCAAAAGATACCTAGAGACAAATAAAGATAAAAACACAAAGTCCCCAAATTGTTCTAAATCCCAAAATCTATAGGACACAGTGAAAGTAGTCCTTACAGGAAAATTTATAGCAATGCAGGCCTACCTAAAGAAACAACAAAAAAAAATCTTAAGTAAACAATCTAACGTTACACCTAAACAAACTAGAAAAAGAACAACAAAGCCCAAAGTGAGAAGAAGGAAGAAAATAATAAAGATCAGAGCAAAAACAAATGAAATAGAATCTAAAAAACAATACAAAAGATCAATGAAAGCAAGAGCTGGTTCTTTGAAAAGATAAACAAAAATGATAAACCTGAAAGTACCCAATAAAATCAGAAATGAAAGAGAAGTGACAACTGACACCACAGAAGTACGAGGAATTGTAAGAAAATATGATGAACAATTATATGCCAACAGAATGAACAATCTGGAAGAAATGGACAAATGCCTAGAAACATACATTCTTCCAAGACCGAATCAGTAAGAAACAGATCATCTAAGCAGACAGATTACTACGAGCGAAACTGAATCAGTAATCAAAAAGTCCTGATAAACTAAAGTCCTGGACTGGATGGCTTCACAGGTGAATTTTACCAAACATTCAAAGGAGAATTAACACCTGTCCTTCTCAAACTATCCCAAAAAGTTCCAGAGGAAGGAAGGCTCCCAAGCTCATTTTACGAGGCCACCATTAACCTGATTCCAAAACCAGATAAAGACACTACAAAGAAAGAAATTATAGGCCAATATCCCTGATGAACACAGATGCAAAAATCCTCAACAAAATCCTAGCAAACTGAATTCAGCAATGCATTAACAAAGAACATAAAACAAAGAAAAGAGAAACAGACTCATAGATACAGAGAAAAACCTGGTGGATGCCAGATGGGAGGGCGTTTGGGGGTCTGGGTGAAAAAGGTGAAAGAATTAAAAAGTACAAATTGGCAATTACGAAACAGTCACAGGGATCTAAAGCACAGCACGAAAAATATAGTCAATAATATTGTAGTAACTATGGTGTCAGGAGGGTATTGAAATATTAGGGGAACACTTTGTAAAGTATATGATTATCTAACCCAGCCTTGGGCAAACAAGGCCCGCGGGCCGGATCCGGCTGTTCTATCCGGTTCTCTTGCTCTCCCCTCCGCTCCTTTACTTTGAATTTATATTAGTTCACACAAACACTCCATCCATGCTTTTGTTCCGGCCCTCCGGTCCAGTTTAAGAACCCATGGTGGCCCTCGAGTCAAAAAGTTTGCCCACCCCTGGACTCTAACCACTATGCTATACACCTGAAACTAATGCAAAATAATATTGAATTCATTGTTGTTTTTTAAAAAACACCTATAATAGCAAAAACAAAATAAAATAAAATAAAATTACCCTTGGACAGCATGCGTGGTCTTGAGTAAACTGTAGCATCTCTCAGTAAGTCCCTCCAGTGTTGGAAGAGATTACAGCAGTCGGCCTGTGTGGGGAGCCCCCCTCAACCAAAGAAATAGGTAAATAAGCAAAACAAACTGCTATCAAAAACACATTGCTTTCCACCAGGTACGCATGCAAATATGTATACTCCATTCTACGGTCATGAAGGGCTTTGCCTACGACTGAGTGATTTCACTATGCAAACAAGGAAACGTGTTCTGGTTGGTCCTGAAGAGCTCCCAGCATCCGGAGGGCCTGCCCTGCCTTCCATGAGCGTTTGAAGATAGCACGGCCCTTGGTGTGGTTTTCGTGTTTGACTTGTTCATTCAACAAGCTTTACCAAGCACATACTATATGCAAGGCCCCATGCGGAGCAATGGAAGGGAGCGACACACAGAGACAACACAGGGTCCCTACCCTTAGGAACTTACTGGCTAACCATAGTGCAGGTGCATGTGTCCTACTGTGGAAATGCAGAGGAAACCCAGGAGCCCTGGTGGATGGGGGAAGGTCCTGCAGGCTGTGTCCCCAGGGTGAAACAGGAGGGGTGAGGATCGATGAGGCGTGACCGCAGAGCCATGGGCAGTCTGGGCTTACTGGAGACACAATGTGCACAGGAGGCAGAGGGATGTGCTACGGCCCCTGATCCAACATTCGGGGGGGGGGGGGGTACCTACGTGGCCACAGGAACTGGGATAGATCAATGTGGTTGCAACCATGAAAACACGTCTTACTAAGCAGGAACGTCTGCATTCTAGACTACATTGCCGACCTCTCGCATTAGCTCTCCAGACCTCTCTCCCCTCCTCTGCCGCGTCCCCCGTGCTGGGGGCCACCCAGCACCACCTGCGTGGGGCTCCAACGTGCTCCCTTGCTCTCGGCTTTCCTCTGGGTGTGCCCAACAGGGCACAGAGCTGGAAGAGAGTGGGGCCAGGGCATTTATTCCCCCAGCTTCTCTGTAATTCGCAAAATCAAAATTCAAACCCAGACCTGTCTCCAAAGCCCCCGCTTTGAACATTGGGGGAAAGTGCGTTGGTGAAAGATTCCAGCGGGTGTTGAAAGACAAGTGTGCGATTTTTTTCTGCTGATTTTCGGGAGCTCGTTCCTTTTGGACACGTGTAGCCTGTGCCTGCTTGTCTTTTTAAACAAAAAAATCCCGCAAAGGAGATGTTCCAGCCAGACATTCCTGTCAGGGGACGGTGCCCATGTGCAAGAGCAAGCTTCAAAAACAAAACCAAAACAGAAAGTCAGAGATATTCCAAGCCTCCGGCCCACATCTCGCCTGCGTCACGGGTCCCACATCTGCTGTTTCCTTTCTTAGTGTGCTAGCTAGTTGCGAGGGAGCATGCGCTAGTGGTGAATCAGAAGGCACATGCCGTGGAATTTCTTCAGCAAACGTATGCACCCCCCTCATCATTTTTCCAAACTGCTCTGCGTGCTTCCCACCTCCCCCATTCCTAAGAGAGCCCAGACACTTGTCCCCATTCTCCGCGTGTCAGAGGCGCCCTTTGTGGCTGTTCGCTGGGCGTAAAGGGCATCCCGGGGTCTGAGCCCCGCTCCGGGACTCTGGCCGGCCTTGTGCTGACGCCAGCTTGGGGGGAGGGGGTGGGGGAGGGAGAGGAGAACATGCTTTGTATTATAAGGA
The DNA here is from genome assembly GCF_963455305.1 of Plecotus auritus. NCBI lineage: Eukaryota > Metazoa > Chordata > Mammalia > Chiroptera > Vespertilionidae > Plecotus > Plecotus auritus. The sequence goes on along the minus strand of NC_137770.1, from coordinate 9,197,662 downwards.
TTCCAGAGATAAGATGCTTAGACTTTACAGGGGTGGAGCAGAGCGCCCGTAGGACATGTGGGTGTGACCTGGGGATGCCTCGGCAGAGCCCTGATGGCCTCGAACATTAAGGTGATTAGCCCGCTCTGCGCCTGGCCTTGAACCCTTACTTAGACACGGTTCACTTTGGATTCTGGAACTTCACGAAACTATAGCTCCTGCAAGGGACACAAACGAGTCACGGAGGGACAAAAACTCTGTGAGTCCACTCTCCTGAGGGGCTGGGAGCAGTGAGAGTCATAGGGACAAACACAGAATGGGGGTTGCCAGGCCGGGAGAGGAGTTAGTGTTTCATGGGAAGAGTTTCAGTTTTGCAAGATGAATTTCTAGAGATGGATGGTGGTGATGGTTGCACAACATGAATGAACGTCTGCCGCTGAGCGGTTGGCTTAAAAATGGTGAAGATGGACCCTGGCTGGTGATGCTCAGTGGTTAGAGCGTCAACCTGCACACAGGAGGGTCACCGGTACAATTCCCAGTCAAGGGCATGTATCTGGGTTGCAGGTAAGATCCCTGGCCTGGGTCACGCAGGTGGGAGGCAAGCAATTGATGTGTCTCTCTCACATTGATGTTTCTCTCTCTCTCTCTCCCCGCCCTTCCACTCTCTCTAAAAATCAATGGGAAAAATATCCTCAGGTAAGGATTAAAAAAAAAAAAAAAAGGTGAAGATGGTAAATTTTATGTTAGGTATGTTTTGTAATAATTAAAAATAAAAATGTTCTGAGAAAGGAGGAGACTAATTACTAGAATAAGGCCACTGGAGAAAAACCGAGAGAACCAGAACGGCTAACCAGAGAAGGAAGTTTCATTAAAGCTGCTGACAGAGGATCAAATACCTGCCACAGAGGCCATTTCCAGACCAAAGTGACTGCTTAGCGTTTCCACTCGGAACTGACTCAGCCCTGGTTCAGCACACAGGCACCGAGGCCCACGGCAGGTCCTCTGGGCGCTGCTGGTTCAGAGGGTAACCAAGGTCTGCGGGGCAGTGAGAGGCGCGGCCTGGGGCCTGGACACCCCATGCGCCCATGGCGTGCACCCACTGCGTGCACCCGCTGCGTGCACCCACGGCGCCTAAATGAAATCCCAGCCAGGGAGGCGTGCAGGAGGCAGCCTACCAACGTTTCTCTCATCGATGTTTCTCTCTCTCTAACCCTCTCCCTTCCTCGCTCTCTAAAAATCAGTAAAAGCATATTTTTTAAAAAAATGATAGCAACTCAATAAAATTTTGAAGGAAGGCCAAGACATGACGCACCGGGCCAGATTTCAGTCTGTGAGAGCAGCGGAGGGCGGGCAATGCGGGTCATCGCTGTGCAAAGGCCCGATTCCGCGAAGCCCTGCTAACAGGTCATTATCTCCATTACAGGGCCCACAGGGGACCAGCGAGCAGCATCCAGGTTTACCCTGGAGGCAGCATCACAGGTGACTTGACAATAGAGGGAAGAGCCCACTTGGCCTGTTCCTGTCTATGGTGCTGCAATGGGGCGGCAGGGCCAACGCTGGGGAGTAGCGGAGTCCCAGCCCCACAGGGCTCTCCGCTGGAGCACGGTTTCCCAAGAACGGTTACATCCCTGTTACACAAATGACCTCTGGGGGCTGATTTCACAGTCAGACCTTTGTTAGTGCTCAACATGCCCGTTTTGCCAACAACTACTTTATTGTGTCAACTACTTTGCTGCGAATAATCGTTTTGGGCTTCAATCACCCCGGGCTTTCTACAAATGTTTCCACTTCTCGATGCAAGCGACCCCGTGTCCGGCTGGGGGAGCTCTGTCATGTGTGCGCAGGTGAGTTCTGACTCCACCAGGCCTGGCTCCTCACAGTCCCTCTTCATACGTGTCCGAGTTTCACCCACCGTGTCCCTCGCCTGGAGTGCCTTCCCTTCTCAGTGCCCACGTCTACCAGTTCTCTGGTGAGGGAGCACGTCCCATATAACGTGCGTGTAGGTGTACATGTGTAGGCATGCACATGTGATACTTAGCACATGACTATATGCACATTGTTTCCAGCACACAGAGAGTGGCGGGAGTGCTGTCCCTCTTTAAAAGGCAGGTTAGCGCACACCTGTTCCAGGCGCATTCTGCCCGCTGTGTGTGTGTGAGGGGCCGCTGCCAGGAAAAGACTGTCCCTGCTTTCATTCCTCTGACATTCCTGGGGACCCGTCACGGTCAGGGACTGCCCGGGCCCCAACACCAGGGCGCTCTGCCGGGAAGGAGATCTGTAAATAAGCCACAGCGACGGCCTCTGGGGCAATCATGACGACAGCGGTTTACACTAAATAACCCGCGGACACCGAGGAGGCACACCTCACTGCCCGGGGGAGCGGGGCGGGGGCAGGGCGCGGAGCTGGGACCTGCTGAGACGGGCAGCCGCCCGCCGAAGGGCCCGCGTGCCAGCGTGGGAGGAAGGGGCGCGGGAGACTTTCGACAGGAGGCTGGCAGGCTCGGGTCTGTCTACCAGGAGGAACACGCCAAGTGCCCAGCTTGCCTTAGTGGGCTCACGCGGGCCAGGACCAGTCACATCTACCTACCGACAGCACTCACGTTTGTTATCTCCCGTCCAGACGTCGCCCCGGCTCCAGACCTGCCTCCCACAGCCTGCTGGCCCCGCAGCTCGATGTCCCACAGGCCCCCGATGCCCCATCCACCCTTCTAGCTCCCTCTGCCTGGGCACACAGCCCCCCGATGCCCCATCCACCCTCTAGCTCCCTCTGCCTGGGCACACAGCCCCCCGATGCCCCATCCACCCTTCTAGCTCCCTCTGCCTGGGCACACAGCCCCCCGATGCCCCATCCACCCTTCTAGCTCCCTCTGCCTGGGCACACAGCACCCCGATGCCCCATCCACCCTTCTAGCTCCCTCTGCCTGGGCACACAGCACCCGCTCAGGAGAATGAGCCTGACGCCTGATGGGCAGGTCCCCCCCGTCCCAGCTCCTAATACACAGTCCAGGCGAGGGGAGCCCTACTCCCCGGCGGTGGAAACGCTGTGGCCTCTCCCCCGCACCCACGCAACAGACGCCCGCCTCCACCCTGCCCTGATCTCCCAGCCCAACCTCCTTAGAAAATCCCTGGACATCTGACCACGCCACTCCCTTGCCTCAGAATTCTCCGCCACATTCTCTCTGCTCCTCGGAATAAGACCAACCTCCTTAACATGGCCGAGGAGCCCTGGGATCCCCCCCAACCCCGCCCCAGCCGCATTTCAGGCCACTCTGCTCCTTTTCCTTTTACTGTAGGAGACGTTGTGGCTTCCAAAAGGTCCTTTCTCCCCCGGGGCTTCCTACACACGCCCCTTGGGGACTGGACTGGCCTCCCCGCCCTCTCCCAGCCCCTTTCTACTCATCCCAGAGGGAGGAGCGCCCATGGGTCTTCCTTCGGAAGCACCAGCACCCAGCCCAGCCCAACGCTGCTCCACACGCGGCCCCTAGGACCACCCCCCGCTGGGGTCTTTAATACCCAACTGCAAGCCAAGGGTGAAGGTCTAGGTCCCAACAGCAATACGGGCCGCCCGTGCGCTGCTGGAACCGCAGATCACTGTCTGTGAGCACAGCGGCTCTCACGGGGGGTTCATAAAAGGGAGTGGCCTGCAGGGGCCGAGGCTGGAGGCAGAAAGTCTAGTTCGGGGCTGCTGTTTTTATTTTTATTTATTTACTTAGTTCATCCTCACTCAAGGGTATTTCTCCACGGATTTGTAGGGAGAGTGAAAGAGAGGGAGGGACAGAGAGAAACATCAATGTGAGAGAAACACATCGATTGGTTGCCTCCTGCACAACCCGGACTAGGGCCATGGCCGGGGAAGAGCCTGCAGCCGAGGTGCGTGCCCCTGACTGGAATTGCACCCGGGACCCTTTGGTCTGGAGGCCGATGCTCTATGTACCCAGCCAACTCGGCTAGGGCAGGGGCTGCTGTATTTTCTTAAAAAGAAATCCCAGAGGAGAGCTGACGAGGGTCTGAGCTAAAGCAGGAGCAATGGCGAGAGCCCAGCCATCAGCCCAGGCCTCGATGGTCAATTAATATTTGACGAAGGAGGCAAGAACCTACCGTGGGGTAAGGACAGTAGTCAGTGAATGGTGTCGGGGAAATTGCACAGACACATGCAAAAGCATGAAACTAAGCCACCTTCTACACCATATATAAGAAAGGACTCTTTTAATTAAAGACGTGAAACCATAAAGCTCTTAGAAGAAAACATAGGCAGTAAAGTCTCTGATATTTCTGTCAGAAATATTTTTTCTGGCATACCCCCTTGGGCAAAGAAAACCAAAGAAAACATAAACAAATGGGACTACATCAAACTAAAACGTGTTTGCACAGCAAAGGAAGCCATCAACAAAACTAAAAGACAACCTATGAAATGGAAGAAGATATCTGCCAGTGACACAAAATTAATATCCAAGATTTATACAGAACTCAGACAATTCAATACCAAAAGATAAAAAGTAAATTACAAAGTGGATGGAGGACCTGAATAGACACTTCTCCAAAGAGGACACACAGATGGCCAGCAGACACGTGAAAAGATGCTCAACATCGCTAGTCAGCAGAGAGATGCAAATTAAAACCACAATGAGACGCCACCTCACACCTGTCAGAATGGCGATCATCAATAAATCAACAAACAACAAGTGCTGGCGATATGGAGGTTCTTCAAAAAAGGTAAAACGGTCCTGGCCCGGGTTCAGTTGGTTGGAGTGTCGTCCTGTGCACCAAAAGGTTTCGGGTTTGATTCCTGATCAAGGTACATACCTAGGTTATGGTTCAATCCCTGTCTGGAGGTAACTGATCTCTCTCTATACATATATCCCCCCCTTCTTCCTCTCTTTAAACATATCCTTGGGTGAGGATCACAACAACAGGTACAAAAAATAAATAACAATGGAAGTGTGTTATGGCGCAGAGATTACACTTCTGGGTATATAACTGAAGAAAGCCAAAACCCTAATTCAGAAGAATATATGCCACCCATGTTCGTTATACTGGTAGTGTGATTTACCATAGCCAAGATATGGAAGCAACCCCAGTGTCTAACAACAGACGAGCAGGTACAGATGATGTGGTACATATACACAACGAAATATCACTCAGCCACAAGGAAAGAACGAAATCTTACCATCTGCGTCAGACCTGGAGGGTATCGTGCTAAGTGAAATAAGTCAGTCGGAGAAAGACAAATACCATATGACTTCCCTTATATGTGGGATCTAAACAACAAAATAAGTGAACAAGCAAAACTGAAAATACTCCTAGATGCAGACCACAGACTGAGGGCTGCCAGAGGGGAGAGGTGTTGGGGGGCTGGGTGAGAGAGGTGAAGGGGTTACAAAGGACAAATCGGCAGCGACAGAACCGTCACGGGGATGTAAAGCACAGCATGGGGCGTACAGTCAGTGGCGTTGTAATGCCTACGATGGTGCCAGGTGGGTGCTGGAAACATCGGAGAGACACTTGGTAAAAGAGACATTGTCTAACCCAGGGGTGGGCAAACTTTTTGATTCGAGGGCCACAATGGGTTCTTAAACTGGACCGGAGGGCCGGAACAAAAGCATGGATGGAGTGTTTGTGTGAACTAATATAAGTTCAAAGTAAAGGAGCGGAGGGGAGAGCAAGAGAACCGGATAGAACAGCCGGATCCGGCCCGCGGGCCGTAGTTTGCCCAAGGCTGGGACTCTAACCACTGTGCTGTATGCCTGAAACTAATACAAACTAATATTGATGGTAAATATATATATCAGGCGTCCTCAAACTATGGCCTGCGGGCCACATGCGGCCCGCCGAGGACATGTATCTGGCCCGCCGGGTGCCGCTGCCTGTCCTGCTTAGCAGCCGACTCGTCCCGGGCCTGCAGTGCACATAGGAATTTGTTCGTGGTTTTTTTTTTAAACTACAGTCCGGCCCTCCAACGGTCTGAGGGACAGTGAACTGGCCCCCTGTTTACAAAGTTTGAGGACCCCTGATATATATATTTATAATAAACGTACAAGTCAGCAAAGAAAACATTAAGCCTCTCTCCTGGAATGGTCAAAGGACACGAATGAATAATTCAGGAAAGAGGGAGTAGAGATGGCTGAGAAACATAAAATGTTCCAATTCTCAAGTAATGAAAAAATACACATTAAAACAACAATAATGTACATGCAAGACACCTCAAGTCTACCTATTTGATCGTAAATATTTAAAACAGACATAACATTCGACGTGTGCGGAGGGAGAGTGTGACGGCAGCTCGGACGCAGGGTAGCGATGCACCTGTGGTCTTTGACTCAATGATCCCACTGCTAGGAGTCTAAGCTAATAAAATTGCTAGCTATGTAGCGAAATGCAGATGCACAAATAAGTGACTCAGGAAATGCTTTACAGTAAAATTAAGTAAATAAATAAAGCAGGAGCGATGGCTGTCAGAGATTGGGGAGCAGAATCTACCCCGCCGACGGAGAAGGGCCGTGTGTGAGGAAGCAGAGTCTGGGAGGATTCCTGGGAAGCCCGTGTTTTGAACATTTTTTAAAAACCCTCACCAAAATATACGTTTTTATTGATTTTTATAGAGAGAGGAAGGGAGAGAGAGAGAAACATTGACGTGAAAGAGAAACATCAATCAGTTGCCTTCCTCATTACTCACCCCGACCAGGGATTGAACCCATAACCTGGGTATGTGCCCTGACCGGGAATCAAACCCCTGACCGTTCGGTGTACGGGACGACGCTCCAACCAGCTGAGCCACACCGGCCAGGGCTGAACATTCTTAACTGCCCTACACTGCAGGGATTCATTGGAAATAGGTTCCATCTGCCAACTGGACTTCAAGGCCTTAAAACCGACCCGACCGTTCCTATCCTCAGTCCCTTTAACTGTGAGCGGGCCGCTGTGCAAGCAAGGTGATGTGTGAGGATCGTTTGCAGTCCAGGACGGTGATGCACGGGACGACGGTGCCCAGAATGAAGGACACACCCAGTCCTGGACCACATCGCAGTAAGGGTACCATCTGGCCGCCGCCCCTCAGAGGCCAGCATGGCCGGCTCTCCCTCCTTCTGCAGGTGCCCAGCGCCTCCCGTCAGACTCCCCACTGGCCAGGCTCTGGGCTCAGAGTGCTTGCCCTCCGGCAGAATCCAAGCCTGTGAGTCAAATCCGTGCCTACACAGCGCGGGTAGTTTGTAAAAGACAGAGGGTTTACATCTTTTCCAGAAAGCTGGCCGAAGAGCCATGCTACTGCATTTTATTTTATTTTATTTTATTTTTTTAGCACACAACTGAGCACTCTGCAGAAATGTGGTTTTCCAAAGCCACAGTATTTTCCAGTAAAGACACAGCTTACGAGGAAACAACGTTAGAAGGATGCCCATCGAACTCTTAGTTACAAAGGAAGTACTTGGGAGAAAGATAAACTCTTCTGAAGAACGCTTCCTTTAAAACCAACCAAGGAGGGTGTGCCTGGCCCCTCCCGGCACCTCGGATGCCCCGTGCTGCCCCGCCCAGCGCTGCCCGCCCGCCCGGCCTCACAGCAAAGGTGCTGTTTCAGCAAGATACTGTATTGGCGTCAGAATCCAGCGAGAAAAACATGAAGCTCTGGGAGGGTTTTATTGATAGTAAAATTACAGCATTTAGAATTTACAGCATACTTCTTTTTATTACCAATGTTTCTGACGTTATTTAAAACATTTTGCTAATACTAGACAGCTTCTCTCTATTAATGAGCTGGGATTTTAAAGGGGAATAATAATATTTCTCCTGAAAAAGATTTTTGCACATAGTACCAAATACCCTTGACTTTAAGTGCTTGGAGAAAGCAACTCCTTACTGGTAAAGCAATGCTTCTCAACGCTTTCCGTGGTTAAGGCTTCCACGGTACCCGGTTTATAGCGCAAACAGACTGTAACAGTAGGAACCAAGAGGTTATTTCGCTTTTCTGATCCACCCTCCACTCCACTAAAATGTTTACTTTGTTAAGAGACTATAGGGAAAGGCTCACACTATCTCAGAAATTAACAATAACCAACGCCTGGTTACTTTTTAAACACAGTTTCTTCAATTTTCCACCAAGATGCTTGGGTTTGTTTATGATGCCATAAATGCTTGTGGTTTGGCTGTAAAATAAATTCCTTGCGGGTGGAGCACCAGGTGCACGAGGTAGAGGCTGCCGCCCCGCACGGCGCCGGCCCTGCACTTTTGCAGGAGGGCCTTGCCCGAGTTTGCCCTCTCGCAAAGCCCAGGGGCCTCCCGTCACCACGGGCGGGTGCAGAAGGGGTGTGAGGACACTCCATGCAGCTGCGTTCAGATGACCGCCTTCCACGAGTTCCTGGACCCCGCTTTAAACCCAACGATCTGCCAACTTGAAAATTCTGTCCCCGAGTTCAGAGGAAGTCATCTGTATTACAGATGCCAAACGCTGTTTAAGATTTTAAATAAATCATTCCTAATTCCCCGAACAGAAATGCTTGGAAATGAACACTGTTTTCCATTTCAAAACTAGGAAATAAGTCAATGGCCAATAGCGCAAAAGATGATGAAAGTGATTTCAAAAATGTGTCTGAGAGCAGCAGGAAGCGGGACTTGACCTGCCGTGGCGATTCGAGTAGCACCTGCAGGAGAAGGCGGGTATCAGGGAACGAACGTCTAGCTACACGATGGACAGGCGCTGGAAGGAACATAATAAAGTCCCTCACGACGCCTTCCAAGGCAAGAGGAAAAAGAGGTGGTTAGTCAGACTCATACCCTCTAAGGCAATGACCAACTTCCAAGTTACTGCAATGTGAAATGTGTTACAGGAGGGCTGGGGAGATTTACAGCATTACAGTGCAGATCACCACTGTGTTATTTATAATCTGATAGGGTTCTGTTCAAAAGGAAAAGTAAGAAAAGAAAGGGTTTAGCCACGATACACGTAAACAAACAAGAATTTTAGATGAAGACTGGTTTGGCTCAGTGGATAGAGCGTCGGCCTGCGGACTGAAAGGTCCCGGGTTCGATTCCGGTCAAGGGCATGTACCTTGGTGGCGGGCACATCCTCAGTGGGAGGTGTGCAGGAGGCAGCTGATTGATGTTTCTCTCTCATCGATGTTTCTAACTCTTTATCTCTCCCCCTTCCTCTCTGTAAAAAATCAATAAAATATATTTTTTTAAAAAAGAATTTTAGATGAAAATCAGTCAGAGGTTAACAATGTGAGGTGACCGACAAAAGAGCAAAGGTGATCTTGGGCTGCATTAGTAGAAATATAAACGGTAGAATAAGGGGGGTGAAGGATCCTGTTCTCCTCTGCTCTGTTTCAAAATCCTACCTGGGAGAGCACATTCGGTTGTGTCAAGTTTTAAAAGGCATACAGACAGAAGAAAGTATAGCTATGGCAAACCAGGGTGATTAAGGGTCTAAAACTGTGTCTTGTGGGGAATTTTTTAAAAATATAATTTTATTGATTTCAGAGAGGAAGGGAGAGGGAAAGAGAGACAGAAACATCAATGATGAGAGAGAATCATTGATTGGCTGCCTCTTGCACGTTCCCCACTGGGGATCGAGTCCGAAACGAGGGCATGAGCCCTGACCAGGAATTGAACTGTGACCTCCTGGTCCTAAGGTCGACACTCAACCACTGAGCCATGCCGGCCAGGCAGTTTTTGGTTTTCTTAAGCATCCCAGAGGTACAGGGCATGTGCAGGAGGCAACCTATCGATGTGTTTCTCTCACATCGAGGTTTCTCTCTGTCTTTCCCTCTCTCTTCCACTCTCTCTAAAATCAATGGAAAAATATCCTTGGGTGAGGATTAAAAAAGAAAAATGAAAGTAAACCAGGAGATGAGACGATCTGTTAGGTCCCTTCAAATGCTGAGAGTCTTATTACCTATGGCAGTGGTCGGTAAACCGCGGCTCGCGAGCCACATGCGGCTCTTTGGCCCCTTGAGTGTGGCTCTTCCACAAAATACCACAGCCTGGGCGAGTCTATTTTGAAGAAGTGGCGTTAGAAGAAGTTTAAGTTTAAAAAATTTGGCTCTCAAAAGAAATTTCAATCGTTGTACTGTTGATATTTGGCTCTGTTGACTAGTGAGTTTGCCGACGACCACTGCCCTATGGCAACTAAGCAAGGGTGTGCTTTGACACTTTGGTGAGCTGTGACAGGGGCACGTGAGTGTTGAAAGTGAAACGGAATGGCAACATTTTGTTCTTCCCACCTGCTCCTCTTTCATCCAGGTCCTTAATTCCCTATTCTTTTTACTAGCAAGGTGTAATACAAAGAGCTGGTATTTAGATTTCACAAACTCCAGACTGATTTCTCAAAAGTGTTAAACCCTGGGTTACAATATAACCCAGCAATTCCACTCCTAGGTATCAACCTAAAAGAAATGAAAATATCCGTCCACACAAAAACTTGTCCACGAATGTTCTTAGCAGAATTATTCATGATAGTCAGAAAGCGGAAACATCCCACATGTCCATCGACTGGCGAAGGATGAACAAAATGTGGCCGACCCATCCAATGGGATATTTGGCCAGAAGATGGAATGAAGTACTCACTTCAAGAGGCTACAGCTTGGATGAACCTTAAAACAAGATGCTCTGTCAAAGAAGCCAGACACAAAAGGCCAGTGATTGCAAGGTTCCATTTATATTGAACACCCAGGATCTAACTTAGAGACAGAAAGTAGATTTGTGGTCATCAGAGTCTAAGGTGATGGGGGAATGGGAGTAACTGCTCCTAGGTACTGGGGTTTCTATCCAGAGTGATAAAAAATGTCCCAGAATCAGAAATGTTGATGCTTGCACGATGCTGTGAATATACTGAAAGCCACTTCATTGTATATTTTAAAGGGGTGAAATTTTATGGTATGTGACTATCTCAACAACTAGAGGCCTGGTGCATGAAATTCGTGCATGGGTAGGGTCCCTAGGCCTGGCTGGTGATCAGAGCCGATTGGGGCCTGCCGGCCACCGGCCAGGGCCTTCCTTCGTTCCGCACCGCCCCCATGGTGGTCAGCACACGTTATAGCAAGCAATTGAGCTCCTGGTCTCCCAGTCAAACTCCTGAGGGGACACTTTGCATATTAGCCTTTTATATATATATATATATATTAGAGGCCCGGTGCATGAAATTCGTGCACGGGGGGGGGGGGTGTCCCTCAGCCCAGCCTGCACCCTCTCTAATCTGGGGCCCCTCGAGGGATGTCCGGGCAGTTGGACATCCCTCTCACAATCCAGGACTGTTGGATCCCAACTGCTCCCCTGCCTGCCTTCCTGATTGCCCCTAATCGCTTCTGCCTGCCAGCCTGATCACCCCCTAACCACTCCCCTGACAGCCTGATTGATGTCTAACTGCTTCCCTGCCAGCCTGATTGCCCCTAACTGCCCTCCCCTGCAGGCCTGGTCACCCCTAACTGCCCTCCCCTGAAGGCTTGATTGCCCCCAACTGCCCTCCCTTGCAGGCCTGGTCCCTCCCAACTGCCCTCCCCTGCTGGTCTGATCGCCCACAACTGCCTCCCTCACAGGCCTGGTCCCTCCCAACTGCCCTCCCCTGCTGGCCATCTTGTCACAGCCATCTTGTGTCCACATGGGGGCAGGATCTTTAACCACATGGGGGCAGCCATCTTGTGTGTTGGAGTGATGGTCAATCTGCATATTACTCTTTTATTAGGTAGGATAGAGGCCTGGTGCATGGGTGGGGGCTGGCTGGTTTGCCCTGAAGGGTGTCCCGGATCAGGGTGGGGGTTTCCTTGGGGTGTGAGGCGGCCTGGGCGAGGGGCCTGTGGTGGTTTGCAGGCCGGCCACGTCCCCTGGCGACCCAAGCGGAGGCCCTGGTATCTGGGATTTATTTACCTTCTACAATTGAAACTTCGTAGCCTGGAGCGGAGCCAAGCCTTCTGCTTGCTCCGTGGCAGCAGCCATTTCTGTTGGGATTTATGTATCTTCTATAATTGAAACTTTGTAGCCTTAAACAGAGGCCTGGGCCGGCCAGGGTGTGCGGAAAGCTTGGCTTCCTCCATCACCAGGGGCAACCCTAGCCTCCTGCTCTATCCAGCTCCGTGGCTGCCGCCATTTTTGTTAGGATTTACTTATCTTCTATAATTGAAACTTTGTAGCCTTAAGCGGAGGCCTGGGCCGGCCATAGTGTGCAGAAAGCTTGGCTGCCTCCATCGCCGGGGAAACCCAAGCCCCCTGCTCTCTCCGTGGCCACAGCCATCTTGGATGGGTTAATTTGCATGCTTGCTCCTGATTGGCTTGTGGGCGTGGCTTGGGGTGCAGTGTAGTGATGGTTAATTTGCATATTACTCTTATATTAGATAGGATTATTAGATAGGATAGATGCTGTTATTAAAACAAAGTCACACTGGTATCCAAGCCTTAGCAGTTGCGTGGCCTTATAAACTTACACATTTCCCTGAGCCTCAGTTTCCTCATATGTAAAAAAGGATGGTGAGACTGCCTCCCTCAAAGGGAGGCCTTGAAGAAAGTGTGGCGGCAAGGACGATATTTTCCAAGGCGTAAATTGGCTGACAAATGATAGCTTTTTCCACTTTTCAACTGCTGTCGGTTTTCTTAGAGCAATAAAGGAAGTTTGTGATTTCTAGCTCACTTGATAAAGTTCTAAACACGGAAGAAAAAACCGCACAGATTCTCTGCTTCTGTGAGAAAGCTAGTATCTAAACGCTGAGAATGGCTAGTCTTTCGGGAGACTAGAAACTGCCAGACTTTACGTGGAGCATCAATGACAAAGGAAGTAGGAGAAATAGCAAGAAAAAGAGCACAAGGCGAAGACAGAAATGTCATTCATTAGGACAAAATTTCCTCCTGCTCCCATCTCATTTAGATACGATCTTCTATCCTGAGCATGCTCAGTGTGACCATCATCCAAACGATAAGTATGGGTTGTATTGTCTGAAGCTAATAAGTAACTATGACTTTTTAGTTCCTGTCACTATCAAAAGCATGGAGCTGTACTCAACATTTGAAAATTAATGAGTTCATACAGTATGCTGTGTAGTCTTGCCATTGTAATGTAAATCTATAAAAAAAGTGTTTCAATGCAGCTAATAAAAAAATCCAAATGTTCCATTTAGTTCTTGGTGAAATGGTGTTTCTGCGATCCAATGTTTTAATTGAATCACCATAGTAATTAACTGAATTGTATTTATTTACATTTTCACTTAATGGGAGCCTCTTAAAATGAATAATCTCACATCAAAACATCTGTTGCTTAAGACATCACCAGTGAGCATTCATTTCTGCCACACAGACGACTCTTGCTCTAAGCTGTATTCAGAAGGTAACCCAAAAATAATAACAAGAGCTATGAACTTTTTGAGAAAAGTAATTCAACAGTCACGATTCGCTCCACTGTGTTTTGAAGTGATATTATTGTTTGCCTCTGGTTCAAGTGATTTTTCTTTAAACTGCTACCTACAATAGGTAAGAGTTGGTTTTTACTTTCTTTTAGACAGCATTACCAGTAAAATATCTTACCAATATCTCTAAACTAGCAAATAACAAGAGAGGGCAGAAAATAAAAAAACTCATGAATATGTGTTCAGGTCAACCCTATGACTGAACTGCTATTTAGGAACAATATGACCAGGCTTCCCTATCAGCTGCTCCAATAAAAACATCGAGGCTCATTCCATAACCTAAATCAAACTGTCAACATATATGACCACATAGTAATTTTTTAAAAGCCTCCATGCCTGGACTGCCGAATCTCAGAGGGAAGGCGGGGGAGGGTGGGTGCGTGGGAAATAATAAAAAAAAACAACCAAACTCCAAAACCTCTATGCCTGGAAATCATTTAACATAATTTTTCAGCCACATGCCTTGCACAACTAACACAGAGGGAATTCTACCATAAACATGTAGGAGGGGGTACTACCGTTTACATAAAAAAATAGTAATTCAAATATGATTGATTATAAGTCAATTAAGAAAGGTATTCAAAATCTATTGGAGAATAAAACCGTTCCCATGACTAAACTATGGGGGATCCCAGCGGCCAGCTGAGTACCCAATACCCTCCATCTGCCTTCCCACCTTCTGAGGATCAAAACACACAGAGGGGTTCTGCTCTGGGAAACTGGTGTCCAATTGGAAGAGAGTCAACACTTTCATTCCACTGTAGGGGGAGGGCGTTACTAAGTTAGGGAAGGCCCCATGGGATTAATATGAAAATTATAAGCTGCCAAAACCGCTTCCATGAAAAGGTGATATTTCACCAGAGATGAGAATACCATTATAGAGGATGAATCAGCACACTCACTAATATTTATTGCTACAGCTAATACCTCCTATGGCAAACAGGTGTTAAATGGCTAGAAAAATTCCCCTAAATCACAGTTGCAAAATAAATAGCTTGAGTTGTCAAAGCATCTAGAATTCCAAAAGATTCCAACTGCACTCCAGACAAATCCTAAAAAAAAAACCCAAACAATACACACTTTTTTTCCTTTACAAACTTTTGGGGCTCTCTGATAAAGCAATCAATCCAAGGTATGTCTAAAAAAAATCATGTTGTTTGTGCATGAACTACCACACATCGTGTTCTGATAAAATAGGTAGTGCTCTGTGGAAATCTCTCAACCTTACTAGGGAGAGCAAAAATTTTAAAGATGCCATATTGGTAGCTATTAATGTTTACTTCCTGTTAAAAAATAATTTAAATTTTTTTTAAATTTATCAACGTGTGAGCAAAATAAGTGGAAATACTTTTAAGGCAGGTCCGCTTTGCCTGCCCATTTAGATGGCATTAAACTGGGATGATTTCATCAAAGTGGAACTGAATGGATTCTGAGGGTCCATCCGCAACAAATGTGCGTGCATCCTCGCAGCAGTGTTTTGTTATTAAGTGATTTGTTTGCCGAGTTCCTCATCCAGACCTTTCCAACCAGATGTGAATGGGGAAGCAGAACGCAACCGTCCCCGGAGCCCGCGGGCGGCCGGGCCTCCCCACGCGCTGCGGCGGGTGCGCTCGTGCGGGAGGCGCCCCGACCAGCCGGTCCCGCGCGCACTGGCCGGAGCCGGGCGGCGGCGGCGGCGGGCAGGGGCGCGGGGAGCGCGGCCCGGGCCCGCGGCCCTGCACAATGCGTTCCGGCGGCGGGAACCGCGCGCCCCTCCGCCGCAACTTTACGCGGCCTCCTGCCCGGCCGCCCGGCCTCTCCCCTCGGCCCGGCCCCGCCGCGGCCCCCGCCCCCGCTCCCGCCCCCGCCGCCGCTCACCGTTGCAGAACTGGAGCAGCGAGGACGTGTCGTACAGGCTGCTGTAGCTCGAGAAGCCGTCCTCCATGCTGAGGCCGCCGGGCAGCGCCCGCTCCCCCGGCCCGGCCGCGCCGCCGCCGCTCACCCCACACGGAGCCGCCCGAGCCGCGGCCAGCGCTGGCGCTGGGGCGGCCCTGCTGTGGCGGCCGCTGCCGGTTACCACGGCAACCCCGGGCCCGCCGCCGCCGCGCACGCCAGCGCGGGTTCTGCCCGCCAGGGGGCGCCCGCGGCGGGGACGTGGCCGGGCGGGGCCGGGCGGGCGGGGCCGGGGGCGGAGTCCGGGTCGGGGTCGAGCCCGTCCTGTGCACAGAGAGGAGGGAGGGCGCGGGGCCGACGGGCGGGGATGCTGCGGGGGCTCCGCGGCCAGGCCCGCCTCCTTCGGGAGGCCGAAGCATGGGGGATGCGGGGACAAAGGCGAGCGGGGAGGGCGGCGGCGGTGGCGACGCGGGAGGGGCGGGGAACCCTCCCGCGGACCCTCCACTCCCTTCCGGCCAGGGCAGCCCCTCCTGCGGACGCCAAAGCCCGCGCTCCCTGGAGGCGCTGTCCTCCGGCCCGCGGCAGCTGCAGGACCAAACATGGACAACTTGCGAGCCCAATTCAGCTGCCTTTCCACCCCGGATCAGCTCCGCTTTTGGCCGCGTCCTGCGAGGAGGGCCCCGCGGTCCCCATGGTCTTCCTTGCAGCAGGGCCCGCCTCCAGGGAGAAGGAGCGCCTGGTTCCTAACTCCGCTGGCACCTTCGCTCACCAGTGGCAAAAGATGCGGCTTCCCACTTTAAAAAGCAGGAAGTCTGGGCCTTTCCAGGAGTTAAAACATCTGCTTTGTTCGCTCCCCCTCCAGCAGCCCCCCCGGGTGCAGACTTGCTACATTCCACACTAGTTAACTTGTTATGGGACCCAAGGAAATCAGGATTGATTCTACCTCAGGAGGAGAAACACACACGCACGCGGGTTTGTAGCGTTTCCAGTCCACCCATGCACAGGCGAGGCGGACCCTGGGAGTATCATTGCCCGTGGCCTGAAGTCAAGGCGCTGGCAACAAGGAATCCGAGAGTCCGCGGATCGGACCATCTCCTGGCTGCACAGCCAAATCCGAGTGGCTTCGAATTGTAGGTTGAACACAGGTGAAATGGAGATGGAGTAAAAAGTTCCTCTGTCTCCTCCCTGTGGTTCCCAGATGGAGGGAGGCCTGTGTTCCACAGCAGAAGGCAGGGTGAGGCCGGGGCTCTGTGGCTGTGCGTGGCATATTTGGCTCCCGGTTGGCCACGTCTGCCATTGGATGCCGAAGGCAGAGGGAATGGTGGAGTCCTCGTCAGAGAGACCAAGCCCAGAAGACGAGAGGGATTGTGAAGGAGAAAGGTACATGTAGGAGGCTGAAGGGCTACAGGTGCCATTTGCTTGACTGTGGCCTGGTATTTGAAGGACAGTGTTAGTGATGGTGAAGGAAGAGAGTAGGGCCTGCTGATGGCCAAGGGCCGGTCGGACATGACTGGACGGGTTGTCTGGCGGACAGTGGGAAATCAGAGTGGACAGAGAGGCGGGGTCAGGTGGGAGACCCGGCAGCGGGTGGAGCGAGGCAGGCGGTCTACATGCAGGTAGGTGGCCGAGCAGAGCACTGTTGGGGAGATGAGTCTGAGTGTGATCTGGACTGCAGGGGCCAGTGCCCGGAGCCGGAGCAGCTGAGTGTCTGTGTCGCTCCAGAAGAGAGACTGAGGGCCGAGCCAGAGGACCACACAGCTGGAGAGTCAGAAAGGCAGAGAGGGGACAGCAGCCTCCCATTAGAAACGCCCTGTGGCTACTGGAGGGGCAAGACCAGCTCCCCGGGGACTTGGGAACTGTTGGCAAAGAGGTGTGAGTGAACGGCCTGAGGGGGGGAACGGAAGGAAGGTTGGCAGGAGCTGGGCAGAGCCTTGGAAAGGGAAGAGGGAAGCGGACTCCGAAGGCACAGTCAGAGGGGCACGGGAATCAGCCACGGGTGCAACCCATCAAGCTAAGAGCACAGAAAGCTGCCAAGAGGCGGGCCTTGCCCTAGCTGGTTTGGCTCAGTGGTAGAGCGTTGGCCTGGGGACCAAAAGGTCCCAGGTTCGATTCCGGTCCACGGCACATGGCCGGGTTGATCCCCGGTGGGAGACTTGATTCTCTCTCATCGTGGTTGTTTTTATCTCTCTATCCCTCTTCCTTCCTCTCTGAAATCAACTATATATATATATATATATTTTTTTTTTTTTTTAAAAAAGAGGTGGGCCTTGTCACGGAACAGTCCAGGAGGGCGAGGCTGGGGAAAGGCCCTTCCGCCTGGTGACCGAGGGCTTGCCGACGACCTGGAGCATCTTAGTGGGCCCTGGGGTCAGGAGCAGGGCCACTGGGCAGTGAAGGGGGAGTACATGCATATGCATATTGGAGAACTTTTGGCAGGAAAGGAAATGGGCCAGAGCGCAGGGGTGCCAGAGGGTTACATAGGTGTCCCCCCCCCTCCTCAGAGTACTGAAGGACCCCCTGCATCTCGAAGGCAAGAGACATGTGTGACGGAGAAGGGGCTTTTGAAAGGTGAAACTTAGCAGAGAGACTCATTTGAACGTGGCCTTTCTCTGTTTTCTCACTCCCCACCCCCCCCACCCCCACCCCCACCCCCGCGTCTGGTCCGATCTTTACACTCTCCCTACGCCACCTGATGATTGTACGCGCCAGGAAGGATTGGGTAAGTGACAGAAAAAGCCGAACGGCATCGCATCTTGACCTTGGAAAGGAAATGAGGACCATGGGTAAATGAGTGGGCGATGGTTCTCTTTAAGAATGTTGGTGGTGTTGGTTTGTAATGTTAAAGGTAGATATTTGGTGACCCCCAACTACAAGAGGCGAGGGAATAAAGGAAATTCAGAAATGGGACAGGGGAAAAGTTCAGCTGCGCGTTTCTTTAGAAGGTTTTATGTCCACTAGAGCAAAATGACAATTAAGAACTCAGTCCACTTGCTTTGAGATGATAAAGATTATCACACTCTTAACCTAGAGTACTGGACAACTATGTTTTCCCCACAATAATAAAAGTGTACTCTAGCTCTAGCTGGTTTGGCTCAGTGGATAGAGCGTCGGCCTGCGGACTGAAGGGTCCCAGGTTTGATTCCAGTCAAGGACATGTACCTTGGTTGCGGGCACATCCCCAGTAGGGGGTGTGCAGGAGGCAGCTGATTGATGTTTCTAACTCTCTATCCCTCTCCCTTCCTGTCTGTAAAAATCAATAAAATATTTTTAAAAAAAGGTGTACTCTAGACACACACACACACACACACACACACCAGCAAGATTTAGTATAATTATAAGGATATGCATGTTAAATCAATTAGGTGTAATCTACACAGCATTTAAAAAAAAAAAAATCTATGGAGAAAGTTCAAGAAAAATCCCTGAAAACTTAGTTAGTAATGTGAGATTTTGTGCCCAAACATTTTTTTTAAATATATTTTTTATTTATTTCAGAGAGGAAGGAAGAGAGAGAGAGAGAGACATCAATGATGAGAGAGAATCATTGGTCAGCTGCCTCCTACATGCCCCACACTGGGGATCCAGCCCACAACCCAGGCATGTGCCCTGACCGGGAATAGAACCATGACCTCCTAGTTCAGAGGTTGATGTTCAACCACTGAGCCACGCCGGCCAGGCTTGTCCAAACATTTTTAACCGATCGTTAGTCTGCATCATTTTGAGATAATTTATGGCCTGAGTCCAGAGAATGTTGTCATTGTAATAAGGAATGTGAGCTCTCTGGGATACTATGACCACAGTGTTCCATGCACTACATGCACACTTGTGCAACCTGCGAAAAAGAGAAAGGGAAATGGGGGTCCTGTCGCCTCTATTCACCGAGAAGTATTACAATTGCCCAGAAACATGATCGATCGTCTATTGTTTAACTCAACATTCTTCCAAACGTAGTTGCTCAGTGATCTTGGGGCTGGGATACACTCCCAGCAGGTGGCTGTGAAGTCGATTTAAATAGTCGCATCAGCACTTTAAACAATGGAATAGAAAATTCCACTCTGGGTCCCTCCCCAAAGGAAGTGAAAGCAGGGCCTCAAAGATATCCTGTACCCCATGTTCATAGCAGCACTAGTCACAATAGCCAAAACCTGGGACCACCCCAAGTGCCCACGGATGGAGAAATGGGTAAGCAAGTACTCCAGCTGCACGCTGGGGTACGGATCCGTCTGGCGAAGGAAGGAAATGTGGGTGGGCCTGAGGACACAGTGCCGCATGGAATAAGCCAGTCCAAAGTGACAGATACTGTGTGATTCCACTTCTATGAGATCCCTAGAGCAGTCAAACCCATGGAGACAGAGAGTAGGAAGGTGGCTGCCAGAGGCTGGGGGAGGGAGGGCTCGTGGGGACAAGTTTCCTTTCGGGATGTTGGGAAAGTTCCGGAGATGATGGTAGTGATGGTGGCACAACAAAGGTAAGTGTACTTGGTGCCACTGAACCACACACTTAAAAATGGTTAAAGCCCACCAGCATGGCTCAGTGGTGGAGCGTTGACCTATGAACCAGAAGGTCACAGTTCGATTCCCGGTCAGGGCACATGCCCGGGTTGCAGGCTCGATCCCCAGTGGGGGATGTGCAGGAGGCAGCCGATCCATGATTCTCTCCCATCATGGATGTTTCTATTGCTCTTTCCCTCTCCCTTCCTCTCTGAAATCAATAAAATGACATTTTTTAAAAAAGACTTAAAATAGCAAACGTTATGCTATCTATAATTTACCACACACACACACACACACACACACACACACACACACAAAGAGGAAATGTAATAGGAAACGTCAGCGTGCACGGAGCAGAGTGAGAACAAGTATTTTGCTCGAAGGATTGTCTTCACTTGAAATGTCTGTGCGCTGCGCTGTGATGTCAGGTGTATTTCTCCCTGTAGGTCCCGGAGTCTGGGAAAACATTCAGGCGTACATAGTCATACAAGTACAGGGATCATGACAAATTGTAGTGAGTGTGCTATGAAACCAAAGAGAGGGGTTCCGGTGAGTGGGGAGCGTCTGGATTGGGCTGAGCAGGGGCAGGGGGAACAGGTAGCAGGGGACGAAGAGCAGGAAGCCACAGGCAGCCCCAGCTTATCTGAGGACCCAGGAGAAGACAGGCAAAGAAGGAAGTGGCCTGTGCGTGAGGGGGCTCCGAGTGGACTCTAACAGCCAAGGGAACTTGCCCTGCCGTTAATATTAGGGGTTCCATTGTGTCCTCCCCGCCCTGTCCCCCCACCACACACACACACACATTCATACGTGGAAGCACTAGCCCCTCGTACTTTAAAATGATTTGGAAATGGGGTTTTTACACAGGTGACCTGGTTAAAATGAGGTCCCTGTGGTGGGCACGAATCCAACATGGCCGGTGTCATACAAGAGGAATTAGGACACAGACATACACACAGGGATGACCTGTGAAGACCCCGGGAGGGGACGGCCACCCAAGGAGCGAGGCCTGGGCTAGGTCTTTCCCTCGGAAGGCAGCGTCCCACCGATGGGGGATGCCCAGCCTCCAGCGCTGTGGGACAAGGCGTTTCTGAGTTGAAGGCTCCCCGTTCGCGGTCCGTGTGACAGCAGCCCTCACAGTCTGGCTCTGTCACAGCGTCAGGACACCGCTCGTTACCGACGGTGAAAGATAACGTCAGCTTTCTCGCGATAAAATCGTTACTCTCTAAAATGAGAGGTAGTCACAGACTCTTAGCATCCGTAGAGAACGTGGCATTCCGCGATCCCCGGCCCTCCAGCCCACCCAGCTGTGCTTGGCTACAGCATCACTGAGGCCTGGGCATGCAGGCCAGCGCAAAGTTGTAAGAGCCTGCATCGTTAAAAAGACAGTTGGGTATTTTTTTCCCAAACCGTCCTTCCCAAAGCACCCCTCCTGGATCCTCCTTTGGTCGGGTCGATTTCATCTCCCTCGGTCCTGGTTCGGGCTTTGGTCTATTCTGAAATGTCGTGGTAACAGCCCGTGTCCTGGTTTCCACAGCCCCGGGCGGTTAACTCGCCCGAAGAGGGCTGAATGAGGTCATTTCACCCTCTGTCGCCTACCCCATGAAGTGCACGCATCTTGGCTCAGACTTCAAGTCTGTGTTCCTGCCGCAAATGCTGTCTTTGGCATCTGCCACGCTCCTGCCAGGCCACGCTACCAGCAACTCCTCCCCACGATGCTCAGACACGCCATGTCCTTGAATGCCTGGGACCCCCGCCCTGAGTGCCCGCCTTCCCCACCCACCGGTGTACAAGCTGCCCATCATCTGCATGAACTTGGCGGCCTCTGCGGTCATGAGCGATGCTGTCTGCTGCACCCCCACACCTGCTGACACCAGTTTACTGTATCCCTATGTCAGCCTTGTGTCAACCCACCTTGCCTGGTAGGAACTGGTGTGTGTGTGTGTGCGTGTCTTCCAGGAAATTAATGGTCTTAGGCTCTACAGCAGCGGCTGTAGATTAATGGTCCAATGGTCTTAGGCTCTACAGCAGTGGTCGCGACCCACAGGTTGAGAACCGCTAGCAGGGTCGCCTAAGACCATCGGAAAACACAGATATTTACATTACGATTCATTAACAGTAGCAAAATTACAGTTATGAAGTAGCAACGAAAATAATTTTATGGTCGGGGGTCACCACAACATGAGGAGCTGTATGAAAGGGTCGCGGCATTAGAAAGGTTGAGAACCACTTCTCTAGACCAGTGGTCGGCAAACTCATTAGTCCACAGAGCCAAATATCAACAGTACAAGGATTGAAATTTCTTTTGAGAGCCAAATTTTTTAAACTGAAACTTCTTCTAACGCCACTTCTTTAAAATAGACTTGCCCAGGCCGTGGTATTTTGTGGAAGAACCACACTCAAGGGGCCAAAGAGCCGCATGTGGCTCGCGAGCCGCAGTTTGCCGACCACGGCTCTAGACAAAAGCAGTTGCCCATTACACACAGCAGGCTTTCAACTGCCTAGAAAGCTCCTATCTTCTCCAGGTAAAGTTCTCCATTTCCTCCCTATCCATCTAGACCTATCCCCCGACCCTCCGCCCCGCCTTCGTCTGCATAGAAGCCCACCCCACTCCATGGACCTCTTTTCTACTGGATCCTGGTACCCAGAACTGAAAACAATAACCTTGGAGGACTGACCCCGGCGGCATTTCCCTTTAATAACTTGGATATTATGTTTCTTTTGATGCAATTGAAGTTTGCATTGATATCTTCTGAGCCGCCAGGATATATACTGTCGGTTCCTTTGAAACTTTCCATCAATTATAAACGGATCAGTCTTTGCAAATGAGCTGCGGTTGGGTCTTCTCCATCCTGTACTGAGCTAATTGATTTTTTTTTTTTTTACATCCAAAGACAGGATTATCTTTATCCCTGTTAAATGTCATTTTGTTGGTTTCAGTCCATCCTGTTAGCCAATCAAAATCCTTTAAACGCTTAAATCTGGCGTCTGACACATCAGCCTTTGACAGCAGCCCATGTGCCACAGCAAACCCTTTAATGTCGCCTTCATGTCGCAACTGACAAGCATTTAGCAGTGCAGGAGGGGGGACCCTGTGCACAACCTCAGGACCCCACCCCCGCTGCAACTCCATCGATCTGTCAGTACTCTGAACATGTCTGTCCAACTAACGATGAAATCCGCCCCATTGTGCGTTCGCCCAGTTGCTGTCTCTCAGCCACGGGAGTTGGGGAAGGAGTTTCGCCAGCGCTTTGTAAACGCCGCGGAAAGGGAGAACTGGTTGCTTTGGCTCCTGGTAACCAGCTTTCCTTCCAAGTCATACACACACACACTTGTGCTCAGAACCCATATTAACACCAAACGCATCGTCTGTATTCTCCAGAACCAACTTTGTCTGCATTTTGGAAATCATGACATTTTTCCCCTCCCCACTTTGCTGCGACTCCCCTCTGGCAAAATCCCAGATGGTGTGCCGAGGCCTCGAGAACGGGTTCGCAGTCACTCAGCAGCCCCAGCCCTCTCTCCCTGTCGTGGGCTCTTGACAATTTCTCATAAAGGCCGTTACTTCAACTCTTTCCCGTTTTAAAATTTTTCTCTTTATTGGAGAAAAAGAACCCAGCAACGTCCTGAATATGCAGACAGGCGCTCAGAGTCCTTCGTGACCCCCGTTCCTCAGCGCCCCCCCATCAATCCACTGTTCATTCCCCGAACCCCCCGCAGCTGCCTGCCCCTGGGGCTCCGCTTGTGTGATTCACCCAGAAATGCCCTCTGACTCAGTCTGCGCGCTCAGCCCAGACGCCGCCTCCCTGACCTGCCAGAGTCGCTGCCCCCTCGGATGCTGATGGCAGCCAGCGCCTGCCACCTGCCTTTGAAGCCCTAGACACTGGACTGCCGATACCATGGAGGCAGAGCTGGGCATGTGTGCGTTTATCCTGCCACGGCAGCCAGCGTGGAGGCTTCCCAGGCTCTCCCTGGCCTCGGCCCTGGCCGGGAGCCTCAGCCTCAGGCGTGGAGGCAGGCCCTCAGCTCACCTTGCAAAGATGAGGCATTCCCAGCCTGAGGCGCCCGGCCCCTGCCCACCTGGGCACCGCCGGCCCTGGGCGGGCTGGGTGCGTGAGAGGCGCTGGACCGGACGCGCTGTGATGAGCAGAGTCTCATGGGGCTTTCCCACCGCTTTATCCCATCACTGAGTGTCCTCGCTGTAGGATGTGGACCTCAGAGCCTTCCCCAGGCAACCTGTTCACAGTCCCAATGGCTATGGACGAGCCTGAAATAGCTAAGAAACCAGTGGCTTTGCCCCTCGTGGGTCATTCACGCCAACGTGTTCTGAATGGCTTGCCTCCATCAAAAGAACTGGCATCTTGGGAAGTGTCTGAAGTGAACCGTTAAAAGCAACATTCAGTTGGTTTTCTCTTGTAAAAACGGACGTTTTCATTGTCTCGGAGTCGCACAGTCACGCAGGTGCTCCGTAGACTGCAGGCAGAAGGCCCAGCCCAGGCTCTCCACCGAACAATGTCACTTTGTTCATTTGCTCCGTCGTGTTGCCTGTGAGGTTTTCTGGCCGTTCTTGGCTTACCACCCAGCGACCACAGAGTAAATACGCTAATATTAGGTCCACTACTCATCCCTGTGCTGGGGCAGCTGGGTGTACGCTGGCGTCCGGGGCCCTCGCCAGCCAACCCCCTCTGACCCCAAAGTATTCTGGTTTGGATGACAAACCCTGTGGTCATCCTAGCTAAGACGGAAAGACCTAGAACATTGAAACAATTATTGAGGTTCATACAGGTGTATTTGAAACGCCACCCTACGCTGCCTCACAGCATCTGCGTTGGAAGAGATAGAAGTTGCTGGACATTTGGGTAGTTATCAGGAAAGTCAAGTAAAAGCTCTGCTTCTGAGGTTTGCCCGTGATGGAGGTGGTGGGAAGGCCCCAGGCAAAACTCAGAAGCAGTCCAGATACACACGACTCATCTGTAATTAACCAAGTATCCGGGAATCCTTGCTCAAACCTGGGCCCGTGGAGTCCAGTCTCCAGTTCTCACCCTGTTTAAGGCAAAGATTTAGGGTCTTCTGATCAGAGGTCAGTGGTGAGACGCTGCCCCCACTCAGTCATGGCTCCTTCACAGTGTTCTTCCTCACAAGCTAGGGCTGACCATTGCTTCACTTGTTCACACACACCAAGTGCCCACTGCGTGCTGGGAAGAGGGGCCACAGAGGGAATAAAGCACCAGGCCGCCCCTGAGGGTTTGGGGTCCAGGAGGGGAGAAAACAGGTACAAACACACTGAAACCCACAGGAGGGCCCCGGCATACAAGAGCTCACTGGGGGAGCGTGGCAGTCACCATCCAAGCATCCGCTCCAGTCCAGTCTCTCTCCCCATCTCTGCCATGTGAGGACGCGGCAAGAAGGTGGCTGTCTGCAAGCCGGGAAGAGAGCCCTCACCGGGAGCCACCATGCTGCCATCCTGACCTCGGCCCTCCAGTCTTGAGAACTGTGAGAAATAAGGTTCTGGTGGTCCAGCCCCCGCTCCCCGTCTGTGACATTCTGTGATGGCCCCTGAGGTCACTAATAGAGAAGCAGGTCGACCCCTCCCCCGTCTCCTTTCTCTCCCTGCAGAAGATTGGAGATTCAACCTCTGAAACAGGTGAACTAAGGGTTCTCTGCACAAAGCAATACCAGGGGACCATCCTGAGCTGAGGACAATGGGCGCCTATTCAGGCAAAGACTGAGGGTCTTCTGACCAGAGGTCAGAGAATGGCGATACCTCCCCCAGCCCCTTCCCACCGCAGCTCCTAGAATCCTGGCTGCCAGTGTCTGCTCTGCAGACAAGACTGTGAGGACCCTTTTTTAGGGAATATGACAGACGCGTGGGAAAACGCCTGGAGTGTGGAAGGTCAGAAATCACTCAGGTTGACAAATCTCATCTGTGGGCTCAGAGCTTCTAGGGCTAGGCAGTTGTTGAATGCTCCTCTCTACAACTTGAAGGAAGAGCCAAGAATCTCTAAACACTTGGGAAAGTATGAAAGGAGAAAAGGGAGGAGGACTGTGAGTTAACAGAGAACAGAAGGAACTAAAACTGTCATTGACATCCTCAAAGGTCAAAGTCATTGCAGCCATGACACAGGGACAAGATGCTAAAATTAGATGATAAAAGGGAGTTTTTGGAAATGAAAACTGTGACAATAGAAATAAAATCTCCACGGAAGACTCTAACACAGAGTTAAGGAAATTCCCCAGAACAATAGAACAAAAGGAGAGAGCAATATAGAATACAGGAGGAAAAAAATTCAATAATCATATTGAGAAGTTCAATGTCTGCATAATAGGAGTTCCAGAAAGCAAGAAAGAAGTGAACAGGAGGAGGCAAGCCATTCTATAAATCATCCAAGAAAAGTCCCCAGAACAAAGGGACATGGATTTCTAGATGGAAAGGGCCTACTAAGTGCTAAGCACAATGTGGAAAGAAGGAAACATTTCTACCCCCGTTATATTTTAGAACATGGGAGAGAAGGGAAACATTCAAAAAGCGTCCAAAGAGAAAGAACAGGTCTAAGACAAAGGGTTAAGACTTAGAATGGCATTGGGTTTCTGAACAGCAATGACAGGAGCTAGGAGACCATAAGATATGCCGAAAGTTAAGTTTTTTGAGGGAAACTGATTTTCAACCCATAATATCACAGGCCCAGACAAACCAACAATTCAGGTGTGTGAGCAGACAAAAGATATTTTCAGTCATGGAAGGTCTCAAAAACACAGCTCTTTCTCAGGAAGCTACTGCAGGATGTGCTCCACCCAAATGAGGGAGTTGCCAGAAAGCAAAAGACATGGGATCCCGGACATGAGGAATCAAACCCTGGAAAGAGATGAAAAGAATACCCCGGAAAATGGGCCCAGAGATCCCGGTGCATGAATTCGTGCATGGGTGGGGTCCGGCCAGCCTGGCCAGGGGGCGGGGACATGGGTGGTTGGCCAGCCTGCCTGCTGGTCAAACTCCTGGTCGAGGGGACAATTTGCATATGAGCCTTTTATTATATAGGATATACACCGAGTGGCCAGATTATTATGCGTTCAGAGATCATCATCATCTGGCCACTCAGTGTATATCTTCAAGGAGGTTAAATATTTACGTGCCTTTTTACTTGTTTTGCCTAGGAGTTGAATTTTTCGAAGAACTCTAAGTTCTGCATTTGCAAGTCAATTGAAGCCTTGGGACAATGAGGGGCTGAAGCTTGTGACTTAAAGGGCTCTTGTGATCAATCTTTCAGGGGGAAAAAAGGCCCCCATAACGTATCCATGTGAACACTCGGGTGAGAAATAAATGTGGCAGCAGGAAAGATAGTCCGACCACACATTTACGGGCGACACACGGCCATGTGGGAAGAGAGGAATTCGTTTATGACCAATATTAGTAATGACAACAGATTGGAATTCACGTGGTGCTTAATCACATTATGATGCACATTCTTAATGACGTCACGTAATGATTAAAAACTAACCATATC
This sequence comes from Plecotus auritus, assembly GCF_963455305.1. Classification (NCBI taxonomy): domain Eukaryota; kingdom Metazoa; phylum Chordata; class Mammalia; order Chiroptera; family Vespertilionidae; genus Plecotus; species Plecotus auritus. The sequence goes on along the minus strand of NC_137770.1, from coordinate 9,170,443 downwards.
CAATCAACGGGATAGTAAAATGCAAGCTATAGGTCACTGGGGTTCTGCATGCGTGGATTCCACAGGATTATAATTATTATTATATCTGTTACAGACGTACAGCTTCATCCACAGGGACACCCAGGAGACATCCTCTCTGTATTTCATGTGTGGCAGCTGTGTCACCCGCTAGGATTTTATTTCTGCCTGTGAGACACTTTATGGCACCACGGAGAGCAGCTGGGAAATAACCTTTTTTTTTTTTTTAATTGATTTCAGAGAGGTAGGGAGAGGGAGAGAGAGATAGAAACGTCAATGATGAGAAAGATTCACTGATTGGCTACCTCCTGCACGTCCCCCCCATTGGGGATCAAGCCCACAGCCCGGGCATGTGCCCCGACCGGGAATTGAACCATGACCTCCTGGTTCATAGGTCGACGCTCAACCACTGAGCCATGCCAGCCGTACAGGAAAATATTCTTAAAAGACAGCCATCGTCTGGAGGGACCACGTGTTTTAGTTGGAAGAGGCTACACGTTAGCTGCACCATGAAAACTTGCTGTGAAAATGCTCTTTCTCCCAAATGTTGCCTGGTGCGCGCGACTATTTATACTGTCCTGGGTGAATCTACAAAACGTTTTATCCCAAGTCCTCGCTGCTGTCCCCGTGCTGTGAGCCAAAGAGCAGGCTCCTTGGTGATCCCCGTGGATTAGGCATGCCTTTCAAATGGGAACAAAAAATGTTATTAAGTAAAGTACACCCCACCCACCTGGTTCATCTCTAATACCACTTCCTCAAATGCCCCCTCCTCCGGGGACCCTCCTTGCTCTCCCTGCCTGATGGCCCGCCCTTCCTCTGTCCAGGTGAACGAGGGTCCTTTGAGGCCCTGCCTTGTCCACCCAGTGGGCTCTGCGCTCCCTGACGACAGAGACTGGGTCCCTTAGATGCTCTGCCTTTAGAAGACAGATTTGACTTGGAGACAAATTCTTGTAACTTTTCAAGAAGGCTCTGCCTGTGTCTCGGGCACTATGCCAGCAAGCTGCATTCCTAATTATAAAACGGCATTAAAATGTAAAGTGTGTGTCAGTGCGAAGAGAGGAACAACTGCTTTCTCCTTTCTTTCTTTCTTTTTTATTGATTTTATTTTGCAACCAGGAAAGCTCCTTCTGATCGCTGGGCTAGCTTCCATTTTAAGCTAATTAGTAAATTGCATTTTTGGCTCTTTCGCTAACTAGGTTAAATTTAGCTCATCTTTTCCCTTCAAGTCAAGCTGTCAGTGGGATTTGCAAGTAAAATTTTCCCTCTCAACTTTCTTTCCCATTCAGGATATGTTGGCAACTCACCCCCGCTTCCAGCCCTTCCTCCCTGCGGCTTTTCCCCAACCTGAGCTGCCCCAAGCAGCTGTTAAAAATTTGCAACACCCTAAAGGCCAGGGCTGGAGCAGGGGCCTGGAGACCCCCTGATGTGTGAGGCAGGAACATTTTTCTTGCTGAACATGGGGAGGTCTGGTGGCGGCAGGGGGTGGGGGGTGGGGGGTGGGGGGTCCTAGAGGAGGAGAAAAGGGTGCCATTGAGGGAGGACTGGGGGTCGGGTAACATTACAGACATACTGAGCACTGCAAACAGTGTTTGAACACATTGGAATCTTTGGACAATCGCCATGGCCAAGCCCTGGGTGTACCAGCTGACCCCGGCCCTTCCAGGCCCCAAAGATGCCCAAGAGCATCATGGTGAGGGGCGTGGACCTGTGTCAGGGGGCAGCAACCCAGCCCACCCGCACACTGCCTCTACTGACCAGAGTCCTTCTGAGAGCCAGCTGAATCCCCCCCTCCCCACCCTAGAACCCCATCCTCTCACCTCCAGGCCCCCTGTTCTCTGCTTGGGACTTGGCTTCACCCTCCCATCTGCCTCCCCTTGAGCCCTACAAAGGGCTCTCCCTGCTCACCTCCCCCCAGTGCAGGTCAGAGGCCCCATGGCCCGGTACCCAGCCCTGCAGCAGCAGGCCTTACGGTGGAAGGGGGAGATGCTCATCCAGCATTTGGCAGAAGGAGGATGCCAGGCTGCACGATGCAGGCACTGCTGGGTCTCGGGCTCCAGCGCCCTGGGGAGCTGGGTGGGCTGTGAGCGGGGAGCAGCACCCACCTCGCTGGCTGGATCCCTTCCCATCCACCTCTGCTCTCTGCCCCGAGACCCTGCGGGTCTGGTAGTGGCAAGTAGGCAGAGGAGGCCTCCTCAGGGGACCGACGGCTGTTAGTGTGATGAGCTCAGTGGCTGGGAGTCCAGGAGCAGAGAGGGTCGGGGAACACGTGTCCAGGGCTCTGCAGTTGGGGCCACCTGAGATTTTGGTGAATTCCCTGTGGAAAAGCTGGAAAGCATTCTTTCTCTCCCAGATGTGTGCCCTTGGGCAGATGTCACCCCTCTCTGGGCCCGACCCCAAGGGAGGTGCATTCTGGGACCTCCCAGCATCTTTCTAGCCCCGGGCTCCCAACACCTGTGGGGCAAGGGGGGTACAGGAGGGGGTGGAGGGGGGGGCGGGGGGGAAGGATGGTGAGAAAAATGGGAACTGCGTTTGTCGTGGCACAAAATGAATTTAATTTTAGGACTTTGCCGAATTCTGGGATTGTCCACCTGACATTTTCTTAGCATTGCTTTGATGAAATGGCGGCCAGAGTAGAGAGCCGTCATTTTTAAAATTCCTTATTTAGCACTAGAAGGAGTTGGCAGCCTTATGTGGCGCCCAGGGGGCTCAGGGGCATGTACCCGTGTGTGAGTGACGGTCAGCAGTGAGGCCGGGCCCCTGAAGGACTCTCACTTAAGCTTTGGTCACTGTGGGCCCCAGAGGGGGGCGTGGGGGAGGGGACACAGATGTGCACCCCATCTGTGGGGACAGCACTGTGACCACCCTGCTCCCAGAATGTTCAGGACCCAGAGCCTTCAGAGCCCTGGGTGGGGGAGGGGAAGCGCTTGCATTTATCTTTTCAATGAGCTTGTGGACAGAGCATCTGCTCCTGGTCAACCAGCCATTAGGGCGCCAAGGGTCAAACCGTGGGCCGTGCCCCACTCCTGGGTCATGAAATCAATTTAGCAAGAGACCGAGACGCGCATCTTAAAAAAATGAAATGTTGTGGAGCAGAGCAGTAAGCACCTGGGTTTATCACATGTCCATATGCAGTAGGGTAAGTATTCATTCCTGAACCTTTTGCTTCCAACATACGTGCATTTGTTTTTGTTTCAAATACATATATTCAATACGTGTATAATGTATATACTCCTCTCTGCATGGAGAAGTAAATTCTTCACAAATCCACCCTTCAGCAGGCAACATCGACACACTGCAGACAAAATAACGGAAACAACACCCTGAGGACCCTAGAGAACAAACAAAAGCAGGTGGGTTTGGGAGCAACATCAAAACCTGGAAGAATCAATCCCATTTGGGTGGCTTTGCCCTACGCGCAGCCACATTGGTGGTGGGGGCACCAGGTGGTCCCCTTCAGTAGGAGGCCTCTGGTCCTTCTGGACGAGGAGAAGGGGCCTTGGACAACCAGGATAGCTGGCGAGTGGGGAGGAGCGTCGTAAAGGAGACAGCCAGGGAAGGAGAACCCCACATTTTGTGCACAAGTGTCACAGAGTTTGAAGTCTGCATCTAACAAGTGAGTTGCCCACTGAAACAAACCATCAACACGCTTCAAAACTATATTGCAGAATCCAGGTTGCACAACAGAATGTTCACAATGTCCAGGATACAATTCAAAATCCCTCTACACAGGAAGGGCCAGGAAAATGCAACCCATTCTCCAGAGAAAGCCAATCAACAGATAGCTCCCCTAAGATGGTGTAGATATTGAAATTATTACCTAAGAACGTTAGCCCAGCTGGAGTGGCTCAGTGGTTGAGTGTCAACCCATGAACCAGGAGATCACGGTTCTATTTCCAGTCAGGGCACATGCATATCTCTCTTTCCCTCTCTCTTCCTCTCTCTGAAAAATCAATAAAAACATTTTTTTTTATTTTTTTAAAATATATTTTATTGATATTTTACAGAGAGGAAGGGAGAGGGATAGAGAGCCAGAAACATCGATGAGAGAGAAACATCGATCAGCTGCCTCCTGCACACCTCCCACTGGGGATGTGCCCGCAACCAAGGTACATGCACTTGACCGGAATCGAACCCGGGACCCTTCAGTCCGCAGGCCGACGCTCTATCCACTGAGCCAAACCAGTTTCGGCAATAAAAACATTTTTTAAAAAGAACTTTATGGCAGCTATTAAAACATTTAAAGCAACTTTACTCAATGAGGTAAAGAAAAATATGTCCAGGAGAAACCAAGATGGCGGCATAGGTAACCACCTAAACTGCTGCCTCGCACAACAATTTCAAAACTACAACTAAAAGACAGAACGTCTATCACCCAGAACCACGGGAAAGCTGGCTGAGTGGAAGTTCTACAACTAGAAGGAAAGAGCAAACAGCATTGAGGGGTGCACAAGCGCTGAAAAGCTGAGGTACGGAGACGCGCGAATTGGGCTGGCGACGGGTGACTGAAAGCGCTGCTGTTTTCAACCCGAAGGGAGATAAGCTCCCGATTACTCCGAACTCGTTTCTGGGGAGACGCGGGGGACCCAAACTCCTACAGGAAGAAGCTGGACTGTCTGCCGTGGGGTCGGAAAGTGAGGGAGGCTTGCTTGCAGGGCTGCGCGCAGGAACAATTGTTTATTGTGCTGGGGCGTGGGACGCGGGGACAGGGTCGGAGCCACAGAGCCGGCTTACTGGCAGCCATTGCTGTTTGCCACGCCCTAGCCTAGTCACGCCCTGAGACCCCGCCCTGCACAATCTACGAACCCACCCAAGCTCCAAGCAGCTGCTTTAGCATATGAATGGCCTGCCCTATCGCAGCTTAACCTAGCAAACTTGCAGCCCGGGTCAGACAGCTCCAAAACCTCCAAACTCCAAGCAAAGAGGAGAAAACTGTAGTTCTTGCTGTAGCTCCTGCTGGGTGGCCTCAGACAGTACCTGACCTGCACCCCATTGGCGATCCAGAAGCCAGTGTACCTAGTGGTCAGTGTGAGACACCAGATTTCAACTCCTCACATCCATAAGTGACACATTCAAGAGGCAGACTCAGTGAGCACCAAAGCCCCACTGAAACAAGCCCTGCACCATAAGCGTGTCTCCAGCGCAGCAGTTCTTCCATTATAGACACAGCGGGTCCTCACAGCCAGTTGGCCTGGAGGTCAATTCCTCCCAGTGTACCAACAGCAATCAAGGCTTAACTACACCAAGACTTTGCACTCAGCCCACAAAGGGGTGTACCAAAGGCGTCCACCTCAGGTGATTGGGGAGGCTGAGCTACTGGCCCCTATAGGTCACCTACCACACAAAGCCACTCCATCAACATAAGGAAGCAGCAAAATGCGGAGACAAAGAAACATGTCACGAATGAGAGAAATGTAGGAAAGCAAACTAATGGACGACATAGTGTTCAGAACCACATTTATAAGGTTACTCAAGAATCTTCCAAAAACCGCCGAGAAACTTGATGAGACCTTCAAGGACCTTAATGAGAATGCCAAAAAAATGGAAAAGGACCAGTCAGAAATTAAGCATACACTGTCTGAAATAAAGAATATACCGAAACTCAACTGTAGATCAACCTACCCCAAGAATCAAACCAAAGATCTGAAATATGAGGAAACAAAAAACACCCAACCAGAAAAACAAAAAGAAAAAATCCAAAAATATGAAGATAGTGTAAGGAGCCTCTGGGACAACTTTAAGCGTACCAACATCCGAATTTTTGGGGTGCCAGAAGAAGAGAGAGAGCAAATTATTGAAAACCTATTAGAAGAAATAATGACAGAAAACTTTCCCTACCTGGTGAAAGAAATAGACTTACAAGTTCAGGAAGCGCACAGAACCCCATACAAGAGGAATCCAAAGAGGACCACACCAAGACACATCATAATTAAAATGCCAAGAGCAAAAGACAAAGAGAGAATCTTGAAAGCAGCAAGAGAAAAACGGTTAGTTATCTACAAGGGAGCACCCATACGACAGTCAGCTGATTTCTCGGCAGAAACTATGAAGGCCAGAAGGGAGTGGCAACAAATATTCAAAGTGATGAACAGCAAGAACCTACAACCAAGATTACTCTACCCAGCAAAGCTATCATTCAGAGTTGAAGGTCAGATAAAGAGCTTCACAGACAAGAAAAAGCTAAAGGAGTTCATCACCACCAAACCAGGATTACATGAAATGCTGAAGGGTGTTCTTTAAGAAGAGGAAGAAGAAGAAAAAGGTAAAGATAAAAATTATGAACAACAAAATGACATCAAATACATACCTACCAACAAGTGAATCTAAAAATCAAGTGAATAAAAAATCTGAAGAACAGAATGGACTGGTGAATATAATAGAATCAGGGACATAGAAAGGGAGTGGACTGACAATTCTCAGGGGGGAGGGGGTGTGAGGGGTGCGGGAAGAGACTGGACAAAAAGCTTACACCTATGGATGAAGACAGTGGCGGGGGGTAAGGGCATGGGGTGGGGTGGGGAATCAGGTGGAGGGGAGCTAGGGGGAAAAAAAGAGGAACACCTGTAATAATCTGAACAATAAAGATTTATTAAAAAAAATAAAAAATAAAAAATAAATAAAAATTTGGCTCTCAAAAGAAAAAAAAAAAAAAGAAAAATATGTCCATATAAAGAATAGGACATTTCAGTCGATAAATGTAAAATATAAAAATGAACTGATCAGTAGTATTATTCATAATAACCAAAAAGTAGAAAAGATCCAAACGTCTAGCAACCGATGAATGAGTAAACAAAATATTGTGTATTCATATAACAGCATATTATTAAGTTATAAAAAAGAATAAAGTACTGACACATGCAACATGAATGAACCTGGAAAACATGATGTTAAGTGAAAGAAGCCAGTCACAAAACACCCCATGTTGTACGATTCCATTAACAGAAAATTTCCAGAATAGGAAACCCTATAAAGACAAAAGGTAGATTAGTAGTTGCCAGGAACTGGGAAGAAGGGGAAATGAGGAATTATCGCTAATGGGTATTGGATTTCTTTGGGGAGTAATGAAATGTTTTAGTATTATTTAGATTATTGCACGACTTTGTGAACATACTAAAAACCACTGAGTCACACACTTTAAATGACAAATAAAACATTTAGAACTGGAAACCACATTATCTAAAATAAAAAAAATTCACTGGATGAACTCAGAATGAGAATGGAAATGACACGGGGGTGTGTGGGGGGGAATCAGTAAACTTGAAGAGAGATGAATAAAAAGTTCCTAATTTGAAAGAGAGAGAGAGAGAGAGAGAGAGAGAGAGAGAGAGAGAGAGAGAGAAAAGATGGAATAGAATTAACAGAGCCTTGGGGACATGTAAAACAACCCCAAAAGGCCTAAAAGAGAAAAAAAGAGAAAATGGGGCAAGGAAAAGTATTTAAAGGAATGCTAGCTGAAAACTTTCCACATTTGGAGAAAAACATAAATTATAGTTCCCAGAAGCTCAGCAAAATCTGAGTAAGATAGGCACATCATAGTCACATCATAGTCAAACTGCTGAAAACCAAAGATAAAGACAAAAATCTTTAAAACAGACAGAAAAATCATACATCACATACAGGGGATCAATGATTTGAATGACTGTGGACAGCTCATCAGAAACCATGGAAGTCAGAATACAGTGTAACAACATCTTTAAAGTATTTGAAAGAAGAAATATTGTCAACTCAGAATTCTATAGCCAACAAAATTACCTTTCAAGAGTGACGATGAGCCAGTAGGTGTGGCAAGGTGGTTGAGTGTCATGAACCAGGAAGTTATGGTTTGATTCCTGGCCAGGGCACATGCCTGGATTGCGAGCTGGATCCCTAGTAGGGGGTGTGCAGGAGGCAGCTGATCCATAATTCTCCCTCATCATTGATGTTTCTTCTCTCTCCCCTTCTCCCATCCTCTCTATGTAATCAATAAAAACATTTAAAAAAAAACATTTTTTAAGGAATGAAGATGAATTAAAGACATTTTCAAATAAAGGAATTCCTCAACCCAGACATGTACTATAGGAAATGCTGAAGGAAGTTCTTCAGTCTGAAAGGAAATGATGCTGGAGAGAAACTCAGGTCTTCATGAATGAATGAAAGCCACAAAAAATAGTAAGCAGTATTTGCAGAAATATAAAATCTTATTTAAAAAACTACCTGTGACTGTTTGAAGCAATAACTATCACGCTGTTTTATGGGTAAAGGATGGTGGAAATTAGGATAAATGGGCCTACATGGTTGCAAAGTTCCTACATTTTATGTAAAGTAGTGTAATATTAACTTTAAGAAAACAGTGAAAATTAAGATGTATAATCCCTAGAGCAAACACTGAAAAGGCAATATAAAGAGATATGGCTGAAAAGTCAATTGGTAAATTTATAGAATCCCCCATAAAGGGCAGGAAAGGTGAATAGAGAAATTGAAAACAGAGGTGACACATAGGAAATAAAAAATAAAATTATAGACCCATATTCAGTGAAGCCATAATTACATCAAATGTTAATGGGCAACATAAACACTCTAGTTAGAAGGCAGAGATTACCGGAATAGAAAAAGCAAGTAAGATACTACTATATGCTGCCCTCAAAGACCCACTTTAAATATAAAGATATGTGTGGATTGAAAGCAAACAGGTAACAAAAAATGATGTAACATGCAAACAGTAAGTCTGACAAGGTTGGAGTGAATATATTAATATCAGATAAAATGGACTTCAGAACAAAGAATAGCTACTAGAACTAAAGAGGGATACTTCATAATGATTAAAAGATCAATGCATCAGGAAGAGATAACTATAGTAAATGTATATGTGCCAAATAACAGAGCCTCAACATATACAGAGCAAAAATTGGCAGCTTTAAAGGGGAGAAATAGACAATTCCACAATCACACTCTTCTCTCAGCAATTTATAGAACAATTAAACAAACAAAAAATCAGTAATGACAGAGGGTATCTTGACCTACTTGATCTTTATACACATGGGTTCTAATGTAAAACATTTTTTTATTGTGACTCATTTCTGAAAAAGGTTTGAAAACTACTCTTCTAGGGCGAACACAGAGAACTGAATCAAAAACCCCATAAAATTCAACATCTAGTGGGTGAGGCAGGTCATTATAATACGAATGGAAATTGCTATAAAAACGAGAAGGAATCAATGTTTATTGAGCATCTACTATGTGCCAGACCCTGTGCCCAACCCATTAAGCAGTTAAATAATTCTTGTTACTTGGACAGGTGGTATTATCACCCCTCTTTTTCAGACGGGGAAACTGAGGCCCACGGAGATAAACTAACTGGGCCAGTGTCAACTGGAGTTTGAACTAGCTCTGACTCCTACAAAACGACCATGTAATCCTTTACTTGGGAGGAAAACGGGGAAGAATGGTACAACAACATTTAGGTACTAGAGGCCCGATGCACGAAATTCGTGCAAGAGCAGATCTTCCTTCCCCCGGCTGCCGGCACCGGCTTCCCTGTGGCACCTGGGACCCAGGCTTCCCTTGCAGCCCTGGCTTTCATCCAGAAGGTTGTCCGGAAGGACGTCCGGTCTAATCAGCATATTATGCTTTTATTATTATCGATTATTGGGACTGGGTGGATGAGGAGAAAAGAGCAATGGTGTGAACAAACGTGAGGAGGAGGGAACGTTTGTGTGTGACATTTACGGATGTCATGTGGCAGGAACTTGGAGGACACAGGAGGGACTGGTGGGAAATGTGAGGGGCTGACAGGGCCTGGATCAAGCCCAATTGAGCCTCCCTTTCTATTCCCAGGCAAAGGGAGAGAGGGGGGCAGTAACGGAATAAAGAGGACTTGGGGTCTTGCTCATCTCTCCTCTGCTGGGCTGGCTGATCTGGGAGATGCGGCCTCGGAATAGTTTTCCCTGCATTTAAATTGAGTGCCCCGAGTGTAATCTCCTGAGAAAACCTGACCATTACAGGCAGGTACATCCAGAGAACATCATGGCTCCTGTCCAAATACTGAAACACGTATGGCCCATCTTTGGTCCAGAAGGATGAACTGAATAAAGGTTGGGATGGGTAAGTGTGGAGACGTGCACACAATCAGCATCCCACTCGCTAGATGTGAGACCCCAGAAGGAGTGACGTCACGCTGACCACCGTAACCAAGGGAGCTGTGCTCAATGCATGGCCGGGGAGAGAGAAACCCCCAGAAATGAGAGAGCCACTTGTCTGTCTTCCCCGTGCCGGGAGGCTGCCGTCTCCGAGGCCTGGGGCCAGCGCTGAGCCCTGAAGGTGAGCTCTGTGGAACTCGAGTGCGCGCCCCACCTTCAAAGGGGCCGCCTCCGCAGGTGTTCTGGGCCTGCACCTGCTGCTGCCTCTGCCGCGGCCCTGGGCCAGAGCCACACCCTGGACCACGGTCCATTCCTTGGCATCTCGGGCTTAAGTTCTTTCCACAAGAGGACCTGCTCGTGGGCCAGCTGTCCCCACAGGTGCCTCGGGTGCCACCTGCAGAGCAGGCCTTGCAGTCTGCATGCTGACACCTCCCAGCACCCCAAGTGCCCGGCGTGCTGCCAACTCCTGCCTGGCTGCCGTGCCAGAGTGACGCTCCACGCTGCTCCCCCTCTGCTTCCCAGGCAAGTCCCGGGCAAATGGGAGTCTCCAGAGGCTGGCTGCGGGGAGGAGCAGCAAGGCTTCCCTCGACGGTGGAGGGGTCTGCAGTCCTTGGCTATCTCAACTCCATGTCCAAACCACGAACCAGTGCCAGCTGGGGTCATCCTGGAGCCCCAAAACTGCTGACAAAAAAGACACAAGCAGCACTAGGGGTCTTTCAAAGGCATTTCTAAGTCCCCCCTTGAACCAGCTGCCTGGTGCGTGCACACCATTGGAGTGCGGGTTCTCTGTGTGCCTGCCAGCCAGGTGCCGTAGTATGTGGTCATTCCTGGCCCGGGGCCTGTCTGACTTCTCTCCGCCTCCTCCCTTGTCTACACTCCAGCCACATGGAATGACTGAGTTCCCTGAATGGCGTCGAGCTCCGTCAGCGCTGTGGTCCTTCGCCCTCCAGCTCGGACATCACCCTGGGACTCAGGTGGCTGCCCCCTGGAACTCTCCTTCCCTCCTCCGTATCCCCTCTGCCCTCAGAGCATTTCACTTAAAGTGGGCAATGATGACCACACTTCTTCAACTCGGAGACACACCTCTGCTTCCGAAGGTCTCTGAGATAAGGTTTAAAGGGCATCTTACTTTGATGCCCTTGAGAGTCAGGGTGCTTCTCTCTGTCCCTCCCCCCCCCCCCCCCCCCCAGGAAACCCAAGGCAGGTCTCAGAATCAGGTGACTGAGGCCCCTCCCCTGGGTTATCTATGTGACCTCGCAGCCTGGTGCAGACTGGACCCGGCAAATATTTGCTGGATTCACATTTGAATTCAAGAGCCCCTTGAGGCCTGTTCTGAATGAGCTGGGCAAGGCGGAGGGTTTGGGATAGATATAAAGTACGTTTCTTGCCCTCCAGGTCACAGGTGTGTGTGTGAATGAGGAGCTGGGAGGGCCACGAGGAAAGCCACCAACATAATGTGAGACAAAGCCACCTGTAACAGCACCTTGCCCTGGACTAGAGGCTGTGCAATTGTTTTCTGTGTGCGATTTTTTTTTTTTTTTGAAAGGGGATAAGGTTTTACAATTTGTAAACATCTTGCAGTTTCTCAATCAGGTCCACAGAGAATCCCAATTCCCACTGTCCCTCTCATCTTACAGAGAAAGGAACGGAGGCTCATGGAAGTAGAGTCTTGCCCATGGTCAACAGGTAGAAAGCGCCAGAACCAGCTAGAAAGTGCCGGAGCTAGAACCCGCTGCCCACCGTCTCGCTCCCTGGTCCCTGTCCGCTCGGAAGGTAAACGCTGCCTGGTGGCACCCAGCTCTTCCCTGTACAATACGAACACACAATCCACCCTTCAGCAGAAGTCTAACCTCCGTTCCATGAAATAAGAATAAACCCTGAAGTTTCTCACTACGCCTTCTTCTCACGCAGTCGCCATGGCGATGGGAAAATATTATGCGGGGAAGGCATTATGGGAATATGAATCAGCAGAACCAGCAAAAGGACCTTTGGAAAACTGTGACTCCCAGTGGACTCGCCGCATTTTCCAAGCGTACAGTCCGTGATGATGGATTGCACTCCGCTTCCTACAGAAACTCAGCGGCCAGCCTTGTTCCATCAGCGACAGCCCCGCTGTCGCCGTGCCAACCCCGGCCTCTTCTTTTCTCAAGAAAAGCATTGGCCATTTATGAGCATGATCGCTGCTTGGCAACACAGGCTTGTGGATATCTGCTGGCTTCGCTCGATTTCAAACATTTTTCCTTGCCAAGTGGAACAAATTACTGGTGTTGATTCTGGTGGATACGCAACATTGCCCAAGAGAATTTCCATGGTGAAGGGTTCAAACCAGTTTCTAAGTCGAGAATGATGGCGCTATTCATCAAACACTAAGCAGTGTTGCTAGTAGAATGCGATGCCTGGCTTATCCTGTTATTGGTAAGTGTCCCTCCAGTGGTTAGTTAATCTAGGTGTGATACAAAATAGTGACTGAGTTCCTCAGAAAAGAACAAAAAACACACCACAGAAACAGAATTACCGTTTGATCCAGCAATCCCACTTCTGGCTAAACACTCAAAACGATGCAAAGCAGGGGCTCAGGCAGATCTCTGTATAGCCCGCGGTCATAGCAACGTTACTTACGGTCGCCAAAACGTGGAAACAAACGGAGTGTCCATGGACAGCCGATACACAAACAAAACGTGGTCCGTCCACACAATGGAATACTACTCAGACTTCAAAAGGAAGGAAGTTCTGACACAGGCACAGCATGGAGAAACGTTGAGGGCATTATGCTATCGGAACTAAGCCAGTCACAGAAAGACAAATACTGTATGATTCCGCGTACGTGAGGTCCCTCAGCAGTCAAAGGCATAGAGACAGAAAGCGGGATGGCGGGTACCGGGGGCTGGGGGGAGGGGGTGGGGCCTGAGTGTTTAATGGGGACAGGGTTTCTGGTTGACAAGATGAAAAGAGTTTTGCAGATGATGGTGGCATGGGAATGTACTTCACGTCACCGAACTGTACACTTAAACATGGTTAACATGGGCCCGGCCACGGTGGCTCAGTGGTTGAGCATCCACCTATGAACCAGGAGGTCACGGTTTGATTCCTGGTCAGGGCACATGCCTGGGTTGTGGGCTCGATCCCCAGGGTGGGGCGTGCAGGAGGCAGCCGATCCATGATTCTAACTCATCATGGAGGTTTCTCTCTCTCTCTCCCCCTCCCTTCCTCTCTGAAGTCAATAAAAAATACACCTGAAAAAGAAATGGTAAATTTTCCATGTGTATTTTATCACAATAAAAACTTTATTTATTTATTTATTTATTTATTTATTTACAATAAAATTTGGGGGATTGGGCAAGGCAGTGGTGTGGGGGTCCCTGAACACGGACTTGGACTTAGTCCTGGCCGAGCCAAAGGTCTATCAGAAAGCTCAGTCCGTGGCTCCCCAAGCGGGCGTGGTTCTGTGGGTCTCATGTAGTCCCCCCTGCATCTTCCGCTCCGTACCTGGGCGGTGAAGCAGGTGCGGGCCTCTCTCCTTCCTTCCTCCATCAGCCTCCTCCTCCTTTTCTCCAGCAGCACCTCTGCTGGAGACCCTGCAGGAAGCCTGCCGGACCCTCCTTCCCCGCCCGCTGTCTGCAAGGCCACGTGCTCCACCAGGCTGTCGCCCTTGGAAGCAGGATGCGGTGCCTTGGGACCCAAATGCATCAGTGACGATGCTGGACGGTTTGTCAGCCTCCACCCCACCCCCACGGCTCTGCCGCCGGCCGTGGTAATCGACAGGGTTACCCACAAGCAGCACAGCGGGCCAACGGTCCTCCGTTCGACACACATTGACTGAGCACCTCCCCAGGAAGGCCCTGTGCCAGCCACAGGAAGGGCAGAGCGGTGGACTGACGCTGGCCCGCACAGAGCCCACAGGAGCGAGGTGGTTTTCAGGATGGGCTCTGGAGCCAGAGGGCCTGAGTTCAGATCCTGACTGTGCCGTGAACGCGATGTGACTCTCAGCCTCTCTGCGCCTCAGTCTCCTCATCTGTGAGGTGGGGATAATAAGGGTGCCCTAAGAGTGTGGTGAGGACTGAGTGAGTTGACCTTTGGGAAGCTCTACAAACAGAGAAAGTGTTTTACAGCCTTGGTGGACATTCGGGGCTGCCAACAAGGGCTTCTGGGTCCTACCTGGGAGTCCTCAGCTCCCCCTCTCCCCGCCTGCCTGCGGCTCCCCCAGGGCCAGGCCTGGGTCATTTCTGTGGGCCTCGGGCAGCAGAGAGCGAAATGCACCCGGGAGGCACCCGCGTGAGGCGATCCTGGCTTGGCACTGGCTGAGGGCAAGGGTCCAGGTGGTACTGTTTGCTCAGCCTGCGATGGGGCCGGGGAGGCCCGAACGGGGACTGTCCAGCCCGGGAGGTGTGAACTTGATGAGACCATGATTGATGCTGGCGGCTGGCAGCCTGTGTTTGGGGCTTGAGCCCTAACAGCGAGGCCGGGAAGAAAAGTGTGTCTGTGCCACAGGAGGCTGGCTGCGTGGAGGAGGGGTCCATAGAAACCCCCCCACACACACACCGCTAATGTGATGTCAGAATTAAGTTAGGGGAAGGTCAAAAGGCATTTCCCTTGAACAGTGATGTAAAAACCCTGCAGAGCAACGCCCACGGTAAGGAACGGTCCATGCATGACGTTCGGCAGTCGGTAAACGCCGTAACTATGGAGGTGATGCCGCGACGTGGGGACCACGTGCGACCTGGACAGAGAGAGAATGGGGAAACGGGAGACGCCCACGTCTGGGCGGCTTGATCGGGCAGCTCTGCTCGGGAACGCGGCGCTGGGCTCCGATGGCGCCCCGGGCCTTTCCTCCGCCTGCTGCCTCTTCTGTGGGGGTGCTGCCCCTCGCACCCCTTGGGAGCTTTGTAAACCGAGTGGGGGAAGCCTGGCCCCCGTTGCTGACCATGGAGATTCCCGGATCTGAGGTGGCTCCGCGGGCCCTGTGGCAGGGGAGGCTCAGCTGGGGCTCCACCCAGAGCCACCGCGCTGGAGACGGTGACGGAGCTTCGGCGACACGCTCCACACCCTCAGGGCCCCCTCCCTGGCTGAGGCCTGGTTCGCAAGACATGCACGGATCCCTGCCCGGGCTGCTGGGCGGATGGAGGAAGGGAGGCGGGCATGCCCACGCGTGGTGGCTGTGGATAGCAGGAACGGCGCAGTCACACGCGGAGAAGCGGGCCTGGCTGCAGGGGGCGCTGGGCCACCACCGAACCCAGGGCCAGTGAGACCAGGAAGGTGGGCAGGTGTGGCAGCAGCTGGCCAGGAGGAGGGAGGGCCCCTGGGGAGAGGCCACCTCCAGCCAAGCAGGCCTGCAGGGACCCCCAACTTGACTGGCACGCCCGCTGCGTGCCCTGCAGCACCTCCGGGAGGCCCAGGCTGGCCCCACACCTGTGGTGGGTCGAGCAGAACCCCTCCCTTCCCGTCCTCCTGGGCCCCACCCTGACTCCCCGCCCAGTGCTCATTGGGGGATGTCAGGGCCACCTGGACCCGAGTAGGTTCCAGTTCAGAGGAACGTGAGCTCGAAATCTAAACATGTGAATCTCACGTCTGAGCGTCAGACTGCGGGGGCCTGAACAATCTGCCCGCAGGGCCGCCGCAGCCAAGAGCGGGCCTGACCCCGACGCCCTCTAGGCACACGCACGCTGCACCAGCCGGGGAGACCCAAATGGTCTGAGAACCGCTAAGAACCAGAGACCCGCGTGCAAATGAGCCTGAGCCGCGCTCTGCGGTCATTGTGACGGAAGGGAGGGCGGGCAGGGATGTGAGAAGCCCTTGTGCATGAGCCTTCTGTGGCGGGACTGAGCCATTCCAGCCCTCCTGGCCTCCCGGGGAAGCCCCGGTATCCAATGCATAATTTATGAGGATGAGCCTATGCATATTCATGAGCTCATTGCCTTCCAAGGCCAGTGCTGTCTGTGAAAAATCCTCACATAATGAATTATTGCCTGAGGGGCGGTCCTGGGTTCAGCGCAGGCCTCCAGGCCTCAAAATTACGCCAACCTCTACACCTTGCTTTGAAGAAAACGCTCCCGACCGTGCCTGCCTTTGGTCAAATGTGGGGAGGCTCAGAGAATGAAGCCTCCGCCCTCAGGAATCCCTGAGCCCCCAGGCTGCACCGGGTGGGCCACACCAGCAGCATTCCAGGGAAACTGAGGCAGGTGTCCTTCCCCAAAGCAACCCTGCATACACGGTGGGTGGGACTTAGTAATAAGCCCTCCTATGCCTCAGATCACATAATAGCAAGAGCCAAAACGCCACTTGGCTGGTTTTTCCTCTCTCCTGGCCTCAGTCTTCCCATCTATTAACTGGGAGGGCTGATGCCTCCTTCCAGCACCTCTGAGACTGGAGCGTGGCCCCTCCTCAGTGCCTTGGCTGGGGCCTGGGTTTGCATGGCAGGCTTTCCTCTTCCTTAGTGGCCAGAGGAGGGTGTGCATCTCAGCCAGTGGGATCCTGGGCTCTGAGGAAATACAGCAATAAGCACCTACTGTATACCAGGCACCATGCCTGGCACTTACAAACAGCGGTGCGTAGATAATGTGTGCACATCACATGTTTTACAGGACAGGGCGTGGCATATAGTAGGTGCTCAGTGAGTGTGAGCATTCCTCTCCTCCTTCCTAAGGAGGAACAGTGCCCCATGCATCAGAATTTGTCTGGTAGAGATGTATGTCCACAGAACTCCGTATGGTGAGCTTCGTGGCGTTTGGACTATTATTTTTTTAAATATATATTTTTTATTGCTTTTTTTATATATATATATATTTTTATTGATTTTTTACAGAGAGGAAGGAAGAGGGATAGTCAGAAACATAGATCAGTTGCCTCCTGCACACCTCCCACTGGGGATGTGCCCGCAACCAAGTTACATGCCCTTGACCGGAATCGAACCTGGGACCCCTCAGTCCGCAGGCCGACGCTCCATCCACTGAGCCAAACCGGTTTTGGCTTTTATTGCTTTTTTACAGAGAGGAAGGGAGAGGGATAGAGATTTAGAAACATCGATGAGAGAGAAACATCGATCAGCTGCCTCCTGCACACTCCCTAATGGGGATGTGCCTGCAACCAAAGTACATGCCCTTGATCGGAATCGAACCTGGGACCCGTGAGTCCGCAGGCCGACGCTCTATCCACTGAGCCAAACCGGTTAGGGCTAAGTTTGGACTATTAAATCAGTGCTGGTTTCGTGTGGATTTGGGTGCGAGTGGGGGAGCTGAAAAGCTTTCCCAGACTAGTCCGAACCCAACCAAAATGTTACTCACGAAACCCAAGACAGTGATTCATTTCATACTCCATCTGGTGTTTCTCGCTTACAAGCAATTCACGCATGACTCAACTCTGTGCCTATTAAACATTCACCAGCCCACTTCCTCGTCCCCATAAACAGTCCTTCGGAAAGACATGCCACCCAGGGGAGTGTGCCCCTGAGCGTGCGTGCCCGCACGCTGTGGGCAAGGTCACCCACAAGGGTCCCGGGATGTGTGACCCGACTGCCCTCTTTGTTCAGGGGTGACCCCTGCTGTCACACAGGGCCCGTGCCGGGTTCAATGTTCTGCTGCTGCCATCTCAAAAGGTTTCAAACATTCTCGAACATTATGCACAGGGCCCTGCAATCTTGTGACCAGTCTGCGTGCATACATGTGTGTATGTCTGCGTGTCTGTGTGGGTACCAGAGCCCACACGACGCTGGGAGCATGGGTGTGAGTGCACACAGATGGGGTGCGTGTGCCCTGTGTGAGGACTGGGGGGGCGGGGACTGGAGAAAGTGGACGACGTGATTGGGCGTTGAGTGAACGTGCGAGAGGGTGCCTGAGACAGGGGCGTGTGAGCCACATGGGAAGCCCCAGATTCCACGGCCTACGTGGGGCTCAGGAATGTGTCATTGTGGGGAGCCCCTCCCCCAGGGGACCAGCGTGCCCATCAAGGTCTGAGAACCACTGGCCGTGGGTGTTAGGCTCTGGAAATCGAGGCTGTAGACAGCAGAGGTGCTCCGTAAGGACAGGCTTAGAGCTTCACGCAGCTCAGCACCCGCCGCCCTGTGATCTGAAGTTCCGGTTCTAAAGGAACAGAAGTCTCCGGGAATGCCAAGGCACTGCCCCGAGGCTGCTGACGGCGGAAGCCCAGCCAGAGGCCTCCCGCTGCGGCCTGCGCCGAGCCAGCCAGCGACTCCCGGCCTCGCAGGACGAAGAGCCTTGGTGGCCAGCCCCCCGCCCCCTGCCTCTGCATCAGCCGCCTTGATATTTAGATTTATCCCTGTGGGTCCTACCCTGGGCCCTGCTCCCCGGCGCCCCACCCCGGCCCTGGTTCCTGGCCTGAGTCCCCCCCACGGAGGGAGACCCACCCTAAATCAGAGGTGACTCATATTGGTCAACACTCCCCACCCGCAAAGCCATAGGGGGTGCCACCTCCAAAAGCACAGGGGCCGATCCTCACTGCCCCCTCCTGGGGCCCAGCACATGCTGACCTCACCCAGATAACTCCACTCCTAGCCTTCTTTTCTTTCTTTCTTTCAATATATTTGTACTGAATTCAGAGAGGAAGTGAGAGGAAGAGGGAGGGAGAGAGAGAAAGAAACATCAATGATGAGAGAGAATCATTGATCAGCTGCCTCCTGCACCGCCCCCATCGGAGGTTGAGCCCGCAACCCGGGCAGGTGCCCTGACCAGGAATCGAACAGTGACCTCCTGGTTCATAGGTCGACGCTCAACCACGGAGCCACGCCGGCCAGGCCTTCACTCCTTTTCACTGCAAGTCATCCCAGGGGCCGGACGCTGTCCCTCACTGAGCACATCGTGGCTGGGGCGGTGGCCTTGGGAAGGTCACCTGAGCTCTCTGAGCCTCAGTTTCCTCATCTGTGAAACGGCCTTTGCCTGTGTGGACCCTGGGCCTAGGGCCTGGCCCTGCCCTGTACCCTCCTCCAGGCCGCACCTCCCCCCGGAGGCCCCTCCTTGGCCAGCAGACCCACATCTCAGTTCCCCCACCCCACCCGGCACAGGGTCAGGAACAGAGCCGCCAATCGGCATCATTGTCAGTTACAATTGGAGTCCCGAAAGCTTTGGGGGGGGCGGGGTGGGGATCAGCACCTCCACCGGCCCCGGGAAAGAAAGTGGTCCAGGATGGGGAGGATGCTGGCCCCCAAACCATCAAGATGGGGATGTCATAGGTGAGGAGATGAGGGCTCAGAGAGGTTAGGTGTCTTGCCCAAGGACACACAGCTTGTGAGGCCTGAGGTGTAAGCCCAGGGCCTTTACCGTGAGGCAGATGCAGACACCTTGCCTTTCTGAGAGGCATCAGCCCAGCCGAGCGCCCTGGGCCTCTAGGATCCCGGAGCCATCTGAAGCTGCCTGTCCCCTGTGGTTTAGGCCCTGTGGCCCCTCCCCTCAGCTCCCCACACAGCCCGGTGGCGTGGCGGGGAGCCCGTGCCAGCCCTTCTATTATTCACACCTCCCCTCGGTTGCCAGCGGGCCTGGGCCCAGCGGCCCGGGCTCTGCCAGGAAAGATAAGGGCCAACCCCTGACTCGCCGTCTTCGGAGTTCCATCTCGATTTCCCCAAAGCACACAAAGGCCTGTTGTTCCCGGCCGAGGGTGGAGCGGGATCTCCTTCTCGGGAAAGGGAGATAAACCAGCAGCGGGATGGCGGCCGGTTAGATTTACAGCTTTTCCTGTGGCCACCTGTCCCCTCCTGTAGCTCTGCATGGGCTCGAGCAGCCGGCGCCTGCTGTGGGAGGGGGGACACGGGGCGGGGGGCGGGGGGTGCTGGGGCAGGAGGCATCAGCCCCCACGTGCCACACTTCCTGGGGCCAGTGCCCAGGGCCACGTCCGAGGTGAGGAAACTGAGGCCCACGCGGCTGCTGAGTGGTCGGTCGGTGCTCCCTGTCCCGTGCTGGATGTCCAGCTGACCCATCTGTCCTCTAACCAGGACTTGGACGACACCTCTGCCTCCAGCTTATAGCCCGTCGAGTGGACATTGACAGCAGAAAGCAAAAACGCGAGGTCACCGAAGGGAGCCCAAGGTCTCTGTGGCCCCGCCGCACGCCTCCCTCCCTCTCCAGCACCCAGAGCCGGACAGCAGGCAGGTCAGGGAGCTGAGTCGCACCCTCTGGCGGCCTGACGGAGGTCCCTGGCGTCACAGGATTCCCTCGGTCTCTGGACTCCGAGGGTCATGGGTGCCACCTGGGGGGAGGGGGGTAAGCAGGGAGCGGGGGAGAGGAGACGGAGCCCCTCCACACCTGGCAGACCCCGCCACGCTGGTGCCAACTCGGCCAGCCACAGGACTGGGGTGACAGAAGGGAGGAGTTCAGTGCTGGGACAAAGGGGCGTCTTCAGTGGTTGGCATTCCAGGGCGCAGAGATGTCTTATGTCCCCCAACCCCCGTGAGGAGGCCTTGAGAGACTCAATGGCAACCCCCATTTCACACATCAGGAAACCGAGGTGCAGGGAGGGGAAGGGATTCATCCATGAGCCCCCAGTGATGCAGGGCCGGGCCAAGGAGCGTTCGGACGGAGTGGCGTGGGGCGTTGATGGACAGCCCTCTGGTTTTGTGGCCTGGAAGGTCTGCCGTTGAACCTGCGCTCCTCCCTGGACTAGCTGTGTGGTGGCTCACCACCCACCCCAACCCCCGACCCTGAGCCTCAGTTTTCTTGTCCATGAAATGGGAGTGACGGTGACACCTCGCTGACGGCGTCTGGGAAAGAGAAAACTCTGGGCGCGCAGAAGGGCCTTGGAGCAGCAAGCCCAATCGCTGAGCACCTACTGTGTGCCAGGTGCTGGGCACAGAGGTGCCTCAGGCGTGGACTCCACCCTCAGGACAGTCACCATCGGGCGAGGGGACAAGGAGCCATGGAGAGGCAGAGAGGAGACCCTCCCCGGTGGGAAGGGCGAGGGTGGGAGAGAAGGAGGTTTTGCTGGGAATGATGAATTCTTCCAGGAAGAGGCACCCCAAGGGGAGAAGCACGTGGGACTTGTCTGGTGCCCTGACCTGGCTGCACTTGGGGTGAGGGTGTGGGGAGGGGCATGCTGAGTGCTGGGCAGGAAGCCTGGGGTGGCCAGCGGGGTCAGACCACCAGGGAGGCCCCTGTGTGCCAGGCTGACGGGCTCAGGTTTGGCCCCAATGGGGAATTCTCCCTGAGGGTCCCGCTCGCTGAGTGTTAGGGATGCCAGGCCCCTGGGCTGAGATGAGAGGGAGCAGCCGGAAGGGGCCGTGTGTGTGTGTGTGTGTGTGTGTGTGTGTGTGTGTGTGTGTGTGGTGGGGGGGTGGGGGGGAGGAATGGGTGCATTTTCCTGGGAGTCAGGACAGCGACACCACAGGTCTTTGCAGGCAGAATCCCCTCCACGTGTCCTGTGCCCACGGTGCCTCCTTCCCTGCTTCCCCTCTCGGCCACCCTGAGGGAGCCGCGGGTACAGACAGGGACACCGAGGCTCGGCCGGGTGCAGCCACCCGCCCACCAGAGGCTGGGCCACCTCGCACCAAAGCCCCGCTCCTCCCAGCGCACGGCCTGCCCGTAGCTTCCTGCCGCGGCTCTGCCATTACCACACCGTTCAGGGCTCCTTTCCTTTCTCAGGCTTCGCTATTAAAAACAAACCAACAAAAACACAGAAAACCCTGCTGGTTTTAAAATGTGTGCTTTTCTTAAATGTGTATTTTTAAAAGGCAGCAGCCGATTCTTCTGGGGGTCAGGCCGCCCCGTCCATTGCCTCCCACGGACCCTTGTTTCCTCAGAACCATACATTACTTTCTCTTTTTTCTTTTTCTTCTTATCGATTTCAGAGGAAGGGAAAGGGAGAAAGAGATAGAAACATCAACAATGAGAGAAAGTCACTGATCGGCTGCCTCCTACACACCCCACCCTGGGGATGGAGCCTGCAACCCGGGCATGTACCCTGACCAGGAATCGAACCCTGACCTCCGGGTTCACAGGTCGATGCACAACCACTGAGCCACACCGGCCGGGCCACAGATTACTTTCTTAAGGGGCCAGGAAAACCAAAGGGAGAACATGCACCTTTGCAGTTGGCAACCTGCCATTCACCAGCCTAAGAGGGTTTGGGTCTGGGCTCCAGAGGCCCAGAGTGGCCCCGCCCTGATACAGGCACCCCTTCCCTGAGAAGTGAGCCTCCCCTTGGGTCTGCACACCCCCCCCCCACCTCCCAGGCAGCCTCTGCGCCAGCAGCACCAGACCCTTTCTGTGGCCCTGAGCCTCAGGCACCTGACCCCACCCTCTCCGGCTCCCACCACAGGGCTCAGGGAGGTGCTGGGGCGGGCGGCATCCTCAGAGGTGCTCCTGGGGGTGGGGGCATCTGGGTCACACTTACACTAAACATGTACCTGCTGTGGATCTGAAATTCAGACGCTCTGTGTTGCCCACATGAGTTATGAGTGAGGGACTGTGGGTGCGTCCTTGGTCCAAGACCTTGCAGCGGGATCGTCAGGAACAAAGCCTTGAAGCCGGGAGGGTCTTTCCAGGCACACAGGAGACACGCCTCCGCTGGGGGCTGTGCTGTCTGCCCTGTCTCCAGGCAAAGAGCCGGAGCTCCCGGTACATCTGAACCAACAGGCCGGTTGGATGGCATTTTAAACATCGCAGGGTCCGTTCACGGGGCCTCGGGGCAGCCACGTCGGGGACGCTGCGATTAATGATTCCAGCATGAGGGCAAGGAGGCCTTGGGTTTGGCGTCTCTTCTCTTCTGACCCTGGGAATCACTGGGAATGAACAACCCCACTTGCTACGCTTGCTAGTAAAACCCTAGTGAGATCTCATGCCTCCGCTGCTCAAACCCGCCCCCCCCCCCCCCGCCCCATGGCACATCTCACTCAAGGTCAAAGCCAGCTCACTCAGGGTCAAAGCCAATGTCAACAAGGCCGCTCTGAGCGCCTGTCCTCCTCTCCCCTTCGCTCTGCCCAACTTGACCTGCTGGTGTCCTCTGAAAAGACTTGGCACTCCCACCCCAGGGCCTTTGCACCTGCTGTTTCTTCTGCCAGGAGCACCGTCCCTCAGCTGTTCCCAGGGCTCGTCCCTGAGGTCCTTCTCCAGTGTCACCTTCTCAGGGAGACCTTCTGGCCTCTCTCCACAGCACACTCTTTCTCTCCCCTGATTCACTGCCCTCCATCCTTATCGCCCTCCTCACCAGTGCACATACTCTGATTATTTATCTTGCCTGTTGTCTGCACGACCCCTCTCCACCGCTGAGTGTCCGTGAGTGTTGCATGACGGATGGACTAAATGATGCTGCTGCCGCCTCTGCTGCTGGACAGGGCTCCCAGGGCTTTCCCACGGCGGGCTGCCCTCGAGGGGCTCAGTCCGTAACAGGAAGGCCCACGTGCAAGGCTGTCTCCACCATGGCACATGGCACAGCATCTCCCCGGGCCCTGGATGGCTGCCTGCCCTGGGATCTGGAAGACCCTTCCCGCCCTTGTCACCTCCCACTCATACCTCAGACCTGGCTTGGGGTCACCTCTTCCAGGAAGCCTTCCTTGACTATCCCTCCTCACTCCCACAGCACACACTCGCTGGGTTCTCATTGTCCCTCGGCCGTGACAGGCTGTCCTCTGTGCCCCAGGACCCAGCCGTGGCCTGACCCTCAGCAGGTGCTTGGGACATGAGGGGCAGCTGAGTGCTTGCTTGCGTGGTTTCTTCACCTGGAAGGTCTTTGCAGACCTGCTCTAGACGGGTTCCTTTCAGGGAAACTGAGGCCTGGAGGATGGAAGGCGTAGGAACGCGTTCGTGTCCAGCATCTCCACTGAGCCAGGCACTCACGTTGGAGCAGAGTGGCTCCTCCCCCCGGGCACGCCTGGCTTCTGTGGGACCCTCGGTGGCCGTTCCTTGGGGAACAGAGGTTATGGCCCTGAACTGAGGCCACGACCGTGGCATTCTGGGATGCCCAGCTTAGACTGAGTCCTCCTGGGGACTTGGGATCCAGGTTTCATCAATGGACGGGGTTTCTAAATCCCAAAACTTCTCTTTCCCTATCGAGAGAAAAGTCTGCAAGGCACAGAGACGGGGAAGCGGGAGGGAGGGAGAGGGGCAGGGGTCACGGGCAAGGAGGGAGCCAGCTCTCCCTTGGGGCAAAGCCATCCTGAGACCCTTGGCCGTTTTCCTGGGGTCCCCAGCTAGACCCCGGGGTAGGGGGGAAGGGGGTGCTATAGCTTCTCTGAGGAACCCCGTGTGGTACCTATGGCGGGCTCACGGGTGGCCCCAGGGTATCAGGCCCTCATCCCTGGGCCCTTTGCATGTTCCCAGATGCGATTAGATGAAGGGTCCGTGACGGGAGATTCTGCTGGGTTGTCCGGGGGCCCTAAACACCATCACATGTGCCCTCATGAGGGAAGCAGGCAGAGGTTTGCTGACAGGAGCGGAGAGGGCGATGGGCCACAGAGGCAGGCTGGAGGCAGGAGCTCCTGAGCAGCAGACACTGGAAGGGGCGGGGGCACGCATCCCCCCCGAGGACCATGACCGTGCTGACACCTCGACTTTGGCCCAGTGACACTAATTTCAGACTCCGGGCCCCCAGAGCTGTGAGAGAATAATTCCCGTGGCTTCAGCAGCCCCAGGGTCTAATACCAGGCTGTCCAGGCCAGGCTGTGCAGGAGCAGAGGAGGCTGGGAGGAGGTAAGGAGCTGGGTTGGGGGGCCCTTGGGGACTGAGCCCCTTGGGACCAGGCTACATGGAAGGTCCTATTGTAGTATTTCAGTCCCCCTGGGCAGCCATCCTATTGGTAGTGTCAGAGGCCCAGAGCGATGACATGACTTGCCAGGATCCCACAGCACCAGGTGGCAGAGCGCCACGCCTCCTCCCTGCTTCTCACCTGCTGCCCTAGGGGCTGGGACGCAGTGGCAGGATGAGGGAAGAGCCTGGGACTCCTGGCTGAGGCAGCGTCCACACCCAGCCGGCGCCTGGGGTCACCTTCGGATAGGACCTGCCATTCCCAGATTAGAGACTCAGCAGAACACCCAGGGCCCTCTGGGTGGCCCCTCCCGTTCCCCCACTGGCTCCAGAGCAGAACGCAATTGCACCCCTGGGCGTCTGCCGAGAGCTGTGTGGAGGTGGACGCGTTTCCCAGCTGTGATGAGCTGATCCGTTCCCTCGACTCCCGCCTGACTCTGGCTCAGGTTACTCTACACAATCAGCCTGACCATCAGCACCTCCACCGGCCCCAGGCTCTGCCCAGCCCCACGGGAGGGTGCTCCTGGCCTCTGTCCAGGGCTCTCCATGACAGACGCAAGCTTGCAGGTCCAGGAAGCGCAGATCAGCCCCCTTGGGAGCAGCCAAGGGGAGGAGGCCAAGGAACTCGAGATAAGAAAAATGCAAGGCGCCTCCTGACCAGGAACCTGGATGATGGTTGGGCTGGTCTTCACCGAGCCTGTGACCGGGACACCCACCTCGTCTATGTCTCTCCGGGGCTGTGTGGACGCGGCCGGGTCACCTGGCCTGCCCACCGAGCAGAGCTTCAAAGCTGGGAAGGAGTCACCCCGGGCAGGGCCAGTGTCTGGTGATGGCATCGCTTTCTAAACGGGTTTGCAGCTTGCAGAGACGCCGAGATTTCCAGCTTTCTCCACATCCCTCCCTTCCACCAGCCTTTAGAGGAGGGACTCCAAGCCCGGCCTGTAGCTTCAAGCAGCAGATGTTTGCTGGATGGCCACCCTGTGTCAGAACCCAGGGTATGTCTTTGTCCCCATTTTACAGATGAGGAAACTGAGGCGTCAGTGCCCAGAGCCAAGAAGTGATGGTGAATAAGTGCAAGAGGCTCGACGCCATGAGTCACGAGGGAAACGCCCATAGAAACCACACGGAGGTGCGCCAGCACTGAGACGCATGGATCCCAAAGAACAGCAAGTGTCGGCGGGGCCGGTGGGAGCCAGAGCCTTCATTCCCTGATGGCGGCAAGGCACTGGGGCGGCCGCTGTGGAGAACGGTCCGGGGCCCTCAAAAGGTGAAACGTGGAGTCGCATACGACCCAGCGATTCCACTTCAGGTGCACGCCCACGAGAGGCGAGGCAAGAACATACCTCACCCAGCACCTGCACACCAGTGCTAGGGGAAGGGAGCCGGCCTTTCTTAGCGCCTACTGTGTGCACTCTCGGTTACTGCTCCGGCCACCTCAGTCTATTCACCCCATGAACGAGGAAACTGACGTGGGAGGTGAAGGCAAGTCCCCCGGCTCTTCCCTCGCACCACCGTGCCAGGCAGTCACCAGTCACACAGGAGGTGCTTAGCAAGCACCCACCGAACCAGCATGTACACTGGGCCCAGGAGCTCACGCCTTCAGTGGGAAGAGCGGGAAGGGTGTTCTCTGCAGCTGAGCCAGCGTTTTGACGTGTTTTTCCACCCGAAATAAACGAGGCGAGAGTCCTAGGGGCTTAATCACAGGGGACAACAACAGCCTGTAATTATTGGAATCGAGAGTCTAGGTCAGCAGTCGGCAAACTCATTAGTCAACAGAGCGGCAAACCGCGGCTCGCGAGCTGCACGTGGCTCGCGAGCCGCAGTTTGCCGACCACTGTCCTAGAGGGTGTGTTTAAACTTGGTAGAGTTCTCAAACAGTTTGGCTTGGAGGTTGGACCGTGGGATGCAGAGCTGCAGGAGGGTCGGATCCCCCATGCAGAGCCTGACCATCCCCAACCAAATCCCAGCTTTATTCCTAGCGACTCAGTGGACATCAGCGGCTCCGAGGGAGGGGCGCGGGGACAGCCTCTGGTCTCGGGAAATGTGCTTTTGAAACCAGGTTTCATCTCATGCTATGAAACCATGTGTGCCATCCACCGCCACAGCCCTCCTCGAGTCTGTACGTCTTCATTTAAGTTCGTTTAGTTACATGCTGTGGACAGCTAGCTGGGAAGCCTGTCATTAAAGCGAGGCAGCAGCTTCTAGCTGGTGGGGTCATGTAGACAGGGAAGCGGGGTCTGCATTAGCGGGTGAACCACAGACTCTTCATCGTCCTTATTTTCCAGTATTTTTCTATAATCATTTCCTTCTCAACTCATAGCCCATTTTTTAAAAATACATTTTTATTGATTTCAGAGTGGAAGGGAGAGGGAGATAAGAAACATCCATGATGAGAGAGAATCATTGATCGGCTGCCTCCTGCACACCTCACACTGGGGATGGAGCCTGCAACCCGGGCATGTGCCCTGACCGGGAATCGAACCATGACCTCCTGGTTCATAGGTCAACACTCAACCACTGAGCCAGGCCAGCCGGGCCATAACCCACTTTTTAATGTTGGCTACATTTACTAAACAGACTCATGAACTACCCATCCCCACTCCCTCTTTTGAGCCTTAGCAAGTAATCAATCAACGGAGCTTTAGGGCAATTAGCAGGTATTGCTTCCCTTGGTTACGCTTTTCCTCTGGTGTCCTGACCAAACCTCTCGGAAATTTATTTTTGTGCTTTTAAATGTGAATTAGAGTGTGCGGGAGAGAGATGTTTTGAAAAATCTGGCCCCTCGCTTTGTGATTTGCATGTTGGAGGCATCATGAACTGCATCTCAGATGCTCCGGACCACCGCGCACGTGATATGCTCCAGGCATTTCCTAATTAAAATGAGTCACTTTAAAAAAGGAAGTGGCCCAGCCGGTGTGGCTCAGTGACTGAGCATCGACCTATGAGCCAGGAGGTCATGGTTCAATTCCCAGTCAGGGCACATGCCTGGGTTGGGGGCTTGATTCCAGTGTGGCGCATGCAGGAGACAGCCGATCAATGATTCTCTCTCGTTATTGATGTTTCTCTCTCTCTCCCTCTCCCTTCTTCTCTTAAATCAATAAAAATGTATAAAAAAAATAAAAATGAAAAAGGAAGTCAATGGCAAGCAAAGCCAGAGGGGCAGATATGACTACGGGTCACTGATGGAGGGCTGTACTCCGCCCTCCGGCCGTGAGGTGTGGCCAGGTGACTGCGGGAGCCAGTGAAATGCAGGTAGCAACAAGATCAGTCACTTCCAGGTGGGAACACTGAATTGCCAGTGTGGCATCTCCGCCTGCCTCTCCTGCCTCACGCCCGGGGATGCGTGGGGCACACGGGGGCATCGGGCTGGGCCACTGGGTAGGGGCGCTGCCCTGAGAGTGTCCAGCCTGCACGGCAGTCCTCTGTTGCTTTAAGCACTGGGATTTGTTGTCCACAGCGTCCCCAGCCCATCCTGAGGGACAGAGTCAGTAAAACACAAAGGGGCTGTTTCGGTAAACACAGACGTGTGTGTGGAATCAGCGGTTGGATGACAGCGGATGTGTGACCTGTGTCAGGACCAGCTTTTATTCTGACGGCATCGTTTCAAGGAAAAAAACAACACAAAAAACAGATAAGTGGTTGCACACGCTAACAGCTTTGTTTCATTTTCAAAATACATCAAAACATAAAACCTATCTTACTATGTCAAGAAATGGACCAACTAAAATGGAGCCAATATTTTAAAAGAGCAGAAATGGGTCACTGCCGCTTGCCCGTTGACTTCCCAACAGCTTCTAGAGAGAGTGGAAAGAAGGGAGGAGAGAGAGGGAGCGGGGGAGAGAGACAGAGAGAGAGAGAAACATCTATGTGAGAGAAACACATCGATTGGTTGCCTTCCAAATGCGCCCCAACCAGGGCTGGGTATCAAACCTGAAACCCAGGTACATGCCCTTGACTAGGAATTGACCCTACAACCCTTCAGTGCTCCGGCCGATGCTCTATCCACTGAACCACACCAGCCAGAGCCCAACAGCCTCGAACCTGTCTTTCTGGTCAGAGGTGTAAGAGCCTCGGGTCCTCGGGACACTGGGAAAAGGACTCCGCCACAGGGATGGAGCCATTCGCTGCTCGGAGGCGCGCGGGTTGTGAGAGGACAGCGCAGAGCAGGTGCCCTGAGCCCTGCCTGGTGCGGGACGGAGCGTGCACTCGCCTGTAGGGTTCGACAAGGCTAGCGGCAAACAGACAGCCTCTCTGAGGCCAGAAGGGGAAGGAGGCTTGTCTGCGGTGCCATGGCGATGAGGCCAGCAAACCCATCTCCCGCCATCCAGCATCCTGTGAGCAGGCAGGGGTGTCCAGGTTGGCACCGTCTCAGCTGTTTCCAAACAAGAGCAGGTGCAAGGGCACCCAAGGGTGCAGGGTCCCTGGGGAGCAGAACTCAGGGAAGGGTCCGGGGAGGAGGCCTGGCCCCGCCGAGCCCGGAGGGAGGGCTGGCTCTGAGCAGGAGGAAGTGGAAAAGCTTGAGTGAAGGGCCCAGAGGGGCTGCACCTATTTGGGAACAGGGCTGAGTTCCAGCTCGTCATCCCTTAGCCAGGTGACCCTCTCTTTCCATTGGGCCTGTTCCCCTCCATCCCACGGGGATCCCACGGGCGGCAGGGTGGGCAGGGCATGTGGTGTGTGGGAACTGGGAGAGGCAGTTATGGGGCCATCTAGACGCAGGGGTCCTCAAACTACGGCCCGTGGGCCACATGCGGCCCGCCGAGGACATGGATCCGGCCCGCCGGGTGCCGCTGCCTGTCCTGCTTAGCAGCCGACGCGTCCCGGGCCCACAGTGCGCATAGGAATTTGTTCATAGTTTTTTTTTTAAACTATAGTCCGGCCCTCCAACGGTCTGAGGGACAGTGAACTGGCCCCCTGTTTAAAAAGTTTGAGGGCCCCTGACTAGAGGTTCCCACATCTGCCCTTCCCCACCCCATCCCCACCCCCAGCCTCGTGTGCAAGGTCACTGGATGCTGCTCAGGTTAAGTCCTTCTTGTCATCAACACACCTGTGCCACAGCTTAATGGTTCATTTCCGAGGACACCTGCTGGCTACCACCCACCCCTGCCCCTGGCCCACTGTTCATAGACATTGTGAAGGTGTCATCTCATCTAATCCCCATGACACTCCCCAAGGTCATGGTGTCACCTTCGCTCAACAAACGAAATGACTAGCGGTCAGAGAGAAGGACCTGCCTGTGTCCCCCGCGGGGGACGGGTCCGCCCGACCCTGGAAGCCATCCTCCATCCGCTGCAATGTGCTTTACGATGACCCCGGGTCTTTGAGCAGCCTGTCCTCTACCCTTCCTAACGGGGGAGGCTGCACCAGGCCCAGCCGTCCCGCCCCGCCCCCACCTCCACCCCCGCGCTTTCCCAGTCCCCCCATTCTCCCCCCCCCTTTCCGCTTTCCTCAGGAGCACCTCCCCAGCCTCCTCCTAGCCTCTTGGCCTCCAGATTCTCTCCCCAGTCCCTCCACCCCCAACACAGAAGCAATCCAGGTATTTCCCTGGCTCCAGAGTCTACACTGGCTCCTGACTGCCCAAGACATGGAACTTGAACCCGATTTCCTGCCTAGAAAGGGGGCAGCCCTCACCAGCATGAGGGGAGCAACCTGGAAAGAAGCTGAGTCCAGGGACCACGCCCGCCTCTCCTGGGAGAGACCCCTCCTCTCCAAGTGCGGCCCCAATAGCTAAAGGCTTTGCCTTCATCTCCCGGGTCAGTCAGGAGCCAGAAAGGAGAGCAACCTCCTTGCATTCAGGCGGAGGGAGATGCCGCGAGAGCCAAGTATGGGGGCCGTTTGGGGTCTCCAGAGAGCTCTTAGCCCTCCCCCGCCCCCAAGTCACTTGGAACCCCTCCAGGAGCTCAGAACACTGGCAAAGGCAGCCACTCCCCACTCTACAAACGGGGTGACTGATGCCCAGAGTCGGGGGCTGGCAGGAGGTGACAGGAGGAGAGAGGGGGTCACTCCACTGGCTGAGCATGTGCTCGAGTTAGGGGTGTCCATTCTCACCTCACCCTCCGAGGCAGGGCCAGTGCCAGCGGAAGCTCAGAGAGGTTCGGTGACTTGTCCAAAGCCACAGAGCCAGGGACTCGAACCCTGGGCTCCGGTGGACCTGCTGAGGATACAGCGCTGCTCTTGGGTGCTGGGAACTGTAAAGTTGCTTTCCTGGAAACTGTCCCAAACACAAGGGAACTGACAGCCCAGAGGCTGGGCTCTCTTCCTGCGGACTTCTGCCGACAGGGGAGCGGGTGGGTCACAGGGTCAGAGGCAGGAAAAGACCATCAGCAGACCCAGGAGGCATGGAGCCAGCACTTCCGGCCCCACGATCCAGGCAGTGCCAACTCAGACACTGTCCCCAGGCCCAGCGAGGGACTGCCAGGGCCCCATCCTACAGACGAGGAAACTGGGCCTCGGTGGGGGAGTGGCCCGGAGACACCCCACCTCACTGAGGGGCAGAGCCAGTCCAGAATCGGGGCGACTGTAAGAGCAGCACCTTCCCTGGCTGTGTGAGCGGGCTGGCAGTGTGGGTGCAGCTGAGTTTCTGCTATAAATACGATGCTGACTCCGGTAACCTTAGCCTGCAGGCTCCCGGCCCAGGCCTGGGGCCACGCATCCTGGAGCCGACCGCCTACAGGGTCCTGCTCTGGGGGAGGCCCCCGACGCCCTAACAAGGTGCCACGCTTTTTGTGTTCTTCCCCCCACATTTTGTTATAGGCTCCATGTTGGTGGGAGACAATGTCGAGCTACCATCTCTGAAATGAGGAGGCCTGAGGGCCAAATAGGCCTCTGAGACCACCAGCCCCCTTGGGTGAGAGCAGGGTGCCCCCCCACCGGGGAGGGAGCACCGAATCTGAGTTCTGCACAAACAGGGTCTGCGGAGCTGGGTTCGAATCCCAGCCTTACCGTTCGCCAGCTGGGTGACGGTGGGGGACGTGTTTGCCTCTCTGAGCTTCGGTTTCCCTGGCTATACCGTGGGGTTCACGCCATGCCCCTCTGGGGATTGAACGCTGTGTCCAAAATGGCCAGGACACAGGACGCAGCAGACAATCCGCTCCCTGCATTTGCGCAGCGACCACGGCTCACTCGCTGGTTGAACAGTGACATCTGCAACTGCTCCCGGAAAGCCTGGCATTATTTCAAGAGCTTTACATGCTTTCGGTCACTTAATCCTCCCTGGAACTTGAGGAGCTCATGTTCCATTATTGTCCCCATTAACAGATGAGGAAACTGAGGCACCGTGCCCTTGAGTAAGCTGCCAAGGTCACTCAGGGAGCCGGGGGAGAGCGGAGAATTTTGCGGCTGTTGACACAGGCCCAGGGATGGGTTCCTAGAAATCGGTACAAATATGTCACAGCAGCCTCCTGGGCCCTATGGCTTCTGCGGTCCCTGTAGGAGACCCCCCCCACCCCGACACACACAGCCCTATACCCGGGCGCTGTCTTCACGTCTACCAACCAGGTCCTATCACAAGCCCCACACAGCAGAGACCAAAGCATCACACGGCATTTCACAGGCGGGCAGCCACCCACTCAGCCAGGGTGGGCAGAGCCAGGATGGTGCCCGCAGGCCCCCAACCTAGGTGGCCCTCTTCTAAACAGTGAAGGGACATGAAGGCTGTCTCCCCCAGCCTCCTAGACACACAGGCACAATCAGACACACGCATGCACACACACACACACACAACACACACACACACACACACACACACACACACACATGCTCAGGGCTCATTCCATAGCCCCGGCGGGCTAAATATTATCCTGGCCTTCCTGAAATACACATGTCCACGGGGTGGCTTTACAAGCTGCTAAAAGCAGGGCCGTGTCCCTGGTGGAGGGAAAGAGCTATTCCGGGTTCATGTCAGGTGTGGACAGAGCCAGCCAGAAAGGGCCTGTCTGCCCCCGCCCCCCCCCCCCCCCATGCTGGCTCCTCAGCCTTCACAGCCACGGCGGACAATTCCTGGCAGCCAGCACCACTGGCGGCCGGCGACAGAGGGTGAAGTCAGGCTAGGGTTGTCGGGGTCCCCCTCCCCAACACACACACACACACACACACACACACACACACACACACCATTCCAAATCTGGCTCAGCCAGGCCCAAGCACTGGGACTGTCCATCAGACACCATTCAGGGTGGGGCCACACCATCAACGCCCCCAGCCCAGCTGGACCCCGGGGACAGCGCCACAGGGTTCTCCCCAGCGGTCTGACACATAAGGAATCCACGGCTGTGCAGCGGCGTAGGCAGGGTGGCCTGGCCGGAGGGGCCGGACCAGGGCCCATAGGCTCCTGCACCCCTGGACTCCTGCCCAGACCCCCACCTGATGCTCCCTGCGCACCGGGCACCAGCAGAGGCTCCACGTGTTACCGTTACTCCTCACACCTCCTGTGCTCAGGTCTGTTATCACTGTCCCTTCCCCGGGGGACACTGAGGCTCAGAGCAGGTAAGCCACCTGCCCAAGGTTCCCAAGTTGCAAGGGAACGATCTGGGGTTTGAACCGACTCCAGAGTTCTCCATGTGCCCCCGGGATTGCACTGTCCCCGGCCCAGCCCCACCGAGGCCAGCTCAGGGACGTGTCCACATCACAGCTTTGCCTTCAACGGGAAGGAGCCAGGGGCAGCTGGCCAGGGACCCACCATCGCCCTCACCAGGGGCAGGACAGAGGGCACGGGGCAGACCCAGTGTCTGACCGCCGCTCCGCTGCCTGTGTCCCAGCCCTCTCCAGCCTAGAGGACCAGGGGGTCCGGCTGGCCGCCCAGGGGCTCGGGGGCTCAGAACTTCCCATGGGTCTCAGACCTTCGGGGAACTGGTGGAAACTGTAGTCTCCCCACTTCAGATAAAAGTTCACACACTCATTTGCCTGCAGTTCCTGCTCCATGGCACCCTGAGCCCCCCCACCCTGGGGTCCAGCCACAGCCCAGGCCCCCACCACACTGTGGGTCAGCTCTGGGTGCCCTGGCTGACAGCGGAGGGGTTTGTAGCAAACACAGCTTCCTGCTGCAGCCTCCCAGGGGAGCAGGGGTGCGGTCGGGGGCAGAGCTTCGCTTTGAAAGTCAAGCTCCCCGCTCCGGGAGCACAGGCCCCCCGGGCAGCAGGCCAGGAGGCAGGGGGTCCAGCCCCACCACCGCCTGCCGCCTGGGGAGCGGGAGGTGGGGGGGCAGCGCTCCCTGTGACCCGTGGCCTTGACTCTGCCACCGGACCTGTCGTGGGTAAATATAGTGCTGCCACTCACCGGCCGAGGGGCCCTCGCCGTCCGACATGGTGCAGGAGAGGCTCTGGCAGCCAGCCGCCCGCCTGCAGGGACGCTCGGAGCCTTCCCGGCTGTCACCCACCTGGTGGGGCTTGGGGCTGCCGGCCCTGCTCACGCCCAGTGTCCAGGCAGCGTCCCGCCCCCGCCAGCCAGGCCACCCCCCCATGCTGGGCTGGGCTGGGCAGATAAGAGCGAACTCCAGTGCCAGGGGCCCGTGCGATTGGTGGATAAATCTGGGCACTGCCCTCCCTGCCGGGCCTCTCTCAGCAGCCTCCGAATAGTGCCTGAGGAACCACTGCACCCTTGGGCGCCTGGTCAGCCCCCAGAACCTCAGCCCCAGCCCTGGGGACCCAGAAGGCCTGCACGCTCCCTCCCTGGGATGGTTCCACATAGTCAGCGAGGGGTGCTTATGGGCCTCGGAGAGAAACACCCACTGAGTGTGTGCCCACGCAGGGTTAAGTGACCCATCCAAGGCCACTCCGCCCATGGAGGGGTGTGGCTGGAGGAGGGAGCAGATGCTGGACCCGCAGGGTCCCTGAGCCTCAGAAAAGTGAGGGGGTGGAGTGGCACGCCCCAACATCCAGCAGCAATGCCGCCAGCACCAGAGACCTGCTCAGAGCCCTGGGGAGAGATGCGGGGGGGGGGAGGGGAGGCGGGAAGGGGGGGGCCAGGCCACAGTGTTCCCCAAAGAACCCCCTTCTGGGACGGGGGGTGGGGGGAAGTGCAGTCAACCCCGGCTGTCAGACAAACAGCTAAGAAGTTCAGTCCCTAGGAGGCGCTGCCAGGCCTTCTGGCCTCTGCCCATGCTGTCCCCGCGGTCAGGAATCCCAGCCTCCTCCCCCATCGCTCCCCCTCTCTCGGGGAAGCCTTGTGTGACGGCCCTGAGAGCGGGCCAGTGTCCCCTGTGCTCCTCTCTCTTACCTCATGGTGGTCGGAGCCTGGACGGCTGTGTCCCCCTCTTGGCTGGCTCTTGCTGTTCTATATGGTAGTGAGCTCACTGTCCCTGGAGGTATGTGAGCAGCGCGGGACAGCCACTAAGGGAGGACACAGTGGAGAGAGTTCAGGCATCAGGTGGGGTTAGATTAAATGGCTTTGGGGTTCCTCTCGGGCAACCAACTTGTCCTGGTCCCCACGGGCCTTCTGCTATTTTGGCCCTGAAAGTCCCCCATGCATCCCGGGACCTCGGCCTCAGGCTCTTGGTCAGCCTGGGTCCCTCCTAGCTGACATTTTATTTTAAGTGAGAAAATAAAAGACAAAGCCAGATTGAAACTGTCTCTGGAGCCCTAGAACCCCACCTGCTTCTCCCCCCCCCGCCCCGAAATCGCCCTCCTCCCCCTCAGGGCCAGGCCTGCTTCTGGGACCCCTCTTGGGGGTGGGTGAGGGGAAACCCCTGCTGCTCTGTCTTGGGTGGGTGTGAGGGGGAGACGCGGAGAAGGGGGAGCACCTGAGGCCCCTCGCCTGCAGCGTGGGGAGGAGTCTCACCTGCGTGCAGGTGGCAGGCGTAGAGGATTAGGGAGAGAACGTGCTGGTCTCTGCAGGTGGGATCGGGGCCCAGCCCGGCCCTCGCTCTTTCCCTGAAGTCATAGCGGGTTCAGGCGAGGGCGGGTCAGACCTGCCTTGCTGGTGGCCTCCGGGCAGGTGGCGGGCCTCTCTGTGTTCCACACGTGTGGAGCATGTGTGAGCAGCACATGTGTGAGCAGAGCATGTGTGAGCAGAGCACGTGTGAGCAGCGTCTGTGCACCCGGCGTGGGCCAGGCTCGGGGCAGGAGGAGCTCACGGTGCTGCCACAGGCACATGTGCTCTCACAGGGGCCTGTGGTCAGTCTTGGGGTGCCTCCTGCAGCCCCTGCCCTGGGCTCCCTGGTGGAGGGGCTGCGGGACCAGAGCCAGAAGGACGTGGTGTCAATGGGCCTGGGTCGAACGCCATCTCCACCAGCCGCCACGGTGACTGGGACAAGCCTGGCCCCAGCCTCAGTTTCTCGCCTGGAAACGGGAGAGGTGACACTTTGGGGCTGTGGTGAGGATGAGCACCAGGGCCCAGGTGCCTTGGAGGGCATTCCATCTCCCATCTCCCATCTCCCACGTCTGTCTGTCTGTCCCGAGTCCCACCCACACAGGCCCCGTGTCCACCGCGGGGGCCAGCTTCCTGCACGCAGGCCACGCCCTCTTCCTGTCTCTGGCCCCAAGTCCCTTCCTGTTTTCTTTATTGTAGGAACATGTGTAGGGAAAAAACGACTCGATTCCTGTGATCCTCACGTCACCGCAGCATCTATGGGCCCACTGCATGTGTGAGCCAGCGACAATGTGTATGAGTGTCCACGTGTGTGCTTGGGCTGGGTGCATGTGTGGGAAAGTGTGAGTGCATGTGAGAATGCATATGTATGTGTACATGTGTGAGTGTGGGTCTGAGTTTGTGCAAGTGAGCACGTGTGGATGACAATGTGTATGAGTATGCACCCATGTGCATGGGCGTAGGGGAGTGTGTGTGTGCCCATCCCATGTGCATGTGTATATGTGCGTGCAAGAAAGCATGTATGCATGTGGGAGGTGCTCCCATGTGAGCATGTGTGCAGGAGCAGGTGTGTGCATGTGGGAGCATGTGTATACATATGGTGGGTACACATGCACACGTACCCTCAGGCCCCTGCCGGCTCAGGCTGCAGCTTCGACTCCCCAGCCAGCTGTGGGTATCCCCGCTGTGGGCACTGAGACCTGGCATCTCCACGCATCAGTGGGCATGGCCATGGCAGCCCCCAGGCTCACAGGCTGGCGGAGTCGTGGGGGAAAGGTAGGGCAGTGACCGGGGTGAGGGGTATCGTGCAGGCAGACACCTGGGGGGAGCCCGGAGTCCAGGCAGGACCAGGGTCAGATGCAGATGGAGAGAAGGGCCAGCGAGGGGCAGGGGCTCCCAAATGGACAGCAGTGGGAGATGCAGGCTGCCCAGGGGGCCTCAGCAGTCGGCGGGAGTTGGGGTGCCGGAAGAGCAGAGTGCACGTTTACCAAACACCAGGCGGCCAGCCCCCCCTGAGTCACAGTGGCTGGGAAAAGCTATTGTCCCACTCCCCAGGGGAGGGTGACCGCTGGCCGGGGCACCATGTGCTCAGCACCCACCGGCACCCCACCCTCAGCTCCCACACTGCTCAGCACCCCACCCTCAGCTCCCTCACTGCTCAGCACCCCACACTGCTCAGCCGCCAGCACCGTCCAGGAGAGGGTCCAGGATGGATGGGAGGGTGAGGGGAGGCCTATGAAAGTGGGAAGGGCGTCTGAGTGTGGCGGGGTCAGGGAGGAAACCCCACTTCCTGCTCACCTCACATTTATACACATCCCAGCTGGGTCTCAGGGGTCCCACCCGCTCACACCCCAGGAACACCCAGTGCTCTCCTGGAGACCCATGCTGGGCAGCCCTGCTCCCAGGACAGCCCGCTCACCCGGGGCCTCGGGCCATGGCTCAGAGAAGGACCGTGATGCCTACAGTGGATGGCCCACGCCTCCTGGGGGTGTGGCCTTGGGCCACCTAACCTCTCTGGACATGAGTGCGGGTGGAATTCCCGATGCACAGCAAGGGACGGGCACCAATGGGGCTCCGATGGGCCTTGTCCAACTTCCCGGGTCCGTCCGCTCCCTCACGTTAGAACTGACACCTCCTCACAGCTCGGGTCAGAGCAGACACCCAGGTACACGCAGTGGAGACGCCAGACACGGACCCCGGACCCCTACACAGCCTCATACCTGAGACAGACGCACAGGGACGGACGGAGACCACAGAAACACGAGATACAGGGAACATGAGTGGACACATACATGTGAGGCTCACACACACATGGGCTCACATGTGCAAGCTCACGTACACGTATGCACAGAGGGCTCACACACATGCACAAGCTCACAAACGCACACACACGGGCTGGCACACACACGCTGCGCCACAGCTCCGGGAGCTGGCTTCCCAAACCCAGGGCCCGCCCGTCCAGCCCAGGCACCTAAGCTGGTGGCCACCTGGGTGGCCTTGGGGAGCCCCCAGTCTCCAGGCTCCCCGCCAGCAGAGAGGTGCAGAGGCCGTCTGGCTGCAGTGGGTGCTCTGGGTGTGAGGGTGTGGGCAGCCCCTGGGTCCCTTGGGGCAAGGGCTCCGGGTTCCTGGGTCCACCCCACCTCTGGGTGGGGGCCAAAGAGCTGCTGTCCTCAGGCAAGTGAGAGGGTGGGGGTGACCCAGGGGACATGGAGCTGGTGGCAGGCTCCTCCTTAGGCTGCTGGGCTCGCAGCAGAGGAGGCCTCCAGGGACAGCGAGGCCCCCACCTCTCCGGGTCTTGTCCGTAGAAAGGACCCAGCTTACAGTGAAGCTGGCCCCAGGCAGGCCACACCCAGGCACTTGTGCTGACTTGGTTTCCTGGAGTGAGAAGGACGTTCGGGAGACGCCGCGCTCCCCGAGGGCGTTTAAGCTCCAGGCCAAGCAAGGGCCTGGGCTCCCCGGCTCGCACCCCTCCCTGACTCAGAGTCGCGGCCCGCCTGCCAGAAATACCCCCAGCGTCTGCCCCTCCCTGGGCTGGGGTTATTTTGGGACGTCCAGGCGGAGATGGCGGAGGCTGTCTGGAGCCCAAGGGTGAGCTTTGGGCAGATACGTGGGCTTGAGAGGCACCCATCCCAGGCTGTTGAGACCCTCCTTTGGGTCACACCCACTTTGGATCCTGCTGGGGACATAGGATCCTCACCCAGAGGAAGGCAGGCAGGGGCTCAGCGGCTCCTGCAGTGTCTCACGCAGAGGGGGTGAGACACTGCAGGAGCCGCTGGCCTGAGCCCCTCTCGCCCTGCCCCAAGGCCCACCCCCCCCACCAGGTGACCATCCTCTCCCATAATCATCCAGGACCCCCCCACACACTGTGTTTGCAGTGGGCCACCTGGCCTGGGCCCACCTGACTCTGGACTAGTGTAAAGGACACCACACCCCTTTGGTCAAGACAACAGGAGGGGCCACGCCCCATCCAGAACCTTCCCAGATGGGCAACTGATTGTGATCCTCTGTCCACCCACACTGGCTGCCACCGAGGACTAGCAGGGCCCCCAGGTGACTCTGGAGCCCGTTTCCTGTCCCAGTCCCCAGAGCAAAGAGGGGGAACCTCTCACCGACCAGGCTGGGTCCATCTTCTCACCACAGCCCGCCTAGGTCACGGTTCCCTCGGCCTTGCCCCCATCCCGGCCTGGGCCACAAACCTCCAGGCCCCCGGGTCCCAGGGCATGGGAGGTGGCTTCCATTCTGCAAAGAGCTTTCTAAGCCCGGCCGGTGTGGCTCAGTGGTTGAGTGTCGACCTATGAACCAGGAGGTCACAGTTCAATTCCCAGTCATGGCACATGCCCCGGTTGCGAGTTTGATCCCCAGTGTGGGGTGTGCGAGAGGCAGCCGATCAGTGATTCTCTCTCATCATTGATGTTTCCATCCCTCTCTCCCTCTCCCTTCCTCTCTCTGAAATAAATACTATATATATATATATATATATATAGAGAGAGAGAGAGAG
The DNA here is from genome assembly GCF_963455305.1 of Plecotus auritus. Lineage (NCBI taxonomy): Eukaryota > Metazoa > Chordata > Mammalia > Chiroptera > Vespertilionidae > Plecotus > Plecotus auritus. The sequence goes on along the minus strand of NC_137770.1, from coordinate 9,130,841 downwards.
AGAGAGAGAGAGAGAGAGACGGAGAGAGATGGCACATTTTAAGCGTTAAAGCTGCTCAGCTCTGTGGACCACGGGCCACTCCGGCCTCCCAGGCAGCAGGAGGCAGCGTACCGCCTCCTGGACTCTCTATGCACGTTTCTCCACCATGGGCACTTCTTGCCAAAGTGGCCCCTTCCCAACAGCCCCACCGCCAGGCCCAGGCCCATTGCCAGGAGGGGTGAGAGAGAAGAGACGAGGGAATCACTGCACCCCCATCTGCATGACAGTGCTCCTTCCACCTCCACCAGCTGCCTCACCCTCCGGGCCTCGGTGGCCCGATCTGCGAAGTGGGGACAGTGATGACAATCTCCCCATCCTCACCCTAGCGGTCAGTGGATACCTCATACCACCTGCGCCTGCACCCGGTGGGGTTTGCACCCTCTCGCCATGACCAGCCTCCAGGAGACTGAGCTTGCATGCCTGGGGCCCTCCCTGGACCCTCCTGTGGGTGGGAGTACCGCCCATTTGGCCTGCAGTGGACACACAAACCAGAGCTCTGCAGCGCGGCGCCACCGTGTGGCTGTATTGGGAACTGCATGGCCTGGCCACCCAAGGAATCCTTCCTTGAAGGCGACAGTGATAAAGCTGCAGCATTGATGCTGACAAGCTCTATGCTAAGCAGGATCCACACAGAATGCTCTTAATTCTCCCACCAACCCTAGGATGTGGGTCCTATTATTTGTTCTCCCTTACAGATGGGGAAACTGAGGCCCCAGCTCCATAACCAGAGACAGAGGGGGTAGGATTGGACCCCAGAAGGCCCAGCTGCAGGGCCTTGGTCTTTATCCCACCCATCTTGCCTGGCCCCAGAGTTTGGCACCTGCCCTCTGCACATTGGGGTCTCCGGGGTGGGGGGGGGGGGCTTAAAAGAGAAGTTTCCAGGCCCCACTGCATAGACTTATGCAGCCAGGTCTGAGAACCACCTTCTGCTCACAGAAAGCCCATTTTTTGTAAGAGGGAGTGACTCAGGAGGGTCAGGATGGGTGCCCTGACCCCCAGAAAATAACAGCAGGCCTGGGGTGGCGTCGAACGCACCTCACCTCCAGCCCTGGGTTTCCAACACTCCGAGGCAAGCAGTGACCCGGCTTGTCGAGCTGGTGGGAGGTCACGGGATGCAAAGCAAGGGTCTGAGTCCTAAGTCCTCTATGGCCTGGCTGTGTGCTGTGGCCTTGACTTTCTCATCTGTGAAATGGGCCATACTCTAGAGGATTTGAAGAAACAGTGATGCGAAGGTTCAGGCTTAGCAATCGACAGATATTTTCTAAGTCAGGGGGTGGTCAAGGCAATTAGAAGTTTCCAGCTGACCCCTGCATACCTCTCTAGACATCTCCAGGTCATGTGCCTGGGATGCTGGGGCTGTGGCCTGTGGATGCTTTAGAGGGACAGTGCTGTCCTATGGGGGCCATGCCCAGCCATGGCAGGAGGCAGAGGGCATGGAGTGGGGAGGCTGTGCTGGGGGCCTGGTGTGGGGTGGCTGGGGGCCTGTATGTGGAGGGAGTATGGTGGGGGGCATGGAGTTTGTGGGCGGGGACTGCTGTGGGACTTCTGGGAAACTGTAGGGGCTGGTGAATGTTAGAGAGTGCCTGCAGTGGGCAGGGGTGGGGGTCACAGCAGGACAGGTTCCGGGCGCAGCGCCGGGCTGAGGGCCCAGGAATGAGACGAGAGGAGGCAGCAGCGTTCGGGTGGCCCTGAGAAGGGGCTGCTTCCAGGCAGGGCAGAGGCAAGCAAGGGCCGGGTTTGGCCATGCAGCTGGAGGCGGAGCCCAGGATACCAGTCTCAGAGCCACAGAAGGTTCTGGAGTCCCAGGCAGGGAACTGGAAACAGAGAAGGTGGGGAGAAGCTTGATAGGGGCCAGCCGAGTGCCTGCTGGCACTCCGGAGGCCAGACCCCGTGCCCAGAGGCTCAGGTGAGACCACGCCAGCCTGGGCAGGGCCCCAGCTCCACCCAGTTCAGGCACCCTCCTGCACCGGCCTGTCACTGCCTCCCTGAGCCTGTGTCCGCGTCTGCTACACGGAAGATCCTCGGAGCTGCTGCTCAAGACTCAGCAAGGACGGAGGAGCCAGGGGACGGCAAGGCCACCCAGATCCACTCCCTGCCTCAGGTGGGGGCACCTTCCTGGGCATGTACCCAGGCCGTGGGCGAGGGCACTTGGTTGTGTTTGCACCATGATATACTCCCACTTGTTGAAGGAGAGACGGGGCTGAAAGAGAGCCCTCTTCCTTGGCCGGGTCAATCTAACTGCCCCTGGCCACGCGGGGGCCCTGGGAGGCAGGGCAGCTTCTTCGCCCCCCACCATTGTAAGGGCGACAGTCCCACCACCTGGGGCTGGGCCGCGCCAGCCTCCTCTGACCAGGCTGGGAGGGGCAGCGTTGTGGCAGCAGGTGAAGAGGATGCCAGGGGGGTGAGGCCAGACACCCAGGTGCTTGGCTCTGCCACCTCCCCGAGAAGATTGGGGATCCAGCCTCTGAGCCAGTGGCCTGGTTGGGAGTAGACCAGACCGCACAGGCCCCCGGCCCCGGCCCTCTCACATCAAAACCCTGCTACAATCCCAGCCTCACACCGCCGCAGCCAGGAACACGGCCTGGCATGTAACAGGGCAGGTGTCTGCTCACGCGGGCCCTCCCAGCAACCTGGGCAGTTTTGTCCTGCGGGCACGGTGTCTGGGCCTCTCCAGGGGCAACTTCCAGAGCAGTGCCAGCCCTTGGAGAGACAGGCCTCCACATCACCCCCACTTTACAGATGAGCAAACTGAGGGCAGAGCACCCTGGCCTGGTCTGGCCGGTCATTCATGCAGTCAACACATATTTATTGAGCATCGACTCTGTGCCAGGCCCTCGGTGGGCATGGGGGCCTCAGAGACGAATCACACACAGACCCCGCGCTTGAGGCGCTCACAGCCTGGCAGGGTGATAGGTCACTTCAAAGGGCACTCACGAAACAGTGGTCAGTGTGGTGTTAGAGGTAGCACAGGTGACCAAGGAAGCACAGAGAAGGGGCCCCTGACCCGGCCGGGGGTGGCAGGGAGGGCTTCCTGGAGGAGGTGACACCTGAGGAGGGCTTTAGGGAGTAAGCAAGAGTTAGGGTGTCCGGCAGAGGGAGTGGCCTGTGCAGGGGGCGGGGGACGATGGCACATGGGAGGCAGCTGGGAGTCAGGCAGGGGCTGGTCCAGGAAGGGCAGTGGATTAGCAGCGGACAGGGAGCTCTGAGGGGCGTGAAGCAGGAGGCGGTTGGCAGAAGGCCCTCCGGGAGCCGGCGTGGAGGCCCCCGAGGAAGAGGACAGGGAGCAGGGTGGGTGGCAGTGGGTTGCAGAGGAGGGTGGGTGCGGCCCCTGCCCAAGGAGTCCGATTCTACCCCAGGTGCCCTCAGCAGGGCGGGGGCGGGGGCGCGGGCTGCCAGCCCCGGGGCTGCAGGGTGCAGAGCACGGGGTCCAGTGGCTTCAGCGTGGCCTGTTCCTGCACCCCGAACCGCTGCCCGGGCACCAGCCGGAACTCCAGCCTCTGCAGCAGCTTGGCCATCACCACCTTCACCTCCATCTGCGCATGTGGGGTGGGGGAGAGCGCGAGTCAGTGAGCACAAAGGCCACGGCCACTGGGTCCCCAGCCCCCGGCCGGGGCAGCCCGGGGCAGGGCTCCGACCGTGTCCGGCCCAGATCAACACCCTCGCCCTGCAGTCCCTCCGCAGCCCTGCCTCCTACCTGAGCGAACTGCTGCCCGATGCAGGAGCGCGGGCCCAGCGAGAAGGGGAAGTAGGTGAAGCGCGGCCTGTGGGGAGAGAGGCGTCAGGAGACGGCGCCCGTGATGGGCGGACGGGGGTGTGCACGCACTGAACGCAGTCGCTGCCTCTGCTGCGCTCGGCTCGGCGTTTTCTCCTGCACCCTCCTCTGAGCCTTCCGAAGGAGCTGTCATCACCCCCGCTTCGCAGATGGAGGAACTGAGGCTCAGAGGCAGGGCAACCCGCCCGAGGCCCCATGTCACTTATCCTTGGGCCGGCCACACGTCCAGCTCTGGGCAGCCTGGGTCTGGACCCAAGGTCCAGCACTTCCGCCTATTCACTGCCACGCCACCTCCAGAGGGAGCCGGTGGTGTTCCCATTTCTCAGATAGGAACAGCAAGGCCAAGGGAAGGGCTTCCCAGTATAAGGGACCGGTTATAAGCATGGGCTTTAGAACCAGTCTGAGCGGGGCCCACATCCCAGCTCTGCCACTTACGGGCTGTCTACCCTCGGGCTAACCCAGCCGTGGGCAAACTACGGCCCGCGGGCCGGATCCGGCTGTTCTATCCGGTTCTCTTGCTCTCCCCTCCGCTCCTTTACTTTGAATTTATATTAGTTCACACAAACACTCCATCCATGCTTTTGTTCCGGCCCTCCGGTCCAGTTTAAGAACCCATTGTGGCCCTCGAGTCAAAAAGTTTGCCCCCCCCCCCCCCCCCGGCGCTAACCTCTCTGAGCTGGGATTTCCTCCCTGTAGAAGGGGGCACGATGGGGTCACGGCTCGCTCCCATGGATCTGGGGGGCTACCTGGGCTCGTGGGCAAGGGCAGCTCAGACCAGAGGCCCCTGGGACCGTCCTTGTGCCACCAGGCCTCCCTCGTGGACAGCTCACAGGGAGACTTACTTGGGTGCTTTGGGGCCGAAGCGATCTGGGTTGAAGGTCAGCGGGTCCTCAAAGTATGTGTCCATCCGGCCCATGACGTAGGTGCTGAACTGCCGGGCAGAGGACCCGCTTGTCTCTGGTTCCAAGCATCAGTACCCTCGCACCTCCCCCACCTGCTGCGGCCACCCAATGGGGTGATTTGGAGCTTAGTCATGCCCCAAGCCCCCACTCCCGCTCTACTCCACCCATCCATCGCTCCACACACACACCCATCTCCCCACCCACCCATCTGGGCCACTGTGGGATCCCACTGGCCCCTGGGAATCTCTAAGGCAGGGGTCCTCAAACTACGGCCCGCGGGCCACATGCGGCCCACCGAGGACATTGATCTGGCCCGCCGGGTGCCGCTGCCTGTCCTGCTTAGCAGCCAACTTGTCCCGGGCCCACAGTGCGCATAGGAATTTGTTCATAGTTTATTTTTTAAACTATAGTCCGGCCCTCCAACAGTCTGAGGGACAGTGAACTGGCCCCGTTTAAAAAGTTTGAGGACCCCTGCTCTAAGGGGGAGAAGGGGGGCGGCCAACGTGCCCCGACCACCAGCTGGTGTGCTGCATCGTCCCATGCCTGGCCCGCCCTGTGGGGGCGTGACTCCGACCCCTGTTTTACAGATGAGGAAACTGAGGCTCAGAGAGGTTCATGATTTGCCTGAAGTCACCTGACCAGTAAGTGGTCAAACTGAGGTTCAAACTCAGGTCTGCTGCGAGGCCCTCCCTCTCCCATCCTGAGAGCCGGTGTTATTCCACGTGTCTGTTCCACACCAGGCTTGCCCGGGCGTGGGAGCCGCAGGCCCCCCCCCCCCCCAGCCTTCCACCTGCCCTCACGGAGCCTCCTGATCGCCCCGGTGCTCCGTGCCCTGCCCCCAGAGCCTCTGCCTCTGGACCCTGCACAGAGTCTCCCTCAGCCGCTCTGCCCTGGCTCTGTGTCGAGGATGGAGAGGGGCCTGGGACTGAGCTCTGAGAAGTGAGGGGGAGCGTCAGGCAGGGCGGGGTCTCAGGTCAGCAAAGGGCGCTGACTCTGGGCCGGGGGTTTGGGCCGAACAAGCGATGTACGTTATCCTGTCGACGCCTGTCAGGAAGCTGTGGCCGCCAACCCCATCTTACAAGGTGGCACTGAGGCCCGGGGACCCAGGGTCTCGCCTGAGGTGACCCAGCTGGGTGCAGGCCTGGGAGTGGAGCCTACGTCTGCCCACTAAGGCTCACAGGGTGCACCCCTGGATTGAGAGCCAGCCACAGGGCCAGCCCTGCCAGGTGTGAGGGCCTGCCAGAGATGGTCACTAAGGCGGGGTGTCAGTGCACTAAGGCAGATAAACAGAAAAAGGAAACACACACGTGCGCGCACAACACACACACACACACACACACACACACACACACACACACGGATGAAGCTTTGTTGCGTGGCCCAGCCCTGGGGAAGGGGTGCTCGGTGGGTAGGGCTGGATTCAGGGGATTCCCCATAAAAATAACTAAAAATAAAACTGGGTCTCATTATGGGCTGACGTGTGTCCCCCTAAAATTCATATCCTGAAGTCCTGACCTCAGCATGTGACTGTGTTTGGAGATAGGTCTTAGGCGAGGTAACACAGTGACTCTGAGGTCATTAGGGTGGGCCGTAACCCAATGTGGCTGGTGTCCTTATAGGAAGAGGAGATGGCGACACACACACACACACACACACACACACACACACACACGAGGCCGTGTGAGGCCACCCGCAAGCCAAGGAGACAGGCTCAGAGACCAACCCTACCGGCACCTTGCTCTCCGACTTCCAGCCTCCTGACCTGCGAGACAATACATTTCTGCTGTGTGAGACCCCGGCTGTGGCGCTGTGTTATGGCAGCCCCAGCTGCCGAATAGGCCTCCCTACCTCACGCCATACACAGAGTCAAGTCCACGTCGATAAGAACCTCACTTTCAAAAGGAAAACGAAAACTCAGAAAACAGCCCTAGCCGGTTTGGCTCAGTGGATAGAGCGTTGGCCTGCAGACTGAAGGGTCCCGGGTTCGATTCCGGTCAAGGGCACATACCTCGGTTGCAGGGTCCTCCCTGGCCCAGGCCCTGGAGGCAACCAATCAACATATTTCTCTCACATCTATACTTCTAGCTGTCTTTCCCTCTCTCTTCCACTCTCTCTAAAAAGCACTGGAAAAACATCCTTGGGTGAGGCTAATAAATAAACAAATGAACGTAGAAGGCGATGTCAGTGAGTGTGCCGAGCTCAGGGCAGGGAAGGGTTTCTTTCTTACACAAGACGAATCACCTCTCTGTGCCTCAGCGCCCTCAGCTGGGAATGGGGCACCCCATCCAGAACCCTCCCCTGTAATCTAAACGGGACAGTATAAAGGGGAGAATGACTTCATGGGGTTATGGTGAGACCCTGAGACCCGGATGAGATCACACGGGGCAGCCAGTGAGGAGAACGGGGCCATGGACCCTCCCCCACCTCGGAGGGGCGCCCACATCAGCCACTGCGGGGCAGGCGGGCAGGCAGGCAGGGCCCCCACGCACCAGGAGCGGGGTGTTGCCGGGGACTCTGACCCCGTCAATCAAGGTCTCCTCCTCCAGCAGGCGAAAGGTGCCCCATGCAGGCGGGTACAGCCTCAGCGACTCTTTGAGGACCTGCAGAGCCACACGCAGAGGAAGTGAGAGGAATGGGGACACCCCAGGGGACACGCCCAGCCCTGTCTCTGCTCCCACTCCCAGCCCTGACCGTGCCCTCGAGTCCAGGACTGGGTCCCGGACCCCTGCAGAGTGAACGTCACCTTTGTGTTCAACCCTCACTCGACCGAAGGAGACACTGAGGCCCAGGAGGAGAAGGGGGTTTGGCAAAGCCAGAGCAGCAGAGCCCGGACCGGGAGCCAGACCTCCCTCTGCACTGGGGTCCCTCCACCCTGAGTCCCCACGGCTCAGGCGAGGCCCCTGCTGTGCTCTGTCTCCCAGGGGAGGGGTGCTGGGCCTGCTCCCAGCGGGAAGCTCGGGCCTGTGGATCTCTGGCCGAGTCGGGAGCTCCATTCAGGGTGCGCTGTTTCCGACCTCGGCTGCATCCTGGAGGTGCCTGTGGAGCCTTCCCACGCGGCTGCCCGGGGCCGCCCCCCGCGACCACGGTGTCCTGGGTCCAGGGGCAGCCCGGGCGTGGGGCTTTTTTAGTCTCCCAGGGGCTCCCAGGAGCAGCGAGGTCAGAGAACCCCCATTCTAATGGGTTAGGGCGGCTGCAGGCCTAAACCCACGAGTCCCTCGCATCTGCCCCGAAGCGCCTGCCCCGCCCCCCTCCCCCCCACACACACCTGGGACAGGTACTGCAGCCTCCCCAGGTCCTCGTAGTCCAGGTGCCGCTTAGAGCCGATGACCTCGTCCACCTCGGCCTGCAGCCTGTGGGGTCAAAGACAAGTTCCTCTCCAAGGACAGAGTTTTAAGAGGGGGGGATGGAAGGAAGCCTGCAGAGTGGGTTGGGGTGCCCCACCTGTGAATACTGCCCCCCCCCCCACAGGGGTCCTCAAACTACGGCCCACGGGCCACATGCGGCCCGCCGAGGACATTGATCCGGCCCGCCGGGTGCCGCTGCCTGTCCTGCTTAGCAGCCGACGCGTCCCGGGCCCGCAGTGCGCATAGGAATTTGTTCATAGTTTTTTTTTTTAAACTATAGCCCGGCCCTCCCACGGTCTGAGGGACAGTGAACTGGCCCCCTGTTTAAAAAGTTTGAGGACCCCTGGTTTAAGACATCCCAGAGCTGCCATGACCAAACCACGGAGCCCAAGCAATGGGGGCGTGTCCCAGGCTCTCTACAGCTTTCACCCTCCCTGTCCGCCGCTGGGAACCGGCTGCAGGAAATCCGCGCACCCAGAGCGAGGGCTGTGCACACAGGGCCCTCGGCCCAGGCCAGGAGGCAGCGGAATGCGCGGTGCGGGGACCTGGCAGAGAGAGCCATGGGACGCCCCTCAGGATAACGTGTGGCGCTATGCGTGGGTATGGGCCCCCTCACACCCACTGGGAGGGCTGTTGGCAAGGACAGAGGAGAACAAGGTGGCGGATGTGGAGAAGCCGGAACCCTGGCGCTGCGGGTGGGAAGGTCAATGGGGCAGGTGGAAAACGGGAGGGCAGTTCCTCAAAAATTAACATGAAATCAGCACCTGACCCGCCATCCCACCTCCGGGTGTGCGCCCAGGGGAACGGAAGGTACAAGTAGATCTCTGTCCACTCATGTTTGTAGCAGCGTTATTCACAGCAGCCATAAGGCGGAGGCAACCTCACGTCCACGGATGCCTCCACAAGAATGGCCCAGCCGTACAGTGGAAGAGGACGCAGAGGACGCGGCCATAGGAAGGACGGACGTCCTGACACCTGCTCCCACTTGGACGAACCTTGAGGACACGATCTTGCGTGAAACAGCCGGTCACAAGGGACAGACAGTGCATGGCCCCCCTTCCATGCGGCACCTGGAGAACTCGGGTGCTAGGCAGAAGGTAGAATGGGGGTCACCAGAGCTTGGGGAGAGAGGGTGGGCGTTATTGGGGGATGGGGACAGAGTTTCCGTTTGGGAAGATGGGAAGGTTCTGGGGATGATGGGGCGATGGGTACGTGGCAATGTGAATCCACTTAATGCCCCTGAGCTGCACAGTTGAAGGAGTTAAAATGGTCAGTTTTATGTTATATATGTGTATCTTACCATGACATTTCTAAAAAGTGGATTTGAGAAGAGGTTACAATCACATGAGGTGATGTTGTGGCAAAATACATGGTGAAATTCAGTAGTTAACTATGAACTGCCTCTGAGAGGGTGGGGCCACTATGGACAGATTTATTATTATTACTAGAGGCCCGGTATACAAAAATTCATGCACTTGGGGTTGTGTGTGTGTGGGGGGGGTGTTCCTCAGCCCAGCCTGCACCCTCTCGCAGTCCGGGAACCCTTGAGGGATGTCCACATGCCAGCTTAGGCCCACTCCCCAGGGGATGGGGCCTAAGCTGGCAGTCAGACATCCCTCTGGCAGCCTGGAGCCCTCGGGGGATGTCCACATGCCAGCTTAGGCCCACTCCCCAGGGGATCAGGACTAAGCTGGCAGTCAGACATCCCTCTGGCAGCCTGGAGCCCTTGGGGGATGTCCACATGCCAGCTTAGGCCCACTCCCCAGGGGATGGGGCCTAAGCTGGCAGTTAGACATCCCTCTGGCAGCCTGGAGCCCTCGGGGGATGTCCACATGCCAGCTTAGGCCCACTCCCCAGGGGATGAGGCCTAAGCTGGCAGTCAGACATCCCTCTGGCAGCCTGGAGCCCTCGGGGGATGTCCACATGCCAGCTTAGGCCTGTTCCCCAGGGAATCAGGACTAAGCTGGCAGTCAGACATCCCTCTGGCAGCCTGGAGCCCTCGGGGGATGTCCACATGCCAGCTTAGGCCCGCTCCCCAGGGGATCAGGACTAAGCTGGCAGTCAGACATCCCTCTGGCAGCCTGGAGCCCTCGGGGGATGTCCACATGCCAGCTTAGGCCCGCTCCCCAGGGGATCAGGACTAAGCTGGCAGTCAGACATCCCTCTGGCAGCCCGTGAGCCCTCGGGGGATGTCCACATGCCAGCTTAGGCCTACTCCCCAGGGGATCGGGACTAAGCTGGCAGTCAGACATCCCTCTGGCAGCCTGGAGCCCTCGGGGGATGTCCAACTGACGGCTTATCCACAGTCGGACACCCTTAGTTCTCCCAAGGAGGCGGGAGAGCCTCCCACCACCACCGCTGCGCTCATAGCCATCAGCCCAGCTTGTGGCTGAGCGGCGCTCCCCCTGTGGGAGCACACTGACCACCAGGGGGCAGCTCCTGGGTCGTTCCCGGTCATTCCACCATTACGGTCAATTTGCATATCATCCGTTTATTATATAGGATTATTATTATTACTAGAGCCCCACAGGCCAGGCCGAGGGACCCCACCTATGCACAAATCTGTGCACCGAGCCTCTGGTATGCATATAAGGCCTTTGGTTAATCTCTTCCTGCCCTTCCCCTTCCCCGTCCCTCTGAGATTTATCAGTCTGTTCCATGTTTCCATGCCTGTGGTTTCCACTCCTGCATTGAGCATCTGCCCCTGGTGGTCAGTGCGTGTCATAGCTACTGGTTGGATGGTCGGCTGGTCGCTTAGGCTTTTATATATAGAGAGATTATTAATGTTGTTTTAACTTTTCTGCTCTTTTCCAGATTTTTTTTATAAAGACCATATTATTATGACATTCTTTTAGAAACTTAATAAGTGATTTCAAGTTCTCAAGAAGCCATTCCCACTGCCCTTTTATGCCATGATAACCACTAACCACAGGCCTCTCTCCACCGCCCCAGCGCCCTTCTGGCCACGCTATGTGGGTGACGGCATGCTCACTGACATTACCTGGCATTTTTAGAGCACTTTCACATTTGGCTCAGTCTTTGGGGGAACCTGTTTGTATTTAAGGAAGCCAATGGCCCACTCAGATGCCATCTACCGAGGCATCCCCCCTTTGTCCTGCCAGCTGAAGATGGGCGCCCCCCTGGCACTTTACTTAGAATTCTGTGCAGGCCTCAGAGGCAGCCCCTGGCCAGGCACTAAGTACCTGTGGCGGGGGTGTGGGGGGGTGGGGGGAAGAGCCACAGTCCCTGGAGTCTTGGGGCTTCCAGTTCCATGACTGAAAAAGACTTGGAGCAAACAGTCACAGGAGAAAACGCATTTATGAGCTGGGAGGAGGCTAGTGGTTACTTTAGGGGACTGAGAAGTAGGTGAAGGAGAAAGGGAAGAGGAGGAGGAGGAGGAGGGGGAGGAGGAAAAGGAAGAGGAAGAGAAGGAGGAGGAGGAGGAGGAGGAGAAGAAGGAGGAGAGAAGGAGGGGAGGAGGAGGAGGAGAAGAAGAAAGAGTGGTTGTTTTCTAGGAGAAAATCAGGGAGAAGAGCTTCCTGAGGCAGGAACAGCATGTGCAAAGGCCCTGGGGTGAAGAGAAGCAGGACACAGTGCCGAGGGCTCAGCCAAGGGCGGTGGGAGCAGGTGGCCCTTGAGGAATAAGACATTGGACAAACCCCTTCACGCCCTGGCCCCCTCTGCGTACCTTGCCAAGATCTCGGGCTGGCGTGACAGCTCCATCACCGTGAATGCCAAGTGATTGGCGGACGTCTCGTGACCTGCAGGAAAGGAGAGGAGTGGCAGCTCCACGCGGGATCACAGGGTGGCTGCTGTCTGGCTTCTGAGACCCCGAGCCCCTGGTGGCAGTTCGGGCCCTCACCTCTGCTCCCTGGGGTTGAGCTGGGCTTACGGATATAAAGGAATGCTGCCCACTTCCACATCACCTGATGCCAGCCATTGTGGTCAAACAAATGGCATCTGCCCCAGGCCTCCGGTTTTCTCACTCTGAGAGCCCCTTCCTCCAACCATCCCCGGGCCTTGCCTGGCCTGGGGCGATGTCCATCCCCATTTTGCAGAAGAGAAAGCTGAGGCTGAGACAAATGTCTCTCTGAGGTCACAGAGCACACCCCGTCGATTGAATCACACCAACAAATATGCAACTTCAACTGTGAGGCGTGTGGGCAGAGAAGCTCTGGCCACCATGGAGAGCTCCCGGAGGCGGTGGGGGGGGGGGGGGCGGCCTGATGTGTCTGGGCAATCACGGAGGGCTTCCCCAGGGAAGAAGCACCTGAGGGGTCCTGAAGAGTGAGGAGGAGTTTTCTAGGTGAAGATCGATGCTCAAGAAATATCTGATGAGCAATGAATGAGGTTGCCTCCCCACCGCCCCCAATCCTCAATTCTGAGTGAGGCAGGAACATGAATTCACATGGCCAAGCTCTCCTGAACCCAAGAAGATGCCACCAAGAGGGCCTCCGGGAGACCCCTAGGCATAGAGAGGCTTCGCTCCCCTCAGCCCAGCCCCCCAATTCCACAGCCTAACTCTGCTCAGCCAGCCAGGAAAACCTCCCAGAGTCCAGATTCCAGGGACCCATTGTTCCCATCGTTCCTGCAGCTCAGACCCTTGGTCGCGATGGAACTACGAACCGGCAATGAAGAAGGTGACAAAGTTGTCCAGCAGAACCTCGTCGTCCTGGGCGCCCTCTTCAGCTGGAAGACAAGTGGGGGCTCAGGGTCTGCCACACTCACATTCCCTTTCCCAAGACCCAAAGGACAGGCACCTTGTCAGGAGGTGCTCCAGCCGCCCGCCCTCACCGAGGGCTCCCCACCTTTGAGAATCTGCGTGAGGATGTCAGCAGGGACGTCCTCGCCCCGCTTCAGGGCCTCCCGGCGGCGCTGCACCCAGTCCCGGCCAACCTGGCGCAGAAAGCGGACGCTCTCCCGGATCTCACGGAGCTGCTTCCACTTCCCGGGCATGAACTAAACAAGAGTCCCAGCTCAGGACGGGCCGGAATGCCGACACCGCCCGCCCGCCTCCCCCAGCTCCCAAAGCACCATACATCCACGGCAGCACCGGCAAGCTGGGAGGGGGAGGGGGAGACTGTGAGGACATTTTAGAGAAGATAAAGGAGCCAGGGAGACGAGATCCAGAAGGCTGGCGAGGCCCAAACATCCATTGGCTTCCCCTTCCCGCACCAAACCCCTAGAAACGATGGGAGAGAAGCCTGAGAGCATTCAGGGAGCCCTGAAAAAGATGAGGGGCCCCTGAAGGATGGAGGCGGTTAGCACTGCAGTCGGAGGAAACCCTGCAGAGGGCAGCGAGCGGGAATCAGCAGCCGGAAAAATGGGGCGGCGTCAGAGGACTGCAATCTCAGAGGCTGCGTCTCAGGGAGTGGGAGGGGGCCCTGGGCATCGGTCTGAGAATCAACTCAAGCACCACTTTCTCCCTTCGTCCTCCTTCAAGCCTACAACCAGGGGGTGATAGCAGGAGCGGCAGCAGCCACCTTATGACAATGAGGGGGTGTGCTGGAGACAGTAGAACAACAAGAAAATCCAGCCCGAGCCAGTTTGGCTCAGTGGGTAGAGCTGCGGACTGTAGGGTCCTGGGTTCAATTCCAGTCAAGGGCACATGCCTGGATTGCAGGCTCCATCCCCGGTTGGGGGCGTGCAAGAGGCAGCCCATCAATGATTCCCATCATTGATGTTTTTATCTCTCTCTCCCTCTCCCTGCCTCTCTGAAATCAATACAAATATATTTAAAAAAAAAAAAAAAGGAAATCCAGGAACATCTGACATTGTGGGTCCATCCTAGCTATCCTGGAGTGCCTGTTTCAGGGGGCCATTTTACAGGAGAGAAAGGGTCCCTGCTACTTTCCATAATCCACTTTCATTTTGAGCCTCCACGTTAGGCAACGTGTGCAAATCCTAACCGAGTCCGAAGTCACCTCACACACACAAACCGGAACTCAGAGAACTCATTCTGGAAAAAATGACTGGAGGTGCCCCAGCCGATGAGGACGACACAGACGCGGTGGCTGGTCGCCGAGGGGTGCGGAGGCCGTACCTTCGCCAGGGTGTTGCGGGATGCAGTGATGCCCTCCAAGATCAGCTTCACCTTCCCGGACAGAGGCTTCTGGGCGCCCAGCAGCATGCCAGTCTCCATCCCAAAGGCCGCCTGGGGAGAGAGGAGGGACGGGCTCAGACCTCGGGGATGGGAGGACCGAAGACCCAGCGCAGAGCCGGGCACCGTCCAGCTGGAGACCCGGACCCTGAGCCAAGGACTGACCTGCGTCGTGTCATAGACTCCTTACAAGGAGCCATAATTCCAACCCCGTTGAATGTGGTGAGAATCATGGCTCATCGAGTAACCACTAAACAAACCTCAACTCCTTCCTTGACGGGATGCATTGCCCCTGAGACACAGCCTTCCGTGGGTGTCCGCTCTGCACCCAGCTCCCCGGGGAATGGTTGAATGACAATGATGCTTCCCTCACGGTCCCTACACTCCAGCTGCCTGGCCTGCCTTCACCTGGGTTTGGGGCTCTCTGGGCCACGGCTGGGTCTGCCGGGGTAAACAGCCCAGCCGCTACCCCACGGGGAGCTGAGGGGCAGGTGGGCTTTGGGCTGGGAGGACGGCAGACCTCAGAGCCAGTCCTGTTTCTGCCCCTGACCAGCCTCGGCCAGTGCCCACACCTCTCGGTGTCCATTCCAGAGAATGAGCTAGTAGCTCCGGTCTCACGCTGGGTTGTTTTGAATAGTTAAGGAGATACAAAGCACTCGGCCCAGAGAAGGGGCCTCTGGCATGGGGGAGCAGCAGGGAGAGGCAGAAAGCAAGGAAGGGGAAGAGGGAGGGAAGAGGAGCCCTCTGCCCCGGGGTGGGGGTGGGGGGTAGGGGGCCGTCCACCCCTCACCTTGGCCAGGATGTCCATGGTGGTGCAGGTCAGCATCTCCTGCATGGACACTGGGGTCTGCCCATCCGCCTTGGCCTCCAGGATCTCCACCAGCTGCTCCGCTTTCTCGTTGAATGTTTCCATCAAGCTGACCAAGGAGCTGGGGAAACAGCACACCCATCAGCGGCCACGGGGACCAGCCCAGGGCTCCTGCGGGGGGCCACTGTGCGGAGTGGAAGTGGGGGCCCCTCCCAGCCTCCTGGCCTCCCTGTGAGGCACAGCTCCCGGGCTTGGGTTCCAGTAATCACACAAGCCCTGGGGTTTCACATGCCCCTCCACTCAGATGCCGCTGTCCCTTTGCCTAGTCCCCATGGTCCCACGGGTCCTCGTTCTGAACTGGGCCCCTCAACTCTGACCTCAAGGTGATGTGGCCGTGTAGAAACTCCACAGGGAAGAAAGGGAGGAAAGGCTTCTGGGGTCTCCAGAATCCATGAGTTTCCCCACCAGCCTCTCCACTGGCACTGCCCTGCCCCGGGCTGCCATCTGCAGCCTGGCTTTGCCATCCCATTCCCTGCCCGTGAGCAATCACAGTGCCAGACCCCACATGGACATGAGTCCGCAGAGCCAGGGATCCCAACACACAGTGCCCCCTGCCCCGGGACGGCTAGCCGGCTCATCTGGCAGGCCTCGAGCTTAGAAAGACGTGTGGAAGGATGCACTCCAAACTCACAAAAATGGCACCCCGGAAAGGGGGGAGGGGGGGACTGCCACCTGGCACATTACACATTTCTGATTTTTTACTAACAGAAAACGCTGCTTTTGAAATTAAAAGTGCTTTTTAATGTTAACTATCTGGGTAAAGGAGATAGAGCCCTAACCGGTTTGGCTCAGTGGATAGAGTGTTGGCCTGCGGACTCAAGGGTCCCGGGTTCGATTCCGGTCAAGGGCATGTACCTTGGTTGCAGGCACATCCCCAGTAGGGAGTGTGCAGGAGGCAGCTGATCGATGTTTCTCTCTCATCGATGTTTCTAACTCTCTATCCCTCTCCCTTCCTCTCTGTAAAAAATCAATAAAATATATTTTAAAAAGCTTATTTAAAAAAAAAAAAGGAGATAGGGGTGTTCTTTCTCCTATTCTTATTCTTAAAACATATCTAGAAATGTGAAGTTTCCAAATACAAAGATTTTTAAAACATGAAAAAGAAAAAAATGGGAGAAGAGAAAAAGGATCCATTTTTTTAATTAGGAAAGAAAATCCGCTCTTTGCCGCCCATCCACCAGCCCTGCCCTGGCTTCCCTGCTCCGGTGCAGGCCCAGCATCCTCCTACGGCTGCTGCCTGCCCCCCGCCCATGCTGGCTGCAGTCTTATCCGCTGTGGCCCAGGCCAGACAGAAAGCACCATTCTGATGGGGTCCTTCTCCTAAAACACTTGGAAGCACCCTGTCGCTCTTAGGAGGGAGGCAAAAATCCTCACCTGGACCAGGAGGCAGACTCTGTCCCCTGCCCACTTCCACCTGTAGCATTGCCTTCCTGGGACCACGGCCTTTTAGCTGCTCCAAAGCACAATGATCCTTCCCACCTCAGGGCCTTTGCACATGCTGTCTTTTCTGCCTGGAGCTCTCCTCCCTGGCACCGTCCATCCCCAAGCCCGTTCCCACCTATGCCTGTCCACCCTCCAGATGGACACCCAGGATAGCAGTTCCATATCCTCATTTTGATAACTATACGGTAGTCATGTGAGAGATAGTCCTTGTTCTTAGGAAATACACACAGAAATATTTAAGGGAAGGGATCACGCTGCCCCCAACTTACTCTCAAATGGTTAAAAAACATGCACTATAATAAATAATGTGAACAATGCACACACAGAGAGAACTGTAAGCATGTTTATGTTTACACACAGAGAAGAAACGATAAACAGAGGTGATTTAAATAAAAAGCAAAAAGTGAATCTGGGTAAAGGTCACACGGGAGTTCCTTAGACGATCTTGGCAGTTTTTCTGCAAATTCGAAGTTACATCAAAGTAATTGATTAACCTTCCTCAAAAGGTTAAACACAGACTTGCCACGTGACCCAGCAGCCTCACTCCTAGGGATTCACCCAAGAAAAACGGAAACGAACGTCTACCCAACAACTTGCACTAATACATGAATGCTCAAGCAGCATGATTCACAAAAGCCAAAAAGCGGAAACAGCCCAAGTGTCCGTCAGCTGGGGAGGGCGGATGAGCCAGCGCGGTCCATGGACACAAGGGACCAGTCCTTGGCAATAAAAAGGAATGCGTTTCTGGTGCATCACGCGGCATGAATGGATCTCGTGATGCTGCGTGAAAGAAGCCAGACACAAAGACCACACGTGTGTGAGTCCACTTATAGGAAGAGTCCAGACTATGAAAATCCAGAGACAGAAAGCAGGTGAGTGGTGGCCGGGAGCTGCGGGCACAGAGGGGAAATGGGGGTGACGGCTTGGGGGCATGGGTGACGAAAACGTTCTAAACGTGACTATGGTGATGGCTGTACACGTTTTGAATACACTAAAAACCATTAAGTTGTACCCTGTAAATGGGTGGATTATATGGTACGTGAATTGTATCTGAAGGTGAGTTACTTAAAAAAATAAAATGTTACCCCAAAATGAAAACTCTAATAAAATAAAAAGCCCAGATGAGAGCGATGAGGCCTGTGCCGGGGGAGCTCCTGGGGACAGGGACCCCCACACGTCTAGACGTCCTTGTCACAACCCTGATATCCGCAAACCAACAGGGGCCTCTCTCGGCCTCACGCCCCACTGACCGGCCTCCTCCCTCCGTCCCTTCTGCCTGGATGAGCACCTCCCCTTCCCCTGCCCAGCAGCCCAGCAGCCCAGCACCGCCCTGCACCGCCCAGCAGCCCAGCAGCCCAGCAGCCCAGCAGCCCAGCACCGCCCAGCAGCCCAGCAGCCCAGCAGCCCAGCAGCCCAGCACCGCCCAGCAGCCCAGCAGCCCAGCACCGCCCTGCCCAGCCAGGACCCACGCTGCCCGGCGGGCCACGCTCACCTGCGGCTGAAGGCCAGGTCCATGACTCTCCGCTGCTTGTGCCAGCGCTCGTAGTCACACTCGGACACCAAGCCTTGGCCAAACAGCCTGCGGGGCACAGACACTTGATGAGAGAAGCAGGCTGGAGGGATGGGGCCGACGGCCAGGTGGCCAGGGGGTCACCTTTGGGGCGACGACAATGTTCTGGGAGTGGACAGCGCTGATGGTTGCGCCACGCTATGAATACACCCAATGCACTGAATTGTGCCTCTAACGGGGTTAACAGGGTGGATTTTATGTCGGTGAATTTAACCACCATGAACAATAAGTGAACACAAAAGGAACGAGGTGATCATGTGCCCCAACCTCAGCGACCCCCACACTCCCACCTGCCACGGGAGGGGAGAGAGGAAAAGGGAGGTGCCCGTGGCGAGAGCGGTGGCCACCGGGCCTGGGGCACGTGCTCTGTGCCTGGCAGCCAGGAGCTCGGCCCCTAACGCCACCCCAAGGCTCTGGAGCCCATGAGCCCTCTACTCCCAGCCAGAGGCCTCCCCCAGGCCCTCCCTCACACCTTACCTCTCACCAAACACCGTCTGGATGGCGTGGTACATCTTGGAGTCCTTGTTGTACTTGGTGGACATCAGGAATTTCTAAACATCCCAAAAAAACAACATCAGCGCGGGCACCCGAGAGAGGACCTCGGCAGTTTTGATTCTTGTGACAACCCCTCTCTGCCCCCAGATAACTACCTGGAGCCGAGCCTGCTATGGCGTGAGCGCTTCACACACCGGGCCTCACCTGACCCTCTGGAGCAAGAGCATCCCGTTCAGGGATGAGGAAAACGGGGCACAGAGGGGTGAAGCAATTGTCCTGTGGCCACACAGCTGGAGAGCAATGTTGGGGGGTTTCCTCACTCCAGTACCCATACCTTGCCACCTTCCAGAGTGGCCAGAACAAAGAAGGACATGGCTGCTCTGAACCCTGGAGGGAGAGTGTCTGGGACGTAGGAGAGACACTCGGCACAGACACGGGGTTGTTGCTGCCAACCCAGCCGTGGCAATCTCAGGAGGCTTCCTGGAGGAGGCTCAGCTTCCTCACCAAGCGCTGCATGGTGCAATGGTAACAGTAGCTAACAGCTCTTTTTAAAAAATTCTTTATTGTTTGAAGTATGACATACGAATCCCTTTTCCCCCATTGACCTCTCCTCGCTCATTCCCACCTCCACTCCAACACATGCTCTCACCTGGCCCTACTGACTGTGTCCATGGGTTATGCTTATATGCATGCCTACAAGTCCTTTGGTTGATCTCTCACCCTCCACGCCCCCCGTCTCTCTCCCCCACCCCGCCACCGCCGCCTTCCCCCTGAAGTTGGATGGATTGTTCGATGCTTCAATGTCTCTGGATCTATTTTAGTTCATCAGTTTATGGGGATCATTATATCCCACATATTAGTGAGATCATGTGACATTTATTTTTCTCTGCCTGGCTTATTTCGCTTAGCATCATGCTCTCCAGGTCCATCCATGCTGCTGCAAATGGTAAGAGCTCCTTCCTTTTTTACAAGGGCGATGTAGCCCAGGGGCTAACAGCTCGGAGCCAGCGGGCCTGAATTTGAATATGGGCTCAACATCCGCACTCTTGCTTTTGCTAACAACCCTATGACCCTGGGCAAGTCAGTCCCCTCCTTTGGCCCTCAGTTTCCTCATCTTACAAGATGGGGGGAAAGAGAGTGCCTGCCTGGTGGGGCTGCTTGAAGAATAAATTGGTTCCACATGACAGGGATGAGAATGGTGCCCGGCACCCAGCAGGTGCTCTGTAAATGCCAGGTGCGCATCAGCACCTGGAGATCATTCAATGCCCAGTCAACCCTAAGACGTGGGTGGTACTGCTACGCTCATTTACATCGAGATGAAGAAACCTGGGATTTAAAACTGGCCTGAGATCACACACACAGTAAATGGCCATAGGCTTTGGATCCAGACGATTGGCTGCGGGGGTGGGGAGAGATGACCTTGGTCCAGGCAGGGGAAGCAGAGTCACTGGTGCATCCGCAGAGGGCGGGGAGTGGGGGGGCTGGAGGGGCCCTCCCTGGGGACGCTGAGCTTTATTCTGGGGTGCTGGGAAACGGGAGGTGACATTTCTGCTGCTCATCCGCCCTGGGGGTGCTGGTTTCTGTGAGATTTGCTCCCGGGGAAAAGTGAATATCACACAGATCAGGTAAACATTAAAAAGATAATAAGTAGCCCTAGCTAGTTTGGCTCAGTGGATAGAGCGTCAGCCCTCGGACTGAAGGGTCCAGGGTTCGATTCCAGTCAAGGGCATGTACCTTGGTTCCAGGTTCCCGGCCCTGGTCAGGGTGTGGTGCATGCAGGAGGCAACCTCTCTGTCTCTCTCTCTCCCTTCCACTCTCTCTAAAAATCCATGGAAAAAATATCCTCAGGTGAGAATGAACAACAACAAAAAAGGTAAATAAATATTGCGGACAACTTTATACCAATAGTTTCAACAATTTAAAAGAAATAGACAAATTCCTTGAAAGACACCAAACTAAGAAAAAAAATAGAAAATCTGGATGGTCATATAGCAATGAAAGAAATTGAATGTATAATTAAGACAAAATAACACTTCTCTAAAAATAATGCCAGGCCCAATGGCTTCACCAGTGGATTCTATCAAACATTAAAGGAAGAAATAACACCACTCTTACACAAGCTCTTTCAGAAAAAAAGTGGAACGGGAACATTTCCTAACTCATCTTCTGAGGCCGATTAAACTGATACCAAAACCAGACAAAGATCGTATAAGAAAAGAATCAAGATAGAAACAAAAATTCTTAATGAAAGATGAGCAGATTGTATCCATGTACCCAGGAGCAAACTGAATCATGACCAGGAATTCAGCGTTGGTTTAACACTCGACTGTTTACCAATGTATTTCATTATATTAATATATATCTTTCAACTTATTTTCTCATTGAGCATCATGAAGGTTTTTGTGTATGGCTGTTGGTAGTATGCTTTTAAACATCTTAAACCCGTCGTCGGCAAACTGCGGCTCGCGAGCCACATGCGGCTCTTTGGCCCCTTGAGTGTGGCTCTTCCACAAAATACCACGGCCTGGGCGAGTCTATTTTGAAGAAGTGGCGTTAGAAGAAGTTTAAGTTTAAAAAATTTGGCTCTCAAAAGAAATTTCAATCGTTGTACTGTTGATATTTGGCTCTGTTGACTAATGAGTTTGCCGACCTCTGTCTTAAACTATGTCTGTATTTGAAATTAAACTTTTTAAAATAAAGTTACTTTTGCCCAGCCAGTGTGGCTCAGTGGTTGAGCATTGACCTATGAACCAGGAGGTTGTGGTTCAATTCCCAGTCAGGGCACACGTCTAGATTGTGGGCTCCATCCCCAGGGTGGGGCGTGCAGGAGGCAGCTGATCAAAGATTCTCTCTCTCCCTCTCCCTTCCTCTCTGAAATCAATAAAAATATATTTTAAAGTTATTTTTATCATCTTGTTAGAGGCACTGTAATAGTTCAGCTTGTCTCCTGATCTGAACCCTAAGCTGTTTTTATCCCTCTTTGTGTCACCCTCCATGCAGAGAATCACCCCACCCATCACCTGCGTGAATAACAGCACCATCATTTACTGAGCAATTGCTGTGGGCCAGGCGTGGCCTAGGTAACTCATGTACATCATGTCAGTCCCCTTCTCACAAGCCCTGTAAGAGAGGTATCGTCCCTGTGTCATAGACAAGGAAACGGAGGCCCCGAGCGAGAGGTAACTTGTCCGGGTCCCACAGCCATTTGGTGGCAGGGCCCAGGGTTGAGCCCAGTTCCACTGACTCCCAAGCAGATGACCGGATGGCCGCTCTTCATAAATACCTGCAGGGCAGACACCATCCTGCACCCGTTACAGACCTCTCAGTGGCCCGTGTCCATTTCCTCAGCTCTAAAATGGGGACTGATCAGAGTTCCTACCCCTGTGAGATCTAGTCTATATATATAAAAAGCCAGCAAGCAGAACGCCGGAACCACCGGTCCAGTCACTATGATGCCCGATCAGGGAGCGGGGCTGGCCAGCTAATCTCCTGCAGCCCTTCCCCGGGCTGGCCCTGCCCCCGATGGGCCCCCACCACCCTGATCAGCCAGTGGTCACTCCCCCCGGCCAGCTCCACCCCGATCAGCCCCCACTCCAATCAGGGGCAGGGCCAGCTGGCCAATGACCCATGGCCCCTCCCCTGGCCCAGCCACGCCCCCAATCGGCCCCCCACCCCAATCAGGGGTGGGGCCTGTTGGCCAGTCGCCCACAGTCCCTCCTCCCAGCCAGCCCAGGCTTGATTGGGCCCCGATTGGGGCAGGCTGGCCGGTTAACCTCCCATTGTCTCCTCCTCCCCACAGGCCCAGCCCCAATCTGCTGATTGGGGCGGGACTGGGTGGACCCCACCTGTGCACGAATTTGTGCACTGGGCCTCTAGTGGGGTAATAATTGGGAAGTACCTAGAAAAGCACACGGCCCGCGGCAAACACGGTTAAGTGTCCTTTGACCCTTATTTGTTAAATAAATCGATCAATATTTAATTTGCATCACAGCCCTGAGAGAGAGAGGTTAGTTATAGTCTCACCTCACCAACGAAGGCACTGAGGCTGAGAGGTGAACTAACCAAACATGTGTGCACCAAAGCGGTCCAACAGCCAAGTCCCCCTCACTGCCCACGTCCAACAGCCCTGCCTTTAGGAGACCACCAAGTGGTGGGGGATTAGAAAGAAGCCATTGCCTTTGGATCCTCGGGAAACCAGCCCCAATAGGTGTGACTCTGGAACATTCCTCCCATAGTCCCCAAGGCCAAGTGTCACACACCCAGCCACGGGCAGGAGAGGCCCCTCCCCATGGAAACCACTCTGTTTCCTACCTTGACCGACTCCGGGCTCGTGACGATGACCGAGGTTTTGTGGAAGACATTGACCCGCACAACAGGCCCATACTTCTTAGCCCTGGAAACCGAAGTGACCCAGAGGAGGCTGTCAACTACCGGAGACGTGAGTATCACCCGCCCAGGCCCAGCTGGAGAAACAGGGTGTCCCCTCCCAGGAGGGGGCTCACCGTGGGCTTGGGGCCCAGGCTCCGTCCTGGGGCGGACTCACTACGGTGTCACATCTCCCAGTGAGTCTCAGTTTCCACATTCATGAAATGGGTTGCTACACTCCTCCTTTGCCCCAAAGGTTGTACTGGGAACCAAGCATATCAGGTCTCCGAAAATGCTTTGAAAAGTATAAAGCACCACCCCAAACAATGACTCTTATCCAGCCATGCCCCACACCCAGGCTATAGATGAGGAAACTGAGGCTCAAACAAGTTCTGACGGCTGGTCTGAGGTCATGAGATTGCCCTTCCAACCAGCCTGATGTGCCTCTCCATCCAGGGAGGACCTGCTGGCGGTGGGAGGGACCTGGGCAGGGGAGCAGGGAGTGTGTGTGCTGGACTGGGCTGGCCCTATAGGACCTGGACTGGAATAAGGGCAATGAATGACAAGATAGGACCCACCAGTCCAAAAACACATCTTGGAGCACGCGGCCACAAGCTTCATCCTTTTTCCAAAAGTAGGGAAGGTGTCCTAGGAGGAAACTAGAAGAAATGAGAAACATTATGATCACTGGACGTCACCATTAAAGAGTGCTCCCTTACCCACAGGGCCCTGGGAGGTCGGCGTTGTTAGACATACTTCCTGGATGGGAGGACTGAGGCATGAGGAGATACGGTACTGGCTTGGAGTCACCAGGCAGGATGCAAACCTGAGTCTGACCGACTCCAGAGGCCTCCTTGGAGAGGTGATGGAGAGAAATAAAACCATCTCCCTGGTGCGGGTCAGGGGTGGGCACTCAGTGACATTGTGTGGAATGACCTTGAGACATGCATCGAACACTTCCCGTAGGTTGGGTGCTATGCTAAGCCTCACCCCGTCTGACCGCCCCGCACCACCTAAAGGCAGGGCAGTGGAGGCTGGACAGGTGAGGTCACCTGCCCACAGCTGTGTGGCTGGCACCAGGGCTCCCCATCGTCCTTACCACCAGGAGATGGATGGGTCACGCTAATCCTGCACAGTGATCACCCAATCACAGGCAAGCCTTTTGATGTCACCTGGAGGCCCGTTCCAAGGGACTCATGACCTCCTGTCTCCTCTAGGACCCTTCTCCAGTCAAGTTCACTTACTACAGCATCCAGACAATAAAGCTGCAATTGGGATTTTCTGGGTCAGTGAACTCCTTCTCCTGGGGGAAGACAGGAGACACGCAAATATGGACGTAAATAGGAATTCAGAGAGTGATGGGAGAAAAATCCGGGTGGGGGTAAGGAGAGCTGGGGCTGGATGTGGGGTGGCCGTTTTATACAGGCGGGAGGGGGGGACCATCCCTCTAGGAAGGTGTCACGTGAACTGTAAGAAGTAAGGGACTAAGCCAAGCAGGTATCTGGGGGAAGAGCATTTGAGGCAGAGGAATGGCAGGTGCAAAGGTCCTGAGGTGGAAGTGTGCTTGGTATGTTCAAGGAAGGCAGTGTAGGAGAAACCAAGATGGCGGCATAGGTAAACACCTAAACTGCTGCCTCGCACAACAATTTCAAAACTACAACTAAAAGACAAAACAGACATCATCCAGAACCACAGCAAGGCTGGCTGAGTGGAAATTCTACAACTAGAAGGAAAGAGAAAAGCACACTGAGACTCAGAGGAGCTGCAGGAGGCAGAGGTACGGAGACGCGTGCGCGGAGAGGACTGGCAACTGAGTGTGCGGCTGGCTTTCTCAAGCAGGAGGGAGACAAAAGCTCCCGACTGCGCTGAACTCCAATTCCAGGTGAGACTCTGGGGACCCAGACTCATTCGGGGAGAAACTGGACTGTCTGGCAGCGGGCGGAACTCAAGGATGGCTTTCTCTCAGAGGTGCTTACAGCGATTACCACGGGACACTGAAACACAGGGGCCTATTAGGGCAGGGATGATGGGAAACCAATGTCTGCTCTGCCCTGAGACTTCGCCCCATTCAAGCTGAGCACAGAGGTTTTTGCAAGTCTTCTCCCATAAGGGTGTCTCCAGCACAGAAGTTCTCCCATTGTAGACACAGCAGGTCCTCACAGCCAAATGGCCTGGAGGTCAATTCCTCCCAGTGATACCAACAACAATCAAGGCTTAACTACAACAAGGCTGTGCACACAGCCCACAAAGGGGTGCACCAAGAGTGTCCACCTCAGGTAACTGGGGAGGCTGAGCCACTGGGCCCTATAGGACACCTAGCACACAAAGCCACTCTATCAACTCAGGGAAGCAGCCAAAATGCGGAGACAAAGAAAAAGGTCACAAATGACAGAAATGAAGGAAAGCAAACAACTGGATATAGAGTTTAAAACCACAGTTATAAGGTTTTTCAAGAATTTCCTAGAAAAGGCTGATAAATTTAGTGAGACCCTTGAGGATATGAAAAAGGACCAACTAGAAATTAAGCATACACTGACTGAAATAAAAAATATTATACAGAGACCTAACAGCAGACTAGAGGACCGCAAGAATCAAGTCAAAGAGTTGAAATACAAAGAAGCAAAAAACACCCAACCGGAAAAGCGAAAAGAAAAAAAAATCCAAAAATATGAAGATAGTGTAAGGAGCCTCTGGGACAACTTAAAGCGTACCAACATCAGAATTATGGGGGTGCCAGAAGAAGAGAGAGAGCAAGATACTGAAAACCTATTTGAAGAAATAATGACCGAAAACTTCCCCCACCTGGTGAAAAAAATAGACTTACAAGTCCAGGAAGCGCACAGAACCCCAAACAAAAGGAATCCAAAGAGGACCACACCAAGACACATCATAATTAAAATGCCAAGAGCAAAAGACAAAGAGAGAATATTAAAAGCAGCAAGAGAAAAACAGTTAATTACCTACAAGGGAGCACCCATAAGATTGTCAGCTGATTTCTCAACAGAAGCTATGCAGGCCAGATGGGAGTGGCAAGACATATTCAAAGTGATGAATAGCAAGAACCTACAACCAAGATTACTCTACCCAGCAAAGCTATCATTCAGAATTGAAGGGCAGATAAAGAGCTTCACAGATAAGAAAAAGCTAAAGGAGTTCACCACCACCAAACCAGTATTATATGAAATGCTGAAAAGTATTTAAGAAGAGGAAGAAGAAGAAAAAGGTAAAGATAAAAATTATGAACAACAAATACATATCTATCAACAAGTGAATCTAAAAATCAAGTGAATAAAAAATCTGAGGAACAGAATAAACTGGTGAATATAATAGAATCAGGGGCATAGAAAGGGAGTGGACTGACAATTCTCGGGGGGAAAGGGGTGTGGGGGTGCAGGAAGAGACTGGACAAAAATCGTACACCTATGGATGAGGTCAGTGGGGGGGGTGGTAAGGGCAGAGGGTGGGGTGGGAACCGGGTGGAGGGGAGCTATGGGGGAAAAAAGAGGAACAATTGTAATAATCTGAACAATAAAGATTTATTAAATTTAAAAAAAAAAAAAAAGGAAGGCAGTGTGGCTAGAGCAGGGTGCATAAGGGAACCAAGATCCAGGGTGGGGTCACCAAGATGGGGCGGCTATGGACGGCCTTGTGGGCTACTGTCCACACTTTGGCTTTGCCCTCAGTGAAGGCTTTTGAGCAAAGCACAGACAGGACCTGGGTTTTAAATGTATTGTGCTGGAGGGAAGGGGCGAGGAGGGCTCAGGGGTAGAGGCAGGGGCCCCGGGAAAGGGCTGTGAGAGGTGATGAAGGCTCAGACAGGTGGAGGTGAGAAGTAACCCGATTCTGAGTGAAGGTGAAGCCAGGAGCCCAACCACGTGGGTGTGCTGAGTGACAGGGGTCAGGGAAGACCCTGGGCCGCTGGGAGCAGGTGGAGCTGCATTCACTGAGGGGAGCAGCCCTGAGAGGGAGCAGCAGACCCCTCATTGCCCCCTGCCGTGTGGTGCAGGTGTGCCGGCTTCCGAAGGCCAAGCCCCCCCCCCCCCCCGCCCCCGGCTCTGGGGCCCTGCCGGCAGGAGGGGCAGGCGGAAGCTCCAGCTCCACACCCCCCAGAGCAGCCTCCGCCCACCGGGGGACCCTGGCCCTCCACCTCGGGGCAGCGCTGAGGTTCCAGGCTCCCAGGGGGTTGCACTCGCTTTCACCCAGAGCCCCAGGGACAGGCCGCAAAGGGACAGCCTGCCAGGGAGGCTGAGCAGGAGGCACAGGAGACCCAGGGCGAAGGGCTGGGTCCTTTGAAGGGAGGCTCCGAGCAGGAGGGAGGCATCCGTCTGCCCGGGGCTGTGGAGGGGCCAGGCCAGCTAGGGCCCAGCCGGACCCTGGAGGAGCGCCATGGAGGTCACTGGGACCTTGACCAAAGCAGGTGGGGTGGAGAGGTGGGGCCAGAGCTGATGGGGCGGTGGGTTCCAGAGAGAACAGGAGGGAACAATGGGGGCCCAAAGACAGGCAGGCTGCAGTGGGGGGTGCAGGGACGGGGCGCTGCAGGAGGGAATGAGAGTGGGAAGAAAGGGGTTGGTTTTTAACAGCATATTATATAAAAATGGGAAGGATGCAGAGGAGAAGGAAGCTGATGGCGCAGGGGAGGGGCAGTGGGGGCAGAGTTGCTGAGCAGCGAGGGCAGCTGGCCTTGGCCAGGGGCCCCGGGTCCCAGCGGGAAGGGGAGGGCGAGCGGCCCGCTGCCGGCAGAGGGGTGGCTGTGGCAGCACAGCCCTGAAAAGAAGTTCTCTCGCTGATCCATTTGCTCCGGGAAGTGGGAGGCAAGAAGAAAGGCTGCGGGTGCGGGTGGAGGGGCGGAGGGGGCGTGCAGGGACTGCAGAGCGGCAGGGAGGCTGGAGGCAGGCAGCAGACGCCCGCCCCGGGAGGAAGGGAGGGGGAGCTGAGCCCCACCTGAAGTGAGGACTTGAACTTATCCCGCTCCACCTGCAGAAAGGTGGACCGTGGACACCACGCACCACTGGCTGTATTTCCAGAATTATCCAGTATCCACGGTCACGCCCCAAAGCTGCTCCTTTTCAGGAACGCGTTCCGTTTTGAGTGAGAACAGCCTGTAACTCCTCACGCCCCCAGGCTACTCTGAGATCCTGCGCCCTAACCCCTGGGGTCCATGCCCCTGGGGAGGAAGGCGAGGGACACCTTGAGAAGGTCAGGGGCACAGAGTGGCTGTCCACGGCCAGGCAAGGAAGGGAACTAAAGCCTATTCCCTCCAGCCCCTGCAGGGGGCGCTGGGGAGGCAAAGGCAGGGCCAGAAGATGGGTTAGAAATGAGTAGGTAAGGGACCAGAGGATGAGCGGATGGTAGAACACTGGGACTGGGAGGGGCAGCAGAAGCCCACCTGGCATGCCCTGTGGTGGACTGGAAGGGGCAGGGCAGCCCAGGAGAGAGGGGAGGGCAAAACCCCCCTCCTGGCTGGTCCCCAGGGCATGTAGTTCCCTGAAACACTGTGGCGTGCACAGTGGGGAACCCGTTTCCTGTGGGCAGAGAAGCGGTGACCGTCACTGGAGCAGAGGTCACCTGGAGAGCCCCCTGTGAGAGCACCCAGAGGGTGGCAGAATGGGCCACCTTCTAGGAGTGAGGGGCCGTGGTGGTGCCTTGTGCCAGAAGGATGGGTGGGGGGGGGGGAGTGCTCAGCTGGGCACCCAAAGTCCAGCAGTGGGTCACCATCACCAGGAAGCACCCGGCCACTTGTTGAACAGCCCCTACCCCCAGCAACTTGGCAAGCAGGAGTGGGAGGAGAGAACCAGCATCGCCCGGGAGTCAAACTTGAAGACCTTATGGCAAAAGAAATAAAACACTGGGACAGTGAGACTTTTCATTGTCAAGTTCACGCCCCCTCCCCCCCCCCCCCAGCTACCAGGAGAGTGGGGGCTGATGAGGAGTTTAGAGCAGTGACAGAAATCAGGAAGCTAAATGTGCTTGTGTGGGATCTGAACACGGAGCCTGAGTTTTCAGCCACCACGTGGATTGGTGTTTGTAATAAGAACACAGAGGCGGGGCACTCAGGGAGGGCAACCTGGAGGAGAGGGCATCTTGGCGACTCCTGCAGAATAAGGAGGATAAAGGGTTGGTGTGCAGGAGCCCAGCAGCTGCCTCTTTGCAGGGGAGAGCCGTCCTTGCCTGCCAGCTGGCCAAACTCTGAGGCATGGAGGGGCAATGGCCACCCCTGGAGACTCAATACATTGATTGCTTGCCAGTCACGGGCTAGGGATCCCGGCTTTGGATGCCAAAGCACCTGATTTGTGCTAGAAGAGGTTTCAGAACTTTCACTGAGTGCAGTTTTATATTTGGTCACCAACCAACTCTTAATCCAAAATCTCTTGCCTATGCCCTATGCGGCTCACCTCCTGGAACAGAGCCCAACCATAATTACATTCAGCCTCCTCCCGCTCCTCTGCCCACCGCCCACCACACACAACTGTGAGATCTGGGGGGAGAATTCAGACCTAAAAAGGAAAGAAATGGGGACACACGCTACTCCATGGTGACCCTTGAAAACATGCTAAGTGCGAGAAGCCAGACACCCAAGGCCACATAGCGTATGACCCCATGTACATGCAATGTCCAGAGCAAGCAAACCTGTAAAGACAGAAAGCAGATGAGTAGTTGCCTAGCGCTGGGGGTCGGGATGAGATGAGGGACAGCTCATTGGTGTGGGGTTTCTTTTAGGGCTGATGAAACACTAGTGCTGATGGTACAGTTTAGAAGGGCAAATTATATGGCATGCAGAATTTTATTTTTAAAAATGCAATGACGGGGGTGGGAGTGGGGTTGGAGGGGGGGGTTGTAGGGAGAGGAGCAGAGAGAGGCTTGACTTAAGAGCCTGACCGGGTCTGCAATGCTGGAAGCACTTGGGTTCCAGAGAAAGCCAGCCATGATGAGATCGATCAGAACAAATGATTTGAAAACTTGCCAGGTGATCGCGCCCCTAACAGAACTCTCAGGGGATCTCCACCAGCCACCTTGAATCAGTTGTTTATCAAGTGCCTACTATGCGAATACCAGACACTGCTGAGCTAGGTGTGGGGCACACAGCAGCGAACGAGACAGACACAGGCCCATGGGCGAGACGGACACTTAACAAGAGGTGGCACAAATACTTAATTACCCAGTTGCCATTAGGGTCACTTAGCGTGTATAAAATGAATAGAATATATTTAAGCATGGAAGCAGGTAAGGCCTCCCTGAGGAGTTAGCATTTAAGTCAAGTCTGGAGAGCTGGGAAGAAACATGGAATGAAAGAACAGAGCTGCTACAGAAGTGGAAAAGGGTCAGGAAGACCCCAAGGTGGGAGAGGGCGCCTGTGAGGACAGAGCCCGCAGGGAGACACACCAGCCACAGAGATCTTCCCAAACCCACCAAGCAGGAATTCAGGCTTCTAACACCAGGATCTGGCTTGTGCTGGAAGTGGGTGCCTTCCAGAATGTTCGGGTCCTGAGGTTTTAAAAAGTGTGTCTAATACTGTTGGTTATTCACTCATTCAACAAATATTTATTGAGGATCCTCGATGTGCCCGGTGCTGGGGATACACAAGCAACACGGCATCCCTGCCCTCCCGGGCTCACATTCTGAAGGGGAAGACAGTCAACAGGTGAGCAGTCAACAGGTGAACAGAAGGTTAACTTCACGGGAATGGCCCCATCAGGAGCCTGGGGCTAGTGGACTTTAAACAGAGCGGATGGGGAACTAGCAAGAAGGGATCAGCTGGGGAATGGGGGTGAGGGCTGCCTGGGGGCAGCAGTGAGTAGCAAGGGGGAAGAGAACCTCACAGGCAGGTTCTGACAGCTCAGCAGGGGCCTTGCTGGCCAGGGACTGGGCTTCCTTTAGAATCAGACTTAGTTCTAAGCGATGGGAAGCCTTTGGAGCAGAGAATTGACACATGTGATTTAAGCTTCCGAAAGGTAAGCTTCTTGTGGGGGGAGGGGAGTTGGGGGGATGGGGGGGCCAAGGATGGAATGGAAGTACCAAGGAGAAGACGAACAGGATATACCAGGACAGAAATACAAAAGCGAATGTGACCAAAGTAACAGTGTGTTCCAATCCTGGTTGAGTGACCCCGGCCAAGTCACCAAAGTTAAGAGCGCTCACTTGAGAGCCCGGCTGATCTGGGTTGCAATCTAGGCTTAAGCTCATCGATGGTGTGACCTTGGGCAGGTGACTTTGCCTCTGCGCGCCTCAGTCTCCTCGTCTGAACGATGGGGTAATAATAGTGCCTACCTAACAGGGTTGTCGCTGCCATCACGTTTGTGGGGCCCAGCCGAGCGCGGTGGTCGCCAAGCAGCTGCGGCGACTGAGTAATTCGTTACTAAGAATAGTTAGCGCCCCTCTCCCCGCCGCAGTATCCAAGCCGCCGCCGCGCGCTAAGGCAAAGCTGACCCTTGGCCTCGACTCCGATTCAGGCTTGGATGCGGTCCCCCGACCCCCTATTCGAGCGCCCCTTCCAGGCCCCCGCCCCCACCTCCCGCTCACCTGGGCCGCGGCGGCCCGGGGATGTGCTCGTAGCGGCTGCGAGCGCGGTGCACGAAGGTGCAGCAGAGGCCGAAGGCGACCAGGACGGCGCTGCCGAGCAGCAGCAGCAGCCCAGGGCTCATGGCTCCCGGTCAGGCCAGGCCAGGGTCAAGGCCGGGCACGGAGGGGGCGGGAGGCCGCGAGCCGACTCAGCTGTCAGCGCCGAGCGCCGCCTCGGCCCCAGGCCCGGCGCGACCTAGCACCGCCCCCACCACTCGGCTCCGCCCCCGCCGGCTCCGACCCCTCCCAGGGCGCTAGGTCCCCACCAACCACTTCTCCGATTCCAGCTCCACTCTCGGGGTCCGCCCCCGATCTGCCCCGCCCCTCCTTAAGCTCCGCCCCAACCTCAATAAAAGTCCAGTGTAGGCCCCGCCCGTAACATGTGGTCTTCGCCAATCACAACTCCGCTTCTGGCTCAGACCGCAGGCCCCGCCCCTCCCCGCCTCTCCAGGCTCCGCCCTCAGCCCTCAAGCTCTACTCCGAGAAGCTCCGCCCAGAACGCGTTGTCCCTGGCAACCTGGTTCCGCGGAGCTTGCTATCTGGAGGGGCTCTACCTCCTGCTGGTTCAGCTTTCTTTGACGCCTCCAAATAGCATTTCTCCGCGTGCGCGGTCCTAGGTCCCTTCATTTTTCCCTAAAACCTTCCTGAAAACCCCAGCCCACTGTCCAAATTTCTGTATTACACCAACTGTTCCCAGCCCTCTCCCTGGAAATCTCAGCCCCCAAAACTGGTTTCCCCTGTCCAGCCTGTCCACGTCGAGTGCCCTTGGTCTCCCAGCCGGGCTCTTGAGACAAGTGACCAGCAACCCGGGGACACAGGGAGGCCTGTGTCTGCTAATGAAGAGCGCACGAGGCTGCTCTCCAGGAATCTCGGGCGCTTCTGGAACCTCCCAGATCCAAGGAAGCCGCGTCAGAGGCGTTGACACCGGTCCCAAGGAGCTGGAGTCGGAGTGGCTGAAAATCTGGGTACGGAAGGTCGGTGTGGCCAAAGGGTATTCTTGAACCATAATGACCAAGACTTCCCTCCCTTTTATAACCTGCTTCTCCGTATCCATATGTCTGGATATGACAGAAGATGCCAGCTCTGAGCTTGTTAGTTCCCAATTCTACACTCAGGGCCCCCCAGAAAGAAAGCAATGGATGCGAAGGGCCAGGTGTGCCCACGCCTAGTCCAGATAAAGATCCTCCGGGTTGGTGAGGGGGCGCCCAAAGACAAATGCTGCTGGGTTTCTGAGGAGAGGACATGTCCCCTGCCCACTCGTGGACCAGTCCAGGGGAGGTTTGGGGACTGGAGAACAGTCCCCATTAGGAACAGGACTATCAGGGGTGTAGGGGCTGCGGGGTGACAGACAGCGCCAAGCTTTAGATCTGGGTCCAGCTCATAAGAGACAGGATTTCTGCCCCGGGGACAACAGCCAGGGCATCCTTCCTGGAGCGGGGAACAGGAACAACCTCCCCATAGGGCCAGTAGATGGCGCGCCCCCGTGTGGCGGTGAGAAGCAGCCGCAGGCGCATACAGGAGACCTCTGGCTGCCCAGGCTGCAGGGGCCCAGGGAGGCGGAGAGGTCGCAGCCCAGAAGCAGCTGATGCGAATACCAGACACTGCTGTGCTAAGTGTGGGGCACACAGCAGCGAACGAGACAGACACAGGCCCAACTCTAGGAGTTGGAGGCAGTTTGAAGGGAGGACCCCGAACAATTGTTCTTTGAGGGCAAGGAGGGCAGGGCCAGGTCCTGAACTGCTGAGGCCACAGTCTGGGTCCCATATGAGGCAGGCATGGAGCAGCCTCAGCATACAAGTGGGAGTGGGAGCCTATACAGCTAGAACTAATGAGATGAGTGGGTGTTCCTGAATATTCTCTGCTGCATAGGTCAACACCAGTGACTTCTGGGTCAATGTGACCGTGGCTCAATCTGGCATTTCTGTCAACAGAGCGCTCCTGTCCCTGCTGGGGCGAGTCAGCAGTGTCCCCTCCCCCTAGCCGCCTCATCCTCATCTTCATCGTCATCCTCATCCTCATCCTCATCCTCTCAGCGCTCCTGTGATTGGGTGGGGAATAATGAGCCGGCCGGCAGCACAGGGAGCTACCAGCAGAGGGCGCCGCTGGGAAGCACGTGGCCAATCACCTGGCTCTCCTGCTCCCCCTCCCCCTCCTCTAGAGCCGTGGGGAACCTCTCTGGCCCTCCAGGAAATCATTTGGTCACATGTGACTATCGAGCACTTGAAGCATAAGTAGTCCAAACTGAGATGGGCTGTGTGTGTAAAATACACAACAGATCCCATCAATGTAATACAAAAGGAATGTAAATCTCATTGATATTTTTATATTGGTTACCTGTTAAAATGATAATTTCTGAATATGTTGGGTGAAATGGAAGTTATTATTAAAATTCATGTCACCTGTTTTTCACTTTTATCATAGGGCTACCAGGAAATCTGAAATTACCTATGTGG
Source organism: Plecotus auritus (assembly GCF_963455305.1). Classification (NCBI taxonomy): domain Eukaryota; kingdom Metazoa; phylum Chordata; class Mammalia; order Chiroptera; family Vespertilionidae; genus Plecotus; species Plecotus auritus. The sequence continues at coordinate 9,096,934 of NC_137770.1, read as the reverse complement.
CTCACATTACGTTTCTGTTGGACAGCAGTGGCATAGGCAATGGTTCTCAAAGTGTGGCCCCAGCGTGCACATCAGCATCACCCAGGGTCCCAATGCGAATTCTCAGCCCCACCAACACTGACGGGGTCAAAACCTCTGATAGGACTTGGCAGCTTGTGTTTTAACCAGCCCTGCAGGTGATCCTGCTTAAATTTGAGAATCAGCAACTTGACCCAATGACCCCACTTCTAGGAATATATCCTAAGAACCCCGAAACAACAATCAGAAAGAATGTATGCACCCCTACGTCCATAGCAGCACGATTTACAATAGCTAAGATCTGGAAACAGCCCAAATGCCCATCAGGAGATGAGTGGGTAAGAAAGCTCTGGTACATTTATGCCATGGAATACTATGCAGCAGTAAAAAAGAAGAAACTCTTACCCTTTGAGACAGCGTGGAGGAACCTGGGGAGTATCATGCTAAGTGAAATAAGTCAGTCAGAGAAAGACAAGTATCGCATGATCTCATTCATATGTGGAATCTAAGTAACAAAATAAACTGATGAACAACAGAGTGGATCCAGAGACATGGAAGCAAGGAACAGGGTGCAGAATCTCAGAGGGAAGGCGGGGGAGGGTGTGTGAGTGGGAGGTAATCAACCAAAGACCTTGTATGCATATATGCATAACAACAGGGTGGTGAAGGCCTGGGGTAGGGGGCAGGGGCGGGCTGGAGAGGGCCAATGGGGGGAAAAGGGGACATATGTAATACTTTCAACAGTAAAGATTTATAAAAACAGAAACAAAAAAACAAAAACTTATTCTCTGGAGTATTTGAGGTCTTGCTCCCCAGCATATTCTCTACAAAAATATCTCTACAAGAAAAATAAAAAAGAATCACCAGTATAGATGATGCCGTAAAGGAAGTGGTTTCCCAGCAGGCATTGTGGAGGGAGCTGCAGGCAGAAGAAAGAGGTAGCTCTGAAGAGGACGCTCAGTTGAGTGGCCTGGCAGGGGACAGGTACCCCAGGGAGGGGAAGGGGGGCTTGGTTCAAAACTGCCTCACCCTCTGAAGGTGGGACCCAAGACCAGTTAGTTACATAGCCATGTTGGGGGTCCACCCCCTTGTCTAGAAAAGAGAGACGGTGATATCAAGGGTGCCTTTGTGAGGATTAAATGAGCCGGCACACCCGAGGAACCTGGCGTTTAGTAAGTGTTCAATAAATGCTAGTTCTTAGCAAGGGGGTGCCCTAACTGGTTTGGCTCAGTGGATAGAGCATCGGCCTGCGGACTGAAAGGTCCCAGGTTCGATTCCGGTCAAGGGCATGTACCTTGGTTGCGGGCACATCCCCAGTAGGGGGTGTGCAGAAGGCAGCTGATCGATGTTTCTCTCTCATCAATGTTTCTAACTCTATCCCTCTCCCTTCCTCTCTGTAAAAAATCAATAAAATAAAAATATATTTGAAAAAAAAAGGGGGTGAGGAGATGGATGTCCCCTCAAGAAGACACAAGTTCTACATGTTAGCGTGAAGAGGCTCATCTTCCTGCCATTTTAAGTATTTGTCCCAGGTCATTCTGTTGTGGTCCCTCCACGTGGGTTAGCCCTCCCCACCCTGTTGTGCAGGGGCCAGCTGCCGGCATGGGCACCACCAGCCTGGTATTTAGCTTTCTGTCCAGGAAGCAACCTGGAATGAGCTGGGCATGTTTGCAAATGTTACCTCATTTTTCTTCCAATAATCCTGCTGATTACCTCTGTGTTCCAATGAGGCTCAGAGAGGTTAAGCGACCTCCCCAACATCACACAGCCAAGGCTGGGACTCCGGAATCCAGCCTCGCAAACATTCGCAAGGTGTGAACACAGGGATGCCTTGGGGAACTGAGGTTGCCCACTAGCAGGACAGAGGGCCTTTCCTATTGTCAGAGAAGAAGGTGGCTACTCGAGGCCCTGGCCCAGCTGGGGCTTGCCAGAGAGTTACAGGTGAACGAGGAACAAGCGAGGCGCAGCCAGGGCCCTGGGATGGGGTTACTTGAGGCTGACTCTGTAGATGCAGTACTGGGCCCAGGGCCACACCTGGGGCATCCCTGCAGCACTGGGCTTCAGAACTAAGCTGTGTGACGCTGGCAGAGGCAGCCTCTCTCTGGGTCAGGTTCTGAGCGATCACTCTAGCCGCTGTGGGAAGACCGGATTAGAAGGGCTGAGGGCAGGGGCCTGGAGGGAGCAGGTCTATAGACTATCTCCCCATCCAAGACTATATCCCCTCCTCAGAGACCCTGAAGGACGCTAAGCAGGATGGAAGTCCCTGGGAACAGTCACTTGTGAATACTTCTAAGGTGGCCAGCTGCAGGCGAGGGAGGGAAAGGAGCACTGGACAGGGAGTCCACACCAGCTCTGCCCTCCCTGGACTTGTCCCCATCCGCACAATGACAGGGCCTGATGACCAGGGACAGTGAATTCAATGCTCTTGCGGCAACAGAGCGTGACAGCCCACGGCCAGGCCTGCAGAGCCTGCCTGCCCAGGTTTAACGCTGGCTGTGTGACACTTGGCAGGTAACTCAGCCTCCACATCTGTAAATGGGGTGTGTGTGACTGTAGCACCTGCCTCACAGAGTTACGGTGAGGTGCGGTGAACACGCAGTACAATATACAGGTGATGTATTATAGAACGGTATACCTGAAACCTATATCATTTTATGAAGCAATGTCACTCTAAGAAATTCAACAAAAATTTTTAAAATTTGTATTAAAAAAAAAAAAGATGAGGATTAAATGAGTGAATAAGAGGAGCAGTGCCTCACATGTAGTAAGTGCTCACCCAATGTCAGCCGTCCACGCTGTTAGCGCTGTTTAGGGGCAGTGAGTCTGTTGTCAACTTCCTTCTCAGGAGTCCGCAGCCTAAGCCTTGTTTGGGGCCTGGGGGAGGGGCCTGGTAGGCTGAGGCCAGCGCTGTCCAGAGGAGTGGAGAAGCCTGGACTCCCCAGTTACCCCAGCAACAGCAGTGACGCTCAAGGCCCCAGCTGAGGGCTGGACCACTCCTCCCCACCACCTGGGGAGGTGCTGAGATGCTCTCCATCACTTCTGCCCCACCTCCCGGGCCCCACCTGTGGCCTCGCAGCCTCCAGGCTGTGAAATGAAGAGGGGAGCTGGGCAGCGCGGGGAGGGCATGGAGGAGCCCAGGAAGAGGAGGCAGAGGCTGCTGCAACCCACCCCCTGACTCTGGGTCAGAGGGACCCACAGCTCTGTCCCTCTGATGGGCAGGCCAGGGTGCTGCCTGCTCTGAGAGCCTGGAGGGCCACCCCAGCTTCCTGGGCTCTGGTCTCGGCTCGGCCTTCACAGCCACAGGCTCTCACAGCCTCCAGGCCCGCGCTCCCCTCTGCACAGCAAGGAGTTTGGCTGGACAGACAGGGGGGCCCTCCCAGCTCCTGACACTGCTCAGAATTCCCGGGCGTCCTGGGAAGGCACCCAGCCGCACCTTTCTGGGCACAGCCTCGCGCTCTTGGGAGTGCGGTGGCCAGGGCGCCGGCAGGCCCTGGGGCTACGCTGCTTGGGTTCAAGTTTGGTTTCTTCCCGCCCCGCCTGGGTGCCCCCATTTAAGATGTTTAGCCTCTGTGCACCTTAGTTGCTGTGCAGTCTCGCAGTGGTGACCAGCCGCGGTGACACGCTGTGGTGGGGCTGATGGAGGTTTCCACCAGGGGCTCAACGGGGCCGACACGCCGCAAGGGCCGGGCCCAGGACACCCGCTCCGGGCAGAGGTAGGAGTCGGAGGGGTGGCCCTGCAGCCCGGACTCTACACTCGGAGCCGGTTCCTGGGCCGCCACACGGCCCCCAGTGCCCACTCCGCTCTCACTGCCCAGTGGCCATCTGTCCCTGACCCCCATCCGAGGCCGGGCCAGCCGTACCTGACGCCCCTCCACCGGCCTGGCACGAGCCAGGGCCAAGGCCGTCCGTGGTCAAAGAGACTCAGAGAGAGGCTGCAGGCTCAGCCCCATCCCAACAGCCCGGCAGGCGGGGGCAAAGAGAAGAGGCAGGAAGGGGTTGTACAGTCACGTGTCTGCACGGCCCCTGGTGACAAAGCATCAGTAGACTCACTGGGCCACAGCCCTGGGCGCCCCTTCACCCTTGTGGGGCTGGAGGGAAGGGAGGGTTCACTGAGCAGGGCTGGGTTTGGAGACCACACAGGGGGCCCCACAGGCCCGGATGCAGCCTTGAAGGTGAGTGGAGGAGCCTGGAGTCCCCCACTCACCTGGGACCTGGGTACTGGGAGTGGCTGGTGGCTTCTGTCCTGAGGAGCAGGGCAGAGTCAAGCCTTAGGGATGGCTGTCCCAGTACACACACACACCCCGCCCCCCCGCCCCACGCCCCCGCAAAGCATCCACAGGGGCCCAATGTAATGAAGAGGTCCAAGGTGACTAGGAGGCTTCTCCCAGGGTCACCCAGTGCCCCCCAGCCAGCCAGCCCTCCCGAAGCCCTGCTTCCCCTCAGGCAGCCTGACCCTCACTGGGGCAGCCATGATGCCTTCCCGCTCTCTGTAGCGCCTCTGACTGCCGGGCCACACATTCCTCAGCTGCTCTGGGGCCTTCTGCTCCAGCCCTGGTCCCCTCCCCCGGTCCACCAGCGGTGCCTCTGTTAACACAGCCAGGGGCCATGTCTGTCCTTCAAGGGTGGCTGCCCTCAGTGCTCAGGGTCCCAAAGCCAGACGGAGTTCATGCTGCTGCTCAGAGGTAAGAAAAGACCAGGACCACCCTGACAGGGCCCGGGGCCCCAGCACACATGGGACACGTGAGCTGGGACACACACAGAGAACACGGTGCACCGTGCACACCTCAGTGAGGGCCGCAGTTCAGATGCGCCGCCCTCTACACCACACCCATGGCCACCTGCACCCTCCACTCGGTACACGCCCCAGGCACACACAGGCGGAGGGCCCTGCCAGGCTCCCACCCGAGGCAGGACAGCCGGGCCTGACCCACTACCCTCGCCCACGGTCGGGGTCCTCCTGGCTGCATATGACGCCCGCGTCCTCCTCGTGGCTGCAGTTGTGCGTGCCCAGGCCCGCGTGCCTGCACTCCAGCAGGGTCTTCTCGTCGCCCCCGCAGCGCACGTCGTCCAGCAGGATGGGCAGCGCGCGGCCCTCCCCAAACTCCGCGCCCTTGGTGGCCCGCACGGCGTGGGCAAAGCCCAGCTGGCGGCACACCACGGCGGTGGCCTTTATGTCCCAGCCGTCGTCGCACACAGTGCCCCAACGTCCGCCGGCAAACACCTCCACGCGCCCGCGGCCCGGGCTCAGGCCCGCAGGCCGCACCAGGCGCACGGCCCCATTCAAGGGCGCAGAGTTCTCGGTGCCAGGCCGGCCCCGCCGCCGGCCGCTGACCCTCCGGCCGCCGGGCCGCCGGGTGGGCCTTGCCGGGTGCGGGGTGGGCCTTGCTGGGCGTGGGATACGCCTCGTTGGCCGCGGGGTGGGCACGGGCGGCGGGGCTGTGGGGCGGCCACGCCTGGGCACCTTCGTGGGCGCGCGCGCTGTGGGCGGCGGGGTGCTCTCGGGCCTCCGGATGAACTCTGCAGAAAGAGAGAGCCTGCAGTCAGAGCGGCCCTGGCCACCCAGCCCCCGTCCCGGAATGCAGACCCCAGGGAAAGATGTCCTGGTTCCACCCTCCACTCAGACACCGAGGCCGCGTGCCTCCCGGGTCACCCTGGCCCTCAGGTGTGAAGCTGGAGCTGGCACAGGTGCTTCTGCAGTCACGCTGCAAAGGCCCTGGCACTGCTGGGCCTGCCCTCCCAGCCCCGCCTCCCGGGAGTCCCAGCCTCACACCGGAAACTCAGGAGCTCATGGAAGGGAAGGCGTGTCTGAGAGGGCTTCTCAGAGCAAGTGACCCTTCCCGGTTCCAATGGGAGGTTCAAGGGGGAAGCTGAGACCCTCTGATGGGGGGTTAGGGGGTGGGCACGGCAGACAGGCAGGATGAGAACCAGCCTGCCCAGGGCCTGCTGCTCAGGGTGCAGCCTCCCGCCAGGCCCCTGGCTGCCCGGCTTCTCCCGCTTGGCCTCTTGCTGCTCCCTCTGCCTAGACTGCCCCCCCACCCCCCGCGGTGCACCCTTCCTCTCCCTTCCAGGTCAGCCCTGAGCCTCTGCTCCGAGACCACCACGCCCTCATCCTGCACTGCCCTGGGTCCCCATGGCACCAGCACACACGCTGTCACTGGGCCTGGGACGCTAAATGACATGTCTGTGTGTCCCGGCCAGGACAGGGCCTGGCCTGACCTGGAGCGGGTCACTCCAAAAGTGCCGGAAACTGCGGAACGAGTGTCTGGAAAACTGGCCCAGGCCCGAAGCCACCTGAGGCTGGACTTAACTCCCCCAAACCCGAGTTCCTCTCTCCCCCAACTTCCTCTACCCAGGGTACCCTTCCTCAGGGCCAGGCACCGCGCCCACCCAGGGGCCTAGCCTTCCCCTCCTCCTACCACCCCCACACCCAGGCTGCCGACGGGTGACGTGCTGGGTACACTAGCCCTCCTGAAGTGGTTCCTCTGGCCCACAAGGTGGTTTTCCAAAGCCAACACTTTCAAATGAGGAGACCTGTCTGTAACAGCTCGGAAAGGCAGACACCACGTCCATCTTGCCCAGCGTTACATCCCCAAAAGGAAGCCCACGGAAGTGCGATGAATGAACTGACTAATTAACGGACGCGTTTCCTGCTTCTCTGAAGAATGAAAGGTTTGGCCTGACCAGCGTAGTTCAGTGGTTGAGCGTTGACCTATGAACCAGAAGGTCATGGTTCGAGGCACAGGCGTGGGGCGTGCAGGAGGCAGCCGATCCATGATTCTCTCTCATCATTGATGTTTCTATCTCTCTTCCTCTCTGAAATCAATAAAACTATTAAAAAAAAAAAAAAAGAATGGAAAGTTCTGGCTACACTGGCCGTCGCTCCCACCCAGCCTGGCCCCACAGAGCAGCCCCTTCCTCAGGACAAGCCCTCTCAGCGGGCCCCTGATCCCAGGGCAGCCATTGGCGGCCTTGCCCGGTCCCTCTGGTCCTGAAGACTGGCAGCCCTCCCCACCAACCTTGTCAAAGTGGAAGCATCTCGTGGCAGGCCCAGCCCCGACGCCCCCTCCCCTAGGGACCCTGGCACCCAGAATAACTTTCCAGTATTCCTTGCTCACGCAGGGCACACCCTCCTTCTCTGTGCCTCTCATGGACTTGGGGTGCACTCCCCTGGAAACAGCTCTTTCTCCCTTTGCATGCCCCCTTTGAGACCGGCAGCCCCTTTGTGCCACCCACCCATGGCCTGGGGCTGGCACACGTTGCCCACTTTAACTGAGTGTATAATGTGTGCCCAGCACGGGGCCCGGCAGAGGGTCCACCTGGGAGGACCCACGCTGGGTGTGGGCTATGGGAGCGTCCCTCCCGCTCTGGGTCCCTGTTGGTGGACACTTACTTTCCTTGGGCACAAAGCGGATGAGGCGGCTCCCCACCTTCACCTGGGCAGGCTGGATCTGACACTTGCCGGGGGGTGCCCGTCTGCCAACACACAGAAGGTCATGAGCCCGGCCCTGGGAGCCCGCCCTGAGCATGTCCGTGTGCTTCCAGGCCTGGGCAGGTAACACCGGTGGCCATTTATGGAGCACCTACTGTGTGGCCCAGTGTCCCCACGTGCTCCGTGCCCCGGATCTACAGGAGTCCAATCCCAGGACATGAACCCCTCATCCCACTTCTGCATGAGGCGGGTGGCTCACCTGAGCCACTTCTAACTCTGAGCACGGCCTGTCCTCTGAACCTGGTCGAATGGCATCCTCCTCCCCCCACAGCCTGCCAGTCCGACTCCTGTCACTGGAACTACCCCAGCCCCGGCCCACAGCCTTTGAGGAGGGTCCCTGCCCCCCTGGTTTCCTGGATTTCTGGTGATGCAGAAACAGAGGCTCCGCTGCCTGCAGGAACCAGGGAGAGATTCAGTCCATTTAAAGGGAAAAGGTGGAGAGACAGTGTGTCTCAGGGTTGGCAGCAGAGCTGGGGGACCCGGGGGCCTTTGGGGGTGGGGGGAGGGGGAGCGTAGAGAGTTGGGAGAGAAAAGAGTCAGAAAAGGTTGCCAGGACTATGAATTGGGCTCTTCTGGCATCTTCGAGGGGCACCAGGAAGGAATGGAATTTTGCTTTAATTAGTTTTTGGCTCTCGATCTGTGAGTCTTTGAATGGGACCCGCCGATTCTGGGCTGACCACGTGGGTATAGACTTCAATAGGTTCCACCAGCTCAGGGGAAAGCCAAGGGGTGAAGCAGCCACGTGACACGAGGGGCCTCCAGACGGGGTTGGCCAAAGAGGGAAACCGTGGAGGGAAACCCTGGGCCTCCCCCCACCCCCCCCCCCCCCAGGCTGAAGAAACACGTGCAGGCTGCACTTGTCAGAGCTGGAGAGGGTGGGTTTTCTGGTGGCCCTGAACCCAAATAATATCCACATACCCCACACAGACCCAGCAGATGTTGGTTCCTCAAAGAAATTATGAAAAACACGTTTGTTGTGCAAAAGGTAGGAGATACACCCAAAACTGCCACATTAATGCGGTTATGTTTGGGCGGTAATGAATAGCCCCCCCCCTGCTCCCCCCCCCTGCTCCTCCCTCCCCCCCGCTACACCTCATGTCTTCGTTTTCCAAAGACTCTGTCATGGGGCCTCCGTGCAATATGTTGCAGGGCAAAGCAACACGTTTATTCCAAAAGAGAAAAATGAAAGGGATGAGGAGGGTCAGGAAGGAAGGAAGGGAGTCTGGCCGGCTTCTGCCTCCTCCCACACACGAGACCTTGAGCAGAACCGACCTGCCGCGGGATAAGCCAATAGCGCGCGGCACCAACTAAGGCAGTGACGGGTCCAAGGCACATCTGGCGTGAATCAGGTGCTCCGTGCACGTGACATCTCCTTAGAGAAGCGTCTGCTCTGAACGTTGGAAACGTCCAGGAACGGGAAAGACAGCGAGGGCACAGTGACTCAACAGAAAATTACGCGGCCATTAAAACCGATCCTTCTGCGGGTGATGTTGCAACGTGCACATGTTTATGCAGAACGGGGAAAAGGAACGAAGGAAAATGCAAAGTTTGCAGGTGCCTTCCGCAATGAGGTACATCCTGGCGCCGCCCACGTAAAGATGGGGAGGCCGTGGGAAACAAAAGGGGTGTGGTGAGAGGAAGTGCTTATGTTTTTCTTGAGAAATATGTCAATAATGAACAGGCTGGCCCTAGGTGGGCAAACTTTTTGACTCGAGAGCCACAATGGGTTCTTAAACTGGACCGGAGGGCCGGAACAAAAGCATGGATGGAGTGTTTGTGTGAACTAATATAAATTCAAAGTAAAGGAGCGGAGGGGAGAGCAAGAGAACCGGATAGAACAGCCGGATCCGGCCCGCGGGCCGTAGTTTGCCCACGGCTGCCCTAGCCGGTTTGGCTCAGTGGATAGAGCATCGGCCTGAGGACGGAAGGATACCAGGTTCTATTCCGGCCAAGGGCACATGCCTGGGTTGCAGGCTCGATCCCCAGTAGGGGGCGTGCAGGAGGCAGCCAATCAATGATTCTCTCTCATCATTGATGTTTCTATCTGTCCTTCTTCCTTCTTCTCTGAAATCAATAAAGAAATATATTTTTAAAAAAATAATGAACAGGCCGATTTGGCTCAGTGGATAGAGCATCGGCCTGCGGACCCAAGGGTCCCGGGTTTGATTCCAGTCAAGGGCACGGACCTCGATTGCAGGCTCGATCCCCGGCCCAGGCTGTGTGCAGGCGGCAACCAATGGATGTCTCTCTCTCCTTGGTGTTTTTCTCTCTGTCTCTCCCCCTCCCTTCCACTCTCTCTAAAAATCAATGGGAAAAATATCCTCAGGTGAGGATTAACAACAACAAAAAATAGCAGCAATAATGAACAGACCTGTGCTTTAAGAAAAAACTGTGGTAGACAGGAGGGTCTGCAAAGCTGTCACAGACCAGAGGAAGCTAAGGAGACCTGACGACTAATGTAATTCTGGAACAGAAAAAAGAACGTGAGAGAAAAACTAGAGAAATTCTTTTTAAAAAGTGCAGTTACCTCCATTTTAAAAAGGAGTGTGGAGTTTAATGAATAGTGATGTGCCAATATTGCTCGTTAATTGTGACAAAGGTGCTATAATAATGTAAGACATTCAAATAATAGAGGAAAAGAAAGAAAGAAAGAAAGAAGAAAGAAAGAAAGAAAGAAAGAAAGAAAGAAAGAAAGAAAGAAAGAAAGAAAGGTAGGTCGGGGCATATGGGAAAATGCTGTATTATCTTTGCAACTTGTTTGTAAACCTGAAACTATTCTGAATTCTAAGTGCTTTAAGTTTTTTTAAAAAAATATATTTTATTGATTTTTTACAGAGAGGAAGAGAGAGGGATAGAGAGTTAGAAACATCGATGAGAGAGAGACATCGATCAGCTGCCTCCTGCACGCCCCCCACCGGGGATGTGCCCGCAACCCAGGTACATGCCCTTGGCCGGAATCGAACCTGGGACCCTTCAGTCCGCAGGCTGATGCTCTATCCACTGAGCCAAACCAGTCAGGGCAAAGTGCTTTAAGTTTTTAAAAAATGTGATGTTAGAGCTTGTGCTTATGAGCCCCCATCAGTGTCTTTGACTCCCTCCTGTCACGGATAGAGGTGGCCTTGGAAGCCGGCAGTCCGGGTTTGAACCCTGGATCTGCCTCTTACCGGCAGTATGGGCTGGTCTAGTCACTTCCCTCTTTGGGCCTCAGTTTTCTCATCGGGAAAATGGGGGTATGGATAATCCCCACCTTAGGGAGTGCCAGAGAGGGAAACTGAGGTAATGGAGGTACAGGCTCCCGGAAGACGGCGTCGGCTTTGGCAACGCGGGAGGTGTGACTCACCTGGAGGGGTCGATGATCTTGTAGATGACCCCACGCGCTGCTGTGGCACTCGGGACGCCCGTGGACATGAAGTACAGCTCCCCTTGGACAAGAAACAAGGCAGGGAGTGAGCACGCCGCCCGGAGGCCGTCCCAGCGGCCCCACGCCCCCACCTCAGCCCTGAGACCAACCCCAACCTCAGGAGGCCAGCCCTGAGGGGTCCAGGCTCACGCAGCTCCCCAGCGCCCAGAACGGAGACAGCCTGAGAAAGGCAGCTGACATGTCCAAGGGCCTCTGTAGCTCTCCAGGGCAGTGGCCACTCTGCCAGGCCACCCAGGCTCGACCCTCTGGAGCCCCTGGTCACCTGCCTGGGCTTCACGCCCAGCACCACACACCTCTGGGCACAATGCGGGTCCATGCCCCAGCTCCTGACTAACTGCCTACTGGGCAATGCGGGCACCCCTGGCTCTCCCAGCCTCAGCTTTTTCATCCCAAAATGAAATGCCTCATGGGACTGTCATTTGGATCTATTTTTATTGATTTCAGAGAGAGAGGGAGAGGGAGAGGGAGAGGGAGAGGAAGAGGGAGAGGGAGGGGGAGGGGGAGGTGGAGGGGGAGGGAGAGGGGGAGGGGAGAGGGAGAGGGAGAGGGAGAGGGAGAGGGAGAGGGAGGGGAGGGAGAGGGGAGAGGGAGAGGGAGGAGAGGGGGGAGGGGAGAGGGAGAGGGAGGGGGAGGGGAGGGGGGGAGGGAGAGGGAGAGGGAAAGGGAGAGGGAGAGGGAGAGGGAGAGGGAGAGGGAGGGGGAGGGGGAGGTGGAGGGGGAGAGAGAATCATTGATTGGCTGCCTCCTGCACGCCTTCTACCAGAGATCGAGCCCACAACCCGGGCATGTGCCCTGACTGGGAATTGAACCATCACCAGGATGACCTCCTGGTTCACAGGCTGATGCTCAACCACTGAGCCACACGGGCCGGGCAGGACTGTCATTTAGCTTAAAAGAGCACACGGCCAGTGCTCAGTCAGCATCAGCTTTTACTGCTGATGTCAGTCACCGGGATCTGGGTCCGGCCAAGTCCCAGAGGCTGGAGTCTGTCTCCACTGACTAGCAGGCAGAACACCAGCTCGGGGAGTTTCTCGTGTGAATACCAGCCCCTGAACTCAGCCCCGTGTGAGCGCCAGCAGCTCCGGGACCGCCCCCCTGAGCCTCAGTTTCCCCACCTCTCGGGACTGGAGTGAAAATGCAGTGAGTGGAGTTACAAGCAGTTGGCGCCACGTGCGCTCAGGGAATGTGAGTCCTCGCTCTCTGCCCGGCCCTCGCTAGCAGAGGCACCTATGTCCAGGAAATAGGCTTCATATTCCCGTCTTACAGGCGAGAAAACAGAGCTCAGAGAGGCCAAGTGACCTGTCCAGCGTCACACAGCTGGGGAGTGTCAGCGAGGCCCATAGCTCAGGAGCGTCTCTGCCCCAAGCTCACACTGATGTAGCACACCTGGTGGCCGGGAGGCCGAGACACGCACACTTCCTCTCCGGGTCTCTTCCTGGAGAGAGGCCCCCTTGGAAGCCACGGCCTCCTTCCTGGCTGTGTGGCCCTCCCATCTACACCCCTGGGCTCGCCACACACTCAGCTTCCTCGGGCTGACCAAGTTCAAGCGTAAGGCCCTCTGGGAGGCCTCGGGGCACCAGCGGGGTCCAGCATTCCCCTCCCCAGGGCTGAGCAGAACAGTCAGCCTCCGTTTCCCCACCTGTAAAGTGACGGGGTTGGACCAGGCACACCCCACGCTCCCTCCAGCCTTGATCTGCACAGGCAGGGAGCCCCCCCCCCCGCCCCCCCAGGAATGAGGAACCTGCCCGGGGCCGGCTGCCCTCCAGGTCTCCGCCATGTGGACGGCCCCTGGAGGACGTGGGACCAGCAGAGGCCCTTGTTTCACAATTTACAAGTATTAGAGGAACAACTAGAGAGATGGAGGCTGGAGCCTGAAGCTGGGAGAGGTTTGTTTGCATTGGACCCCAGAGCTCAGTGCTTTCTAGGGGCCGCGGCCCACGCTTGCCAGCAGGCTGTCCCGGGCTGTCCGTCTCAGAGGGGCCTCCGCCTGCTGTCACATCACTCAGTGCCACTCAGAGGGCTGAGGCAGGGCCCTGGGAAATGCATCTTCCAGGCCCCGCCTCTCTTGGGGGGGGGGGGGCGCGGAGTGAGGGGAGCCGAGGGGGGCCGAGGAGAGAGAGAGCATCTCTCCTTCCAAACCATGTTAACCCCCTATTGACCAAAAGAAAGGGCTTCCAAGTGCCCCCTGGGCTTGGGGAGGGCAGTGGGGGCTGCGGCTGCCCTGTGGAGAATTCAGATTCTGATGGGTGTCGGTTCAACAAAGGTTTCCCACACTCAGGCCTGGGGTCTCTGGGCACTGGGCTCTGCAAGGGAATACCCCTCCAAAGGCCCCCTGGTGGGTGTTGCCCAGCAACTGGGGCCGAGCATCCACTAGGCCCCACCATGGGCCCCTAGTCTTTTGTCCAGGGACAATCCAGGGCCAAGGACAAAGGCCGGAGGCTGGAGTGGGATCCAGCCCCTGTGGCCCCTCTTCCTCCCCCCTCCCCCACTGTTCCTTACATTGAAAATGCAAGTGCCCGAATGGGAGACCCACTAACAGGCAAGAAGGTGGTGTTACCCACGTTCTCAAGACCGTGTGGCTTCGTTTTATAGGCCCAATACACTTGCCATCAGGAACCCAGGGCAGTGGAGGTCTTGGGAGGCACTCCCCACCCCCCCCCCGCCCCGCTCCTGCCCCCCGCCCCACCCCCCCGCCTGCATTTCCACCAGTACTTCCTGGTCCCTAACTTTCCTGGTCCTCTAACTGCCCTGAACTCTTCCCCAAGTCACCTTGCCTAGCCTTGAGCCTCTCACAACAACCTCACCCAGGGCAGAGGTGGGGGGAGGGGGAAGAGGAAGGGGAGGGGGAGCTGAAGCTCCGACTGGTAAGGATGATGTGCAAGCAAGGTCTCCAGCCCCCTGAACACATCACTCTTCATCCTGAAGTGGTTTCAGGCCTGAGACCCACCCCATTCCTTCAACCTCAGACCTGAGACCATATCCCTTGAACCCCAAGCCAGAAGGAGCCAGGGGAGGGGGGACCAGCCAGGCATGGGCCGCCAGGACGGAGCGTCCTCAGCAGTACGCACCGGCCTCGTCCTCCGCGAAGGAGATGATGTGTGGGTAGTAGTTGTTGATGAGGCCCGGGAACTCGCAGGTCTGGCCACGGCCCATGCAGAGCTCGCTGTACTGCCACTGGCCTGTCCCCGGGCTCTCTCGAAGGGACATCAGGCGCCTGCAAAGGAGAATGAGCTGTGGGGTCATGCCTGGCATGGTGAGCCGGGGAACCCCACCCAGCCATCCGTCCACCCACTCATCTATTATCCATGCAACTGTGGTGGGCAGTTAGCCGGGCATGAGCAGAGCAAGGACGGTGGGCCAGGTACAGAAGGTCACCAGGATGGAAAGCCCTGGGTGCCTAGCAAAGGACAAGTGGAGGGGGACCTCGCCCCCAGGGCGACCTTTCCTCCCCTAGCCTATCGCTGCTCCTGCGGTTTGGTCTCCCCGACTTTTCCTCCTCAGAGATATCTAGGCTCGGCTGTATTTCAGCTCCAGGCCCAGAAAAGCAGCAAAACCAGACAAACAACACCACAGCTGACCTCAGGACCAGCTGCACTGAATAAGGACCCCTGCCCTGGCTCCGACCAATCAGTGGAGGCCTGAAAGGACACCCCTGGAAAGCTGATGAATATTCTATTGAGATCTTCCCCTGGGACCTCCCCTAAAGTCTCCACCCTTAACACCCTTAGGATGGAGGACCCAGCATGCTCTCCCTCCTGGGAGCACGCCCCTGCCTCCGCGCCCTGCACCCCCCCCCCCCCCAGGTGCCTCAGCTTTACCTTCCTCACTTCTAAACTCCAAGAGCCCTTCCTTTGCCTCTGTAACTTGTTCCTAAGTCCATTTCTTCTACAAATTTCTTCTACCTCTGTGATTTTCCAAACGAATGTTCTCTTATAGCAGTGGTCGGCAAACTCATTCGTCCACAGAGCCAAATATCAACAGAACAACAATTGAAATTTCTTTTGAGGGCCACATTTTTTAAACTTGAACTTCTTCTAATGCCACTTCTTCAAAATAGACTCGCCCAGGCCGTGGTGTTTTGTGGAAGAGCCACACTCAAGGGGCCAAAGAGCCGCATGTGGCTCGCGAGCCGCCGTTTGCCGACCCCGGTCTTATAGTTTGCGTCTTGGCTCTGAATTCTTTCCTAGCTACAGGCTGCTGAACCCAGGCCGCGTCTGACCCCACTGGTCTAACACCTGGAGCCGCTCTTGCCGCCCCCAACACAACCAGGACCACACACAATGCAGGGTCCAGTGCAAACTGAACGTGCAGGCCCCTTGTGCTAAGAGCGTTAAGAATTTCAAGACAGTGACAGCAGAGCGTTAAGCCAAGTGTGGGCCCTTCTCAGCGTGAGGTCCTTCACATCCATGAAGCTAGCCCTGCATGAAGTCTTTACTGAGCACCGACTATGTACCAGAGAAGCATGAAGGGAAGGCGCACAGAGACCAGAAGACCAGCTTGGTTCCTGCCCCCTCGGGCCACCCCCGCCCAGTGGCCACCAGGAGGCAATCAGGAGCTGACTTGGATTGCAGAGCTCTGTGAGGCAGGTGCCACGAGTGTGCACACACTTTGGAGGTGCCTTCACTTCGGAGCTCAAGATGGAACCTGGGGAGGGCAGAATACGCTGATCTGGCCCTGACCGGTTTGCCTCGGTGGATAGAGCGTCGGCCTGCGGACTCAAGGGTCCCAGGTTCGATTCCGGTCAAGGGCATGTACCTTGGTTGCGGGCACATCCCCAGTAAGGGGTGTGCAGGAGGCAGCTGATCGATGTTTCTCTCGCATCAATGTTTCTAACTCTCTCTCCCTCTCCCTTCCTCTCTGTAAAAAAATCAATAAAATATGTTTTTTTTAAAAAAAAGAATATGCTGATCTGGCCCCTTACTCCCTTCCCCACCTGTCAGTTACCTACTGATACTCCCAGGCCCTGTTCGCTGTCCCCTCCTCCGGGAAGCCCTCCTGACTGCCCCCACCTTGGACTTCTCCAGCACTGCGCACAGGCTCTCTGAGGCGGACTAGAGTGGAGTGTCTGTCTCCCTGACTTGGGTGTCAGGTACTCTTCAAGTCTGTTGCTCTGGCCCTGGCACAAAGCCTGGCCCAGCAGATGGGCTTGGGAAAGGGAGGCAAAATTAGTTAAATGTCTACAGTCAGGTGACTTAGGAGATAGGAGAATTGGGGTAAAAGCTGAGGCTTCATCTAGACCCACTTTCCAGATGGGATAGTGGAGTCCCAGAGGCAGACCCCAAGGAAGGGGCGGAGCTGAAGAAAGGACCCAGCATCCAGAGGCTCTCTCTCAGCTCCAGCTGCAGACACGCCCGCGTCAGCAGCCTGCAGAGGTGAGCGTTCTCCTCCAACCTCAGGCTCCTTAGCGCCTCCCTTCTCCTGAGGGAGGGACCGCTGCCCTCGCGTGCACAGGCTAGAGTGGGGGGATAAGCAGCAGCTGCCAGCCGCTGAGCGTGCACTCATTCTCAGAGCTGTGCATGCATTCACGGACTCAGCCCTCAAACAACCGTGGAGGCAGCTGCAATCATCATCTCCATTCTGCAGATGAGGAAACTGAAGCTGAGAGAAGTCAAGTCACGTGGCTAAGAAGGGGGGCAGGATCGGACCCAGGCCACCCCAGCTGCACTTTCAAGCATCATGCCAGGTGCATCTCTGCCCTGGGCCTCGCGGGGCCTCAGTTTTGTCCTCTGTACAATGGGAGAATGAGGTGGTCATGAGGCCCCATAAGCTCCTCTGGGGAAGGAGTCTGACCCACAGCAGGTATGGGGGGTATGCTCTGCCCCCCAGGGAGGCACCGAACCGAAGAGTGTGGGAATCGGGAAACAAGGCTCCAGGGGCCCCCGTGGTCAGACCTGGGCTGGAGTCCCAGCTCCCCTCCTCCCCAGCAGGGCGGCCTCTCTGGCCTCTCCTGGACCAATGCACCCTGGGGCCCTGGCCAGCTGGTACAGTAACAGGTCCTGGCCCCCCAGGGAAGTTGTTAGGGTCCCTCCCACCTTGCTCCTTTGCCCTCCCGGCCTCCTAGAATGGCAGTCAGGCCACTTACCCACTCATGAAATCGCCGAAAATGTAGAGGCCGTTCAGGTTGGGGTACTCACAGCCCCGATACACATAGCCACCCGTGACCGACTTGCCCAGCTTGTGTGGGTAGGCGAATATGGGCAGCACATCATCTGCAGGGTGGGGGGAGCCGGGGTGAGTGGAAGGGATCAGCACGCCCCTCCCAACAAATCTTTGCGGGTGGTCCTGAGTCTTGAGGGGCAAAGGGCTGTGAGGTCACTAGGAGGGCCAGAGATGGGGACCCAGGTCATTACCAAGGGAGGGAGATGCTTATAGCTTCTAGGTGCAGAGAAGAGCAAAGAGCATCCCGGAGAATGGGGGAGGGGGAGAGTGGGGAGAGGCGAGGTCAGGTCCTGGGTGGGGTGTGGGGGACCCGGGAAGAGGCACTGGCGCACATCCCTTGGGGTGGATCTGGGATCAGGGGGTCCCCCAAGGGCGGTCTCCTTGAGCCTGGGGCAGGCACAGAGAGAGGTGCTTGCGCACAGCCTTGAGGTGGGGAGCGGGAGTGGGGGGATGGGAGAGATCTGGGAGGTGGGTCCAGAGCGCAGAGGGTGGGAGGCGGTCACCCAGGGAGACACTGGCGCAAGCCTTGGGGTGGGGAGTGGGGGGATGGGGAGAAATGGGAGGTGGGTCCAGAGCGCAGAGGGTGGGAGGCGGTCACCCAGGGAGGCGTTGGCGCACAGCTTGAGGTCGTAGCACTCGAAGCCCTCGCGCGCGCGCCAGCCGTAGTTGCGGCCGCGCTCCACCAGGTCCACCTCCTCGAACTTGTTCTGGCCCACGTCGCCGCAGAAGAGGCGCCCGCGGCCCGCGCCCGACGCCGGGTCGCCGCGGTCGAAAGAGCAGCGCCACATGTTGCGCACCCCCAGGGCGTAGACCTCGGGCCGCGCATCGGGGTCGCCCACGAATGGGTTGTCGGGCGGGATGCGGTAGGGCGGGTCGCGCTCAGTGCGGTCCACGTGGATGCGCAGCACCTTGCCCAGCAGCGCAGACCTACAGACAGGGCAGGTGGGGAGGGGGCAGGCGGGGAGAGGACAGGTGGGGAGGGGACAGGTGGGGAGGGGGCAGGTGGGAGGGGACAGGTGGGGAGGGGGCAGGTGGGGAGGGGGCAGGTGGGGAGAGGACAGGTGGGGAGGGGACAGGTGGGGAGGGGGCAGGTGGGAGGGGACAGGTGGGGAGGGGGCAGGTGGGGAGGGGGCAGGTGGGAGGGGACAGGTGGGGAGGGGGCAGGTGGGGAGGGGGCAGGTGGGGAGGGGGCAGGTGGGGAGGGGACAGGTGGGGAGGGGGCAGGTGGGGAGGGGACAGGTGGGGAGGGGGCAGGTGGGGAGAGGACAGGTGGGGAGGGGACAGGTGGGGAGGGGGCAGGTGGGAGGGGACAGGTGGGGAGGGGGCAGGTGGGGAGGGGGCAGGTGGGGAGGGGGCAGGTGGGGAGAGGACAGGTGGGGAGGGGACAGGTGGGGAGGGGGCAGGTGGGAGGGGGCAGGTGGGGAGGGGGCAGGTGGGGAGAGGACAGGTGGGGAGGGGACAGGTGGGGAGGGGGCAGGTGGGAGGGGACAGGTGGGGAGGGGGCAGGTGGGAGGGGACAGGTGGGGAGGGGGCAGGTGGGGAGGGGGCAGGTGGGGAGGGGGCAGGTGGGGAGGGGACAGGTGGGGAGGGGACAGGTGGGGAGAGCTCGGCTTGAGGTGACTGCCCCAGGGTGCTCAGGCACCACCCCAGGGCCACTGGCTGAACCAGGGCCAAGGTGAGCCTGGCTGTGGGGCCCGAGACCCCGCCGGGTCAGGTCCTCCTCAGCGACTCACCAGCTGGGTTACCTCCTTCATTCACTCAGCACTCCCCCGGCACCTGACTCTGGGCCAAGCCCTGTCCCAAGCACTGGACTGACACACCACCTGCAGCCTCGCTTCAGCCTCACAACACACCTTTAAGCAGGTGGGTATTGCGTGACCCCCACTTTACAGATGGGGGCCTGAGCTCAGAAAGGTCACCTAAATGCCCACTCGCCACACCCATGGCAAATGGTGGGGCTGGGGTCTAGTCCTGGCGGCTGGCTGCAAAAACCCACACTCTTTTAAAATATATATATTTTTTATTGATTTCAGAGAAGGAGAGGGAGAGGGAGAGAGACACATCAATGATGAGAGAGAATCATTGATCAGCTGCCTCCTGCATGCCCCCTACTGGGGATCGAGCCCACAACCCCATGTGAGCCCTGGACCGGAATCGAACCCAGGACCCTTCAGTCCGCAGGTCGACGCTCTGTCCCCTGAGCCAAAGCAGCCAGGGCAAAAATCCCACGCTCTCTACCACAACACTGACCTCCCCCGACCGGTGTCCTCCACGGTCACTTGAGGTGGTCTGCTTCCTTGCCCTCTTAAAGGGATGTGCTACGGGGTGAACATAAATGCTGTGAGAAAAGTGAGTCGTGTGGTTTTCTTTGAGCCCAGCACAGTGCCTGGTACACAGTAGGCGCTCATCACGTGTTTGCTGAGTGAGTGAGTGAGTGAGTGAGTGAAGGCAAAGCCAAGTGCACCGTACAGAGTACAGGGTGGGCTGGGAGGGGGGCAAGAAGACACTGCTATCTTAGCCGGAAACGGGGCTGAATTCTCACTTTCTCTCACACTCCCAGGGCCGCCTCGGGTAGAACCACGGCACGTCAGAGTAAAGACGGGCCTCAGTGTGGTCCAGTGCACCCCACACTCTCCACCCTCCACCCCCACCCCTACCTCAAAATGAAGCAACTTGGGGGGACTCCTTGCCAGGTCCCCCAGACAGCTCTGGACTAGAAGGCAGGCCACTCCATGTAGGCACGCAGCGTCACCTCTGGGGCCCTCCAGAACCACGTAGAACGGGGGTGCAGCCCTAACCTCCACACAGCTCCCGGGGTGAGTAGCTTGTGGGTTTCATTTGTCACAGGGCAAAAGTGACCCCTGATGGGAGAGATCCGCCTTGTGCTTGAAGACGGGGAGCGCGTTGGAGACCACACTCTCAGCTGTGGTTTTCGATGCACCTCAGCAGTGATCTTTTGGGGTTTTTCTCGCTCTTACACTTCGGTGACTTCCCTCCAGGCTGCTTGACAAGGCAGGACTGCCGTGCTTTGCAACGGTGTGCCTGTCATTCTCACCTCATCAGCACCCCAGCGTTTCCCTCCTCATCTCACTGTGTCCTCTGGGGTGAGAAAACCCTCCCACCCAATAGAGGCCCCACAGTTAACCCCCTCCCGCCCAAGGGCTCCTTCGCCCGCTCCAGCCTGCTCACCACCACGCTGCAGACCACACCCAAGCTTCCCTGTATGAGGGGGCCAAACTCAGAGCAGCAAAAGAATGTTTTAAGTTCTGTCCAGTTACCCACAAACCCTTCGTTTCCATTTTCTGAACTTGGTCCCAAACATGAGAAAGCGCGATGCCTCTCACGCAGCCCCAGGTGAAAACAGGAGCCACGAGCTGTGAACACTTTATCGCTGTAATCGACATCAGGCTCGCTATTTTTACTTTCTGGGCCGGAAAGAGAAAGGTTTCGTCATTATTGGCTGAGAGAGTGGAGGAGGCTGCCCCGAGACTGCGGGATAGCCTCTAGACTCACAAGACGTGTGTGTGTGTGTGTGTGTGTGTGGGGTGTGTGTGTGTGTGTGTGTGTGTGGTGTGTGGTGTGTGTGGTGTGTGTGTGTGTGTGTGTGTGTGTGTGTGGTGTGTGGTGTGTGTGTGTGTGTGGTGTGTGTGTGTGTGTGGTGTGTGTGTGTGTGTGTGTGTGTGGTGTGTGTGTGTGTGTGTGTGTGTGTGTGTGTGGTGTGTGTGTGTGTGTGTGTGGTGTGTGTGTGTGTGGTGTGTGTGTGTGTGTGTGTGTGTGTGGTGTGTGTGTGTGTGTGTGTGGTGTGTGTGTGTGTGTGTGTGGTGTGTGTGTGTGTGTGGTGTGTGTGTGTGTGTGGTGTGTGTGTGTGTGTGTGTGTGTGGTGTGTGTGTGTGTGTGTGTGTGTGTGGTGTGTGTGTGTGTGTGTGTGGTGTGTGTGTGTGTGTGTGGTGTGTGTGTGTGTGTGTGTGTCCAGGAGTGGAATGACGGCAGGCCATCTGCTCAAGCCAAGAAGAGACTAACTGCCCCAGCCGGTTTGGCGCAGTGGATAGAGCATGGCCTGCGGACTGAAGGTGTTCCATTCCGGTCCAGGGCACATACCTCGGCTGCAGGCCCAACCCCTGTCCCTGGACAAGGCACGTGCGGAGGCAACCAGTCAATGTATCTTTCTCTGTCTCTCCCCCTCCCTTTCACTCTCTCTGAAAATCAATGGAAGAAATATCCTCAGGTGAGGAATAACAAAAATAAAATAAAATACTTAAATAAAATAAAATACTTAAAAAAAAAAAGAAGTGACTAACAGAACAGAACTATGCTTCAATGTCTGGGTGATCATGGGGAGCCTTGGGCAGAACAGCCACGTGCCATGTAGCCCTGCTCCAACCAGCTCACGCCCCCCCCCACGTGGTCTGAGAAGCACCCCTCTCCTTCCTCTGTTTCCTGCAGGGCTGAGCTGACTTCCGGAAAAATTCCCATCTTCCCAGAGGCCCTCTAATGTCGCCTCGCAGGTACCTGTGGCCAGTGGGCACTGGGCCTGGCCACAAACACGACCGCTTTTACTCCTCACAGAAAGCCTTCCCGTGCAATAGTGCTGCTCTCCTCTAACTGATGCGCGGCGGTGGCCTGACTGGGTCTCCGGCTGGCCAGCTGCAGGCTGAGCTGGGACCCAGGCCCCTGTCTGCTGCCCTGTGCTGCGTGGCTGAGGAGGGAATGCCCCCCCAGCACAGCATGTAACCCAGGGTAGGTGAACCAGCCCGCCAGGCAGCCAAAAGCAGGACATACTTGTTTTGGGCATTTCCAAACTTCCCAAAGGGGTCTCCGGCCATCCCGCCATCTCCGGTAAAGATGTAGAGGTACCCATCGTCCCCAAAGAGCAGCTGGCCCCCGTTGTGGTTCGCCGCTGGCTCTTCAATCTCCAGGATTATCCTAAAAGAAGATAAATGTCCCCGCCCCCAGCCCCCCAAATATCCTCAGCCAAAATACAAAACAAGATCACAGCCATAAAACCTCCTCGCTCCTGGACACCATTTCACAGCGGCAAAGGCTTGGCGTGTCCTTTCTAGCACGAGATTTTTACAAAGATCTGGAGGGCTGGGCATGGACAGTTCCCTCTATGGTGCTAATGAGAACGTGGATGCTCAGAGGGGTTGACCAACTTGCCCAAGGGCACACAGCAGAGCTGGAACCAGAACTCGGGTCCGCTAGTTCTGGTCTCACGCTTCTTCTACTGCTCCCCACTGCTAGCCCCTGCCCTGTTATGATCACGCAGAACCGTGGGCCCAGGCACAGCTGGTGGTTCTATCAGTCACAGTTCCCCACGCGTAAGCTGAACACTTCTACACTCCCTCCTTGGCAGGAGATTGGAGGGAAGGAGGAAGGGAGCAGCCAGGGCATTTCTCTCTCTCTCTCTCTCTCTCTCTCTCTCTCTCTCTCTCTCTCTCTCTCTTCAGGTTGCATCTTGGCAATAGTTTACCTCCTCCCTGGATCCAGCTCCTGCTGCCCGGGCCCACCATGGTTCCAGCTTCCACTGAATGGCCCCAGCCTCAGGGCTCCAGTGCCCCCACCTCCTCACTCTGTCCTCCAGCCCAAGAGGCGAGGCAGCCTCCTTCACCTGTTAAACTCAGAGCTGCCTCACTTCCTCCCCACAGTGCTCTGTCGTCATTCCCAGCACCCCAGTAACTCCCATGCCAAGCTCTGCCTATTGAACAACCTGGTACAGGGGTTTTTTTTCCTATGGGACTCACACCGATGCATATGCCCTCCACGCCAGGTCAGGCCAAGCCCATCTCAGAAACAGCCGGGTGTAAATAGTACCCAGAGAGCAGGATCAGTGTTGACAGGGACAGAGGCCTGGGGGCAAGAAATGGCTAAACCAGCTGGGGGTGGGGAAGTGTGGAAGGTCCAGGCGAGGAGAAGTGGAAGGCCGGGCTCAGTCACCTGGGGCCGTGGGATGGGGTCGGGGTGAGAGGAGCAGTGGGATGGGCTTGCCAGACAGACAGGCCGAGTGCTGGCTCTGAGCTTCCTGGCTGTGGGACCGAACAGGTCACTTCACCTCTGAAGCCTCCACTTCCTCATCTGTGAAATGGGACAGTAATACTGACCTGGCTCGGCTTTATGAGAACCCAGTGAAACAAACCATCTGAAGTGCCTGATCCAGGGCTCTGGATCCTGTGATGTCTGTGTGGCAGCTGTCCCTCCCCTGACCCCAGAGCACAGGGGTCAGCCCCTCTCCAGGGCGGCACTGACACCCTTTAACCACCTGTGCAACCCACGGAGTGTATGAGCTGGGTCCTACTGGCCCCGTTTCAGCCCCGCCCCGCCCGGCCCGGCTCCCAGGAGGCCACCTCTCAGAGCTGTGGTCCACGGCGTTCATGTCGTCCTCCGAGACCCTGAACTCGCTGATGCGGATCCACTCGTGGAAGTCGAGCCCCACCGAGTAGTAGACGTAGAGCCTGCCGTTGTGCCGGAAGTGGGGGTGGAAGGCGAGGCCCAGGAAGCCCCGCTCGTCGCCCTGCCAGGGCGAGGTGAGCACGGCCCGGCTGATGTTCAGGAAGGGCCGCTCCACCCGGGAGCGGTCGGGCAGGTAGGCCCACACCAGCCCCACCTGCTCGGCCACGAAGAAGCGGTGGGTGCCATCCTGGGCGTGGACCATGGCCACGGGGTTGCGCAGCCCGTTGGCCACCTCCTCCAGGCACAGCTGCAGGCAGCCCTGGGCATCGGCCACCACGCGGCCCAGGTTCGAGTTGAGGTTCTCGTTGACCAGCAGGCGAGGGAAGCAGTAGTCCGTGTCGTCCAGGGACAGGTAGCGGCAGAACTTGGCACGGTTGCCCTCCAGTGCCCAGAGCTTGTGGTCGGGCGACAGGTGGCGGAACAGGCCCCGGCAGGTCTGCCACAGGTCCAGGCAGTAGTCCTCGCAGAGCCCCGGCACGGTCCGCAGGGGCGTGGACGGGTCCTCGGCGTCATAGAGGTGGGCTGCGTAGGGCGAGCATTCCTGCAGGGACAGGGACAGCTCGGGGATGCTCTGTGGTGGCTCTTACCAGCTGTGTGACCTTGGAGAGGTCGCCCCGCCTCCTAGAACCCCAGGCTGCTAATCTGTAAAATGGGGACAATCCTATCTGTTACCAGGATTCGACTCAACTACGGCAGGCCTCCGACCTCCTCACCTTCATGCTTCTGTTGGAACCACTAACCACAACTATTACTGCTACTAACAACAGCATCGGCAGCGACTCTTGAGGACCTACTGTGTGCCAGGAGGGTCTGAGGTTCTTTCATATACTTTCTCTTCTAATCCCATTGATGCCGCTGCCCTTTAGCTGCATAACGTACTCCTTTGCTCAGCTCCCAACTCAAGGGCCACCTGGTGCTGCCCTCTCCAGTGGCTGCCGGAGCAGTTTCTCTATGAGACAAAGGAGTCGGACCCTCTGGGCCTCACTGGCCCCTTTTCAGCTCTGCTGGCCTCTAACTCTGTAGGACAAAAGCCAACAGCCCAGGCCCCCCCCCACCTCCCCCCAGGGCGTCCATTGGTGAGACTCTGTGGACCCCATTCAGTGCCCCATGGACATGATTTGGGAGGTAGGGGAGTTCATGCCTCGGGGGGCAAACCTTTGCTCCCTGGGAGAAAGCTGCCGATGGCCTGATTGTCCTGCCTTCCTCCCGGCCCGCCGGCAGTCCTGCCTCCCAGGTTGTACAGTTTCTTGGAAAGGTGGTCCCACCGGCTGAAGCATCAGCCACATTTAGCAGCATCCTGGGCTGGGCTCTCCCTCTGCCCCCTGTCACTCACCGGAATAAGGAAATAGCCCACAAGTTCTGCCCCAGGTTCTGCTTTTGGGAACCCAGACGGAGGCAACAAACCTGCTCAGGCCTCTCCCGGTGTCCAGCCCGCAGCACCCAGCCCGTGAGAGCAAGACACAGGTACCAGGCCCTCGCTGACCCCTGCTACTCTGCCCACAGCTTCCCCACAGCTCTGCCATCAGCTCCTGTCTCCACTGCTCCTGCTTCCCGCCACCTTCCATTTCCTGACACTTCCACCTCTGAGCCTCAGCAAGCGCTGTTCCCTTTGCAGGCCTGCCCTTCCCGGCAGGCAGAATCCTATTCAGTCTGAAATAACAACCGTGCCCCGGCCTTGGGAGAAACAGCAGTTAACAGGAACAGCTCCGGGGTACTGGGGCAGACTGTGGGCAAGGGACCAGGCCGGGTACTCCGGTGAATCTGAATTTCCTCCTGAGGCAGCTGTAGGCAGGTGGCTGGCTCCCGTCCGTCCCCATGGCACAGATGGGGAAGGGGAGCCTCAGAGAAGGGAGCCACTGACCAAGCTCACAGGCCAGAGTGGCCAGGCTGGGCGGGTGGAGCAGCAGAGTATATCCCAGCTCCACTGGCTGGCCAAGTACCCACCCCTAAGGCCTAGTGACCTGCCCCCCCGCCACTCCTCGGCACCTCCCCTGTACCCCACCTGCCCAGAGCAGAGGCCTCAGCTCCCCCGCTCTAGAAGGACCTCCCTTGCTTGCAGTCCCTGACGAGAGCAGATGTAATTACTTATGTCTGAGTCTGACACATACCCTCCTCACCATGGGCTCATCAGGCCAAAGTCTGCTCTGACTCAACTGCGGGCCCAGGAGGCCTCAGAGGCAGCTACTCCCGTGGTAAGGGAGGCACTGACAGCCGCGCATGCCCCTCATCGGCCGGGCCAGCCGGGCTCCAGCAAGAGGCCTCCAGGGGAAGCGGGTGGCAGGCTGTCCTCTGGGCTGCGTGCTCAGGCTCCGGGCCAGGGGTGGCTCCCTCCGGTTACATGATTGTGCGTTTGGTCACACCACGGCCTGTCTCCCTGGACCCTCCGCTGCTACTGTGGAGCTGAGGGCCACTGGATGACGTGTGCTTAGAGTCGGGTCAGTCCCTGTCTCAGGCTCAGACAGGGACAGCACATTTCACACACTCCACTCTGCTGACAAGTGGGGCAGATGGCCAGGCCTGGCTCTGGGCAGTGTCACCTCCCCACCCTCAGGGTCCCCCGGAGCTTCCTGAGTCCAGCCAGTGGCTGTGGGAGGACCAGGAGGGTCTATCCAGGGGTGGGCAAACTTTTTGACTCGAGGGCCACAATGGGTTCTTAAACTGGACCGGAGGGCCGGAACAAAAGCATGGATGGAGTGTTTGTGTGAACTAATATAAATTCAAAGTAAAGGAGCGGAGGGGAGAGCAAGAGAACCGGATAGAACAGCCGGATCCGGCCCACGGGCCGTAGTTTGCCCACGGCTGGTCTATACACACACGTCACTTACTCTTCACGAGGCTTGGCCATTGTGACTCCTGTTGCACAGATGATGGACTTACGCTTACAGAAAGGCACCTGTCGAGAAGTGGCCAAGCTGGGGCCTCATGACATCCAGACTCCACCAGGTCACAAGCCCCACTCGTACTCAGGGAATACCACCTCTAGACACCATCGCCACCTCCTTCCATGCCCGGGCCTCATCATCCCTCTGACAGACAGCAAGGATCCCGGCTCTGAAGGAAAACTTTGCCCCTCTTCAGCAGGAAGCAGTTACAGAAGAGACTCTGTGTCCCTTTTCTCTGAAAGAATTCAGAGCCAAGATTATTGAGGCGGGGATGTGGTGGGCAGTTAGACAGACATGAGCAGAGCAAGGACGGTGGGCCAGGTACAGAAGGTCACCAGGACGGAAAGCCCTGGGTGCCTAGCAAAGGACAAGTGTAGGGGGACCTCGCCCCCAGGGCGGCCTTTCCTCCCCTAGCCTATCGCTGCTCCTGCGGTTTGGTCTCCCCGACTTTTCCTCCTCAGAGATATCTAGGCTCGGCTGTATTTCAGCTCCAGGCCCAGAAAAGCAGCAAAACCAGACAAACAACACCACAGCTGACCTCAGGACCAGCTGCACTGAATAAGGACTCCTGCCCTGGCTCCGACCAGTCACTCAGTGGAGGCCTGAAAGGACACCCCTGGAAAGCTGATGAATATTCTATTGAGACCTTCCCCTGGGACCTCCCCTACAACCTCCACCCTTAACACCCTTAGGACGGAGGACCCAGCACACTCTCCAGGGCCTTTCCCGTTCCCCTCCCCTTCCCCACCCCCCCAGGCATGTCACCTTTACCTTCCTCACTTCTAAGCTCCAAGGGCCCTTCCTTTGTCTCTATAACTTGTTTCCTATGCCCACTTCTTCTATGAATTACTTCTTCCACCTCTGAGATTTTATAAATGAACTAGAGGCCCGGTGCATGGATTTGTGCACCGGTGGGGTCCCTCATCCTGGCCTGCGGGGATGGGGCGGAAACCGGCTCTCCGACATCCCCAAGGGATCCCGGATTGCGAGACCCCTCCTGCAGGCCCAGCCCCCAGGACCTGGATGCCCACTGGCTTCCTCCTCCCTCCTCTCTGGGTCTGGGGTGCGGGTGAACCGCATTCGGGGCTGACAGTGCCTCAGCAGCAACCTAACCCACAGCCGATTCCACGAGGAATCGGGCTCCTCTTCTGGTCAGAGCGTCTGCCCCCTGGTGGTTATTGCACATCATAGCTACCGGGCAAACGATCGAACAGTCGGACAATCACTTAGGCTTTTATATATATATATATTATTCTCTTATAGTTTGAATTTTTTTTTAAGTTCAGTACCCATGCACTGAGAGAGACATGTGTCTTGTAGACTCATGGCCTGTATTCTTTTCCTTACATGCCATGCACACCTGGTGCCCAGACCAGGGCAGTCCAGAAGCAGGAAATGAGAAGAGGGGGCAGTGATTGCCGCTGACAAGGAGGATAGTCAGCAGCTAGCCTTAGAGTGGCCGGTGGGGCAAGGCTACAGAAAACCCATGGAAAACTGACCAGCATCCTACTGCCGGGGGCAAACCACCCACCCACCTCACTGCCCCAAGGTGCCACTGTAGACTCATGATCCCGAGTCCCGAAGCCTTCTTTTAAATATATGTATTGTGTGTGTGTGTTTATTGATTTTGAGAGAGAGAAGGGCGAGGGAAAGGGGGAGAGAGAGAAACATTGATGATAGAGAAACATCTATCAGCTGCCTCCTGCACGCCCCCTACTGGGGATTGAGCCTGCAACCTGGCATGTGCATGGAATGACACTCAACCACGAAGCCACACGGGCCAGGGCGTGAGTCCTGAAGGCTTCTGATGTCCCCCAGGCCTTCTTCAGGAAGACCGAGTCTCTGCACACAGTGCCCGTGTAGGATGGTCCCTCCTTGCACGCTTCGGCATCTGGAAGACATGACTTGGGCCCCAACTGAACAGCCTCCACTGGCTCCTCCATCCCCCAGGACCCTGGCTCTCCCTGGCCTGAGGGGAAGGCTGCGGAAAACCCAGGGAAAAGTGACTCGTGTGTGTGTGTGTGTGTGTGTGTGTGTGTGTGTGTGTGTATTGATTTTCGGGGATGCTCCCACAGCCCTCGGTTCATATTGCAGATGCAGCATTCACCAAATTGTACTTCTGTGGCTCATGGGGTGAGCTCTTTACTTCTGCTCTCACACTGTAACGGCCAGAAACGGCTCAGCCGGTCTGCTTAGCTAGGACTTAATCATCTCTGAGCATGTCTGTCCACGCCACAGACGATGGGACCCTCCAGGGCAGGGAACCCGGGGCTCAGCACACAGTGGGGCTTCAAGAAGACAGGCAATATGGCAAGAGAAGGATTTTGGAGCCGGAGCACCCTGGAGGTTGAGTCTACCATTTCCTGTGTACCCTTGGGCAAGTTCCTTAACCTCTCTGTGCTGATGTCCCCATCTGCAGGAGGAAAGGAACCCCAGCCTCACAGAGCTGTTGGAAGGAATACATTGAGATGATGCATGTGTTTGTTCAGGAAATGCTCAAACCACATAGGCTACGCAACTCAAGGTTCCCTCCTTCAGAAAGCCTTCCCCAACTTTGCCAGGGAAAGTGTGACCTTTCCAAGAAAGCTCCAAAAAAGGATCTGAAAAGGCCGGGAGGGACACCCGCCCTCTAGCTAAGGAGCCATCGGGGCCTCTGGAAGAGTTGTGGGTGTCAGACGGGCAGGTTCTGGAGGGGACTGTGGGGGTGGGCATGTCTTCAGGGTCTCCCTCCTCTGGAGCCCATCCCCCAAGGCAGAGGTAAATGCCTACCGTCACTGACTAACACTTGCAAATAAGGCACTGGGCCACCGCCCCCAGTGGTGGAAATCAGGAGGCGCTGAATCCAGACACAGCCTGGGCTCACAGGGCACAGTCCTCCAAAAGGTCCTCTCCCACCCTCCACCAGGCCCGGCAGGGAAACCCCGGGCCAGCCTCGCTGCCCTTTCCCAGCGCACTCCAGACCTGAGGTCACTCCCAGAAACGCCTGGGGTGAGGTGCTAGCAGCCACTCCACCCGGCTGCTCAAGGCCAGCCCGTGCTGGGAAGATTCCCAAGGAAAGAGGGGACCTCCTTTCAGGGGAGGGAGCAGGACTGACCCTTTCCTCCCTCCTCCTCCTAGGACGGGCCACCTTATTTGCCCTGCTGAGCCTGCCACACAGTAAGTGCTCAACCCTGCTCTGGGACGGGGCTGGGAAAGCCATGGGACCTGGGCCTGTGGAGCCCCCAGCAGGAGACGGGCACTTGACCAGACAGTCTCGCTCCTGAGATGCACAGCAGGGGCTCGAGCCCACCAAGGGCAAGCACCCCCTTTGCATGCTGGAGCTCCTCAGGCCCCCATCGGCCCCCATCCCCTCTTATTTCCTACCCACGTGGCCACTCACATTGGCAGTGAGTGAGGGCCCGGTGCCCACCATGGCCACCACTGGGCTGTGTGACCACCCAGCAAGTCCCTGGCTTCCAGGGGTCCTCACACTTTTTAAACAGGGGGCCAGTTCACTGTGCCTCAGACCGTTGGAGGGCCGGACTATAGTTTAAAAAAAAAAACTATGAACAAATTCCTATGCGCACTGTGGGCCTGGGAGGAGTCGGCTGCTAAGCAGGACAGGCAGCGGCACCTGGCGGGCCGGATACATGTCCTTGGCGGGCTGCATGTGGCCCGCGGGCCATAGTTTGAGGACCCCTGCTAGGCCCTCGCTAAACCGGCCTCTGGGCCTAGCTGGGTTCCCACCCAGGGCTGGGCAGCCAGTGGGGGCCAGTGGGGGCCAAGAAGGCATGCACTAAAGAAATCCAACTGGAGATGTCCACTGAGCCCCTAATATGTATCACGCAGTCTGCATGGCAATCCTGGGGGCGGGTAAGATTGCCTCCATCTGACAGGGAAGGAGCTGTGACTGCAGGGTCCAGCACCAGGGAGTGGCGGAGCCAGGATTAAACCCCAGTATGCCTGACTCCCAGCTGCCCTCAGCCCCTCCCCACAGGCCTGCCCCTCCTGGCTGAGGGCTGCGACCTGGCGCTGCCCTGCAGAACCCTCCAGCCCCCAGTCCTCTCACTGCCCAGGCTGGGCCAAGGCCAGCCTCAAAGCTTCACAGCCTTGACCCCACCACCCACCCGGTGGTTCGCGTCAGGCGCTGGGAGTCAGACCCTCGCAGGAGAATGGACAGCCAAGAATGGTGGGCTCGAGCCCCTGCTGTGCATCTGGTGTGAGCGGAGGCTCCGGCTCCGCCCTCAGAGGGGAGATGGGGGCAGAGAGGTTTCACCAAAAAGGTGTCACTCGGGTGGTCTTGAAAGATGAGAGCCTCTGCCTGTGGGGGCGCCAGCCCAGAGAGAGGGGCGGGGCGGGGCGGGGTGGGAGGCGCCTGAGGCTCACCCAGGGTCCCCCACACCCTTCGACAAACACAAGGCCTGCGCATGGACCATGCCCTTGGCAGCCGTGGGGCAACGGATTCCGACCCTGGTACCACGACAAGGGCGCGGCTCCCCGGCGGGGTCCTGGAGGGCTGACTCCAGGAGGCCCCAGGACAGAGGCGCCCCAAACGCTGGGGGAGTGAGGACATCATTCGTCCATCCCTCCTGGGTCTGGAGGGGAAACCGAGGCCCAGGGGAAGCCCAAGTCACAAAGCCGGTGAATGGCAAAGCCCTAGGGGGCCATCCCAGGATGCCCGTCTCCCCGCCCCGGGCCCGGTCACTCCCACTGGAGACCCAAAGCCCGCTGCCCACGGGTGGTCCTCGTCCAGCCGGGTGGCCGACGTCGCCTGCCCTCCACCCTCCGCCGCCGCGCCCGCTCACCTGGCACAGCAGGTCGAGCGCGTAGCCGGCGCACGCGGCCCACACGCCGGCGTCCACGCGCGCCGCCAGGGCCCAGAAGCGGCGGGCCAGCGCGGCGTCCTGCTCGGGGGCGCAGCAGCCGAAGGCCGAGTACTGCGCGCAGAAGCTCAGCGGCTGCGGCGGCCGGAAGGGCGGCCTGAAGTCCAGGCACTGCGGGTGCGCCGCCGCCCTGAGCGCCCGCAAAGCCAGCAGCGCCAGCAGCGCCCCGGCCCCGGTCCAGGCTCGCCGTCCCGCCATGCCGCCACCGCCCTGGCCGCCGCCCTGCTCCGCCCCGGCCCGGCCCGGCCCCCTGGAAGTCGGGGAGCCCTGAGCTCCCGCCTCCCTTCTCGCCCGCATCCTCCTTGGGCGCTCGCGACGGCGGGCCCATCCCGCAGGCCCACGCGTTTGGCGACCTCCCCAGCGAGGAGGTCCCCTCGGGTCCAGGACGCCTCGGCGGGATTGAAGGAAGGGAGGCGCCCGCAGAACTTGGACCTCGCCAGCCTCTGTTCCCGCTGTCCCGGCGGCCCGGCCGTTCCTCCTGGACGGGAGCCTCTCCAAGTACAATGGCAGGAGCCTGGCCTCCTGGGGCCCCGCTGTGGACCGGGTTTCTGCGTTTCCCGTTCTGCCAGGGACTCAGCTTCCGCCCTAGGGCGCTATTTCTTCCTCGAGGTTCGGGAGCCCTGGCCAGAGGCCCTGGCTCCTGGGTTTCCGTCCCGCTGTTAGGACGAGGGTCTCAAGGTCTGGGCAGTTCTAAATGCTGTCATTGAATGGGACTCTGGTAAATGTTAGAAGGTAGCTTAGTGTGGAGAGCGGCTACCGTGTTTGGACAGGTTCAAGCCTCAGGTTAATGAGAGGGCACAGTCCTCTCCTGGCCCCGTGCAAGTCCCAGCTTGGAGGGCAGAGCCCCCCAGCACCATGATAGCCAACAGCTATAGTTGTCAGCTTGAACCTATGGTCCGAACACGTGGCCCCACGTGCCTGAGGGATACAGGCTGCAACAAAGCTTGATCAGGTGCATGCAATGGAGTAGGATCGTAACCCACGAGAATGTTGTAAACATCTTGACCACGCCCTTCCTTTGCCTCCTGGCATCTGGCTATAAAATAAAGACACGGCTTGTAGTCCCTGGCGCTGTCACTAGCTCTCCATCAGAGAGGCTCTCCATCAGAGAGGACAGCGTCCCACCGAGACCCAGCTTTCATTCTCTAGTCTTTTCTCAATCCTTCACCGCCCCCTCTCAGGCTCACCCTTGGCCGTGCTGGCGCCGCACAGCTTAGTATTTTGCAGATGCCACTGTAAACAAAATGACCTTGACAGGAACTCAAAGGGAGAAGCGTAGCCAACCGCCAAGAAGGCATCAACATGTAATTGACCTTCCGGGAGACAGAACTTTGGACACCAACCCCGTCTCCTGTACTTGCTGCAAGAAAATAAAACTACCCGGTGACAACCATGGCTGGTTACTGAATAGAACACCCCAAGCGGCAAACCCCTTGAGTTCACCGGGCCAACGTGGCTCAGTGGTTGAGCATCCACCTGCGAACCAGGAGGTCATGGTTGGATTCTGATCAGATTCCCCATCAGGGCACATGCCCAGGTTGCAGGCTCGGTCCCCAGTAGGGGGCGTGCACAAGGCAGCCAATTGATGATTCTGTCTCATCAGTGATGGTTCTATGTCTCCCTCTCTTTTCCTCTCTGAAATCAATAAAAAATATATTTTTTTAAAAATTCTATATCACCACCTCTGATGGGGCCAGGGTAGGGATGCAATAGAGCCAGTGGTTGGGCATTCGTACAGAATAGCTTAAAAGTGGGTAAGGAGTGGTGCAAAGTACAGGTATTGTTGCCCCGGGAATCACAAGTAGAAGTGAAACCTAGGCTAGGGGTGGGCAGGGGGCAGGGGGTGGCCTCCGGAATCCACCCTTGGTCCCCACCCCAGGCTTCTTCCTTTCTCCCCTCTTGAGCCAGCAGATTGCCCTGCAGCCCGGGCCTGCTGGGCCTGCTCCCTTCCACGGCTGCAAACCTCCCGGCAGGGCGTCCAGCTTCCATTCTGCAGCCCCTGGCGGGGCTCCTGCCCTGGATCGCACCTCTGGGTCATGGTCCCGTCATCCAGCCGAGGGAACACAGGCGGAGAGCCGGAGCCTGCCCGGCCCACATGGCAAAGCTGGTGCTCGAGGGCCCGAGCATCTCCATTTCTGCTCTGACGCGTCAGGAGCTTGGACACCGGCACTCCGTCCTGCCAGTGAGAAAAAAGCTAACAAACTGAAAATCAACTCCTTTTCTTAGACCCGTTTGAGAACTGAGTTCTGAGGCCCAACACCCCCCGAAAACCTGAGGACAAGCAAATCCCGTCTCAGCCACGATCTGTTCACCAGGAGAAGGTGCTTGAGCCGTAAACTGGTAGGATGGCTTACACCGAAATGCTGATGAATGGCTGGGGCCAAGTGTGCGCTAGTATGAAACTGAGAAACCCCAAGGGGGTGGGGGGGTCACAGTCTAGAGCAGTGGTTCTCAACCTTTCTAATGCCGCGACCCTTTAATACAGTTCCTCATGTTGTGGTGACCCCCAACCATGAAATTATTTTCGTTGCTACTTCATAACTGTAATTTTGCTACTGTTATGAATCTTAATGTAAATATCGCGACCCACAGGTTGAGAACTGCTGCTGTAGAGCCCAAGACCATCGGAAAACACAGATATTTATATTACAATTCATTAACAGTAG
Organism: Plecotus auritus; assembly: GCF_963455305.1. Lineage (NCBI taxonomy): Eukaryota > Metazoa > Chordata > Mammalia > Chiroptera > Vespertilionidae > Plecotus > Plecotus auritus. The sequence goes on along the minus strand of NC_137770.1, from coordinate 9,062,990 downwards.
CAAAATTACAGTTATGAAGTAGCAACGAAAATAATTTTATGGTTGGGGGTCACCACCACATGAGGAACTGTATGAAAGGGCCGCGGCATTAGAAAGGTTGAGAACCACTGGTCTAAAGGAAGGGAGCATAGTTTTGTGATTTTTACCTCCAGGAACCCCCCCAAACTCCCTCATAGCTCTTGCAGGGGGAGTGGGAAAGTTGTCATTGTGAGATACACTCATATCGTTCTCCTTAGCAAAGGCCCACTCTCCAGGGAAAATGATTTTACTAAAACCTACCCACCCTGGGGGAAGGCATTCCCCCCAACTCCAGCCCCTCTAACCTTCCTGTGTTCCTAAGGGGGTGGTGGTGGGGGGGGAGCTAAGAGACACTAGTGACTATCATAGCCCAGGGACATACGAATAAGAACATTTCTCCTCCCAACCCCTCACTCTCACCTCAATAGGCCTCCAGTATAACAGGGCCACATTTACAAGAGCTCCCGGACACACTCTATCCAAGGAGGAGTTCTTAGGGAATCGCAAAAAAAGACGAGAGGAACAGGACGCCAGAGGAATCTGCAGCCGCTGGCCCCTACAGCTACCGCAGAGATGAAACACCGCAACCCCTCGCCAGGTTAACAGAAACCCTCCCACCAACAGCCCGTCTGTCTCAGTTCCTGTCACCCAGCACATCACGTCTGGCTTTCAACAAAGGTTGCACAGCATGCTACATAATAAGAAGAGACACCGACTGAAGAGGAAAACATCAGAACCAGACCGAGGGGAGACGTGGAATTTGGAACTGTCAGGCAGGGAGTTTAAAATAACTATGATTAATATGCTAAGGGCTCTAATGGAAAAAGTTAACAAGATGGGCAGTGTCAGCAGAGGGATGGAAACTTTAAGAAAACAATTTAAAAGAAACGGTGGAAATCAAAAACACCCACAGAAAGGAGGAATGCCTTGCTCTGGCCGGTGTGGCTCAGTCGGTTAGGCATCGTCCCCTGCACTGAACGGTTGTTGGTTCGCTTCCGGGTCAGGGCACACACACGCCTGGGTTGCTGGCTCGATCCATAGTAGGGAGGCATGCAGGAGGCAGCCCGTTGATGTTTTGCTCTCACATCAATGTTTCTCTCTCTTCCTCTCCCTTCTTCACTCTCTAAAAATCAATAAATATTTTTTTTAAAAAAAAAAAGGAAGGAGAAATGCCTTTGATGAGGCCATCAGTGGACTTCCAGGGGAAAAATCAGTGAGCTTGGGGATATGTCAGTAGAAATATCCCAAACTAAGATACACAGAGGAAAAAAAATGTTCTGAAAAATCAAATAGATCAGAACATCCAGGAACTGTAGGACAATTTCAAAAGGTATAATACTTGTATGGTTGGAAAACCAGAAAGAGAGAGAGAGAGAGAATACAGCAGAAGAAATATTTGAAGTAATAATAGCCAAGAATTTTCTAAAATTAATGACAAACACCAAAACACAACAGATAAGAAATCTAAGAACATAGGAAGCAGGAGAAATACCCCAAGAATCTACAGCTGAGCAGATCATACTCAAAGTGCAAAAACCAAAGACAGAGTGAAGATCTTAAAAGAAGCCAGAGGGGAAGAACAGCTGACCTACAGAGGCACAGGACAGAAACGGCAGCAAACTTCTCCTCCGGAGCCAGGCAGGAAGAGAGCAAGCCGCGTAGTTAAAGCGGCGAAAGGGGAAAAAAGCCATCAACATAGATTTCCCTCCCTGGCACAATTATCCTTCCAGAGTGAAGGGAAATAAAGAATTTCCCAGGAAAACTGAAACGGGGCATGCAGCAGCCGCAGAGCTACCCTACAAAAAATGTTCCAAGTTCTTCAAACCGGGCTGGTGTGGCTCAGTTGGTTGAGGTCACTGGTTCAATATCCATTTGGGGCACATGCCTGGGTTTGGGGTTCAATCTCCAGTAGGGAGTATACAGGAGGCAGCAGATTGATGATTCTCTCTCATCATTGATGTTTCTATCTTTTCCTCGCCCTTCCTCTCTGAAATCAATTTAAAAAAAAAAAAAAAGGACAAGGCTTTACTGTAGGTTGTCTATAAGAAACCCACTTTAAATATAAAGATTCAGGCCCTAGCTGGTTTGGCTCAGTGGATAGAGTGTCGGCCTGCGGACTGAAGGGTCCCGGGTTCAATTCCGGTCAAGGGCATGTACCTTGGTTGCGGGCACATCCCCAGTAGGGGGCGTGCAGGAGGCAGCTGATCGATGCTTCTCTCTCATCACTGTTTCTATCTCTCTATCTCTCTCCCTTCCTCTCTGTAAAAAAAAAAAAAATCAATAAAATATATTTAAAAAAATAAAAATAAATAAATATAAAGATTCAGGTAGGTAAAAATAGAGGGATGGAGACAGACATACCACCATACCACAAATCAAAAGCAACAGGAGTAGCTCCATTAACTTCAGAAAAGATCATACGTCAGTAATAGGAGTCGGAACAGGGTCTTCTAGTCCCTCCCAGGGGGCGGGGCTCCAGCTGTTGAACCTCCAGAGTAGGGTGTCTGGCACATGCCAGACATTCTACTATTTGTATGAACAAATAAGCACAAAAGGATGAATGAATGAGTGAGTGAGTGAGTGAGTGAGAGTGAATGAAATGCTCTGGCTTTGCTATTTTCATGAGGCCTGAGCTCCTGCCATAGCCGGTAGGCACAGGCTAGATCAGTGGTCCGCAAACTCATCAGTCCACAGAGCCAAATATCAACAGTACAACGATTGAAATTTCTTTGGAGAGCCAAATTTTTCAAACTTAAACTTCTTCTAACGCCACTTCTTCAAAATAGACTCGCTCAGGCCATGGTATTTTGTGGAAGAGCCACACTCAAGGGGCCAAAGAGCTGCATGTGGCTCGTGAGCCGCAGTTTGCCGATCACAGGGCTAGATCAATGGTCAGCAAACTCATTAGTCAACAGAGCCGCAGTTTGCCGACCACTGGGCTAGATGACCTGGACAGCTTCACTAAATGCCTTTTGGAACCGGGGGATGTTCATGGGGAGCTGGGGGGCGGATGCGCCTGGCGTCAGGAGCCTTGCTGGCCCTTTGAGCCCATTGCCCTCAGGCCCTGTCTGATGGGAACAGCCTGGGCAGCGGGCCCTGTGACAGAGCAAACCTCAGATTTTCTTCCCCAAACACTGGCTTAGTGATGTCAGCATATGAGTCAGGGCCCACAAAGCTGCCTTCTCACCCATTCAGGCTCCGCCTGGCATGAGAGGGACACCCAGCCCTGCGGCAGCCTCCCCTCTGTGACCCCACGCAGAACCCTCCCCTTTCCTCAGCCCCAGTTTCCCTACCTCTTGAGTACAGGTGGGGAAGAGGGGAGACTGGGCCTGGCCGCTCTGGGTGCCAGCCCATTGGTCCTGAGGGTTGCATGAGTGTCCAGGAGCACTGCCCACATTTCCAGGAGCCCAGCGGGCCGGCGCTGCCAGAACCAGAACACACAGGCCAGCAAACACCCCAACCCTCTTCCAACCAGACCAGGTCAGCGCGGACAGCCATGCATCGGCCGCTGCAGACCAGACCTCTGCCAGTTACACGGTCATTAGTTCCTTCTCCGGAGCGACAGGGAAGGAAGGCCAGGGGCAGCCTGATTGTCCACTGGGCCACCTGCCCTCCCTGACTTGAGGTGGAGCAGCCCAGGTTGTGGCTAATCCTTTCTCCCCAAGGCTCAGGCTTCCTCTGGCCACTCAGCCCCAGCAGGACAATGTGCTGGGAGTATCTCATGAACACCGAGCATTGAATTGGGCATTGCTCTGCCACGCTGGCTGCCTGATTACCTGTGCGATGTGGCTCTTGGTGAGGCCAGGGGCCTGGGGCCAGCAGAGGGCTTTTGGGGACATTTCACACCGACAGAAAATTATAAAGAAGAGGGGAAAGAACATCCAAGAACACACCACCACCAGGCTTTACCAATGTGAACATTTGACCACATTTGCTTCAGATGTCTTAAATCGTTCTTAAAGCATGAGCCACTGTGAGCCACAGGTGACGTGGGTTAGTAATCAAGAGCGCCGGGTTTGAGTTAGGGCTCTGCAACGTGCTGTGTGACCTTGGGCAGGACACTTAACCTCTCTGTGCCTCGGTTTAGGCATCGGTGAAGTGGCGATTGTAAGTGAGGCCATAGAGGAGTGCCTGGCCTGTGGCACGTGCTCAGTAAATGGAGCTGTGGCAGGGGCAGGCTGCTGCCTCCTGCCTTCCCTCTGCTCCTGACAGACGTTCTCCGGGAGAGTGAGCCCACCAGGCGCCACAAGGGACAGAGAAGGTCGCCTTCTATGTTCTGAAGCTCTATAAACGCTCTCTGGGTGCCTACTCCCCCTTTCGCGACTTCTCTTTCCCCACAGCCCCCTGTTTGGGGTTCTTCCACGCTAACACGGTAGTCCTTCCATTTACCTGCTGTCCAGAACGCCACTCGCAGCCGCTGTCGCAAACCACCAAAGGCGGCTCGGATCGCCCCAGGGGACCTGCCTGCCTGCCAACCTGCTGGTCTCTTTCACAACATCTATTTTTAAGTTTAAGCTTGGAAAAAGAAGAGAAGCGGAAGGAAAACAGTGTTTATTGAACACCCGCTGCTGTGCCTGTGTGTGTCACCTCAGGCACGCCCCACCCCAGTGAGATGGCACACGGGAGGTGTCAGGCCTCAGCCCTGGCACCAGCAACTAGGAGTCCTTTTTCCCCAGATGCTGCCCCCACCGCACGAGGACCCCCGAGTCTTCCCAGTTGTTCTTAGAGCAGGGGTGGGCAAACTTTTTGACTCGGGGGCCACAATGGGTTCTTAAACTGGACCGGAGGGCCGGAACAAAAGCATGGATGGAGTGTTTGTGTGAACTAATATAAATTCAAAGTAAAGGAGCGGAGGGGAGAGCAAGAGAACCGGATAGAACAGCCGGATCCGGCCCGCGGGCCGTAGTTTGCCCACGGCTGTCTTAGAGTCTCCTCGGGCCTCACATGAACACAAGGGCAGGTTGATACTCTTTTTTCAAAATATAGTGTTTTTTTTTTGTTTTTTTATTAAGTTCAGAGAGGAAGGGAGAGGGGGAGAGAGATAGAAACATAAGTGATGAGAATCATCGATTGGCTGCCTCTTGCAGGCCCCCTACTGGGGATTGAACCCACAACCCGGGCCTGTGCCCTGACTGGGAATCGAACCGTGACCTCCTGGTTTGTAGGGTGATGCTCCACCCCTGAACCACGCCAGCCAGGCAGTTTGCTGATATTCTGCAGCCAAGACCTCCCTCCCCCACCTGCCTGCACCAGCCTGCGTTTCTATTGCTTCCTTCACCACACGCAGGTAGAGAAACGGAGGCACGGGTTGCTGATGACAGGGAATTGTGCTGGGGTCAGGATTGGAGCCCAGGGCTCCGGGCAGGACACGTGAGGGTGAAGGCACAGGTGGAGTGGGCAGCAGACTCTGCCACCTCTGCCTCCTCCCCTACTTGCCACCAGCTGTGTGGCCTCACGGCTCCAGCCCTCTCTTATCCCGCTGGTAATCTGCTTGCTTGTCACCCCTGTGGCTTTGACAAAGCAGCCAATTTAACCGTGAGCACAGAGCAGCCCGTGGCCCAGCCACCCTCCAGCCCTCTCCTAGAAGGGGTGCTGTCAGCCAGTTCTCCAGGGCCCTGGCTTCCTCAGCATCTCCTCCAAACCTGGGGCCGGGGCGAGGCCAGCAGAGAGGCCAGTGGCAGTAGGGGAATGGTAACCCTGGGCTGAGCTCAGGGCCCAGATGCAGTGGTGGCCCGGGAGCTGCTGTCGGAAGGGGAATGTGGGACAGGTGGCCCTGCGGCTCCTGGGCGTGCACTCGTCTGCTCCACTGGCTGTGTGCTGCAGAGAGACATCTGTGTTTCAGCCCCACCAGGGAAACACAGCCCTTGGTGAAAAGGTAAAGTGTGCTCCTAGGTGGGGCAGGGAAGCTGGCTTATATGGACAGAAGTCCCCATCCCTGGTCTCTGAGGGGTCTGCCTTCATGCTAATGAGGACTCCAAATCCTCCAAATTTGATTGATACAAAAGGCACTATGCTGATTGGTCAGAATAGAGCCTCTCTGGTTGGTCAGAGCTATACAGCTCTGATTGGATGAGGAAAGCCTCGGTCCTATTGGTTGAACTAGGATTCCAGGAACTGCTTTATAAGGGCTGGCTCCGCTGGCGGGAGCACAGTGCAGGCGGGCAGTCCAGTGCTGGCTTCTCCCCGAAGTGCAGGTTGTGTGAGAGGCCTCCGTGTAGAAATGGCTGCTAGGCTCTGTGTTTGTAACGTCTGAGCCCCGTTAGCCACCTGAAGCCCTTCTTTCTCAGGGTTCACAAGGAATAAATAACCTGTTCCTTATTCTGAGGGGCCCAAGGGCCAGCATATAGACCAAAGGGTGCTGAACAGTCCTGGGCTCGAATCTGCACGAGGTTGCTAACCTGACCTTGAGTAAGTCCCTCCCTGAGCCTCCGTTTCCTCATCTGCACCACAACCAGATGGCCCAGCTGTCCTGCAGGGATTCCCATTCCAAATGTTCCCTTCTGACATTTCCCCTGCTCTGTCCTGTAGAGTGTGGGTTCTGGGTGCCTTTGTCAGGGGCTGCGGCTACATAGGGTTCCACGGGCAGGTAAGTTTGAGAAACACCGCATTCCAAGCCCCTCCTGGAGAGTCCAAGATGCACGGCTAAAGGCTCTGAGAAGTCCTGCAGTCAAAGCCTGGTCCACTCGTTCACTCTTACAAGACTTCTTGTCTCACCTATTAACACTATTCTAACCTGTTGCCTCGATACACAGCTAAGTCAGGACCCACGCCCGTGTGTTTTCTGTAAAGAAGGAGTGGCGAGAGCCTTGGCAGGGGTGGAGAAGAGTTAGATGGGAAGTGCAGTGGAAGGGACCCCCAGAGCGGGGGCTGACAGATGTTATCCCCGGCCCCAGCATCGCTAGAGCAGAGGCAGCCCCGGCCCCAGAGCGATGCTCACCCAGGCTCTTGCTCAGAAGCCCTGGGAAAGATGTTTGCCCGCCCTGAGTCCCTAAGCACACTTCCCTGGGGGGGCGGGGAAGAGGCTGGGAGGTTTTCTGGAGCCCACTGTGAGCACTCCTGCCTTCTGGGGGCCCAGCACAGCCTCCCTTTCCCATGAGAAATAGATGCCAGCTTTGCTCGTGTCCTGCCACGCTCCGGAGGTGGGCGCTCCAGCCTCGCTCCAGGACAGCCCTAACCGGTCCTCAGGAGGAACCAGCCCCACAGACACCTCGATTTCAGAGCCGTCAGAACCTCGAGAGAATACATCGCTGTTGTTTAAGTCACCCAGGCTTTTTAAAAAATCTTTATTCTTGAGGGTATTACATATGCCCCCTTTTTTTCTCCCCTTGGCCCCTTCTTGTCCTCCTCTGCCCCTTGCCCCTGCCCCAGGCCTTCACCACCCTAGTGTCTGCGTCCATGAAGTCACCCCGTCTTGTGGAACTTGGTTATGGCAGTCCTCACAAACTGAGCCAGGATCTATTTCCCCTGTTCCCCAGACCCACATTTCCCCTCCTTCCCCCTGTGGCTCCGTCCTGCCCACTTGCTGGCAGTGGTCCTGGGCACATCCTCCTCCTCCATCCCCTCCCTGGCTCCTCTCACACGCCACCGTGCACATCCCCTTCATCTCCCTGGGTCCTCACAGCAACCTTCTAGGGCTGGTATTGTTATTAACCCCATCTCACAGATGAGGACACTGAGACTCAGGACGTTGAGACTGGAGGACCACTCAGATGCATCCGGTCAGCACATCCCACTGTAAGGGCATGAGCTGCTCACCGCTAAGGGGTTTCTGTAGAGACCCGACGGCAGGAAGTGGGGAGAGACGATGTGACACAATGAATTATGGGGACCGTGAGTGGACAGGGACTTTGGACAGCTGCCTGCTCGGTGTGCAGTGGGCAAGTCCTGCTGTGGCCAGGGCTTGTACCCAATGGCCTCAGAACCCCGCCCATGGCTGGGGTTCCAGAAACTGGACTCGGAGCTCGATGGGAGCTGAAGCCTTGGCCCTGGACCCAGGCGTGCTCAGCTAAGAGTAGACAGCCAACATTCACCTAAGAGACCACCGGGAGAGGGAGGTTAAACCAGGGAGTTATGTTCAGCCCATGGACAGAGGGTCTTTCCAGACTGGAGTTGTCCCGGTAAGGGGTAAGCACCCCACCCCTGGAGGCATGCAAGTAGTTGTGAGCCACCCCTGTAAGGGCTGCTGTAACTGGGGAAGCATGTGGTCACTTCCAAGCCTTCCTGTCACTGGACGTCCATGAAGATTTCAATCTAAGTATAGGCAATCTTCTATGTTGTTCCAAAATCCAAAGGCACGAACTAAACCCACTGAGATGGGACCTTCCACCCTTGGTCCCAGCCCCCAGGTCTGCTTCCGGGAAGCCCAGGCCATGCACGCACCAGCGCACGCACTCTTTATCTTTAAATAAATACACAGTCATATATTTTAAATATATGTATTTTTATTGATTTCATAGAGAAAGGGAGGAGAGAGAGAAACAGCAAGGATGAGAGAGAATCATTGATTGACTGCCTTCTGCATGCCCCCTACTGGGGATCGAGCCCACAACCTGGGCATGTGCCCTTGACCAGAATCGATCCTGGGGCCTTCAGTCTGCAGATTGTTGCTCCACCCACTGAGCCAAACTGGCTAGGGCCAACGTCATGTTATTTTTTACTTATGTTCTGCCTCTTGCTTGTTTCCCTGACAATGGATTTTGGCAGCAGCCTGATGATGCGGGAAGTTCCCCTCCAGGTGCCCACATCTATACCGGGGGAGGGAGTAACGACCGCCTCAGAGGAATATTGGGGTCCAGAGATGCTCCTGGCTGGCCTTCTGGGTCCCTGAGAAAGGTCCCGGGGCATTGGAAGTCCAGGATCACGCCCCGCCCTTGGAGCCGCAGTGACCTCTCCAGCCACCAGGGGGCCCCGTGGAGCTGCTGGTGGCCACACCATGTCTGGAGGTGACCAGCACTCCACAGGAGGACCCTGGAGAGGAGAGAGGGAAGCACGGGGCTGGGACTTGGCCTCTTGGCGTTCCAGAAGCCCCGTCTCTCTGCATCCTCCTGCCAGCCTCCGGGTCACTGTGGCCACACGCCCCTCTCCTGAAAAGAACAGACTTTTTTAAGCAACCTTTGTTGTTGCTGTTTTCACTCAGAGAACGGAGAGGAAGAGGTTGTCCTACACACGCAGCCACGGCCCACCTGCCCCACCCACCCCATCCCTCTGCACGGCCCCCAGCCTGCCTCAGCAACACTCGAGGGGACCTTGGTCCCCGGGGACCTCCTGGCCTCTGCTCTGTCCGTTTGCCTGTCTCCAAAGGCACCTTGCAAGTCCTCCTCTCCTGCATTTGTTCGCGCCGGGGCCTCTGTCTGGGCCGCCCCCACCCTCTCAACCCCGGGCTTGCAAAGCCATCCCTTCCAGGCAGCCTGCAGGCCAGGCCCCCACCCTGGGGGAGCCCACGGGGCCGGCTCTGCGCTGCCACGGGCACCGATCCCCGAGCCTGAGGCTGCAGGCTTGGCCTCCCAGCCCAGAGCCGGGCAGCTGGCGGGCCAAGTCCCAGAGGCCAGGAGTGGTCTGGGGCAGTGCCCACCTTACCCCTGGATCCCAGCTGGCAGGACGCAGGACAGACGGGAACAGGATGGAGCTGGCATCCCGACAGGCAGGGGGAGCCGGGAACCTGTTTGGCAGGCTCCTCCCAGGCCTCTTAGCTCCGTGGGAACCAGGAGGCCCAAGGATCACAAACACAGGGACCTGGACCCCCTCCCCCGGCCAGCAAGCCGACTGGCCTCACCACCCCAGAGCCAATGCCGCTGGGGCCACAGGACTGTCCCCGTCACGTCAGCCACTCAGTTCACACACTGGAGGTCAGCCGGTCTGCTGAGCCCGCTTCCTCTCCGCACGTGGACACGCAGCTCCCGCTTCAGCCGCGCCCACCTGAGGGGCAGGATGCAGACACTGAGTCCCAGGCACTCAGTCCGCCTGGCCTGGACCTCTGCACTGCCCTGCGGAGGGAGCAGAGCGCCAGCCAGGCCGCTCCTCCAGTCACACATGGAGGATGGAAGTCCATCCAGAGTCACACATGGAGGCTGGAAGTCCAGGCAGAGTCACACACGGAGGCTGGAAGTCCAGGCAGAGTCACACATGGAGGCTGGAAGTCCAGGCAGAGTCACACACGGAGGATGGAAGTCCAGGCAGAGTCACACACGGAGGATGGAAGTCCAGGCAGAGTGGGCCCGGTTCATGCTCTTAACCAGCCAAACGCGCTGCCTTTTGGGTTAAGGGCCTTAGCTTGGGGCGGGAGCTCTGCTCCATAAAAGCTCTGGTTGGGTTTTCACCGTATCCGTTCACACTGGCCACATCACCAAATGCATCCGGGAGCAATGGGCTGGAGGTCCTGCAATGGAGGGTGGGGGAGGCCCCACATCGCCCACAGACCCAGGCTCACAGGCCCAGGTCACACGATGGGGCCCCACAGCTTCAGCCTAGTCCTGGGGCGGCTGGGATGGGACCTGCCGAATTCTGGGCAGCAGCCAGGCCCCCGGCCCCCGATGACGCAGTCACCGCAGACCTGCCTGCCGCGAGCACCGCCCTCGGTAATAATAATAATTATCACGATGATTAGCATCCTGTTGTGACGATGGTCACGACCACAGGAGGCAGTTTGGCGTCGTGGTCAGACCGGACTCTGCCAGGCAGACCTGGCACACCTTGGCGGCAGGACCTTGGGTCAATGGTTAGACTTCCCTATGCCTCAGTTTCCTCTTCTGCGAAGTCAATTGAGGTTGTCAGTGCCTATGGGCTGCCCCGGGGCAGTGACGGAATCCTGGCCAGCTCGATGGGGACGGAGCCTGAGCAGCAGCCACAGGCGGGGGGGGGGGGGGGGGGGGGGCTGCGACACTGCGGTGTGCTTTTAGGGTGAGCCCACAGCATCCCACAGAACCTGCAGTCCCAAGTCCCCACAGCTGGGCCCTGGCCGGGTGGCTCAGTTTGACGCCTAGTCAGGGCACATATAAGAAGCAACCAATGGATGCATAAACAAGTGGAATAATAAATCGATGTTTCCCTCTCCCTTCCTCTCTCTCTCTCTCTCTAAAACGTCAATACAGCCCTAGCTGGTTTGACTCAGTGGATAGAGCGTTGGCCTGTAGACTGAAGGGTCCTGGGTTCGATTCCAGTCCAGGGCACATGCCCAGGTTGTGGGCTCGATCCCCAACAGGGGGCGTGCAGGAGGCAGCCAATCAATGGTTCTCTCTCACCATTGATGTTTCTCTCTCTCCCTCTCCCTTCCTCTCTGAGATCAATAAAAATACATGATAAAAACCCCACAACGTTCCCGCAGCTGCACCCCCTGCTGACCATCGGCGGGTGAGGGTTTCAGGACACCGGTCGCTGACCACAGGATGTTTACAGAGACCTTCCGCGGGCAGGTCTCCCCAGCTCAGCCTCAGGACGTGCCGCATTTAAGGCAATTGGGGAGGAAAAAAACCCACCCTCACTTTTTGGCCTGAATGCACGTTGTCCTGGCTGCCCCGTTGCATTCCATCCTGCTGGTTGCATTTCTCCTTCACCTGCAGCAGGCGGTTCCTGGCAATGCCGGGGCCCCTGGGGCGTTGCCAGCGGCACATCTGAGAAGCAACCCCCCCACCTCCCCACCCCCCGGCTCCATCCCAGCAGTGATCACAGTGGGCAGGGCTGCAGGCAGAGACCTCCGGCCCGCCCTCAGAGACCCTCCTACTGCAGGTTACACTGGTTTTCAAAGCGTCGTCCCTGGCTCACTCTGTCTAGCACAGCCGTGGGCAAACTACGGCCCGCGGGCCAGATTCGGCCCGTTCGGCTGTTCTATCCGGCCCGCGGAGCCGAAAGAGCGGAGGGTTCTCTTGCTCTCCCCTCTGCTCCTTTACTTTGAATTTATATTAGTTCACACAAACACTCCATCCATGCTTTTGTTCCGGCCCTCCGGTCCAGTTTAAGAACCCATTGTGGCCCTCGAGTCAAAAAGTTTGCCCACCCCTGGTCCAGGGAGTTGTGCGCTCCCTCCTAACCATCGTCTCTCAGCCCACACTTTCCACTCGGTCCAGAGAACAGCATAAAGAGCTGCTCCCAGTCACAGTATCTGTCACACCTCCTGCCTTTGCCACAGTGTTCCCTTTGTCCTGGACACCCCGTCCCTCTTCCTCACCTGGCTGCCTCCCATGCCAGGCACAGGTGTGCAGTCCTTCTCCTCCATGTCCCTCCCCCGCCCCCTCAGCCCGGCAGGCTCCCGGTGGCCCCAGGCTCCCTGATCAGGGCACCCTTGGGCTGTGCTGGCCCCGTCCGCCTACCAATCTCCCCTCTGCCCCCAGCTTACAGCCTGGGATCCTGGGGTCCCCAGAGCTGGGTCCCTGGAGAGGCAGCACTGTGTGGTGGAAAGAGCCGGGCCGGACAGACTCGGACCCGTCTGATCCTCCGTTTCCTCGTTTGTCCAATCAGGATCCTGGCCACATTAAGGGTGGGGACGAGGATCACAGACCATGTGTGCACAGCTCGGGGCACGGGGCGGGGCGCTGGGCCGTCCCTGGCTGAATGAATGAATGTCCTCAAGTTCACCGTCTGGCTATGAGTGGGGGAAGGGACCGGAAGAAGTTCCTAGAGGAGACCAGGGTGTTATTGGAACCCCCAGGCAGGAGGAACCCCAGGAGGGAGCATTGATTATGTGGGTGGGGAGGAGTCTGGGAAGGCTTCCCGGTGGAGGGGGTGCGTGTGCCGAGCTCAGGAGGGGGCTCCTCATTGCATAGCTAACAGAGCATCCTTCCTGCAGCCCCGCCAGCACTGGCTTCCATCATTTTAATGACGTGCTTCTAGTGCGTGTGCAAGTGTGCGCCTGACTTCACAGGGGCATAGAGCAGCCTTCTTCTGTGTTTCTTTGCTTGCCCGTCTCCCTTTAAGGCCGGCTCTGAGAGCCGCGATTCCTTAGGGATGCGTCCGGGGAAAACACCCTCTCCGTTATTAGTGAGAGATTGTGAAGTGAGCTCAGCCCAGGAGAATCTGGTGATTTTTGGAAGTGCGCATTCCGGATGACGACAGCCAGGCTTGCGGGGGGAGGAGGGCGAGACCCAGCATACCACAGGCAGCACCACCACCCCCCCCCCCCGGGGCAGCCCGCCATGGGACCCCAGGAGCAGGCAGAGTTTCCCTCGCGGCTGCCGCCTGACACTCTGCCCTGGATTCCCCGCCCCCCCCCCCCCCCCACACACACACCTTCTTAAGCAGGGGCTTCTGTTAAAATGTAAATATTTTGCCGGGGAAAGGGAACACGTTGCTTTGTTACTAAAGGAAAGGAAGATGAAGTTACTTTTACTGAGTACCTACTGTGTGCTTTATTACTAGGGAAAGGAAGGTGGCTGTATGTGGTGCTGAGCTCTGTGAGCTGCTGTCACCCCTGTCCGGCCTGTGTCCCCCCTCCCCGCCCCTCCCCCTCCTGTCATGCGCATTTCATCTGGGCCACAGGGGCTGGTTTGGGGTTAGGGTTAGGGTTAGGATGTCCAAGGCCTGGGCTCCCCGCACACTCCCCCAGCCGAGAGCCCTCGGACCAGGAGGGGTTCCCTGGCTCTGAAATTCTCCTGTGGCTGCCTCCCCTGGCTCTTGCATGGGTCCTTCACCTGCCTTCCAAGCAGGGTGCACCTGCAATGGGACAGGCCCGTTACGAACCCCCAAATACACATGTGAACCTCAGCTTCTGGTGATCAGTAATAATTCCTGCCCCTCCTCATAGGCCTGCGGGAGGACAGGAGGAGGACGCAGCGCAGCTTCATAAACTGGAAATGACTGAGAATGTGGGGCTGACCCAGCGCTGCCCCGTAGAAGACGCCCTGGGGCCTGGGGCGACCGCTGATGAGGGCGGGTTGGGGTGTCTGTCCAGGAGCATTCCTGCACCTCCTCCTTATTTCACCGGGAGGTTTTATTACTCACACAGATGATGTTTGTATTGTAAACAAAATAATGCATGCACTTAAGTAAAAACAGGTCAAAGGACGCTCAGATGTTGGGAAGGAGAGGAAATGGACCCCTGTTTCTTCCTCCCCTCCCCCGCCCCCCAGAACAACCTGTTTCCCTGGTTTGGGCCTTCTTGGTTTGGGCTTCCGGCGTTTCCCAATAAGATGCCTAGATTTTTCCATTCTGGATATTTCTATTGCCTTCCAGGTGTGACAGATGGGGCTTCAGCTCTCTTAGGCCTGCCCACTGCCCAACCTCCACCCTCAGCATCTGAGAGGGGACTTTACACAGTTCTTAGCTAACCCGTCAGTCAGTGTAAATGTTATTCCGAAAGTCACCCAGTAGCCAATGGCGGCTTCTTTTCTTGTAGAGTTTCCTTTGCTTATGCCCTGGGGTGGATGCATGTTTTAAAAAAAACTTGTCGGGTATCTATCTGTGTTTCTCTTCTGAGTTTCTCCATCTGACCTACTCCAGACCTAAGTGACAGTCTTATCAGCCTCGCAGGCATTCCTTATCTTATCTGCCCCTTTTGGCCCTGGGCCCTCGTAGGCTGAGCTCTCCACCCTGCGCCTGCCCGGGCCTCTGATAGCTTCTGGCCGAGCCCAGCCCCCGGGGGTCTGCACCTGTGCACTGGTCAGTCCCAGAAGGACGTGAAGGACGTGAAGGACCGTTGGGGGGCAGGAGGAGGAGTAAGTCATCCTGCTCTCAGCTCCTAGGAGAACTGGTGTTCCCAAAGCTTCTAGAAGGTGCACAGCACTTCATTTCTTTTTGTGAGCTTGCATTTCTGACCGTGTTTGTGTTCCAGCCTCAGACTTGCCTGATTCTCTCAGGAAACCCTTTTCCCTCAGTCATTAAGGCAACTGATGGCCCTGGGGTCTTCTAGCTCCCAGGGTTTCCAATGGGAAGCCGTGCCAGGCTTCAAATATATACATCCATTTAAAAATGCGATGCAGCCCTGACCGGTTTGGCTCAGTGGATAGAGCATCGGCCTGTGGACTCAAGGGTCCCAGGTTCGATTCCAGTCAAGGGCATGTGCCTTGGTTGTGGGCACATCCCCAGTGGGGGGTGTGCAGGAGGCAGCTGATGGATGTTTCCCTCTTATTGATGTTTCTAACTCTCTATCCCTCTCCCTTCCTCTCTGTAAAAAAGTAAAAAAAATATATATATTTTTAAAAAATAAATAAAAATAAAAATGCATGCACACGGTGTCAAAAATCAAACAAAAGTATAAGGCTTCTTAAAACACACACACACACACACACACACACACACACACACAGTCTCCTGCCTCATGTCTCCACCCTGACTCCTGCCCCCAGAGGCAACCACTTGCCATTTTCCACCCTTATCTTCCTGCCTCCAAGCACACACAGCTTTCTCCTCTGATTTAGGCTTATCACTGCCTTTCTCTCAGAGACCAGGACGGGTTAGCCCACGTAGGCCCCTCCCCCGCCCTCCCAGGATGGCTCCATCACTCTTTTTTGTAAAATCAGTATTGTTTACATAGGATACACATTGCAGCCCACGGAGTCACCGCGTGTCCGGTGACTGTTCCCTTCCTTGCAGGACTTCGGGTTTCCCTGGGATAAATCATCACCTCCTTGTTTGACTGGCTTGGTTTTCTTGGGGTTTATCACCAGTTCACCACCCAATTGGCTGAAGACGGCCACGCCCCCAGGGATGCCTTGAGTTGTGTGCTCTTCCAGGCCAGCTCCTCCCAGAACCCTCCCCCCACCCCCCCCCATCTGCACTGATTGCCTCTGGCCCCCAAGTCCTCCCCCTCGGCAGCGTCCCTTGCACTGTCACCCCCCAGGCTCCCTGTCCCTGTATTTCAAATCTTCTTGTTTCTTTTCTTTCTTTTTCTTCTTCTTCTTTTTTTTTTGGTGATGAATTTCTTTTATTTAATTTTAATTTTATTTTTTTATTGTTTAAAGTATTACAAATAGTAGTACATATGTCTCCTTTTTTTTTTTCCAATTGACCCTCCCCCAGCCTCCTCTACCCTCCCCCCCCACGGGCACATGCCCTCACCCCCCTCCCAGTGTCTTGCGTCCATTGGTTATGCTTATGTGCATGCATACAAGTCCTTCGGTGGTTGATCTCTTGAGTTCTCCTAATTTTAGAGAAAGGATGTCTGGGAGAAATTTTTTTTTTAAAATGTCTTCCTCTACCCCTGCACTTGATTGATTAGGGACTAAAGTAATTTCCGTCAGAAGGGTGAAGGCTTTGCTCCATGTCCTGCCAGCGTCTGAAGGGCTTTGAGAATGTCAGCGATGCTGTGATTCCTGATCCCTCGTATGCGGTCTCTCCACCCCCACTCCTCCGTCCCATCCCTCCCTCCCTCTCTCTCCGGATGTTTTTGGGATCTCCTCAGTTTGGTGTACTGATGGCCTAATTTGGTCTCCCCCCTCCCACCACCTCACTTCAAAGTGGACCCTTGTGTTATTGATGTAAGGGATTTTTTTTTTTTTCTGGAAGGGAATTTTTATTATGAGTTTATTCGAGCCAAACTGCCGACATAGGCTGGGGAGCAAGATCTCAAATGCTCAGTTTAATAACAGTTATGCAGCTCCTTTTATGCACTTGAAATTAAGGAGGGACTGTACATGGAGGTGGGAGAAAGCAAGGCGGGGGCTGAATTACAGGATAGTTAACAGCATTATGTGGGGTATTACTTCTGGCGTCTGAAAGGTGTGTTAACCTAGATGCACGAGAACAATGGACAGGCCTGGCTTAAAACCTTTCACCTTTCACAGAAGGTGTGCCCTGACCAGGTAGCTCAGTTGGCTAGAGCATCGTCCCCGTACACCAAGGTTTCAGGTTCGATCCCCATCAGGGCACATCCAAAATCAACCAATGAGTGCACAAACAAGTGGAACAGCAAATTGATCTCTCTATATATCTATCTCAAATCAATAAAAAGTAAAAGGTTAGGTGCCTGACCTGCCGAGTGAGGATTTTATGATCAGGTCACTCCGTTCCTTTCCATAGAAGTGCCTTTTTGTGTCCAGTGTCCATCAGTCCCAGGTAATTTTTTGGTATTTTGTCTGTAATACTTCCCTTCGTTTTAAGCCACTAGATACAGGGCAGAAACTAGGGTTGTTACGTGAACACTACAGGGAACTCTAACATCCCCAGCCCCCTTTCCTGTTCTAGGCTGTAGAGTTGAGGATTCTTAGGGGAATTTGGACAACCTTAGAGGACATTTAAATCCAGCCACTTGGGGAGGGATGTGCCCCCCGAGAAATGGGGGTGGCTCCTCCTAGCTCAGGCTGATTTGACACCTCCTCTAATCCAGGTCTTCTCCGCCCTGACTGAGAGACTTCCCTGTTGCAGACATTCTGATGAAATTGGTCTGCGGAGGGCCGAGCACCTGCATGTGACCGGCTTTTAGGTAATTCGGACCCGTGTCCAGGGCTGGGAGCCCCTGGGCCGGCCTTGGGTGGGGACCCTGACCAGCTGCCTCCTTAGGACCCTGACCTGCTCGCAGGGTCTCAGCGCGCCCAGCACGCGGAAGATGCTGGTTTCTTGTGGCAAAAGTAGGCGTCCTGGCGCTGGGTCCCGGGGCTGGGTTGTCGCCAGGCCGAGCCTGTTCTTGGGAGAAGGCTCAGCTCTGCAGCTAGGCTTCCGGGGTCTCGAGAGGCTCGTCCTGCGGGGGCTGTGGGTGCCCCAGGCCTCGCAGCCCATGACCCGCAGGGCAGGGCAGAGGCTCAGAGGCCGAGGTGCTCAGACGTGTCCAGGGCCACCCGCGGCCCAGACCCACGGCCGCTAAGCCCAGGGCTCTCCCACTGAGCCCAGCAGCCGCTTCATCGTCCACTCATTCAGCGCGCACCGAGTTCTGGCCACACCGCACCTGCGGGCACTGGAGAGCAGCGTGAACAGACCCAACAGTCTGGTGGTTTCAGTTACTTAGGTCACTTCTCTCTGCCCAGCGGGGGCTCCTGGGGGCCGGGGGGGCACAGCCTCATTCCAGCCCAGCCTCACCAGGCCTGCTCCCAGGAGGAATGAGTGATAAAGTGGTTGCTGCGTGGAACAGGAGGGAGCACGCGGGAGGGGGCCGGGGAGCCGGGCCGCAGCCGGCAGAAGCACATTAACAATTAAGGCCGTTGCAGACTTTCATTCCACCCTCGGCGCATGAAATATTCAGTTAGCAGGGGAGACGAGCCTCGGATCGCTGCCTTGCGGGTTGGAGACCTGGGGCCTAGGGCAGCAGCCAAGGCCTGGCATGCAGGGTGTTGGGGGCTGTGGGGGGCTGCACAGGTGTCCGGGGCGGGTGGTGCAGCTGCAGACACCCAGAGAACACCACCAGGGCCCCCCTGAGGGTCCCAGGGAAGAGGGAGGCTTTGTCCTCAAGGAGCACAGCCTCGGGGGGAGGCAGAGACAAAGCACCCAGCACAGGTGGAGCCGCCACCCAGGCCTCACGCCTCCGGGCGCAGTGATGCCAGCAGTCACTGAGATACGCAGCCGAAGCTGGGCTCCAAGACCACATGTCTGGGGCCTGGAACATGTCACCTGCCGTTAGCCCCTAATTATCCTACGAGGGGCACCAACCATGTTGCATTGTAGCTGTGCTTGTGCGAAAGCATCCGTTTGAGAAATACACACATTTCAAAGGCGTCTCGGCGGGCGCACCTGCTCTACCCTTCCTCTGTTTTCCTGGGCGCCGCCGCGGTGAAATTTAGCCCGGGCTTCTCCCGTGCTCTGAGCGTCCCGAGGGAGGCAAAGTGGGTCGTGGAAAGTGCACGAAGGTTCACCCACCCGATGGCAACGCCAGCCCTTGGCAGGGTGGGCCAGGCACTCGCTGCCCCTCGGACGGGGTACACGGTGGCACCATCTCTTTGTTTTTTGAATGTTTTCATTGATTTTTAAAAAAATCCTCACCTGAGGATATTTTTCCATTGAATTTTAGAGAGAGTGGAAGAGAGAGGGAAAGACAGAAATACTGATGTGAGAGAAACACATCGATTGGTTGCCTCCTGCATGAGCCCCGACCAGGGCCCGGGCCGGGCAGGAGCCTGTAACCAAGGTACATGCCCTTGACCGGAATCGAACCCGGAACCCTTCAGTCTGCAGCCGACACTCTATCCACTGAGCCAAAGCGGCTAGGGCTGTTTTTATTGATTTTAGAGAGAGAGGAAGGGAGAGGGAGAGAGAGATAGAAACATCCCTGAGAGAGACACATCAACATGGATCTGCTGCCCCTGCTGCATGCCTCCGACCGGGGATTGAACCCCCAACCAGGCATGTGCCCTGACAGGGAACCTAACCGTGACCTCCTGCTGACGGGAGGAAGCTCAACCATTTGAGACACCGGCCGGGCCGGGCAGCGCGGCCTCTTTGGAAAGCACGTGGGCACCATCCAGCCACCCAGAAGCCGAGTGCACTGTGTGGCCCAGCCGTGCTGGGTCTGCCGTGCCCCTGACTGAGTTCATGCTCAGGTTATAGCAAAAAACAGAAGCAAATGTCCTTCACCAGGAGCAGTCAAGGTCATGAACTCGTGCCGTGGATTCTAGGAGGGCAGGAGGCCATTGGACCCCGGAGGCCATTGGGCAAGGTCTGGGGGTATTTTTGGCGTTTACAACTAGAGTTGGGGTGCTACCTCCATCCAATGGGCAGAGGGTAGGGGTGCTGGTTAACATCCCACAGTGCACAGGACACCCCCCCTGCACCCTCATAGCATGTACTTATTCCATCCAAAATGTCAACCGTGCTGAGGTTGAGAAGCCTTGCTATACAGCCATGCAAATGACTGAGCTACAGCTGCAGAGATCAACGTGACGCGTGAAAGGCGTACCGCGGAACACATGGGGCGCCACAGCATTTAATGAGGTGCAAAAGCATGCAGAACTAGGCAATGCATTACAAAGGGGAGATGGAGTGCCCTGGAAGCACAGGAATAATCAACGTGTCATTCAGAATCATGGGGGGGAGGGGTGGGGGGGAGGTGGAATTGGGCACAGAGGGGATAAACGGGGATGGGAAAAAACAAAAAAAATAAAAATAAATAAACGCAAAGAATTGTGGTTACCCCAGGGTCGGGTGGGCTGGGTCATGTGACCAGCAGTCTGCATTCCTTTGGCTGGGCAGTGGGCTCACTATATCGCAGTCAGCTGTAACGTGAAATAGTTCATAATTCGAACAATGTTTTCTAAGTGCATTGAGGTGAGAGCCGGTCCTGTGAAGAGCTCCCCTGACTCAGTTTCCCCTGTGGCTGAGCCTCCCTTCAGGCCCTGCTGCTAAGGGCAATGGTGTGAGGGGACATGAGTGGCTCCAGCTGGAAGGAGAGGGGGCAGAGAGAGGGGCAGATCCTGACAGCCCCCTCACAATGGGTCCCTGCAGGGCGGTTCTCCCTGGCCTCTGGCCAGCCTGGCTTTGCCGCCTCCTGCTGTCTCCCAGCCCCAGCTGACCCGCTGACCCATCCCTCCCCGCACACCTCCCATCACGTGCTCTCTATGAAAGAAGCCTGGCTGGGTCTCTCTTCTGCTTTGTGTTATTCTGTGGCTCCCACTGAGCTCAGGTGAACCTTTCGGCTTTTGCCGGTGACATCCGTGGTTCTGGGCAGCTATCCCGTGCTTTGCTGTTCTGTGACGTGTGTGTGAGCCCACCTCCCCTTAGACGGCCCACTGCTGCCCTCCAGGGGGCTGATGTCTTGCACACTCTCCTGCTGGTGGCCCAGGGTCAGTGGGAGTTGAGACACTTGGTCACTAAATTACATTTTGGGGCTTCCCCATATTCCCTGCTGCTCCATCCCGAAAGGCAGTTGGCCGGGCTGGCATGACTCCGTGGTAGAGCATTGACCTATGAACCAGGGGGTCACTGTTTGATTCCTGGTCAGGGCACAAGCCCCGGTTGTGGGCTCAATCCACTCAATGATTCTCATCATTGATGTTTCTCCCCCTCTCCCTTCCTCACTGAAATCAATAAAAATTAAAAAAATAAAAAACAAAACCAAAAAAACAAAAAACTACAGTCACTTTCCCATGAGCCCTGATTTATTGCTGCATCGCAGCATTTCAACCCTATATGGTGACCTCCTCTGTTTCAGGGTCCCCCAGGGGGCAGGGAAGGAACCCCGAGTCAGGCCCCAGAACTGGTCAGCTGCTATCGCCTCCCTGATCTGCAGAAATAGTCAGCCACCACACAACCCTTTGCTGACCACACCAGAGTCCTCAGGCATCCACGGGCCTCTGAACACTGCCCGTAGGTTCATACTTGGCGATCTGAGCTTGGTGGAGACAAACAACCAGGCCTTCAGGAATCTATGTTCGATCCTAGAAGGCGAATGGCATCTCCTAGGGCTGTTGAGACCATCACGTGAGGGATGGTTAGAATCCCTGGCGCATACTGAGCGCTGGTAGGAGGTGGTGGTGGTGATGATTATTGTTGTTAACTAGCAGAGCCGCAGGGAGGCGGCCCTACTTCCGCCAGAGGCTTCCAGAGCCCTGTGCCACTCTCACACACTCCAGCAGTGGGCACGGCGGTGTCTGCACACACGCCTCACTGTTGCTCACCTCTGGGCCTCGGCTTGTGCTGTTCCCTCCCAACAATCTGTCAAACTCCTACTTGTTCTTCAAGATCCAACTCCAGTGTCACCTCCTCCAGGAAGCCGCTCCGTGTCCCAGCATGCTCCCGGAATGATGCGTTCGGCTCATCTCTTTTGTGGTACAATTTACAATGCGTATGCGATTGCACATATACAGGCATATGTGGATAAAGACACATGGAATGTTTTTGTGTTCAGTCAACCGATGAAAGTGACCCTGGGCGATGAATGTGACCTTCTGGTGGCTGTTTCCTCACCTTCAAAACCAGGAGCTCAGACTTCATTGGTCGTGCACCGGAGGGACCCACATTCACTCAGCAAACACCAGATGGTGCCTGTGCTGGGGTCTGTGCTCAGGGCCCCAGCCAGGCCCGTGAGGCTGAGAGAGCCCCGTCCCCTCCCAGTGGGGAGACAATCACTTACCACCCGTGTAGCGCCCTTTCCGGGTTCACAGAGCCTGCGTTTTGGAATATTTTATCTGCTCTGTACCAGCTCCCACCCCAGCCCGCTCTCAGAAACATTGGTGTGGCTTTAAATGGACACACAGCCTGGGAGAGTCTGGGAAGCAAGTTAGAGGAGTGGGGGTGCACCTTGGTGTTTAAAAAGACCCACAAGGACTTTCACTAGGCACGGAGAGAATTAGTGTCAGCGGTCCATGATCTGCTGTTAGTTTCCATGACAAGCCAGGGCTTTCATGACCGAAGGCTAAATCCGCAGACGCGTGGCTGAGGGCACTGGGTCTGTTGGGCCACGAGTATTCTAGGGGGCTTGGCGCCTCTTGCTGGGCCCCGGGGGATGTGGGTTTTTTGGGGGGTTCTGGTGGCTCTGGCTTTGCTTCAGGAGCCTATCTGAGCTCTGGGCCCTTGCCACCTCCTATGGTCCTATCCTGTCCTCCCAGGCCTGTCCAGCCATGGTGCTGGGAGCAGACACTTTCTCTCAAACCACCCAGTAGCCTCATCTCTAGCACTGTTTTTGCTGCACCCTGGGGATGTTAGGGGTGCTCCTGTGGGTGTTGGCCACGGGGTCCTTGGTTCCACAGGCCCTCCTGGGCATGTGTGGGGGACCCCTCAGCTTCCCTGGGGCTTAACCCTCAAAGCTATGCCCTTGAGGATCATCCTCTCATCTCCCCCTCCCCCCTCCTGACCATCCACCTGCAAAGAGGGGCTGATGGGTGGGGAAGGAGGTCCTGAATCTGGGCCTCTCTGTGCACACTCCCCTCCCCCCAATCCCTTCTCCACATATGGTCCGGAGTGAGCCTCTTAAAAGGCAAACTGGGTCATGTTGCTTCCTGCTGACCCCCATGGCTTTCCCAGCTGCTTTAGAATCATGCATGAGCTGGCCCCGCTGGCCTCATCTCTCATCCCGCTTCCCCGGCCCATTCCCAGCCCCACTGGCCTTCCTTGAATAGGCTGCTCACCCTGGGACCTCTGCACTAGCTTTCCCCTCCGCCCAGAGTGCCCTTCCCTCTTATCTTTGTCCTTCTTTTTGCTCAGATCTCAGATTAGAAGCACCTGGTCCGAGGTCCGCCCTGACTCCAGGATCTAAAGTAACTGATTATCACTTTCTGTGGCAGCAGCCTGTCTAATCCCCTGCACAGCACTTATTACAGCCTCCTAGTTAACTCATTTATTTTCTCTCTTTCCTTCTCCCAGAGGGCAAAGTTCCCTCAGAGAGCAGTGGCTTCTGCTGTCGTCCTCGGCAGAAGCCCTGGTGGTGGTGGTGGTGGTGGAGGGGGGCGGGGGGACTGGAACAGGTCTAGCTAGGGTAGGTGCTGGGTAGTGGCTGATGAATGGCTGAGCGGCTGTAAATGGGGACATCAGCTGGCGCGCGCTCCAGGCTGTGGCCGTTCACGGTCGAGAACGCGGGTTTTATTTTATCTCCTTGCGGGTCCCGGGAGATCCACGCCCCCCTCCGCTCCTCTCCCAGCAGACGCGCCATAAATGCGCTTCGGGGACACGAAGATAACGAGGCAGACTCACAGGCTGTGGGAAGGGGCGCAGCTGCCGTTGGGGAGGGGGTTCTGCGGCCGGCTCCGCGCCCGGCAACCCCGGCGTTAAGGCTCCAGTGGTCTCCAACTGGAGAATCGGAGATTCTCCCCGGAGTCCCTGGGACGCGCGGCCGGGTGGGCGGGGAGCGGTTCTCTCAGAGCCGCAAGGGGCGGGGGGCACGTTCCCGGCGCCCTCGCCCCCTTGGGGCAGGGAAGAGGATATGGACGTCGCTCCGGGACGCGGCTGGCGAGGTCCTGACCTTTCGGTGCACCGACGCCGGAGCCACAGTCCCCGGGTGGAGGGGAGACGCAGCCCCTCTGCGCACTCCGGGGGGCGGTGAGCCGGGGGCAGGGTAGGGGACAAAGAGCCGCCCTGCCGCCGGAAGAGCGACCCCATGTCAGAGTTCTATTGTTTGGCGTGGCTCAGACTACGCTGGACTCCGGTGCCCTGGGAGGGAGAAGGGGACCTGTCCTCTGGGTCCAGGGTGTTTGTTTATTTGGGGCGGGGAAGGGCGGGCGGGGTACGCGGGCTGGAGAGGGGGCTCCGCGCTCATTCCCGCGCGTCTCCTTTAAGGGAAGCCCAGCCCTACCTTTCCCACCGTCGCCCTCCCCGCACTGTACCTGCATTTTAAAAGCGCCCTGTAGCCCTGGGATTGGCCCAGGCCGCGTCCTCCCGGAGCAGAAACTTGAACCGCCAGCGGGAGGAGGGAGGGTTGGAAGCCCAATGGGTGGATTGTACCATCTCGGCGGCGGCCCCCGCGTGCGCCCCGCCCCTCCCACACACCCTCGGAGAGGCCCAATTGGACGGGCAGGGGGGCGGGACCGCGGCTCGAACGCGCCTCTGGCCGGGCGCCGGGCAGGCGAGCGCACAGCGGTGGGGGATGTCAGGGCCCGGCCGCGTCTCTGCCCGCCCCCTCGCTTTCCCTGGAGGCGGGGCCGGGGTGCGGTACCCCGCCTCCTCCCCGCCCGGAGTGGGCGGGGCGGCTGGGGCTCCGGGAGCTGGGCCGGGGGCGGGCCTCCGCCTGCTTCGCCTGAGCCCGGAGAGCACCCGGCGCGGCGGCCGCCGACACAGCAGCGATCCTCGCTCGCCGAATCCGCAGACGCGCGGCTTCCCAGCGGCCCGAGTGGGCGCTACGTGAGGACACGCAAGGCGGCGCGGAGCGGGCCTCACTCGCCCCCGCCTGTCCCCCTCCCACGCGCGGACCGGCCCAGCGCAGCCCCGGCGCGGGGAGCGCTGGCCGGGCGAGGGCGCGGGCGATGCCGCGGTGACGGCCCCGCCATGGCGAAGCCCCCGGCAGCGGCGGCAGCGGCGGCGGCGTCGGAGGAGCTGAGCCAGGTGCCGGACGAGGAGCTGCTGCGCTGGAGCAAGGAGGAGCTGGCGCGGCGGCTGCGGCGCGCCGAGGGCGAGAAGGTGGGCCTTATGCTGGAGCACGGCGGCCTGATGCGCGACGTGAACCGGCGGCTGCAGCAGCACCTGCTGGAGATCCGCGGCCTCAAGGACGTGAACCAGCGGCTGCAGGACGACAACCAGGAGCTGCGCGAGCTCTGCTGCTTCCTGGACGACGACCGGCAGAAGGGGCGCAAGCTGGCGCGCGAGTGGCAGCGCTTCGGGCGCCACGCGGCCGGTGCCGTGTGGCACGAGGTGGCCCGCTCTCAGCAGAAGCTGCGCGAGCTCGAGGCGCGCCAGGAGGCCCTGCTGCGCGAGAACCTGGAGCTTAAGGAGCTGGTGCTGCTCCTGGACGAGGAGCGCGCGGCGCTGGCGGGGGGCGCGGGCGGCGGCGGCGGCGCGGGCTCCCGCAGCTCCATCGACAGCCAGGCCAGCCTGAGCGGGCCGCTGGCGGGCGGCGCGGCGGGCACAGGGGCCCGCGACGTGGGCGACGGCAGCAGCACGTCGAGCGCGGGCAGCGGCGGCAGCCCGGACCACCACCACCACGTCCCGCCTCCGCTGCTGCCCCCAGGGCCGCACAAGATCCCCGACGGCAAAACCGTAGCCACGCGCAGGTCCCTGGACGACCTGTCGGCGCCACCGCACCACCGAAGCATCCCCAATGGCCTGCACGGTAAGGACGGCACCGGCGGGGCAGCGCGGGTCACAGTCCCTCTCCCCGCGGCGGCGGCCGCCACTCCCGACCTCTCCTCCAGCTGGCGTCCCGCACTCCACGCTGGGGATCTCGCGTCCACCGCAGTAGGGCTTTGGGTGGCGTTTTTCTGGTCCAGTGATGTAGGCGTGTCCCTGCCCAGCTTCTCATCCGCAGCCAGGCGGGACCCTAGACCCCAGAAAAGTTTGTCTCCCGCGGGGTTATCACTGTCAATGTCCCGCACTGCAGGGCTGGCTGGGGGCGCCTGCTCTCAGCCTGGAAATCCCTGTCCTCCAGCCAGAAGCTCACAGGCAAACCTCCCCCCCCCAAAAAAAAAAAACACAACAATAAAAAACCAACAAAAAAAGGGCCTTTACAGCGCAAGTGAATTTCCCCTCTGATTGGGAGCAACAGGCTGCCCCAAACCAGAAGTGCATCCGTGAGTGTCTTGGGGGCTGGAATTAAGCCTGGGGCTCCAGGTGCCGCTTGTGGGTTGGGAAGGAGCACAGGCAGCCAGGGTGAGACCTGGAGGCGCTGGGCCAGCCGACCCTGGCCAGAAGCCCCCCGGCACTTCGCCACAGAGGCTCTAAGACTTGCCAGAGGGATGTGTGTGTTTGGCTTGGCTCCGCTGTGTGCCTCAGTTTCCTTGCATGTAGAACGGGGACGATGATCCCTGCCTGGGAGAGCTGAGGTGGAGAGAGAGCCCCTGCAGGGTTTTACCAACGGCTGGTGCCGTCCAGGAAGTGCCAGGGTGGTGGGTGGCAGGGTGTGGGTGGGAGGACCTTTGGCCTCAGGAAAGCTCAGCTACTGTCTTCCACGCCTTGTGACTGTTGGCCCAGTGCCTGGAACCCCCGGCTGGGTCTGTGGAGCAGGGCAGTGACACCCACTCCCAGCCCTCTGATCAGGGGCCCTCCTCCCTGCTGTCTCTTCTCCTGCCTCCCTGTTTTTCTACATTTTTTTGGTGGCTTGGCTCCCAGTTCTGCAGTTCCCGTGGCAATTGCTACTACCTGAACTATATGCCCGAAGGTGGATTAAACAGCTCTTTCTGGTTCTGTTTTAAAATATATTTTTATTGATTTTAGAGAGGAAGGAAGAGGGAAAGAGAGATAGAAACATAAAAAATGAGAGAATCATGGATCAGCTGCCTCCTGCATGCCCCACATTGAGATTGAGCCCGAAACCCGGGCATGTGCTCTGACCAGGGATCGAACCATGACCTCCTGGTTCATAGGTTGACGCTCAACCACTGAGCCACACCGTCTGGGTCCTTTCTGGTTCTTTTAAAGGCTTTCCTAGTTCAGAGAAAATGTATTAGGCCTTAAGTGGCTATTCTTCCCACAGTGACAGCCTCCGCAGGGGAAGGACGCTCTGTCTTTGGTTTGGTGGCCAAGTGGCCTCTGCAGGCACCTTGGGGTGGGGTGGGAACTGGACCCAGGAGATGGGGTGCTATAGTGTAGCACAGTTTTTCCTTTATTTACCTTCCCAGCCAGTGAGTTCAGGGCAGGACTGGGTTGAGAGGGATATTTTGTTACTGATTAGCAATCTACGACTACAACTCGGGTTACTTTTGGTAACTCTGTATCCAACCCCACCTCCCACCACAAGCTCCTTAAGGCCAATGGCAGTAGCTCAGAGTTAGGTGTTTACTTTGTTGGGGTCTCAGGGTTTGGAGAGTGCGGAGCCCTTGTACCAGCCTTTCTGGCCTAGCCTTCTGGGGGGCCTTGGGAGGGTCAGATGTCTGAACCTCGGTTTCTCCAAGTGCAGTACGAAGGATGCGACTGCTGCAGTCCTGTGGCTGAGGAGTGAGATGTTGCTGGTTTTGAGCTGTGTCATTGATGGCACTTGGCGCAAGTGGCTCTCTGCAGGGCACTGAAGTGCTTGAGTGTCGTGGCATATTTGCAGGGAAGTTTGGTGGCGTCTGACGTGGACCCTGTCTGGCTCAGTGTGTGGGTTGTAGTTGGCAGGGATGCAGGAGTGGAGGACTGGGCTAGACCTGAGGGTTTCCACCCCACTGGGGTGGGTGGGGGTTGAGGTGTAGGGTTTCCTGCAGAGCCCATCCCCCCCGCCCTCGCCCCCCCCCCCCCCCTTACCAAGTCTCTTGCACACTTTAGGCAGGACTGCCATAGCCGGAGATGGCAACGCTGTGACAATCCTGTTCGGCATCATTATCACAGATTTCAGTTCCAGACAGGACTGCTATTGTTTAGTTTTGTCTCTGAAGTCATGTGTGGCCTTGAGATGTTCTCACAACATGAATAGAATGCCTGGAAACCAGGAAAGGCCCCTTTCAGAGCAATGCCTTTCTGTCCTCAGACCTGCAGTTTGAAGTTGAGTGAAGAGCAGGCTGGGGGAGGTTGAAGGGTCTCCGGTCCAGGCGCCGCCCCCCACCGCCCCCCTCCCCCCCGGGGCTCTCCTGCTAGGTGGTGGGCTGGCTTGCTTCTGTGGCCTGCTGTCATGGTGGCTGATACCGTTATCAGTAGACACTGATGATTCCCTATTCTTGATTCCTGACCCAGGTTTGCCCCTCTTCTCCCATCCTGGGAAGTGTCACTTCCTTATCATGGACCACTGAGCAGATGGTTGATAACCCCGTTACCTGGAGGGGTCAGTCCATCTGGGGTTCGAATCCAGTCTCCACGCCTCCTCTTCTCTCTGCAAGTTACTGGGCTTGACTGTGCCTCCGCTCTTCCTGCGCAAGCCCAGAGTGCCCCCGTCCCACGGAGGGCGAGGGAGGGCGAGGGAGTCAGGTCTGCACAGGGCTGGTCTCAGCAGTTGTCTGAATCCTTGTCGGGAACATTTTTCCCAAGGCTCCTCCTGAGAAACCCATAGGGACGCTTTTGGGGCCTCACCAAGCAGACTAGTGTTCTTTACAGCTGGTTGCTGTTTAGACAGGCAGCTCATCTGAATGTTTGTGTCTGGCTGCACCTGCCAATGAGCCCAGGGAATGGGGACCCTCTGGTCTTCTCTTGGGAGCTGCGGGGTACCTGGCAGCTGGCTGGGTGCCCTGAAGGCCCCAGGAGGCTGTGGTGGGATGTGGCCTATACTGGGTGGCTGGGGGGCCTCTGAATGGGTATGCAAATAGCTCCCCCCTTCTCCTCGTGATTTTTGACTGAGGGCCAATTAAAGTCTGGACTTCAGGGCTCCTTACTCTGATCCAGTGGGGCAAACTGAGGCAGGTGAACCCCAAACGCCAGCAAGTCAGGCTATCTCTTGAACTGATGAGGTTTCAAACAAAAGCATTTCCAGCAATTCTCCCTTGCCCTTCCCCCATCCTTTGTGCCCCCTCCCCCCATCCTTCATGCCCCCACTCCCCCTCCCCAGCTTGTCCCTGTCCACGTCAGTCCCGGTCCCTCCCCCACCCCCTGGGCCGCACCCCTTGAGCTAACTTAGGGAACCAGGACCTCCAGCATGCCTTTGAACAGCCCTATTTACTTTTTAAAGTTTGGATTTAAAATGTGAGCTTCTCAAAATAAGATGGGTTTGTTCTCTGGCTTGTGTTTTTGTTGGTTTAGAGGGAGGGTTAGGCGGGGGTGGTCCTGGCCTTCAAAAGAAGATAGATCACTCTGGCCGGAACAGGGGCCACCCAGCTTAGCGCCTCCTGGGCGCCTCCTGCTCAGGGCTGGCTCCTAAGGAGGCTCTTCCGAAGCCCAGCCTAGCCCGGAGCAAAGGTCAGTGAAGACAATGGGCGGGTTAGATAAGCCTTTCCACTCCCTCCCAAGCTGAAGCTGACCCTCCATCAGCAGCCTCGGGGTGCTGGCCTTGCACAAACGGAGCTCACAGGCAGGTACCCCAGGGAAGGGCTAGGGCAGTGGTCGGCAAACTCATTCGTCCACAGAGCCAAATATCAACAGGACAACGATTGGAATTTCTTTGGAGAGCCACATTTTTTAAACTTAAACTTCTTCTCACGCCACTTCTTCAAAACAGACTCGCCCAGGCCGTGGTATTTTGTGGAAGAGCCACACGCAAGGGCCCAAAGGCCGCATGTGGCTCGCGAGCCGCAGTTTGCCGACCACTGGGCTAGGGTATGCCCAGCACTTCACAGTTGACCACAGAGAGCTTCCCAGCCCCAGCTCGTTTCTGTTCAGAGTGCCCAAATGGTCCCATAGCAGAGATGGGTAAACTGAGGCTTGGAGAGGTACAGGGACTTGCTCTGGGTCCCGCTGTGCTGCTGGTGGTTGGGGGCCTGGGCCCAGTCTTGGGTCTCCTGTGTCAGATTAGCCACCCGTCCAGTGCCTGCTGCCCCTCTGGGCTGGGACAGAGGCTGGGGGGAGAACTGGAGGGACCCCCCAAGGGAGGCCCACCAGCAGTGGATGGCCTCTCCCAAGCTTGGTCCTGGCAGGGCCCTGAGACCGGCGGGTGGACACAGAGCCAGGAGGGAGGAGCTCCAGGGGTGGGACGTGTGTGGCAAAGATGTGGCACCTCCTCTGCAGAGGTGGGACCCTCAGCCTCACCCTGGCTCCCCGTTTTCTTGCTTGAAGCTACACAGCTAAGACAGAGAAGGCAGGCGCTGCCAGGCTTCTGGCACCGCAGCCCGCCTCACCTCCTCGCCTCCTCACCCCTTTTTTTGTGGTTAATCCTCACCCGAGGGTATTTTTTACACAGATTTTCACAGAGAGTAGAAGGAAGGGAGGGGGAGAGAAAGAGAGAGAAACGTCCTTCCGAGAGAGACATGTCGATTGGTCACCTCCCGCAGGTGCCCCGCTGGTCAGGGATCGAGCCTGCAACCAAGGTCCATGCCCTTGACTGGAATTGAACCCTCAACCCTTCAGTCCAGGGCTCTCCTCACCTCTTAAGTTTCATCCCCTCACTTGGTCAGCGTGGCTTCCTTCTGCTGGGGGCCCGCCAGACCCACCACCCATGCCCTGGCCTCTGAGCTCCTAGGGTATGAACACAGTTGAAGATAGTTCGTCCCCCCCCCCCTCACCCTCCCCTCCCCCTCCCCCGCCCCAGGACTTTCCACACACACTTGTCTGGGTGTCAGCGAAGAGCAGGGAGGCCTGGGCCCTCTGAGGGCCTCAGCTTTCTCCCTGCAAAGTGGGGAGCTGAGACCAGCCTTGGGTGGTGGTGGGGCCTGGGTGGGAAGGGGTGAGGGGAGAGCAGCGTACTATGTGCTTAAGCCTGGAAGTGCAGCTGCATCTGGACACGCTAATGCTCTCCGCCCGGCGGGCGCACTCAGCGCTGGGTATGCTTAGGGGCAGGGCTGCAAAATGGTTAGGGCTCTGGTTCCAGGTCAAGAGACCTGGCAGGGGTGGGGGGCAGAGGGGGGGGTGGTCCTGGCCTTGCCACCTGCTGTGTGAGTGGGGCAGCTCCCTGGACATGATGTATTTATTTTTACTGTTGAGAGTATTACAGCTGCCCCCCATTTCCCCCCCTTTGCCTCCTTCCACCCGGCTCCTGCCCCACCCCAGGCCTTCACTGCACTGGTGTTCATTCTCATGGGCCATGCATACGTGCATATAAACTTTTCAGTTTAAAAAGATTAAGTTAAAAATAAGTAAATTCTTCGGTTAACCTCTTTTCCCTGAGCCTCTAATCCTCAGTTTCCTCACCTGTGTCCTCAGGATAATAAGAGCTGTGCCTTTAAGGGTAGGTTTAGTGACCTCCACTGCCACCTGGACCCCTGCAGACTGCCTTCTGGGGCGAGCATAGGGGACCTGCGCCCGCCTGGTGTCCGAGCCAGAGGAGTCCTTGTTGGTTGAAGGGCAGGAGGGGGCACCCAGCAGGCACAGGCGGAGGGAGGCCTGGGCGAGCTCTCCCAGCTGTGTGGCCAGCTGGGAAGGCCGTGGGACTGGAAGCCCTGTCATGGGAACAGAAAGAACTGGAATGCTGAGCCGGGAGAAGGGCCTTGGGGCCGGGAGCTGCTGCCAGGCGGGGGGGAGGGCGGGGGGGGGGGGCGCTGTCAGCCCCAGGACGGCAGTGCTGTGCAGCCCCAAGGGCACAGGCCAGAGCTGCAGGGGTGCAGACATCAGCGCCCGCAGAGGTCCAGGCGGACATGCTCCCTCTGGAGTGGGGAGCTGCCTGGGAGGGGCGGGGTGCAGGCAGCGGCCTGGGCACTGGGTGAGGGCGTCGCTGAACCCAGCGGGATCCGATCGGACACCCCACATAGCTCGGAAATCTGACTGTGCGAGGCATGACCAGCGGGCAGAGTCGGGAGGCCAGTGGGCGGGCCAGGCTGCTGGGAGAGTTAGCCCGGAAGCGGGAAGGGAAGCGAAGCAGACGTTGACTGAGCAGTGACTGACCCTGTCCGGTTCTGAGTGCCCCTCACCGTGATTCCGGAGCCTGGCTGGGGAGTGGCGGTGCGGGAGCGTGAGGCTGCGTCCTGGGGTAGGCTGGGCAGGGACAGCAGGGCGAGGCTTGGGGCCTCTTTGGGGCCAGCACAGGGACAGCGATCATGAGAGAACCTTCTCTGCAGACTCAGACCAGCCAGGTCTGCTCCAAAGCTCTGCCCACCCCCACCCCTGTGGCCTTTGACTTCTGACCTCTGAGGGCAGGTGGGACCACCCCGGGTGACATGCTTTCTGCAGCTGCCCCTGTAGCTGGACACAGAATAGGTGTGGCCCGCCTACAGCCTGGTCCCCGGGGCCCGTGCCTGGCTCTGTGCAGGGGCCACTCGGAGACTTCAGAGCTGGGACGGGAGTAGTTCCATCTTCCTGGAGGTGACGAGGGGACTCCAGTCGCTTGCCCAAAGGCTGGGTGACTGAGGAACAAGCTTGTCAGCTGAGGGAACGTGACACCCCCTTGATAGTGAAAAGCTGAGAATGGTCCCCCTTCTAGCAGCACCCAAAGCCGGTCACTGTCACACGTGGCCCCTGTCCCCTGCCGGCAGGGCAGGTGGGGGAGGGTTGGGCAGTTCTGGCGCTGGGTCCCCCAGTGATGGACGCCTGCTCTGGAACAAGTCTCTGCCCATCTCCAGTTCTCGGGGGGCGCAGAGCAGAGAGATGGGGTGCACTGACTCTGGAAGCTTCCAGCTCACCCTGCAAAGAGGTTTAAGTGGAGCTGCAGAGCCGGAGCCCTGGGGAGCCGGGGGTGGGGGGTGTGGAGGGGGGGGTGTTCCTTCCTTCCTGCTGCGCCCGGAGGCCTTCACCCCTTTGTCGTTGGTTGTTTCCTGATTTCAAAGATGGGCTTTTCCCTTCTCTGCTGCGAGGTGGGTGCGTCTTGGAGTCAGCGTAGAGTCAGGCGGCAGGAGGGCGGGCCAGGTCCCTCCCTCACCTGATGGCGATGGTATCTCAGAGTAGAGGAGACGCTTGGAGAGCCTGAGGCGCCGTGCAGAGCCTGGCTGACGGGACCTGGGAGGGAGGGACAGGCCCGGCCTGGCCACACGGCGCTGGAGCCCCCCTGGGTCCTCAGTCCGCCCTCTCTGTCTGTCTCTGAGCTTGTGCATCTCGGGGCCCGTCCTCTTGACTTCCAGCCTTGGCACAGGGGCAGGTCCCAAAACTGTCTTTCATGGGGGATCAAAGGTGCCTGGCCTGGTGTTTTATGTCACGGGCTTCCCACAACAGGGAAGAGCCCCGCTGGGCCCCATGACCCCCGCCTGAGCTGAGGAGGCCAGGTCCCACCAGGTCGGTGGGGCCGGGGGCGGGGCCGGGAGCCCCATCAGGTGACCCTGGAGCCTGCGCTGCCTGGGTGCCCTCTCCTCCCAGGGCGACCGTTTGTCCTGCCCCTTTCACGGTCAGAAGTGCCTGGTTGTCTGTCCGCCTCTTTAGGGTGCTGGCAGGTCGTGGTGGGGGCTGGGGGTGGGGGGGTTGAACTGGAAGCTGACGAGGTCTTGGCGGTGGAGCAGGTTGGTGCAGGCGGAGGCGGGCAGGGAGAGGCCGGTGTGGTGGCAGGGACAGCTGGCGCCCAGGCAAATGGTGGGCAGTGGACGGGCACAGCTGGCTCAGTGGGGCGACTGGTGATTGGGAGCCAGGGGTTGGGTAGGGCCAGGGCAGGGGGGGTCTGATAGCTCCTCCCGCTGCATCTGTGTCCCCCCCTAAAGTCCTTGGGTTGGGCCTTCCCAGCTGTGGGCACTTCCAACTACGGTCTTCTCTTTTTTTCCCCTCTTAGTTTTAAACCATTTTTAAAATTACTATTTTAAAATTTATTTTTCAATTATAGTTGGTATATCCGTTGGGTACATTTAGTACCCACCTGACACCACACATGGTGATTACAAATTATTGCCTATATTCCCTGTGCTGACTTTTTAAAAAAATATATTTTATTGATATTTTACAGAGAGGAAGGGAGAGGGATAGAGTTAGAAACATCGACCAGCCGCCTCCTGCACACCCCCTCCCGGGGATGTGCCTGCAACCAAGGTACATGCCCTTGACTGGAATCGAACCTGGGACCCTTCAGTCCGCAGGCTGACGCTCTATCCACTGAGCCAAACCGGTTAGGGCTCCCTGTGCTGACTTTACAGCCTTGTGACCGTAACTGGCCGTTGGTACTTCTTAATCGCCGCACCTTTTCTGCCGTCCGCTGCGGCCCTGCCTGATGCGCTTTTCCATGGGGACCCTGTTAGGGCTCCGCCAGACATTGGGTCTCTCACACAGCCCAGGAGGCAGCCGATCCCCTCCCTTTCTTCTGCCCCCCACTTAATAAAGGTGGGTTACCTGCTGGGCTTGAGAGGGTCCCCATCAGCTGGGGTCTTGGGGGCACCAGAGGGTCATTCGCACTGTTCTGTGGGTTGATCCACACAGACAGAACCAGCATCTTCTGCTCACTCGTGACCTGCCCCTGTGCCAGGTCCCCTCCTCTCCCTGTGCCCTCATTTTTCCCATCTGTCAGATGGGGGGCCTCGCTGGCCCCGTGACTCAGCCTTCCCGTGACAGACAGAGCCACAGCGAAAGGGCTCTGCCCACCCTGCCTCTTGTCGGGCACACGTGTGGTTAGGTCTCGTGCCTGGTGGTGGTCCTTGGCTTGGGACGGGTCCCAGGATGGAGCCTGGGTAGTGGAAGGGGTGTGGCCGCCTGTGGTGCCCAGGCACTGCTCTGCCCGGCTGTGGTGGAGGCCGAGATCCCTGCCTGGCTATCCTGTCCTTGTGCAGCGCCACACCGAGAGCCTCGATGGAATTACCGGCCTCTGCCACGCGATCGCCGTGCGCGGACTGTGTAACAGGTTTGGCGCCAGGTGAGAACGCGGAGCTCCGGTTCCCCGGTGCGGGGTTTGCCCGGGACAGGGCCACTGGGGCTGGACCTGAATTTCCTTGGCGTGCTGTCCTGTTTCTCCCCCAGCCCATGACCTTCGTCAGGGTGGGGTCAGTCTTCCGGGCATGTAGCAGGGGCTCCGTGAATGTTGGGGTGCGGGGGAGGGGTGGGTGGGCAGGAAGCACTGCGCGGGGTATTTATTTGGCCACAACTGCCTTTCTGTTTCATCTGCTCCCTTTGGCATCGAATGGCCTTCAGCTGCTAACGTGACTTTCACCCTCCCCCTCTTCCCTGTTTCCCAACACACACATGCCCGGCCGGTGTGGCTCCGTGGTTGAGCATCAACCTACGAAACAGGGTCATGGCTCGATTCCCCCACACTTGCTTTTGTCGGTGGTCCCTGACCTCGGCTGCATATTAAATATCCCTCCGGAACTCCCCAAAATGCCAGCGCCTGGATGCCCACGTGGTCCCAGAGGCTGCAGTGGTTGTAGGGCCTCCCTGGGCAGCCAGGGCGACGGTGGGAATGCAAGCTCCAGGAGGAAAGCCTTGGCGTCAGCTGGGGGCAAGGACGCTGCCCCACACAGGCCCTGACCGGCTGGCCGGCCCAGTGGGGAGGCTGGTGTCAGCAGACATTAGCTCTGAGGGAGAAGCCGGCCGTGCACGGTGTCCGCTGGCCGACCTGTGTAAGTGGATGCTTGGGGAGGTGGCTTCGGTGTGCCCAGTGGGGCTGCCGGCCGCCATGGGGAGTGGGGTTTGAACCTGGCCCTGGATTTCCTGAGCACCTATCCCAGGCCTGGGCACCGCCAGCTGGTTCCCCCCCACACCTGGGAGCTGTCTGAGACCCAGCATGGCCGTGCAGACGCCTTTGCCAGCCCGGCCCGTGGCGGGATGCTGAGCCGCCCTGACCGGTGGGGGCCCGTTTGGGCTGCATTCAAGGGGCCCGGTGGCAGCGAGACGGCAGCTATGGAGAGAAGAGCCGACCCACTTCCAAAAATAGCGCATCCACTGTCAGGGGAGCATCTCTTTGTCTCCCCCAATCTGTCTCCGGCTGTAAGGCAAGGAGGCGTGCTCTTGTCTTGGAATCAGAGGCTGGAGCGCCCGCCCTGCCTCCCACAAGGGCCCGATTGTGTGCCGGCCCTGACGGAGCTGGTGTCCCGGGCGCGCGGCACGTCTCCTGTGCCTAATGAGCCCGCTCTGGGAGTGGCCCTTTGTCGGGGGTTCCGGCCACACTGCCGGCGCCGGGCTCTCAGAAGGCTCGGTTTTCTGGTCGCTTCCCATCTCCCGTGGCTGGGAGGACAATGGGAGCTCCCGCCCTGCCCTCGCTCCTCTCCTCCTTCTGTGTTTTCCCCATTTTCCGGAATGTGCACACACCACGTTCATACAGGACAGGACGTCAGACAGCGAGTCTCTCCCTGGTCTGGTGCCCCTGTCCTGGCCGGCGAGGGCTCC
Organism: Plecotus auritus; assembly: GCF_963455305.1. Lineage (NCBI taxonomy): Eukaryota > Metazoa > Chordata > Mammalia > Chiroptera > Vespertilionidae > Plecotus > Plecotus auritus. The sequence continues at coordinate 9,026,828 of NC_137770.1, read as the reverse complement.
CTTCCCTCCACCTCCTGGGGGACCTCCCCCACCATTGTCTCCTAGCTGCTCCTTCTTCCCCTGCAACAGGCTCCTGTTTCCTAGTCCAGGGCAATAAACACAGTCCTCTCCCTCTGTCATCCTGCCCCTCAGTCCTTCCCTTCACCACCCATTTCCCAGGGAGCGTGGAAGGCTGGCTGCCTCCCTCCCAGCCACTGCTTCCTGGCCCCACGCAGCCCTGGACCCTGGAAAGGCCGCGCTGGCTTGGCCCAGCGGCCTCCTTCATCCCGACCTCTCTGTGGTGTGTGTGCTGCCCACTCCGGGCTGGTCTTCTGGACAGGGCCTCCCTGATCGCAGCCTCCAGCGGCCTCCCTCTGCCTCCTGCCTGCAGAGGGTGCGCCACCCACCCTCAGCGCCCAGGCTGTTCCTACTTCTCGCTCCTGACCTACAGCCCAGGCTCCCAGGTCCTGCCGGTCACCCTCCTGCTGACCAGGCCCTCTGGGTTGGGCCCCTTCCCCTCACCTATGCCCCTGTACCCGCCGCCTCACAGTGACCGCCTTCCAAGCGTTGCTGGCTCTAGCCCGGGGGGGGGGGGGGTCCACTGGCCACAGTGGCCGCTTCAGTTCCATTTAACTGTGATAACGTACCACGAAAGGTTTTCCATTTCTGAGTGGCATTGACCCTTGGGAGCGCTTCCCACCTTGCTGATGGCGGAGAAAAAGGAACATTCCCATCATTCCAGAGAGCTCTGTTGGGCAGCCCTGAGCGGACAGCGCCTCTCCGGGCTGTGAGGCTGGGCCAGGGGAGGCCGGTGACGGCACGTGCCCACAGAAGGAGCGCTGAGCCGAGCATGATGTTAGGGCCCCCTCCCCGCCCCGGGACCCCGGCAGGCCCTGCTTGCCCCAGGCCCTTAGGGCTCCTGCTGGCAGGATGGCCCTCTCCTCTCCCTCCCACCCTGAAGTCTCACCCTTCCTGTGGAGTGGGACAGACACAGGCTGTGTGACCAGTCACCGCATCTGCTCAGCGTGGAGCAGGGTCTGGTGGTTGCTCCGCAGCCACGGGTGCCACCTCTGCTGGGGGCCTTGTGTGGGTTCACACGTATGTGCTGGAACCCACTGGGAGAGGCCGCCCGGCTCCGGGGGGCTCCTGAGGTCTCCTCCCACAGAGCCCAGCCCCTGCCCCCAGCCCCCAGCCCCCAGCTCCTTACCCTCAGCATGCGGTCAGGAGGCCTGAGGATCAGAAAACAAACGGGTTTTAAAACAGTGGGGGTTGCAGGGTAGTAAGGACATGGACACCAGCCAGCCGCCACCCCCTCCCTCATTCCCCGCCGTGTGGGGAGCACCCGGAGAGGCCCAGACTCCAGTTGGCAGCTCTGGGCCCGGCTCCCCTGCCCTCTGTGCTCCTGGCTCTCTGAGGCGGTGGCCGCGGCAGGTGGCGGGCAGTCTCTCATCTCGGGGTTAAGTGGGCTGCCTGGGTACAGCTGCGGGCCATTACTCCAGCCATCCCTGGCGGACCAGGCCATTACGAGCCACACCTGGGGCTCTGGCCCTGGGCCTGGCCCTGCCGTCATTCTGCTAGCTGTGTCTGTGGCGGTGAAGGGGTCAGGGTGACGTTGGTGAGATCATAGCAGGACGGCGGCCTGTCCCTGGGGAAGGTGCTGGCCGGGAGGGTCAGGAAAGCCCCTCTTAACCCACCCTCCTCTGGAATACCAGTCTGTGCTGCTGATGGTAGGAGCCAGCTGGGTGGAGGTGCCAGCACCCCCAGCAATTCCAGGGCCTCTGCACCTCTAGGCCGTTTCCTGGCCTGGGCTGGGGGCTGGTTTCTGTGAGCCTGTCCCTGCTGCCTCCCACCCCTGCAGCCTCTGTCCTCCGTCAGAGTCCTCCTGCTGACAGCCGCACTGACAGCAGCTCCCGCATGTGTCTGAGGTCCTGGGGGTGCTCCCTGCCCTCCGCCCAGGTCCCCACCCCATCTTGCTCCCCCCCCCCCCCACACCCCGCATCCTTAGTCCCCTGGCTCCGAGTTAAGACCTGTTAAGACCTGCTCCCGTGAGTGCGGCCTGGTTATGGGCAATGTGAGCTGCTCCCCGTGTGCGGGGCTGGAACCCTGTGGGATGAAAAGACCCCTTGTTTTTGTGCAACCCAAACTGAGCAGGAGGGCCCCGGGGAGCTGTGGCACGGGCGGGGCGGGGGCCTCCGGGCTTGGGGCTTTGTGATGGGGATTGTGGCAGGAGGGAGAGCCTGGGCCAGCTCAGGGTCAGCTGACCACGGACCCACGGACTCCTGCACCTGGGGTCACGCGGGCTTCAGGGAGCCCCGGGGCCCTGGCGTGACTGTGCACGCGCGCATTTCTCCTGGGCCAGGACCCGGCACTCTCATCAGAGGCTGAGAGGGGTCCGCGGCCAGCAAAGACCAAAAAACACAAGAGGGGGTTGAGCAAACCTCCTCCCTGAAGCTTTTAAGAAATAAAAATGAATGAACTTGCCCGGCTGGCGTGGCTCAGTGGTTGAAGGTCGACCTATGAATCAGGAGGTCACAGTCAGGGCACATGCCCAGGTTGTGGGCTCCATCCCTAGTGTGCGGCTTGCAGGAGGCAGCTGATCAATGGCCCTCATCATTGATGTTTCTAACTCGCTCTCCCTTCCTCAGTGACATCAATAAAAATATATTTAGCCGGAACCGGTTTGGCTCAGTGGATAGAGCGTCGGCCTGCGGACTGAAGGGTCCTGGGTTCGATTCCGGTGAAGGGCATGTACCTTGGTTGCGGGCACATCCCCAGTAGGGGGTGTGCAGGAGGCAGCTGATCGATGTTTCTCTCTCATCGATGTTTCTAACTCTCTATCCCTCTCTCTTCTTCTCTGTAAAAAATAAAATATATTTAAAGAAATATATTTTAAAAAAAAAGAATGAATTGAACGGGTGCTCTTGGCAAGGAACTCCATGCAGGGCACAGCTATGCAGGGTGGACTTAGGGGCCCCCTCTGTCTGCGACCGGGTGTCTTGGACCCCTGGACCCCTGGACACCCGACAGTCTCGGTGTATGCCTGTCCTTAGCAGGTTGGGACGACAGCTCTGGCTCACCCCACCTGCCCTCCGCCAGCCCCCACCCCCCTCCCCCCTCCGAGGCGGTGGCCTCTTTCCTGAAGTTGTGTTTATGTGAGGGTTCAGGGTCAGGTAGATGTTTTCATGCAGATCTTCGCTTCCTGGGCTTCTCCTTCGTTTCCTTCCCGCCTCTGTCGCTCTCCCTTTTCCCTGGGCCTCAGTTTACTCTTTGAGAGACGAGGCCGTTGGACCAGGCCCACGGCTCCTCCCCTCCATCTGGACCAGGGCTTTTGGACATTTCTGCTTCTCTGCCGCCCTCAGGACCCACCGTGGCCCAGTTTCCAACCCAGGCCCTCACCTCCCAGGTGCCAGGTGCCAGGTGCGTGCCCAGGTGCGTGCCCAGGTGGGGAGTGATCTGACCCAGAATCAGGAGGCAACAGCCAGGAGGGATCATTTGCCACCGCACCCACCCCACCCAGCCCGGAGGCTTCGCTTTCCCGGCTCGCCCCGCCACAGGCCTCGCGGGCCAGCTCTCGCTGCCAGCGCAGCCGCCATCGCCAGCAGGAGCGGAATGAAAACAGCAAAGCCTCCGAATGTTCTTTTGAACTGCACCCTGGGTCCCTTCCTCCCTGCTGCTGCAGACCAGACTTCTGTGACTTCTGAACAGGCCTGTGGACTCCCTTCTCTCCGGCCGCACGTGCATGCCTTGCCGCCTTAGTGAAGCTGGTGGGCTGTCTGGGCACTGGCCTAAGGGCAGCGCCAGGCCAACGGCTCGCTGGCTGGCATCCTAGATGGGGATGGGGAGCCCTGTGCTGGCTGAGAAGCCCCGCCCGTTATCCCCGTTCACCCCTCACCCGTCCTGTCGGTGGTTTGCTGATTGGCAGCTGGAAGAAGTGGGAAGGGTGTCCCAGTCGGAGACCGTGGTCTGGGAGGCCTGGGTGTGCAGAGGGGGCTTTGCGTGAGGTGTGGCCGGGGTGAGCTGCGGGCCGAGGGCAAGTGGAGGGGACACTGGACTGGGCTCTGGGGTCCTCCACATGGACTGGGGAGCAGGGGCTTGTGGGAAGGAGCGCGGCTTTGTTTATTCCTGTAGCAGACGTCTGTGTACCACCGTGGACGGCACACTGACAGTGGGGTGTGGGGCCGGGGTCTGCACCCCTGGGCACTGGCGGCGCAGCCTCTCCCGAGTGGGGCCGTGTTGGGCAACCTCGGTGTCCTTTCTCCTGTCCTTGGATTCTATCCTTTTGATTCCCAGGCTGGCTTCGGGCCTCCAGTGGCCCAGGAGGGGAATTTGTGGGGAAGGGGAGGTTCTGGTGGGGCGGCTGCCCTGGTGGGGGAATGGGGGGTGGGCTTTAAGGGGCGAGTGGGCCTGGCCAGGATCTCGGCCCCTGCTCTGCATATTCCTGTCCTGTTGGGACCATTCCTCCCAGCCCTGCCCTGGGTCAGAAAGGCAGGGACCCTCGTGAGCTCTGGGGGTTTGCTGGGCTGCAGGGCTTGACTGTGGCGTGCCAGCCCGAGGCACCTGGTACCACTTGGGGCTGCGGGGACCTGGGCCAGCAGCAGCAGGGGCAGGGGAGGGGCAGCTGGCAGGGGCTGGGGGGCAGGCTCGGGGCGCCTGGCCAGCCCATCACTGTTCCTCTCCGTGTCCTGAGCAGCTCAGACAAGGAAATGCCTGTGGGAGAGAGTGAGGAGTTGGCATCTGGGAGTGACGCCTCATTAAAGAGACTGCTTCCTAAGAATGCGGGCACTTACCATCCAGGGGCTCCGGAAGGAAGCCTCGGTGCCCCTGGGCCCTGGGGTACGTGGGCAGGTGGGGTTGGCATTGGCCCCATGGCACACATGAGGAAATGAGGCCACCAAGCCCATGGGATGTCACAGGTGCCCCCTTCCCTGTGCCTCAGTTTCCCGCCGGCACACTGAGTGGAGAGGGGAGTTTTGGGGGGCCCAGCACCCGGGCCTTCTCGGCTCTGGGTGCAGCCATGAGGGGTGTCCATGGCAGATGGGACCTGTGCCCCTGGTGCCTGCTGACCACCACGTCCCTGCCTCATCGTCCCCCCACCCCCCGCAGCCGACTGCATCCTGCTTGTCCCTGCTCGGGAGACAGATGGGGTTTGGCGTCTCTCTGAGTTGGGGTGTGTGTGTGTGTGTGTGTGTGTGTGTGTGTGTGTGCTGGGGAGTCTGTGCAGGAGACCCGAAGGAGTCAGTGACCTGGTTCTTGTCCCAGCCTGTCCGGGAACCCCTCTCTAGGCCTCATCTGTGAGGGACCCCTGACGTCCTCCGGCCTTGCCCATGTCTGGGCCTTAGCAGCCTGTGGGGTAGTCATTACCGCTTGGTCTGGGCATCACTCAGGGCAGGCAGGAGCAGCTGGAGAGAAAACCCTGTCCGGAGTGGGACAGCCGCCCTGTGCATGGGGCAGGAAGGAGGCTGCCAGGTGGCAGGCCTGGCCCTGTGCCCTGAGGGGCATCTGCCCGCCTCAGGGGGCCTGAGGTCCAGGGGAGAAGGGACTGGAGCACTGGCTCCTCCCACTCACCCATCCCCCCCTGTGGTTGGCAAAGGCCCACTCCCTGGCAGGTCTAAGGGAGGGTCTTGCCCTTCAGCTGTGGTCGCGGGTCCACCAGTGCGATCCCAGACAGGCCACCGTGTGCCTCACCTAAGCCTCTGTCCGATGGGGTGACCCTCAGTTCCCCTTGCGGGCTGCTGAGGATGGAACAGTGGTAGGAACAGTAGCAGCTAACAGGTGCTTGTGCTTGCTACCCATTCACTCATTTACTGCTCGCAGAAGGAAAGCATTTGCATTTTCCCAGTGATGAGAGGAGGAAGTGGAGGCGCAGAGAGCCGAGCAGCCCCCGTGGAAGGTCCTGCGTAGAAAGGGGCCGAGCTGGGTGGCGTTCGCGGCGTCCGGGGCTCGCGTCGGCATTTCCCCAGCAACAACCTGTTCTTCAAAACCTGTTCGTTATAGAACATGCAGAAAAGGAGCCACCTTGAGCCTCAGCACCCAGAGGGCCCGGGATGATGCCAGCCGTGACCGGGGCCTGTGCTACTTCCCCGGGGGCACCGGCTGCTGAAATGTGCTAGTTAAGGAGACAGGAGCTGTCCAGCTTTGAGTGTGAATTTCCCCTCTCCCGGGGGGCAGTGGGGCCGTTGTGTGGACTTGAAAGTTGAGCGCTGGTGGACACTCATGCTGGAATTTCTTGGCTCCGGAGCCACGCGGGGTCTCCTTTCTGCAGTGTGCCCACGGCACGGATCTCCCTGGCGCGTCCTTCGCCCCAGATGTCGCCTCTGCCTGTGGTTGGATCCGAGACGCACAGGGCCCCCTGCAAGCCCGTCAGCCTTCCTCATTGGTCCTGGGTCCCCTGGCGGGCTGGGAGGCTGGAATGTCTGCTGATGGGGGAGCTTCACTGGGAGTGGGGAGCAGTTGGCCCCTCCTTTGCATGACATCTTAGGACATGAGTAGAATTGTAATATACACTTTTTAAAGTCCATTTTGCTATTTAGAGCCTTTTTTATTTTACCGAACCCTCGAGGAGAGTTCCATAAACCCTGTCCCTCATTTCCCCATCTCTAGCCTGCTAGGGTGGTGTTGCTTTGTTACAGTGAATGCGCCGACATGGACACGTGAGTCCTCACTGGCCTCCAGTTTATTTAGGTTTCCTTAGCTTTTGCCCAGTGCCATGCTCTGGTTCAGGATCCTATCCCAGACACACTCTCTAAAACACTGCCGCTGCCGGGCCGTTGTCCTCTGGCAGGTCGCCCACCTTTCTACCTGGGAGGTGTCGAGAATCTCATCGCACCACTGGCCGCTCTTCGAAGGTGCCCGTGTGAGTGGCCCTTTGCTGTTCCTCCCGTCCTATGGACGCCCGCCCGGGGCCTTCGGAAGGGATGCCGTGTTCCCTCTGGCCTCTCCCGGAATCGCCCCTGCAGCCGGGGTCCTCACTTGCTCTGTCGGGTACATTACCTGGGACGGCGAACACGAGGTCACGCGTTGGGGGCAGAGCGTGGCAGTGGGGTGGTGGCGTGGGGTGGAGGGAGAGGTTAGCACCCGGCTCTGCCCACGCTGGCCCCGTGATCTTGGGTGAGTCCTGCCACCTCCGTGAGCCTCAGTTTCCTCCGGGGGGACCTGGCACACCCAGCTGTCCTTCACGCCTGTTGGGAGAGACACAGGCGGGTTTCCAAGGTGCAGTGCCTTGCGTGAGCCAGTCGTGATGAAGACCACGGTTTCGGCCCGCTGCTGTGTGTGACCGCACAGTCCCATCGCTCGGTCTAGAACAGCTCCAATCAGGCCACCTCCAGAGGGTCGTCGGCCGCCCCTTGCTGGCTGCGAGGCCAGGCCTGAGCAGCAGGTCCCGCGGACAGGGCATCTGTCTGCCAGCCCATGGAGAGATCCCCTGCAAATCCTCCTTCAGCCGGGGTGCGGGCGGGCAAGAGAACTGCAGACCATGGGCCCACGAAGCTAAAGGCGCAACTGCCCGGGCCAGGTCGGTGGGTGCCCCAGGCCAGGGAGGCAGCCCCGCCGCTGGGTTTCTGCCCACCAGAGGGGTGGCTGGGAGGAGGGGACGGAGGCCTGACCCCAGACCCGAGTGCCTTGCTCTGCCCTCCTGCCCGGAGCCTGGCCAGGACGGAGACCTGCAGTGTGACTCCAGGGGCAGCACCCAAGCTGGGCAGGCGTCATCG